>NC_054865.1:35252397-35909397 GCF_018320785.1 Cheilinus undulatus | reverse complement strand
CACCATGAAGAGTCATGGAGTGGTGATGTGATAAGACAAACCGGCAGCAAAATCTGTTTGGATTTTTTCATCTTAAACTCAAACTTAAAATACTGATATTTGATAACTGAATCACAAGATTCAGAACAATGGTATATATTTCAATGCTGATATTTTGTCCTACACCACATAAGACAGTAAAATAATACTCAACACAACACAGACACACCATGAAAAAACATAGTTTTAAATCACAGTGGGATTGTATTTTTAGTCCCTCATGTGTATCGTGTTTAAAAGAAACATAGTAAGGGAAAAAGAGCGGTTCAAAGGAATCTTTGGATTTGATCATATTGCTCAAAATGAGACAGAGAGACAGGACATTTGGCCTTCACCCCACCTCCCTCATCCTCACTAGACATGGAGGAGAGACAAACTCAAACACACGCCTCTAAAGAGTAAACTAAATTTATCGACGATCCTTAGTGCCAACTAATGAATCCTTGAACCACCACCGCTGACTCGCCCGTCAAATATGTGTCACAAATACAGAATAACGAGGGCAGCCAAGTCACAGAAATGAATGTAATGAGGCCTGCCTATTTCCTTGCTACATCCCATCCCTATTTTGTCAGACTGTAGAGGAAAAAACACAACATCTAGTCAACATAAAAATCTGGAGCTTAACACTGTGGTCTGCGTGTCAGTGTGTGTTTGGGTGCAGCACAGTGATGTGAGGTGGGAGGACCGTGGAAATGAAGCTGTTTGAGGACGATGAAGAACACCGCCAGCCGTTTTTGTTGCTTTTCTGACTGAAATAAAATTTTGCTGCAAAACCCTCCAGTGGAATAAATTCCATCTATATTTAAATCCAAATAATATATAAAATAATCTGTGTATCTAACTAAATCTCACATTCCTGGAGAAGGCCGTTTCTTCTGCCACACATTGGTTATGATTTCCTTTTAAAGATATTTTTAAAACATTTTTTGCCACAATATACCCCTCTGAGAAAAGGCTTTTACTTAATCTAGAAGAGTGCCGCGATTTCCCCCCTTCTTTAAACCAAATCAGTATCTGCAGTGACTTCTAAAGTAAGAAAGACAGAGCCAGAGTCTGTGCAGCACCTCATCCTTGTGAATTGTTTGTACTCCTGATAGCAGCCATCCGCATCCCAACACAGAGGATTAAAATGATTTGCTCAGCCTCTGTTTTTTTGTTCTTATTTTGGTTTTTCCAACATTGAATTGAATCTGGGATAAAGATGCAGTTGGCAGCTTACCACTCCATACGCGATGGTGTCGCTGTACATCCTCATCTCAGGGTAGATGTTGACCAGGTACCATCGGAAGGTTTTACACTGCAGCCTCTTCCTTAGAGCCTTCCTCTCGCTTATATCGCCAATATCAATCCCCGAGTCCTGGGCAAGAGAAAAGACACACACAAAGACACCCACACAATGATAAATACAAAGCATAAAATTGATTAACCATGGCTTGTGGAGAGGCAGATCAGATAATGGGCCATTGTGGAGCATTGTGCAGTCATTTGTTGTGTATTTGAAAAGCTTCTACTGGCTTTGATTTTTGTCCAGTTCTGCCTTGAAAATCACTGAGCTGCTCTAGCTGCCATGTCATTCAGACACACAAAGACACACTGAGGTTCACTGTTGCCTTACAATTAATTAGAAGAAACCTTGAACTGTACTTAGAAGCAAGGCCGCCCATAAGGGGGGATAAAGGGGAGAGGTTTCTGGGACCCTGCCAAATCAGGGGCCCATGGAGGTCAGGAAAATCATGGTCCATTGTAAAGTTAATCTTAAAACAAACAACAAAAAATATTTATTAATGCCATCGTAATCTAGGCAATAGCCTTTTTCAAAATATTACTATACTAAACGTTTACTAAAGCAGAGGCTTAAAACCCATTTTACTTATTAAAAAAAAACAAAATAAAATAAAAAAAATCAACAACATTAAGGTGATCTCTACTTCTGTGAAATGTCGGCATGTCCACGTTGCCAATTCAGTCTGCAATTTGTATGTCCCTGTGATGTCTCACTTTCATTGTAAATATCATGAAGGCATAATGGTGGGCCAAGTCCCCCTAAAGCTGAAGTCATAATGTTAACAGTTTCCATGAACTTCGATTAATCATTGGGGTGAAAAATGTGATTAAAAAGTGTATCCTGATTAATCGCACTCTGGTGCCATCACACAACCAGCTAAAGCAGCTTTGATTGGAACACACGTAAAAACTCTCTTTGCTTTTAATTTGTTTTTCCATTGTATGAATAAAATTTACAATCTACTGATTAACACCATCCTAAACTGACTAGCAAGTGGACAATGTCCTTGGTTCAAATGTCTTTTTTTCCAACTGCTAGTAGAAAGTTTTGATGCCATTCAGACGCATGTCCTTTTAATCTACCAGCAATGTGATCTTGCTCAGATTAATTAATTACAATGCCTATAATTCATAGATTAATTTTTTGTAATTGACAGACAACACTATAGATAACATGTTTTCAGCATGATTACTGCCTGACCTGATGGTCACAGGTATTTGGGACCCTCTGGCTCTGGAAATCTGTCGTTTCATCTTGTGAAGTGTCATAGTGAACGTTAATCAAGAACAGATCTGAGCCGTCTCCTCGACCTTCTGACAGAACGTCTAGCCTGTTTGATTTTTGTGTGCCTACTACGCTTTGTTCCATGATGTTAGTGACTCTGACCAATAAGAGAACAGAGTACTCTGCATGCGCAGCTGTCACAAATGTAAACAAACCAAATGGCGAAGAGAATGATGAGTAATGAAGTTAGTGCGACATGGAAACTTATGGTATGACACCAGCTTTGTCAACATCTGTGGTGGTGGTAATACTAATCTGACTCATCTTTGTCTGGCTGCACAGCTGCTACAAATGCACGCATTTCCTTTCAGTATTTTCACATTTACTGTTGGATAATTCCTTAAATAAAGGAAATACATGTAGTGGTAGGAGCTTTTTAAAAATAACCCTACAAATTCAACCAAGGAAAGCAGAAGTCACCATTGTAACTTAGCAACAATAGGCACTGGTAAGAAGTGCTCTAACACTGAGACTTTACACAGCCAGCACAAAACTACTGTCTATGGACACAGACTCTCTGTACAGATGTTTTTCTACCTACAAACAGTAGCAGCCTGCTAATACGTGATTGGTCAATAATCCTCAGACTACAAATGCAGTACAAACTTAAACCAGCACTAAAATTCACACCCTAAAATACCGATTTGACTCTTCTACATCAGTGAGTAGAGATTAACGACAGTGACCCACCAGATGTTTCTGTGATCCTCCACAGTGTTGACCCTTAAACAGCTGGCCTTAACTACCTGTACTGTAATTAAGGAGCTGTAAAACAGCTGCTACCCTAAAATGGCACTTGATTCCAGTGGATCAGTAACAATATGTCAAATGTTACAGTATCAGTTACAGGTATATTTCATTCATAATGTGACCTTTATTTTGAAAACCTAGGTACTTTTTGTTGCTAATAATTTGGGTTCTTTCATTCAAGTACTGTAGTGTTTTTACTTTGATCACTGGTTTTCTCCCTGCATGGCGCCATCTGCTCGTGTTGTCCGCTGACTCTCATCAAACGTCACTGAGGTTTCCCTTTAATAACTCAGAACCTCTGAAGGGTCAAAGTATTGCTGACAGGGCTCTCTGGTGCTCAAAGCCATCAACAACAGGACTCAGATGGGTGCAGAAATAATTTGAACATTGGCACTGTGTTAGCTTTTCACCCTCAGAGGTAAATTAACTCTTACAATTTTGCTGTGTGGTTAATTCAAGAGGCTAAAGCTGCGGCTAGATTTCATGCTTCTTGAGTCCAGACTCTGTTAAACGCCTCATTATTGACAGAATGAATTGCCTGCAGATGTTCATCTATTCATAACGTGGATTTACATATTCAAACTGATTATGCAGGAGGAGGAAAAAAAAGCTTCAGTGAGCAAACATTTGACTTCGCCTTTGAGGGGTGCTACATTTAACATAAGATGACACAGTGCAATTATTTACTTAAATTTGCTGAATCCAGATGAATACCAAATAAAAGCCCCTGATCTAGAGTGAAAGCATCTTCATTGGACATTAGTTGAACCACAAAAATAGATGACAGCATGCAGCATTTGAAGTTTGCATCCTTTGTATTCACTGTGAATCTGCAGGCATCCATATTCTGTTTTCTATGAGCTGTTGACTCTGCAGAAGTATCTCAAATAGTGCAATAAAGCCTGAGATTTAAAAGACTAAATGTTTGCATTTCTACATAATGAATACAAAAATTAAATAAGTTCAATTTTCTGCCTTTTTTGTCGCTGCAGTTTCTATATTAGTCATTATTTTGCTCCCCCAGTCTCAGCAGCAGTCCAAATTGTTTCTTTGAGTTGTTTAATCTTCTTCTCTGTCTTGAATATCCTAAGTCCTTACTTATCTATTTGGACTATTTTGTTGATTTATATTTAGCATTTATTTATTCTGCAGCACGTATTTAATTCAGTGCATTCTGTAAGTGATGAGAAATAATCTAACCCAAGCCTTCAGTGGGAGTCGGTGCCTGATTTAAGCAAACATCTGCGCTGGGAGGAGTTCAGCTCATAGCAGGTGACACTCAACACGGTTACATTAAGATTATTTGGATGTACAATAGAGCTGCCTATTCATCCTGTATGCTTATGATGATGTTGTCTTCCACACCTGATTTGACACGTGTGTATTCATGTTCCCTGTGGATTATAACATAACGACTACAACAACAAATCCCCCATATATGACGCCTAAAAATATGTTCTTTCTATAAGGGATGGGACAAATAATCAATATTGAAATATTAAAATGATCTGTTATGTGGGGATATTGATATAATGACACCTATAGTGTGACATGCTGAGTGATGAAGAGGTGTTTTCTTCCCTTCCTGTAGAAGTAGATGGATCCAGTGTTGACATGTGACATTTGAAAAATGGAACTCATAACACATACACATACTGGGAATTGATTTTAAAGTATTCACAGTATTGTCTCAGCCATCTGTGAAACTGTGAAACTGATATAACACATAAGGGAGGCATGATCTTATGATCCAGCTCTGTATTCAGAAACACTGGTGTGCAATATAAGGGCTGCACTTTCTTTCTCTTTTTTTCCTTCTCTGGGTAAACGGATGCAGTTTTATGTTTCAGACAAATTCACCAAAGATTTTTTTTCACCTGTTTAGTGAAATAAGATAAAATAAAAAATAAAATTAATGTAAATTGGCATCAGAACTTTATTGCACTTTGTAAAAGAACCTACTTGTGCCCATGAAATTTTTTTTTGCTGTTCTATTGTTGCCAGTGAAGAGTCAATAGCAACAGAGAAAGGTGTTTAACTGAAAAAACAAGGCTTGTCATCATTGGAGGCAATACCAATGCAGAGAAATACTGAGATGAGAATCTGCAACCAGTGGCAATCCCATGTCTCCACAGTCTGGGAAAGAACTCTGTTCTGCAATAGGTACTCTGTAATACTCTACAGAGCGAGGTTTATCAGAGACTACCTCCAGAGTCTGGCAGTGGAGAGGATGAAACGGCCTGCCAGCAGTCCTGACCTCAAACCCATTAACCACTTGTAGGATCAGCTTTGGCGTGCTGTTGGTGCCAGACAAAATGCTGGTTGAAGAATGGGATGCCATCCCACAGCAGTGTGTGACCAGGCTGGCTAAAATGTATAGTATATGAAAATATAGTAAAAAAGACTGCCTTCTATTCTCTAGATTTTCTAAACGTGAGGCTCAGGTATTAGGCACATGAGATGCAGCACACACATACAGACAATCTGAGATAGTGGAGTTGGTAACATGCACACTACAATGAAAATCAAGCCACAACACAGCCGTGACGCACCCTATCCAAAATGATGGTCACCTTGGCTCTGCCTTACCTGTCCTCTTCCTCATGACTCTATGGATTCTTCACTCTGTTTTTTGTCTTCTTTTTTCTGTCATACTGGCACCATGTGTTGTTCTCTTATGTTTTTTTGTTTGGTCTTTTTACATGAGAATAGGCTAATATTAAGAAGTCCTGAGGAGGGGTATGATAGGAATTGAGAGCTAGCATGGAGGAGAGTAGCTCTAGGAGATGAAGCTTGCTGTTGACCCTTCCTAAGGGTGCAGGGGACTAACTTGATGAAACACCAGAGGAGAAGGGTGCCTATCAGATATCCTCATTAATGTGCTGACTTATTGACCTGCAGCTGGCAGAGACTGGGTCTGTGAAAGGCAGAATTTCTGTTTAATAATTGTGTGTGTGTGATCTGTGGATTGGTTTTCCCTTAGCGCTTATTTTTTTTTTATTAGTGGCACATTATCTTGTGGTTATTTTACATAAATAATGACTCATTCCAAGATGTATACATCAAACTGAGAGTTACCATAGTGGCAGGTTGATTGGTGTAATCTCAAAGTTGTATTTTTTCTAAAACAATGAAACTGTCTCTCACCTCCATGGGAATATTCCAGGCCATGTAGACGTGGCTTCTAAACTCATCCATCCAAACTTCTGCAACTCTGAGGGCATTTCTCCTCACGTGAGCAGTCAGGTCCTCGGTGTAAGGTTTGTGGGCACGCTCTATGTGGGCAATCCGAGCACAAGGCAAGACCTCCACACTGCCACCGCACTGCCACACCTGTGTTGAAACAGGAGAAGCACAAAGACAGACATTTACTTGTTACAGTAATAGCAGTAAGATGAGTTTTCTTCCCTTCAGAGGCGTGTTGATTTTTTTTCTTTTTAAATGGCCAGTGCACAGCACAGCTGTACCTAAGGCTGTATATAGATGTGTCACACTGCAGCTGTAGAAACCTGCTTCTGCTGTAAAGCCCTGAAACAAAGTCTGGAGTAGAAAGAAGAGCATTTCAGATACGATAAGTCCCTGAACTGGTAAAACCTCCAAAATATTTTCTGATTAATTTCAAAGCTAATAAAATATGTTCTGAAAATTAAATTAGAGCTATGAATCCATGTCCTTTCTCACACTTTCTCTTCACTAGTGTATACGTTTGCTTTTTTTTTTTTTTTCAATTTAAAAAAAAATCTTTAACACAGGTACCTCTGCTCTGATTATTCTGTTTCTCAGGTTGGAGAGCAGGCCAGGGGCTCTCCTCACAGTCAGTGCATTGGGCAGGGACTGTTTCACTTGGAGGCTGCTGTAAGCACCACTGTGGCTCCAAGCAGGGGTCCTTCATCACTTTTGCAGCCAGCTGTGTCCTCCGCTGTGAGGACGGAGTCCCTCTGGTGGAAAACATTAATGTCCCAGCGCCCAGTAGGAGAAACTTGAGTCCTAAAAGCTTAAAGCCAGCAGCACTAAGTCCTCTCTGACTTAATGAAGACCTCTGGGAGGCTCAGGACTCTGGTATAGGGATCTGTGCAAACTTTTTACAAATGTGGGACCTCCATCCAGCAAAGGGTAACATGTAATGACAAAAGATTCCTTTATAGAAACTGCACCAAACTGCAGCATCATGCGCACGCTTTTCATGATGTCAGTATTATGCAAATCTCTGTAATGACTTCATGAAGCACAAGAACAAAGAAACTAATAGAGCTTTCCTTTATCACTCTGTGTAATTTTAAACTCCCTGCTTACACACTTTATCACATAATTAGCCTGATCTGAAACATACATCCCTTCATACATTCATAATCAATGTGCAGTCAAGTATCATAATTGTAGTTATGCTAATTTATGTAAAGCTACTTGATTTATATTTCTGTTTATATTATTTCCTCTATTATTTAACAGCCTTAATGGCTCATAGAAGTCAGTGAGTTAATGTTTACTATTATTTTTTGCTAATAAATGTTGTGATATATATCAAAAGATATATGACCTGCTACTCACTGAAGCCAAAAAACACAAGATTAGAGATAAAACATACAGGAAATTAATAATAATATGATTTACTCATTTCAATGCTGCAGATTAGTGTCTGAGTTATATAAATGCTATCTCCAAGTAATTCAGAGACTTCATTAAAGCAATGTAGATGCATTCATCTTTAATATGTTCATATTTGCACTGGAGTCATTGCCATAAGAGCATCTGAAGATGGTCAGACATCACTTTGAGGTACAGTATGTTGATTTTTCTCACTGACATGTCTCAGAAACAAAGATGACTACTCCTATCTTACATATAATTTTAGTTGAGTACTTACATTATCTCAAGTATTCCCAACAGTTTTCAAAGCCAACAACATTCTCAATTTTCATAGCTGTAACAGGACATCTCTTGTAACTGATGACAGAGCTAACCTGACAGTGATGATACGTTAATTATGATTTGAAAGCACAGAGGAAGAGTGAAGTGCTATTGGAAGCTGCTGTTCTGTTGCTGTATCTAATTCATTATTTGCGCTACTTACTTGTGAGGAAGCATGATTATTATTCTCTGCAGTAGGGTGCAAGTTCAGTTGCAGAGTTACACCCCATGACGTATCTCCCCATCCCTGGACTCCCATTGTAGCCCAATTAGACACTTCTAGGTCAAGTAGAAACCAGACACACTGTCCAGCTTGATTGCCGCTTCTTGTTTTGAATAGAAGACCGTTTCTAGTTAAAATTGCACACAGTAAGGTGTGATTACACAACAGTAAACCACCTCTTTTGTTTGATGGATTAGTTTTACACAATGAGGGAGAAAAGCTGTTTAAGTGTACATTTAGTGTTTGAAATGTTAGTAAACCCCCAGCTCAACTCTGATGTCGGAGCTGGCAATGACATCACACCCAAGTTGAACCCATTTGCTTTGAGCTCATAACTCGGTACTGGGGATAGTTTGACTTTCTGAGTCAGAATTTCAAGTTCAGGTCACATTTTTGAAAATGTCAACAGAGTTCTGAGATTAAATGGAATGCACCACTCATTTATAACATATAAAAATGTTATAAAATAAAAATTTAAAATGATGAAGTAGAAAGCTACCACTGTTAGGTTTCTACTTAATCGTTACATAGGCCACACCTTTTTCAGAAACGATTTTACAAAGCAGAAGTGTGTTTGACCTCATTTCAAGCCTTAAAATGCAGATTTATGGCTGGATGTCAGATATAAGACCAGCACTGATGTGTTTTATCAAAGTAGAGTCAAATACTTCAGTTTACAGCTGACAAAAAGTGTTTAATACCTTTTCATAGAGTATACATGATTGTTTGGTCAATTCAATTTTAGATATAATCTAACACACTTTAAAACACTCCATAAAGGTTACTCCTCCAGGGAATATCGGATTAATTATTTAAAATCATGTTTCACCTGTTTGTAATAGCAGTAAATCATCCATCAGCAATTTAACACAGTCCTTTTGCCACATAGTCTTCACATTGGTAAGAAAAAAAAAAAAAAAAAAAAAAAAAAAAAAAAAAATTCTGAGGCATTTGGAAAATGTCCACAAATGTCGTGGTCCACATCGAGCAGTTTTGTTTGTTCTGATGGTTGAAACAGTCTAACCAGAGTTGCTCTGTGTCGTTTCTCATGTTGATATTTTTAGTTCATTTTTAACATAGTTTTACTAAAGCCATATTAAGTACATTTTGTTAGTCATTACAAATTCATTTTGGTTATCACTCACATGCACTACTAATACTCAGTATCAGTACTGGTCAGGAAAAAAACAGTATTAGCTGACCATTATAAGGAATGATGATGAATAGAGAAAAAGACTTCAGCTGACATAGGTCTGTTGGTCTAGCCTCAATGTCCATGGCCTTTGGTTGGTACAGCCAACATTTACAGATTTTTATAATCAAATTATTGGTTGCAAATAAAGGCAGATATTTGATATTATATCTAATTTGTCTCTATTTGTTATCTTTTGTAATTTTTTCATTGAGAGCCTGCTGGCAGTAGATTTTGCATGCCGTGTGTGTGTCAGAATGAACAAAGCTAAAACCATCAGCACCACCAACAGATAATAAAAACTGATGTGAAATTAACAGTGAAGATGATAGGGACAAAAATAATGGGACACCTCTCACACTGAACAGGCTTTCACACAGATGTGTGATAATGTCAGTTGTGATAATGTGTGTCTGACAAGTGCTTTATTCACATCTAGATCTAATTCAAAAGCAGTTCTTTGGCAGCAGCAAACCCTAACTCATTTTTTAAATAGGGAAAAAATAGTGATGTGAGGAGAATTTTGACATATGATTCACTGTATAATTTACACTTACAGATGCACCTTTATAAAGTCTGATGTGAGCAGAGAAGGTGAAGGTTCTATGAGCAGTATACCATGGGGTTTCTCAAGCATAAAATCAATCCAAACATCACTGGAACAGTCCACACATCAGGTTTTTCTAGGAATGTGAAGTACATTTTTTCTAACAACTTTATAGTAACTTCACCTTTGAATCTCATTCTGAGAGGATCTTCCTCAGCTGAATTAATTGCTCATTTGGTGTCTGAGTTCTGAATGTATGAGGCTGGTTATGTGTTGAAGCTGCAGTTGTATTATGGCATCAAACTCAAACTTTAATGAGATTTTTATTCAAGTGCATTTTAAAATCTAAACACACGTTACAGTGATGATAGCAGGGAAAGACAGTGAGGTCAACAGTTTAGAAAAACCCTGACTGTCTGATAATGAAGCTACTCTGTTTAACCATTCAAAGGTATAATATGCAAAATTTCAGACATATTTATGGTAGACATATTCTAACTGAATACATTGTTCAGTAAAGACTTTCTAAAAAGTGTAGTCAAACTCCCTCTTGGTTTGTTGTTTTCAGCTCTGTGTTCATGCTAGCAGGATGGTGCGTCCTTCAGCTTGCTTATTTATCACTCAGAGGCTTCAGCATATTCCATGAAGGTTTTTTTTTTTCTTTTGAGGCCCTCTCTCTCAAATCCTTAGCTCTGTCCTCTAAGCCAAAGAAAATAGTGGTCAGCTGGTTCTAACAAACAATTAACTGCTACTGACAATAATAATATAATAATAATATAAAACTCGATAGTCAATAGCCATACAAGTAGCTGTAAATGATTGACTTTGTTAGAGTTTTTGTCTTAGCTTTGATGCAGACATAAACCTTACAACTCTTCTGCCAACTGAAGTCAAGTTTCTGTGGCCTTTAACCTTTACTATGAATGCCAAAGAGGCATACTAGGGGTACAAAGTGATTCCCTATGCTGCTTTGGTAGGCAGTAACAGAGGCCCTTCAGCGCATCACTTTAAAGCTGGGTGTATACTGTGCAAATTTTATCCAATTCAGACACAAATTTTGAGACACATGGAAGTTACGCCGACTTTTAGTTATATCAGGTGTTGTCTGATCAGCTGCTCCCAACAGGTTGGTTGGATCTCTGACATGTTTGATATTTTGGTCGTATGACTGCTCACACTCCCACAGTAAGAGGAGAAACATGAGCAGAATCCTCAACTTTGGAGCATTTTTCCCTTGTTAACTGTCAGACACCATCTCAAATCATCATGAAAACAGCAGGAATGACTTTTTAATGCTGCACCACCAAAAATAATAAAAGAAAAATGAGCAGGAAATGTGTTTTACAGTGGTGATGCTGTTTGTATGTGTGAAAGAAGGAGATAGTGAGAGAAGGAGAGAGAGAAAATATGATTAGATAGAACTTTAACCTCAGTATGTGAGACTTTTTCAAAGTTAGATTTTTCTGACTTCACCCTTGCAGCATGAGCGATGAGGATGTGCATGACTATCAGACTTGATATTGTGAGCACATTAATCACGCATGATGGTCATGTGTGGCAAGCGACTCAGTCACACAGTATGAATTGACATTCCACAACAACTATCATAGAGTTGGCATGAAATTGCAGTGTGGGTTCCTGCCTTAAGAGAGCGTAGTCAGGGGGTGAGAGCAGCGCAGTCATCTGTGCATGTCTGAATGTACATTTATGTGGAGCTCCAACACTGTACTATCACACTTTAACAATCCTGTAATGTATTTTAAAGTAAAACAAATAAAAATCAAACCAAAATTGAAGCATTCAATTCAATATTATATATATATATTTATTTATATATAACTATATATATATATATATATATATATATATATATAGTTATATATTTTTTGGATCTGATAGTTGTTTCATGTCTAAAAGGACATAATTAACAGTAATTATGATTCCTTCTTTAGTCTGTGTGGAGCTCATTACTAGAACAGATAGCAGTTAATTTGACTTTTTTGTACTTTCCTGGTTCTCTGGTTGGAGGACCGCTCAGGGATCTCCCCACTCTCAGTTTGTAGACTACTTAACATGCATTTTGGGCAGTGAACTGAGGGCCTTCATCACCTCTGCAGCCAACAGTGTCTTTGACTGGGAGTCCCTTTGGTGGAAAACATTAATGTCCCAGTGCCCAGGAGGAGAAGCCTGAGTCCTTAAAGACTTAAAGCCAGCGGCACTAACTCCTCTCTGACATAATGAAGACCTCTGGGAGGCTGGGGACTCTGGTGGAGGGATCTGTGCAAAATTTTCACAAGTGTAAGACCTCCATTCAACAAAAGATGATGAGTAAAGATGACAGTTTTCTTCTTTATGACATAAAGCTGTGAGGATCTTCTGAGTTACATAGATTATGGCACATCCTGTGGACAAGGTGTTTTTTCTTATCTTTTT
Source organism: Cheilinus undulatus (assembly GCF_018320785.1). NCBI lineage: Eukaryota > Metazoa > Chordata > Actinopteri > Labriformes > Labridae > Cheilinus > Cheilinus undulatus. The sequence continues at coordinate 35,896,733 of NC_054865.1, read as the reverse complement.
TGCTGATTTGTACTGTAAAAGCGATGATTTGTCAAGGAATCTCTGATTTCTTTATTTCCAGTGTCCTTTTTGTAATGCACTTTGAAAGCAGTTTAGCCTTTGTGTGCTTGTATGCCCCCCCACAAGAATAAACCACACCTGTATCACAATTATCTGTTTTCTTGTTGTTAGTTATGTTTGCTGTTGTTGATCAAACAAAGGCACTGGAGCTCTAAATCTTTTGGCTTCACTCCCTGGCAGTTGTTGCTCCATCCATCTTAATAAACCCTCTATGCTTTCCACTTCTCTGCTGTCAAAACTTTGTTAAATAGCAATCAGGTTTAAGGAACTTCAGTCACTTTGTCCCTGCCATTAAATAGGTTTTAAACTTCCCCCACACCGGCCCACAAACAAATCAAATCCTCCACTGCTTTTAGTCGATTTTTGAGTCCACTCTTTATTAAAAGTCAGGACCTCACTCCAGAAAGTCTCCCTGACTACACAGCGAGGGAACAATCTCAGTCAGGACGACACTTCCACTCCCTTTAAACTCATCTCCTGCTGAAATATCTCACATCCCACGCTCTCATTCATGTCTCGCCGCTCTCTGCCACATCCTCCTGCAAATATGTTGCTGTCTAAATCTGAGCTTCTCCCTTATCAGCTTTTTTCTTCTTCCTGTAATTCCTTTTCGTAGAACTTTTCTGGCAGAAACGTGGTCTCATATTTCAGAAGTGTTTGCCCAGATCTAACATCAGGGCACCATCCGTCTGAGCATAAGCTCATTTTACTGCTGCCCTCATCATAATTTGCTTTGGATAAGAGCAAGAGCTAAATATCCTTAATGTAAATGTAATGTGAGTGGAAGTGCTTTATTCATTTTTCAATCCACACTGGTGCCAGTTACACAAGCCCAGCGTCTAGTGGTTTAAAGTGGATTTTGATGGGAGTATTCACAAGGTTATTCCACCAAGGCTTTGAGGATTTACAGCACTGACATGAAGCAGTTTTATGGTGCAGTAGCATGTCAAGTCAAAACACAGAAAATACAGTTTTAAGCTTGATGAGTGGATTGTCGGTGTGCTTAATAAACTTATGAACTTTTTGCAACCTCCAGCTTGTGTTTGGCTCGCTGCCCTCAAATACAGCACCAAAAATCTATCTTTAGATTGTCAAGCAGTCTGGCCCTGCAGGCTGGAAGCGGCGTCTGTAATGTGTTTGTACGTTTCTTCTTCACAAAGAACAGCAGCAGCTTTAAGTTGTCACTCTTGCAACAGATGCACAACCAAAATAGGATCATGATGCAAGTAAAATGTCTCTAACACCCCATATATATATATATATATATATATATATATATATATATTTTTTTTTTTCAATATTTCAACACTACTCTGATTTTCTTTCCTTCTTTCTTTCCTTCTAGTCAGACAATAAAACTTTGTTTTGCTATTTTTAAGTTCTTTATTTCTAAGACAAGCAGTGATTCTATATGTTTTTACATAATTATACCCAATTACACTACAAAAGTAAATGAAAGCCTCAGTCATTTTTATTTGAACATTGTACTTCAGATGTCTTTCACTGGAGTGTAGTGCCATTAAGATTTGATAGAATATTAAAGAATAGAGCACTTCACAAACAAACACCACCCTCATATTTTTCAAGCTTCATGCAACTGACAAAAAAAGCTCACTGCTCTGCTACAAAGAAACCGCATCACAGTCGACCTCATTTATTTCTCCCTCTTACCTCTTCTATAAAAGACTTCCTAGTGGGACCAACAAATTGCAGGTTTGAGTTCAGAGGAGTTTCAGCACACTGGATAAAAGGTGGACCAGTAGATGAGTTTACATGTGTGCTGTGATTATGTTTCATGTCCCTGACAAACCCTGTAATGGAGTTGCATGGTGACGCTGGGGCTAGTGTCGTTGCTTCACAGCAAGAAGATTTTTGCATTGAATTCTGGACTGACGGGGAGCTTCTGGTGGAGTTTGCATGTATTTCTCATGCATGGGCTCTGTCCAGCTTCCCCCCACAGTCTAAAGACATGCTCATTAGGTTGATTGGTGACTATGAATTGATTGGTGCAAGTGTGAGCATGGTGAGGTTGTTTGTCTCCCTGTGCCGGCTCTATAACTGACTAGTGACCAGTCCAGTGTGTACCCCACCTCTTGCTCAACGAAAGCTGGGATTGCCTCCAGCCCCCTGTAGCCTCAAACAGGATAAGCAGTGTAGAAAATGGATGGATGGGAAAATGCTGTTCTCCTGGTGAGCCCCTTGTTAGCATCACCTTTTTTATTGGGTGTAAATTAAAAATGTACAAATAGGGCATCTAACCAAAAATAAAAAATCCCAAAGCCTTCATGATGATGGACCAGTTTTAGTCTTAAGATCTTTGCACACTGAGTCTGTTATTTTCAGATGTTTTTTTCCCGGATACCTTAAAAAAAAACCAAACAAAAAAAAAAACATCATGCACTCAAACCTTGCACACTACGTGCAGTGTGTTCAGTTTTATACATATTAACTGCAAGAATTTGCAGATTGTGGCAAATTTTTACTGCAATGAAAATCAGCAGAAAGGATGAGCATGTGGCTGTCACTCCTTAAAATCACTCTGGATCCATCCATCCTGACAGAGATCTTCATCTGGCACCAGCTTGCATGTCACAGCTGTGCCAAGTTGGTAAGACAGAGAGCAACTTTTAATTCTGTCTTTGTTAGGCAGCTGTGAGAACAAACTTAATTTATTTTTTGAGTGTTCCTCTATATCTACAATATTTTACCATTATAACATGGTTATTATCCATGTTATCCCATTAATAGGTTCTTTACTGCACAGATGTTACTATTTCTTAATTCAATAAGATAAAAAAAATACAAAACACATTTATTATTGCAGTTTTTTTTCATGCACACTAAGTGAGGCAAACAAGGTGCAGCGAGAAAGAAAGAGAGAGAGAAGATAAGTTCCAGGTTGAATCCGGGCCGATTAAGATCTGAAGACGTGTGAGTTCATGCATCAGTCATGCCATGAGTCATCACTTCAGGCTGGGAGGAGTGATATGATGGGGTAGGATGTATTTCTATGATAAACATCATGAATCTTAATAAGGGCTGGCAGACATCTGAATACTGATAGATGTGAGGGGATGATAAAAGCCCAGCTTCTGTCTTATTTTGCAGAATACGACCAGGAAAAAAAAACACAACAGAGAGGGCTGATAAAAATGAGCCGTTCTTAAGCTGCTCTCAGCACCTTTTTAAATTGAGACGATGACTAAAAACAGTGAAGTGAAGTCTACAGATTGTGCTTTCATTGAGCGCCAAACAATGCGAACATCAGATGAAATGAGTCTTGAAAAGTGGAGTCTATAAAGCTTGCACATCTGATAAGATCCTTCGTGCTTTAAACTTAGAATAAGTGCTGTTACAAGCATCCTGACAGTTCATGATGTGATGTGCGGTGACACCTTGTCAATGAAAGCTGTCAAACTTGAAAAAGAAACGCATCAGCAAAGGAAGTGCACATCTCCTGTCAAGAAAAAGCAGAACCTCAGGAACTTTTGGACTATATATTCCTGTGATTTACTATGCTGCTTTTGGAATTTCCTGTTTTTCATTTCAAACTCGATGTCTGGGTATCTGCTTTCATCTTCCTGCACCTTACACCTCACCTCTCCTGCCCTCTGAAAACCATAACTGGCTTTAAATATACCCTAATATTTCCCCCACTGTATTCATTTCCTATTTCCACACTGTTTTGTGATCATAAAAGCCTTCACATCAAAGCACAGAGTCTCTTTTAAGGTAAATCTGAGTGCCCTCTTTTGCTGCCCAGAGCACAGAGTCAGAGCAGTGCAGACAATTGTGTAGAGTTTCTATACTGTATCAGCTCACTCTGTTTGTAGTCTGAAAGGAATATGCTTCCCCTCCTTTCCACTTAAACTACCTACAGACTCCTCTAAGCAGACACAAAACATCCACCTTACTTTTCTCAGGAGCTCGACTTAAGATGCTGAACATAATGAGCTCACAGGAGTCACAACCTTTCATCCATTTTCTTTCAACTGTCGGATTCCAGGCAATAAAATAGACACCACGATGATATGCTCTATAAGTGTACAGTTGATGAGAAATTTAATAGGGGGTGTTCAGGCCTAATTAAACCAGAAGCGGGTACAGGCGTCCCTCTCTCTAACCATGGCCGTTAATTATTCCTCAGAGATAAACAGTCATTCAACTGCAAAATAAGTTTTAAAATCCAATCACTCCCTCATTATTTCAACAAGCTGCTCCTGCTCTGCAGAGGTGCCACCACTCACTAAAGCACACAGGGTGCCAAGGTGCTGTGACCCTATCAGTACAGTCCTGTCATGCTTAAATAGTTTTTATACAACAGTTATGCACCAGAGACCTGAGTTAAAAAGTCTTAAAGCCAGCACTTTATAATGTACAGAATAAAAATGTAAGCAAAAAGCAAAATTAAAATGCATAATATGTGATGCTCTGAATATCAATATAGCTGATGTCAAATATATCCTGACCGAATATGTTGTTGAGTAATAACTTCCTCAGAAAGAGTAAAGCCAAACTTTGGCAAACCTAAAAAAAAAACCTTCAAATAATACAAATGAAACTAAATAGAGACACATATCTGAATGTAAATCATACAAGTAGCGGCAGTCCATGAGATCAGTGAGGGCAGTAATGCACTGGTGGACAGCTGTGATTGAAGAAAAGCTTTGTGGAGGCTGGTGCTAAAGTGTAGCATCTACTGCACATGTGCTCTGGAAATCATATAATATACCCAATGGTGCTTTGAAGCATGGGCTTGCTGAGCTGTAGCCTGGAGCATCTAGATTTGAGACCTCCATTTGGGGCCTCATGCTTGAGAGATGAAACATGTAGCATTTATTTTATGCAACAACCACCTCACGATGGTGCAACTTAAAAAAAAACAAGCAAAATGTTAATAAACTACAAAAAATTAAAAATCATGATATTCTACACCACACGTCTGAAACATGCATTGTATTTTTTCATAATATTGGCCTCTAGAAAGTATTCACCCCCTTGGATGTTTTACCATTTCACTGACAAAATCAACAAACAAAACAACAAAAAATATAAGAAACTTCTATAATTTACGAGTAAAAACAAATTTCTATAAAGTAATGCAATTGAATAAAAATACAAAAGGTAAAATAAAAGACTGCATAAATATTCACTCCCTTCAAGTCAGTATTTTATAGATGCACCTTCAGATGCAGTCACAGCACTGAGTCTGTGTGTATGGGACTCAATCAGGCTTGCACATCTGGACACTGCAATTTTACCTCACTCTTCTTTAGGAAACTGCTCAAGCTCTATCAGGTTGCATGGGTCTTGGATGTGAACAGCCATTTTCAAGTCCAGCCACAGAATCTTTGTTGGATTGAGTTTTAAGTTTTGACTTGCCATTTCAGCACATTCACTTTGTTGTCTTTAAACCATTTCTGTGTAGCTTTTGCTGTATGCTTCAGGTCATTGTCTTCCTGGAAAATAAATCTTCTCCCAAGCCATCGTTCTCCTATAGACTGAACAAGACTGTCCTCCAGGATTTTCATACATTTCTTTCTACCTTTACAAGCCTTCCAGGGCTAGCTGCTGAGAAGCATTCCCACAGCATGATGCTGCCACCACTGTGCTTTACAATGGGGATGGTGTGTTTGTGGTAATGTGCAGTGTGTCCATCAAAGGTAGCTTTTTTTCTGATGGCCAAAACACCATTTTCATCTCATCAGACCAAAGAAAATAGAGTCTCCCACATGCCTTTCACCAACTCTTGCTGAGGTTTTACGAGTTTTCTTCAACAGTGGCTTTCTCTATGCCACTCTCCCATAAAGCTTTGACTGGTGAAGAACCCGGGCAACAGTTGTCGTATGCAGAGTTTATCCCATCTAAGCTGCTGAAGCTTGTAACTCCTTCATCATTGGTGTTTTGGTGGCCTCTCTCACTAGTCTGCTTCTTGCACAGTCACTCAGTTTGTGAGGACGACCTGATCGAGGTAAATTTATACATGTGCCATAGTCCTTCCATTTCCTGGTGATGAATTTAACTGAACTCTGGGGGTTGTTCAGTGCCTTGGAATCTTTTTGTATCCATCCCCTGACTTCTACTTTTCAATAATCTTTTCTCTGAGTTGCTTGGAGTGTTCTTTTGTCTTCATGGTGTAATGGTTGCTAGGCATACTGACTAACCAGTGACTGGACCTTCCAGGCACAGGTGTCTTCATCCTTTAATCACTACATCACTAATTTGAAGATTACTTTTCCCCTGTTTGTTGTGCCTTATAAGAGGATGAAGATTTGTTGAATACATTCCTCCCCTTTGTATTTGTGTTGAAGCAGAACTCTGAGTCACACTTCTCAACACACTGACCAATTAAACCAGAGCATGTTCATGCCTGGTTGCTATGGCCAACCCATGGGAGTTTTTCACAAACCCTCTCAGCACATTCAACATGCAAAAGATTTTTGAAAATTTAGATTAACATAGGATAATACATCCTGTTGCCAGTGATGGGTGTAAATGTTCAACATGGATGCTTCCCTCATCCTTATTTTTTTTCCTTCGCTGACCATTACAGGGCTCTGGAAAGCTGCCCTTGAACATAAATGACTAATGAAGAATAAATGCATATAAATGTAATTCTTTGGAGACTTTGCTGCAGTAATCCGTGCAGACAGCCATGTGACGAGTCGTTCCTCTGCATTATTAATGTGCCTCTTTACCACCACATCCTGCCTAATGAAAAACATGGACTCTTTCCTTTTTTTCTAGAAAGCAAGTGAAACTAAGGAGTTATTGTCCAGGGATTGTTAATGTCTAACCAGCCTTCCTCTGCTGTCTTATTATTTTTACAGCATATCTGTAGAGGCTTGGCTCTATCTGCAAAACTTTGTTTTATTACTGACGGCTCCAGATATGCTCAGACTCTAATTAATGTAAATCAAATTCTCTGAGGATTTAATTTAAAGATCAGATATTTCACTTTAAGATCAAGTTCAAATAGTCTACAACTCCACAGAACAGTTTCTTATGAAATATTGCTGTGACTTTTGTGGACTTAAGAAGCAAAAAAAATTTAATTCAGCAGACATAACGAGTGTCTCCTGTACTGGCAGAATCTCACCTGGTTCATCACTGTAGAGTAGATACTACAGGATGCACGACTGCAGCCTCAAAAACAATGAGCATCATTTGCTTTCAATATGAAATTGAAAACACTGAGACCAAAGATATTACTTTAATATGGGATTTGGTTAAGTCTCTTAACACTTTATTTCTTTTCTATAATTGTCATGCCTCTGTGCTGGTGATAGGAAAGGCTGAGGGCATGGTGTATTCCAGATGTTTGTGCATCTGTCCATTGGTACAGGCCTCTCTAGTGCCCCGGTGTCTAAAAACCCTTTGGTGGTCTACTTTCAAATTCTGTTCAAATGTTCACTCTGTCTGAGGTCAAGGGCATTGGGCCTCATGTTCATCCCTTAAATGTGAATGTGATATTGCAAGCACACTGTGGGGAACTCTCTTCAAACTTTGCACAAAAGTCCACCACTGCTCAAGGATAAACAGATTAGTCTTGGGGGTCAAAGGTCTTTGGACCTCACATTCATCCTTAACTTTTGAAGGCAACATCCCAGGAACAGTTTTATGGATTTTCTTCAAACTTTGCACAAACATCACATATAACTCAAGAATAAGGTGAATAGCTTTTGGGGATTATCCATCAAAATTCAAGATCTCTGAGCCTCAAGTTTATCATTTGCTTGTGAGAGAAAAACCCTTCATGGGATCTTCTTTAGGCTGCAGTGATCAACTCTTTTTGTGATTAGGTATTCTCTAAAGAAAATATATTGTATAAAGTGCAATAAAGTTGTCATGGCAGAAAATATTTTTAGAGTCAAAAGCAGAAGAAATTAAATAATTAAATAAAACTATGCCATGATTGGAGTTTAGGTGTCCTCTTTAAAAAAATGGAGCACCAATACTTTTTTTGCTGTAGTTTATCTTCATGCTCCATTTTGTAATTAAACAATCTATATTTTTGTATTAAAATAATTGTATCATCCTTTACTTCCTGCATTCAATAACATTTCACATTCTAGCTAGAAATAAAGCTCTATCATTCACATGATCTATTGATGCCTGAGAGCTGTGCTCTGATGTTACAGGAACATGATCTATTTTTCCAACGCCCTTCACATTTTTGTTTTTGAGTTGATCAGCTCTGAAAATAAGACTTTTTAACACCATCTCCCAACCTGAGGGCACATTTTTAAGGCGTAAGGATGCTCAGAGTATGACCTGTTGAATCCTGACTGATGATGAACTCTGACCTCTCTGTCTCTCTCTGCCTCAGTCATGGTTTATGGCAATAGTGGGTTTCTGTTTGATTAGTAACTATTAATTACCAATATGTGGTCTTCAGGATGCCAAGACTTAAAAAAAAAAAAAAAATGGAATCAAGACTTAAGGGCGCTGAATTGTAAACATATAATAATTTACTGTTCCACCTGACATGCGCATGCACCAAAACAGGACTTTAATCATGAAGCCTGTTGGTGCTCTGTAGGGTCAAACAATGGCGTTTATGAAATCCTCTGAAGTCTGTAGACATAAACTGACCACTTCCTCAAGAGCCAATCCTGCATGAGGCATGTGCAGCGCTTTAACTCAGAGATGTGTGTAGAACAACCTGTGCAGTCTCTTTAATTTCTGTAGAATTTTTTTCCCTTTTTAAAAGCCTTTCATTGCGACATGGTGTCGCTTAAAAGTTGGCGTAACGCCTTAATTGCCACAATCCAACAGACAGTGCATTCATCAAAAATGCAGGACGCGTACCTTTCAACATCACTGCAACGTCTTGTCTCTCTCTTCCTTCATGATTTTAACACCTCACATCATCTTTACCGCATGTTACGTTATGGCAACACTGGCAAAAATGCATTGTGCCAAACAGATCTATGTAAAACACAGCACGCCATGCCACACACGGTGTAATGTCTGAGCTTACACCATGAGCATGTATGGATACCTGGCTGAATTAAATCAAACCTTGATGGATTTTTGAACCTGCTTCTAAACTTACACCAATGTCCACTCTGACACTCGGTTGATCTATTTAGATTTTGGAGGTAACAGGTCAAACGTCAGGGTCACTAGACCTCATGTTTACACTTTGCTTGTAAGTGTGATATGTAGAACATTCAGAGGGATAATATATAAGATAAAAAACAAACACCTCCACACAAACCAACCCAACCTTTCATCCCACCACTAACCAGTAGTCTAAGTATGAAATAAAACAAATCAAACCTGTTGGTAGATATATTCAGTATAACAACTTCTGGGTGAAACTTTTCACTCAAAAGTCAAAATAATTCTGCAGCTACACAGCATCCTTCATTTGCATTTCATACATAAGACCATGAGAATTTACAACAACAATGCTGTTTGTTCATGAGAACAAAGAGCCCAATCTGGCTCTTATTTTCATTCTTACTCCCATATACTCCAGTTACACGGTTAGCTGTGTGAGTTTTTAGACAGCATATGGCCTTGATATATATTTCAGTAGATATGCAAATCAAGATATTTCAACTTTATACCACAGTGCACTTGATTTAACAGAGCAGAATTCATCCATTAATAACAGCTCAAGAAAAAGTGGTATGTAACATAGCAATGTGCATTTTCTACCAGGTCTGTCAAATGTGATCCTTCTCTCTATGTCTGAGCTTTTGTATTCACCCTGTGCTTCCTGGATCTCTAATCCAGAGGGTATCTTCAAAAACTCTGCAACCACAACTCATCCTCTCTGCTGCAGCCTCTCAGAGTCCTCCTTCTGTTTATTACTCCCCCCGGCTCAGGGCAACATGACTGTAAAGAGAGGACGTCTTACTTTTCTGGATGAGGTTTGTTGTTGCTCCAGACAGTCTGAATTTTATCTCCCAGAGCCAGGTCAACAGCTGAGCTACCAAAATCTCTGTTTATGAAATCAGCCAATAAAGAGCTATATCTCAAATCTTGGGTGTATTTTTGACCATCAAGGGAAATAATTATATGATGAGGTTAATTGCTCCCAAATCTATTGTTGAATTTGTTTGTATAGTGAAAGTGCGTACATTTTTCTATTTTAATGTATAGCTGTAGCTGTTAAAAACAATAATGACAACATGCTTATCTGGTACCTTTAAAAAACCCCAAATTAAAGAATTATAATGTTTTAAGTAAAGCTGTATGAATTGTCTGTAATAAATGTATCAGCCCCAGGAGATACTGGTGATAAGGACTCAATAAGTGAGATACACCTGAGTAAGGTGCAGAAGCTAGGCTAGATGTTGCTGCAGCAGAGTTGGGTTAAATGTAGAGAATATTCTTTGCACTTCACTTGTCCATCAGCAGGCCACATTGTTCAGGTACTATTCTGCAGTTGCAGCATGATAGATGACACAACTAAATTCCTCCTACATTGTCTGTGTAGTGCTCTCTCCATGCCACAGTTTGCTCCTACTGACATGTGTGCCCTTGCCAACTTTCTCTGTTTATTTAGTGCAACCTAGCCCAGCTCGGCTCAGCCTAGCTCATAGCACATGGATTAGGAGGCCAAAAGGTCTTGCATAATTGAGAGAAAAACATACAAACAGCATGCTACTTTTTCCGTATGAGGTCCATTTGCTGTTCATTTACTTTAGACATTCTGTAGGCATAGTGATGAGATAATTTAATTTATTGAGCTGATGCTCTGTGTGTTCCTGTTTGAGTCGATATAAACAATGCTGATTGATGGTTATTGAATGCCGGAAGTGGAATCCACAGAAAATGGCAATACAGTCTGGCTGCAGACGTCTCTGATGGCCACTCTTGTAGTTCACCTGAGATGCCGTCTCCTCCAAAACAGAAGTGCTATAATTTTACAGTAGGAGATATTTTTTAATTCAACTTTATTCATAAACAAAGTCTGACAGATACATTCATATAAATAACCACAATTCATGCATTACAGACTAGGAAACATTTCATAAAAAAGAGAGAAAGATCAGAGGTCTTCATTATGTATTAATAATTAAGACTTATTAAGACTGTTTTGGAGTACACCAATGGTTGCTTGCCTTTGCTTCATTAGCCTAAACTAGCACACTAACTACAAAATCAGCGCTACTACTAGTACATATGGCAATGTACCTGAGTTGGCTTTAGCAATATGAGCTTTGGCAATATCAGCTTCTGCAACGTTACCTTTAGCAAAAGTAGCTAAAGCTAATGTAGCTACGTAGATGCTTTGTGGGTATAGCTTTAGCAACGTTAACTACCTTAGCTACCCAGCTACATTAGCTAAGTTACAAACATAGCTAAAGTAGCTAATGGAGCTACGTAAGCCAAGCTTGCTGTGTAAGAATGTTTTCATGGAGGACTATTTTTTTTTCCAGTCAGCAGTCTATCTGCTTTATCTTACGATCAGGTTTTGTAGGTCAGGTTTTTGACTTTTGGCATCCTAACAGTTAACTCAACCCTTACTTTACCCTACATGAAAGTTTAATCCAATTCGATTTTGAAAGTTTTAGCGTGTATTTCTGTTCTGTAAGAGACAGCATCTCAGATTAACGGTCTGTGAGAGTGCCTTTCAGATGTACGGTCTCCAGCCAGACTCCTCTCAAAAATGGACTTAGTGCCCATCTCAAGCAGAGCAGTGGGGAGCAGTATTTCTTGCATGCAGTGGAGACGGATCTCAGTGCCTGCTGTGGCCACACAAAGTTAAACTAGAACGGGTGTACAGACAGAAGCCTGTGCAGATGGACTAGACGGAATCTGGGGGCAAGGCTGTGCAGATTTAAATCTTTAAAAAGTACTCTTTGAGTCCACTTTCTGTAATTGATTTAATTCACAACCAATCCTCAAACAAACAATCCTTTTTTTGTTTTTTAAGATTTATTTTTGGGCATTTTTGTGCCTTTATTAGATAGAGGAGGACAGTGGATAGAGCTGGAAACAGGGTCAAGAGCGGGGGAGAGACATGCGGAAAAAGTCCTCAGGCCAAATTCGAACCCGGGCCGCCCGCGTACATGGGGAGCGCCCCCAACCACTAGGCCACCTGCTCCCCTAAACAAACAATCCTGATAATGAAGCTCACTTGAGGTCTGTTAAGGTATTGTTTTTCAGAATTAAGTTTTTTTTTTCTATCACTAGATTAATGTTTCTGTTCAGACTAGGGCTGGGAAATTACTTGCAAATAAGATTAAATCACAATTTGGCCTGCTGCTACTTTTAAATCACAGAGGATGCAATATTTCTTTAACCTGCAATCTGTGTCTAAATACCAGTTTAAAACATCTTTACAGCAGAAATGCTATGAATTATATATCATGCAGTCATTCTAGTGGTGTATTTTTAGACTGTTGTACAAAAAAAATCTTATTTTCTCTTTTATTGTATGTTTTTATTGTTATATATGAGAATTATACTAAAGTTATCATTCCCCTTAATACAACAGTTCATATGTCATTCGCAAAATGAGTCGAAATCATCTCATTTAGATATTTTTTCAAAATTGTCCAGCCCCAGTTTAATCCAATATTGGGATGGTTATAATATAGAATGAATTATCGCTTGTTTTTATGTGAAAATACATGAGATGAGGAACTTCAGAAATAACTGCATATTAAATCGCAATCGCAATACTGGGTAAAAATATCACAATTAGATTATTTTCCCAAATCGTTCAGCCCTAGTTCAGACCACCAAAAGAAATACAGTGATTAACTTTATCATTTTACCTTTGCAAGACTTAATTTGGAATCAAACAACTTCAATACAATTACTTTCAGATTTAATCCTGCATGCAGTGGTGCTACATTTGTCACACTTCATGTAATCTCTGTCAGATAAGAGTCTTTGTCATTGACTGTCCTGCTGGTCTGAGATTATGCTCTGAGGTCTGTTACATTTCTAGCAGTACAGAGGTCATCAAACTCATTTAGTGCTCCTCTGCAAGCACAGACTGAGTTATTACAGTAGAAGTTAAAGTCCTGTATTATACAGAAGTCTGTGTGTCTTTCAAGTGACAAAGAAGGACGTAACAGTGATAAAAATGGACTCATTAATAACACATTTAAATGCAGTGTTAGGATTTTTTTAGCCTGTCCTCTGACAAAACACCCATAAGAAACAGATAAGATTGTCATTTATTTAATGTTCCTGTTAATGGTACAATAATCTTCTTTTTGAGTTTCACCTGCTTTGAAAAAAGTAATGATAAAGATTGATTAATTATTTTAAAAACCTAATTCTGAAAGGTTTAGCATTAAGCAAGTGGCAAGCCCTAATGTCGATAAGTGACATTAAAGAAAGTACCAGATATTGCTGTTTCTCAAAGGAAACTGAGCTTGTTCCAAAAGGGTTTTAATTCCTACTGTGCAGGGAGTTAAAATTAATATGGAAATCTGCTGTTAAATTTAGAGTTTCAGCTACTTTAGGCAGTGGACTTGACCTTCATGGGTATCAAACCTCTTGTCTAAATATGGTCACTTCTGTGTCAGTGATTAGAATACGTGCTTTAGTAGTAGAGTTGACTGGCTTTCAATAAGAAGTTTGGAGGTTCAGCCCCCAGCTCCTGCTGTCACATGTTGTAATGTCTTTAGTCAAGATGCTGAGATTGCTGCATTGTCAGTGGTGGGTGAATGGAGCAACACTGATGATCGCAGCCTCCGCCATCAGTGGATGAGTGGGTGAATGTGACAGTTATTACTGAAACGCTTTGAGTGGTCAGGAGACAAAAGAAGCGCTGCAGTCCATCTGAGCATACAAGTGTAGATGTTTAGATATCTTAATACTGTGAATAGATAACTCCAGATAAACTGTGCATGTATTCTCAGAGGGTGATTGGATGTCTGTCACATTCATGATGGTGACAAAAATAAATATGATCACAGCCTGGTGAACACGGCATGGGGTGAATTCTTTATTACATCTGTTTTGATTATATTAGGGCTAAGAGTTATTCATAATCAGAGCTGTGGATGAGTTGACCAACTGTTTTCTAGTTGGGTGAGCATAAACAGTTTGGTGACCACCGTCATCCACCTTTAAACACTGCTTCATAAACCCTCTAAGTAACACCACTGTGACTACGCCCATGTTTTAGACAGTCTCATAAGACTCTATATCTTACTTTTATGTTTTTTTTCTGTGTAGCTTCTATACTCACAACCTTTCTTTTTAGAGTGGAAATTTTATTACACATTGTTTTCTGAATATAAATTACACCCTGAATATTTGACTGAAATCTAATGTGTAAATCGTTAATATGACAGTAATGGTGTTTTATCGACACTTCCATAAACACTGTGCACAAAGCCGGCCTCATAATTGTTTTTCATCACTGATCCTCATTTCTCAACACAACCTTCCTGGCACTGCTAGAGAGTGATGATGTCTGCTTTGGTCTCTCTGTGATACATTGCTGCAGGCTGGTTTCACTGGCACAGCACCCAGTATTCACAGGTGCTTTGGGAAATCATTTGTATTATTATTCAGTTTCAGAGCCCTGTTCAGTTCACTGTGTGTGCTACCGTCCAGTGCGACTTAAATGATCGCATCACAAACAGCTAAATCATGCGTCTGCTGCACATCCATAAAGCAGAGCTAAAAAAACAAATCAGCATGTCGTGATTTGAGGCTTGACCATTCAGCCAGTGCTTTCATGCAGACATGAAAGGCCAAAGTTGAGTGTTTTTAACTCTGCCTTGTGTTCAGGGTGGACAAGGACTCGTGCTTTCAAGGTTTATCTATCAATAATTTATGGCAAGATGCCACACAAAGTTACGTCACAGCTCACTTTAGGTTTAGAAGAAGGGTAGAGAAGTAGAGCTGGTTTAACTGCACTGCATCCACTTTTTTAAAAGAAGAGCTAACTTCCTGCTAAAACAGCCGCCTCTAAGGACGAATTAACCAGCTGGTTTATGTGTCAAAGCTGCCAACATTACTGAAGCAGCAAACACAAAAACACCGCATAGACTGGCAATGACGGCACAGATTTTGGGGTCATTATGGTTTGTAATCTATGTAAATGAAAAGTTTTTGAGCCTCAAATCACTGGTTTGATTCTGTAATGGCAGATGAGGGGACCTATCTATTTTGTATGACTGCCAATGGCTATTTTTTTCTATGTAATTAAACCATGCAAACATTTTGTGTGTACTGCCAAGTGTTTGCAACAGCCAGTGCAAAATGAAAGAGTGCCTTAGTGCCTGTATGGTTCTTGGAAAGTGCATGATTTCAACATTCACACTTGTACTGTTTGTTTATTACCTACTTTAAAAAGTGATTTATAAAATATATCCTGATTACTTTGTGTACGTGTGTATTCTATGCCATGTTAATATGTCTTGTCTATGATATGTTGTATTATTTGACTGTTTTTTATTATGCTTTCTGTGGGAAGCACTTTGGTCAGTTAAAAGCTGTTTTAAATGTGCTGTACGAATAAAGTTTAATTGCTTACTTACTTTATTACAATTGCATCCTGATAACATTATAATACTGCTACAGTAGGGCTGCTACATTATGACAAAAATCATTATCACATTTATTTAACAGATACTAAGATCATAATTATAAAAAACACAATCACATGGTGATTTACAACATCTGCAACACATGCACTTATTAAACTTGGACACTCAACGCTTTGAAAAAAAAATCTCAAAACATTAAACAGCTTTTACATATGCTTTTCCTTTGTCTTTCCCTCTTGATCAGCCTGTTAAAAGTTTAAATCTGAGCTGAAATCAAGCTTTTATCAGACATTCCCCAAGTCATTAAGGAATTTATGTCAACCAAAGCTAAAACAACTTTAAAGGAGCATTGCTGGTACATTTAATAATCACGAGTGCATTGAAGTGTATGGGGAATGTTGGATTTAATCCACCCATGGGAAGTCTGAACACATAACTTGATTAAAAAGTCTTTTTCCTTGTCATCTTTTCTTATTCAAAAGCTCAGTGTCTCTTCTTTTCGTTGACTCATTTTCTCCGCTGTGTTTCAGAGACTTACCTAATTGGCCGTCACTTGTAGCTAATGGTAGGACAAGAGAAGCTGCACAAGTCAAGACAGATCACTGTAAATGTAAAGAATCTGCACAGGTTGAGATAGGAGTGGTTGGCTCCGGATCAGTTGTTAAATGTATTGTATATTTTGTTAACTTTTTCTTTTTTACACCTTTTATCAAGATGATAGTTTTTGCAGCGGGAGTTTTATAACCTGACATGCCAGATGAATTTGTTGCACACATCCATCTGGAAAACCCCCTATAGACTTTTTTAGACGTTTTTGAAAAGAAACCAACTCACTGCTTTTCTTTGTTCTTCTTTTAATGAATGTCGTCAAGTTCTTATAAAACTGGTGCTTTAGCAGCATCCACACTAATCTCTTTGCAAGATTAGGAGTTTTAGGCATTATGCAAAATTTAAAATGTCAAATTTGTCCTGAATATTTGCAAAAATTTGACCCCCTTGTTTTTGTTATTGATCTATTATTACATAAAAATAATCATTCCCTTCAATATAACAATTCATATCAAATTTGCAGTACAAATATATATATTTCAGAATTGTTCAGCCCTAGTTTCATATTCCTAATACTGTCTTGGGTTAATCTGACACGCCAGATAGTGTGTGAAACACATCCATCTGGGAAAGCTTCAATAGGAAACGTTTGAGAAAGGCTGAGGCTTTGAAAAAAACTCCGAGTGTGATTGGGTGAATGTTCTGTCTGTCATATCTCTACGGGCCAATCAGAGCAACAAAACATGTGACGTAGCCACTATCAAGCTGCGTGTGCGCAGCTACTGAGGAATAACGCAAAACATGGCGACCATAGACACTCGACTTTGGTCGTTTTTGAAAAGAAAACAACTCACTGCTGTTCTTTGTTCTTCTTTTAAAGAAGAAATGTTGTCAAGTTCTGATAAAACTGGCTCTTTAGCAGCATCCACACTAATCTCTTCCTCCGTAACTACACCAGCTCTTGCTCCTGCTTGTTTACGTCACGACTGATTTATTGCCTGTGGGTTTTTCAATATATATGATGAGGAATTTAAAAATAACTGCATATTAAACTACAATCAAAATTCTGGAAAAAATATCACCATTAGATTATTTCCCCAAATCGTTTGGCCCTGCTATGTACCAAATGGGATTTTTTTATTGGTTTTACAATGTATGTCAATGTAGTTGATGTATTTGTGTTGACTATAGATGGAAATTAGCAACTCACTAAATCTGGTGCAACAGTTTTCACCATAAAAGCTATTAAAGTCTTAGTAATTGATTAATACTAACTCCTTGAAAATATACAGCCATGATAAAAGGATGAAAACTGTGATTAAAAATCAGGGTTTTTCTGTGTAATATTGACTTCTGTGCTTTTCCTGAGTTCAATTAGTATTCTGCTGTTTACAAATGAATCAGAAGTTGTTTTTATTGCATTACTCACAGTCTAAAAAAATTCAGCATCTTTTTTGTTTTCATAGTAAGTTTTAATTTCCAAAAACGATAACAATTTGTGAATATTTAATTTAGAAGAACTTGGTAGGAATGTTACCAATAAAAAAACAAAGCTGTTCATTTATTCAAAGACAAACCTTTATGTAGTACTAGAAGGAAAGGCATACTCTTTAAATTATTTTAACTTTTTTTCCCTAAAGCTATATAATAAAAAATGTGAATCAAAAAAATACCAAATCACACACAATTCTATAAAATACAAGTATAAGATCTATGTGGTATCTCTTCTTTATATCTAGTTTCTTACTTACATCTGCCCTCTTGCTTTATCTGTTACATTGATTTTTAAACATGCTTTCAAAAATTAAAATGTAGGGGTTTATTTTATAAGTTTTATAAAAATGAAGGTAATATCATTATACATTGTCAAGTGTCATGGCATTCAAAAATAAATTACTACAGTGAATCACAAAGGATATTAAACTTATTTCTAAAAGGACTGACAGTGCTCTGCGTGCCAATTTAGTGGATCATCACATACATGTGCAGACACAGACACATCAGTATTTCATTCATGTCATTAAGCCAAATTTGAAGATCATTCCTGTGCATTATGACACAAACATTCAGCTTCCTCTCTGTGGCAGAATTTCAGAGTGAATGCACCGGCTCATTTCTCCCTCTCGCTGCACAGGACAGCCCTTTCAAGCCTCAGCCAAAGCCTGAAGCTGCTGGCCTGGTTTGAGTGTGCCTCTGAGGATCCGTCAGCAGCCTGTCTGTGTGCTGCCAGGTGGTCCAGAGGCATGACCAATATGCTGAAGCCACACAGACAGACAGACAGAAGCAGACAGACACAGACAAACAGACAGTCCCTGCTGGGCCTCTACGGAACTGCTAATCTGAGGTCCAGCCAAGGTCCTGCAGTCTTGTAGCTCTAGGCTCACTGTGTCACCCTCTGTTTCAAAACATTACTAAACCCATAGACTACATTAACCTCTAGGCAAGGGCGAGTACATTCAGTCTTACACAAGCAAGCGAGTAAACAACCCAGACTGTAAAAGTGAATTCAAAAGTAAGACACAGAGAGATGATCCGCCACAATTTATAACACTCTTTATACGCAGGGACAGGATGCTAGTTTATAATTTGTGTGATAAAATCATCATTGTGTCTAACTGTAAAGCAATCAGCAGGGCTGTTATCAGACCCATGGATCCTTAAAGCATCTCATTGCTACAGGAAAACACTTACAGGACTGATCTCCTGTCTCTCTGATGACTGAAGCGCTTCATTAGTGAGGATGGATATTTCTATGCCCTCTTGTAGGCTTCTCTCACCACAATTTACCATTCTAGAAACCTAGTCAGAATAAAGGAGGAGACGTCCTTTCTCTCGTCTTCTTGTTACTCTACAGCTGCATTATGGCAGTGGCATAACAGGTTAGTTCTGTTCAAGTTACCCCAAACAGACACACATGCTTGTTTGCACAAATATGTATTGACACACGCACCTTTTCTAGATATTTCTACAACAGATGATGAATGTTACCAAGCAGAAAACAACATCAAAATGTCATCCAAATCCAAGATAGTCTAGCTGCAGCCTCTTCATTTCTGACAGGCACTCTCACGACTGTTCATCTGAGATTCTGTTTATCTCAGAACAGACATGCACGCCAAAACTTTCTAAATTAAATTGGATTAAACTTCTGTTTAGGGTAAGGAATAAGGAAAGGGTTAGGATACCTAAAGTTTAAAGTCAAAAACATGTAAAAAAACTGTCCTGTCAAGACATGGTCACAAAATGTTTAATAAAGCCAAGTTAACAGTCTGCTGACAAGGAAAAGGTCTGCCCTTCATGGAAACATTCTAACACAGCAAGCATTGCTTTCATAGCTACATTAGCTGGGTAAGCTACATTGCTATGCAGCTAACAGGGCTATATAGTTAACAGAGCTAGGTAGCTAACAGAACTACTTAGCTAACGGAGCAAAGCTAAGTCCACAAAGCAGCTACGTAGGCTGCATTGGCTACATATCTATGTTGTCTGAGTAGCTGACTTAACTTGAGCTATGTTTAATTAATTGTGTTAGATAACTGAGCTACTTAGCAAACAAAGCTAATGTTGCAATGCAGCTAAGCGAAGCTGCTAAAGTAGCTGAGTAAGCTACATAAATATTTTATCTAAGCAGTTAATTTAGCTTTAGCTGTGTTTGCTAAAACTCACATTGCTAAAGCTTCGCTATAGATAACTGAGCTACTTAGCAAACAAAGCTAATGTTGCAATGCAGCTAAGTGAAGCTCCTAAAGTAGCTGAGTAAGCTACAACTACATAGCCAGCGTAGCTTTGTTAGCCTTAGCCAAAATTGAGCCATTGTTCATTCGACTAATACTAAAACAGATCTATGCATACTTTAATCCCAGATTAGACCTCTGACCTTTTTCTCTGTTTTTATTTATGGAATGGATTTATTTCATTAATGTAACTTCCAGATAACCTGACACGTCAGATGGATTTGTTTCACACATCCATCTGGGAAAGCTTCAATAGGAAATGTTTGAGAAAAGGCAGAGGATTTGAAAAAACTCAGAGTGTGATTGGGTGAGTGCTCTGTCTGTCAAATCTCTACTGGCCAATCAGAGCAACAAAACACATGACGTAGCTGCTATCAAGCTGCGCGCGTGCAGCTACTGAGGAATAACGCAAAACATTGGAACTATAGACATGTAAGTACCCAACTTTTGTCATTTTTGAAAAGAAAACAACTCACTGCTGTTCTTTGTTCTTCTTTTAATGAAGAAATGTTGTAAAGGTCTGATAAAGCTGGCGCTCTAGCAGCATCCACGCTAAGCTCTTCCTCCAAAACTGCACCAGCTCTTGCTGCTGCTTGTTTACGTCTTAACTCTGCTGCGCCTGACAGCACTGCCCCTAATTGCTGACTGGTCCTGTCACTTCCTAACCAGGCCCAAACGGTTCAGATGGGAGCTTTGCAAGATGGATTCGCCTGTGAAAAACACGGAAATGGGCGTATCCATCTGCTTTGCAAGGTTAACTTCCAGACATTGTTTGTGAATAAAGCTGAATTAAAAAAAATCTAAAACTCAAAATACATTGCACTGGCAAATTACAGCTTTCCATGATTAGAAATACTGTTCAAATTTTAATCATAATTAAAACCATTTGCGATAATCCACTTTTACATCCCATTATTCTATATCACATGTCCAAATAGCATGCAGTGAGGGTTTGTTTACCAAGCTGATTTGAAAATGAGTCCACATGGGACTTAAAGAAAAACTTTTTATGAGCAGGACATATTGCTGTCTCTCTCCTCTGCTCCCTGTCTGTTGGAGGACAGAACAAAACAACATGCAGTGGTACAGGAAGAAGCACTTTCAAGCACAAAATACTGCACCTTTCTGAACAATTGCAGCATGATTAATCTTGGAAACTAAACACAATTAAAAATTGCAATAATTGACAGCCTTGGTGAATTTACTTCAGTTAGACTATCACTACCTTTTTGAGCATTTTCAGCACATTTTAACAGTACTGAGATAATACCAATAAGTGTGATTATTCTTGTTTAATAATGGTGAAATGACATTTTTATTTTGTTATATTTCTATAAACAACACAGAGGCCTAGTTTAATCACAGACACACATAATATGTCTAGGCCTGGGTCATGGGCCCCCATGCAGCCCTGCCCAGCTGGGACACAGCTGTACTGTCTGCATGGTCTGTCGTTACACCACTGTGTCAATGACTTTGTATGGTAAACTTGTGCCTTCTTGAGCTTTCCCTATGGAGGCTTTGTTCTGTGTTTGTACTGAATACACACCAACCAAGTTTTTCATCCAAGTAAGAGCTAGAGATGGTTTGCACATTATTTCAAGTACTGCAGTATAAGAGGAACATTACACGACTACAAACAGTCGACAATCTCTTCACACATTGCTGCCAAGAGTAACAATGACTGAGTGCTACTGCTTCCATGCATGCTTCAGAGGGATCATGAAGAGTTTGATGTGATCATTCAGTCTTAGAAATTAATCAGTGATTATTTGTTTTAGCTTTGACACAGGTTAGAGCACGTCACAGTGTGTTCTGGGTAGACATGCTACAGTATTATTCCTCCACCATGCACATTTGGCCCTGGTAAATGTGGCTTAAAAGAAGTGTTATATTTGACCAAAAATTTAGACTCCCTCAGATGTGCGTGTTTGCAGAGTGAGGATATGCTCATCACTATTGCCTTGTCACCTGCTCCCCTCAGGGAGATCAGCCCTTCCACTATATGCCAAATTTTAGCCAAACTATGCCAAGCTCCCTAATTTAGACAGATCAGGCCACTGACCCTTTAAAGAAATTAAGAAATACACAAATTGGCTTGCTACTTTGCATTCACTTAAGCTCTTCCATCACTTAACTTGCTGCCACTTCATCTCTTCATAATTATTTTTCACTTCAGCCAAGTGACACTTTTCCAATGAGTTTAGTATTTCATAAAAACAAGAGAATGAGGCCTTCTGTGACCTTGTTCTCCACAGCCATTAAGTGTCATTATCACAGTTAATTTTCCACAGATTACCTGCGTGAACAATGGCCCATGTCCACAGGGGGAGGCAGTATTACTCACCCTGATGCCCAGCTCCACATTTTCTCCCCCGTACACCTCCATTCCCTCGTCCAGCAGCCCAATCTCCTCAAAGTACAGCCTATCTACCACAAAACAGCCAATCAGGGCCGGGCTCCTGAGGGATTACAGATGATGAAGATCAGTTTTGTTCCTCTGCACAGGTTATATATGTTAGCTTGACACAGTTGCTATGGTAACAGCAGGGCTAAGAAAAAAGACCTTGCTTAAGTAGAATTTGTCCATAAATGCTGCATGAATTAGCAGGGCTGACATATGGTTGACTTCATCTGCATCATACTATTATTACTCTGTGATTCAGGCTTAATGGCACAGCAGTGCTCACTTACTGGATTGGTGCGCTCTTGTTGCTCCTGTGCCACCAGGTTTTGGGTGGGTTGAGGTAACGACACCATAGCTCCCAGTCGAAGCCGTGGGCTGACAGCGGATACTCCTCAATCTCGAATGTGTCATACTTGATGTTATCAAAAGATGGAGAGATTATTCTGGTTCTGTCTTCTTTTATTCTCTGCAGGATGGGTTCAGCCCTTCAGACATGGAGAGAGAAAGTGGTTTTGCTGTGAATGTTCGTCTTGACAGGATCTCTTCATTACCTCTGGATCATGCCCGTCATGTAGAGGGGGATTTTATAAGAAAATAATTTCAACATGAGTTCTATCCAATTTATAACTCTGACAAAGCACTACTTCTTATCTGACAACTAGATGTTTTTTTTTTTAAATTCCCATTAATTTAGGTAGAGAGAAAAATATCTTCCTTGTGTTGCAGATGGATGAATCCCAGCAATAAAAAGGGTGTTCATGCAGATATGCATCTCATTTTTCTTTTTCCTAGAATAAATGGCAAATATGAATGAAAGACAATGTGAGATCGTCTGATTATTTTGCTGTAAGGAAACTGATTTCCAAATCTCCTGCAAAGAACTTTCCCATAAGGTAGGGCTTATTTCTCTGCTGATTCTGTTGTGTATATGTCAATGAAAACACCTTCTCAAGATGATCACCCTACTTTATTCTAACAGTCAAGAAAGCATAACACGAAATAAGTAAGTAAACAATGCACAGTAATAAATAGAAATTCATGTACTATCTTTTAGAAGACTCTTGTAGCCAAACTGTAACAACAAACACTGAAACATTTCCAAACATAATGAAAACTATGGACAAAATGAGCAGCTATCGTTTTATCTTGATTGTCTTGTTTCTCATGATCATGGGAAGCCAAAATCACAATTGATGTTGAAACCTGATTTATTTTCCAGCACTCAGTTATTGTCAGCTTTGTTGGGAAATTATGTTAAAAGGCAGCATTCTCTTAATGTTTTCTGACAACATTGGTGCCAACCCACATACTCAGCTCTGCTGCTCATCCCATAAATATATGTTCCTTACTAATGTGGCACCATTTACAAGGGAAATAAACAGGCATTCCAGCAGTATAGGATGTATTGTAAATTTTTGTTGTAATGTAAATAATCTACCAAATACTTTTTTGTGTCAAGTTTAGTTGTGCTAGTAGGCAGTTGGAAGTCAGAAAGGTCTTTTTGAGTCCTGTCATTATTTTTTGTCATAACAAGAAACGTAAAGTGTCATTTTTCAAATTCATGCAGTCAATTATCTGTTTAGTTTCTCATTGAGTACTCTGTTACTGAAAAAATTGCCTATTATCCCTCAACTTTTGTCACAAAAAACGAGTGTGTCTAGCGCATGCCCACGTAAACATAGCTGTGTCAGTGTGTGAAAGTGGCTGGCTGATTGAGCTGGTGAGATGGCAGAGAGCATGAGATTACCGTGTAGAAATATGTCCATTATGTTGAATAGGGGGATGAAAGGGAAATGAACACCATGGGGAAACTTATGTCCAAAAGCTTGTGTTATATTGTTTTCATTGAAATGGCTGAGCTGCACATACAGTTTTACCCACAGCCTGTGTGTAATGTTGTATGCTTCTGCCTAATTGATTGTTAGAGCGTGGGCCTATTAAATAGCTGTGAAGGTTTTCACGTTATTTTGATATTAGGCACCAGAATTATAAAGTGTATTAATTCTTGGTCAGTAGGCAACACAGTAATATAACAATTTACTTTAAAAAGTTTTGGTACCAAATGAAAACAACAAACACTGAAACATTTACCATACATGAGAAAACACTGACCATTCAAGCACAACAATGCATGTGGCACAGTAATAATGATCATGAGAAGCCAAAATCATGACTGAGATCATAACTCTGCTAAGCGCCCAGAATCAATTTATTGTGGATCTTTACTGTGGAAAAGGTTTCAGGCAGCTTTTGGCAGTGTGTTGTTAATGATGTTCTTTGACACAACCTGGCAGAGGTTACGGGCTTTAAAGTGACCACACAGACACTCTCGGTGCAATCCTGATGATCTAGTTTGCTTTAGGAGGCTATAAAAAGCAGCAGCTTTCATTTCAGTCTGTTTCATAAACTAAAAACTCCTCACAGGAGCCAGAGACAGTGGAGAATACTATGGAAACAGCTAACTTGACTTGGTTGTATAAAAAATAATTTGCTTCGCCTGTAAATCTCACTAATTATTTAGGATTAAAATTGATTAGGATTTTGTTAAACCAATATGTCGAGCTAAACTGACTGGATGCAGTCTGCTATTTAATTCACAGCTATGAGGGAGGTAGCAGTCTTCTACTTTCATTCTTAAGTACATGGATGAGAAAAATCTCCAAATATTTAACTATCACATAATCAGTTCATGACTGAATCGAAACAGAAGATACACATAAATATTTAAAGACATATATTTTAAGAGTTACATTTGTACAATGAGGATTTTGCACCACATGAGCTCAGTGCTGGTATAAGTTTGGATGTTTTTCAGTTTCTCATGACAGATTTGGGACGAAGCGCAGAGTTTCTGGGGGAGTTTAGCACTCTGACAGTGATGGTTAGGATCTTGTGCAAAGAATCCTCTGTGTGTTTTTCAGGATCGGCTCAGGCAAAGACACAGAATACATTTACTAAAAAACAACCACATCTTATAAAATATAATTATTTTCTGTAAACCCACACAGAGTGATATGACTAAAGATTCAGCGTCCTCGTGATGAGCTGAGCTGACCTCAAGCTGCACATGTTGGGAGTGACTCACCAGCCAACATTGAACTCAACGTGGGCATCAAACAGGGCAACAACTGGAGCACTGGCAGCCCTCCACCCGCTCACTCTGGACCGGATCAGCCCCTCTTGTTTGGCATGCCGCACCACCTTTATAAATCCTGGACGTTTGCTGTTGGTCTCCTTTACAAAATCCTGCAGCTTCTCCTTCAGCTCATCTGCAAACAAAAACACAAGCAGTTACAATTGATTGTTGATTCATTTTGGAGGATCCTGTGTCACATAGGTGGGAAAATTGATACTTCTGAACAAACTTCCTCCCACAAGACACCGTCATGTCCTCCTCCAGCCTGCAGAATTTCAATGGTAGGAGGCCAGGAGTGCTCATGCTTCACTGCTCTGATCAGTGGACCTAACAGGCAGCAGCTTGAGCTGCCACAGCAGACCTCCATGGGGCTTACCGGTCGTAACGGGATATTGCAATATTGAGGACTCAGCCAGCAACGCTTTTGAAAACACTAAGGGGGAAGATGGAAGAAGTCCATTTGTTTTATTGTTTGGCTTCGAAGTTTACCTCCATTATTACCTGCGCTATATCCTGCATGATGAGTCACTGCCTGAGGGATAAATGAGTCAGAGATACTTATATGAGAAAGAATAATACATTCCTTGACAGGTTATAAGTTGTATTACTATATATGATCATTTCCTTGAAGTGGAAAACTGAGGCAAATAAAAGTTTCTTCCACATGAGGCAACACGTTGGAGCCTTTTGATAAATTGAAGCTTAAGTCAGTGAGGGCACCACCACACATTTCCACTCTACTGTACAATTAAGGGGATAAAGTTAAGATACAAGAAAACTTTCATCAGCTCCTGTAAAATAACACCTTCGGCTATGTTCACACACGTTCACCTTTTACTGCAGTGACCTTTTGAGTTTCTGTGAAAGGAAAGCCGATTCAAAGACAGAATCTCCGGCCTGACATCATGCTGTTTTTTTTTTTTTTTGCGTTAGAAGCAAGTCGAGCTCTTCATGAAGGCAAAAGGTTTGATTTTCTAAACCGTCTATGAAACTAAAAAAAAAAAGATCTTTTAAGAAGCCGTTTCATCTGATGGTGAAGTTTATGGAGGCTTTGAAAGAACATGAGACTCACCTTTGATCAAAGACAAAAAGATGATAAAAGCAGTGCCTTTCCTTCCAACAAGTCAGGTTTCTGCAGGGAACCAACATATCAGCCCACTTCACACTTGATTTAAACATTTACTGTTATTTATATATATGATTTAAGCTTTAGTTTTACTAACTTTACTAAAAACAGAGGCTGTGTGGCAAGATCATTGTTGGTACTTTATTTTAGACTCCTTATTTCAGTCCATGCAGCCATTCTTTAAGTGACATTATATTCAAGCTTTTCAATACAGATCATTTGGTCTCAGTTAGAATTCCTTTTCATTGAAAAGTAGATATATTTGTAGCATTTCTGATAGGTGAACATTGGCCTGAGTGGGATTCAAAGCTACATAAACCTACTGCATATGATTTGATGTAGGTCAATGCAGAAGCTTAAGCTTTGCAATGTTTCATCCAGTGCATCTTGGCTAAAAAACAGAAGGTAAGACTGTACAGGAGTAAATGTATTCACAGCATCAACAACTCTTTCTGAGATTAGAAATGCAGCAACTATCCCATTCTTCACCAGTGTGATGAACAGCTTTACCTCATTCACATAGAAACAACAATACATGCAAAAATGATTATATGCGGTCCAACATAATACTAGTATGTATTATTGATTGATATGTGAATTTCACAAAATTCTTTGGATAGTACATCAAGTTTGAATGTACGGTGCCTATAAAAAAAATGTTTAACCCATTGATTTATTTTATAAACTAGAAAAGCAATCGGAGAGCGCAGACCTCCGCCATTAGCCCTATCTCCCAATAGTACAGAATCCTTTAAAAAAATTCCTGGATCCAGATGGTGATCCGGATCACTCCCAAAATCTAATCAATTCTTCCTTATGCCATTTCTGACATTTCCTGAAAATTTCATCAAAATCTGTCCATAACTTTTTGAGTTATGTTGCTAACAAACAAACTAACTAACTAACTAACAAACCCTGCCGATCACATAACCTCCTTGGCGGAGGTAATAAAATCATTGCCTATATTATTTGGCAATAACAAAAAAAAAAATCTTTAATGACAAAGTGATAACAGACTTCTACAAAACAATGTCAACCAAATAAAAATATGTTATAGCATAAATGTTCATCCCCTTTAAAGTAGCTGACCTAATTCAACAGAGGTCTAGCCAACTGGTGCTAGTAGTCTCACAATTAGTGAAATGGGGATCACCTGAGTGCAGTGAATGTGTCTTAAGTGATTGTAGTGTAAAGACACATGTTTCTGGAAGGTCCAGCCACTGGCTCATCAGTATTCCTGGCTACCATTACACCATGAAAACAAAAGAATGTCAAGTCAAAGCTTTCTGTGAGAGTGGCATAAAGATAGCAACAGTAGAGGAAAACTCACTCAATCTCGAAGAGAGTTTGGCAAAAGGCACATGGGAGACTCCGGTCAAGTGGATGAAGTTTCTTTGGTCTGATGAGACCAAAGTGGTGCATTCTGGCCATCAGACAAGACACTGTGTTCGGCGGACACCAAATGCTTCACATCATCTCAAACACACCATCCCCACTGTGAAGCATGATGGTGGCAGCATCATGCTGTGGGGATGCTTGTCGGCAACTGGATCTGGAAGGCTTGTAAAAGCAGAGGGCAAAATGAATGCAGCAAAATATATGAAAGTCCTGGAGGATGATCTTATTTAATCTGCAGGAGCACTACAGTTTGGGAGGTTTATTTTTCAGCAAGATAATGACCCAAAGCATACAGCGAAAGCTACAAAGATATGGTTCAAAGAAATCAAGGTGAATGATCTGAAGTGGCTGGGTCAAAGCCCACACTGTAAACCCGGATTTTGTTTCTACTTAAACTTGTTAGTAATCATTACTTATTCTTCCGTGTTTTGACAAAAAACATTGACATTACTAAAAAATATTAGTTGTTTGTACTATTCAGTTGAAAGATGCAATGCAATGATCATGTTAAGCTGAGATAACTTAGTATGTTTAGTTCTTTCAAGGGAGGGGCTATTTCAAAATTAAAAAAAACATGGGTGAGACTGTCAGTGCATCTGTTGGCACTGACAGGCAATGCTTCCATCATGACTTCCACACGTGGCAAAGCCAATGCTTTGACTCACCGTGTTTCCTTCCCACCAGGGAGGGAGAAATCAGCAGATCTGGATCACCGTCTGGATCCAGCAGTGTTGTTAAAGGACTCTTCACTGTTGGGTGATAGGGCTAATGGTGGAAGTCCGCATTTTCTGAGTGCTTTTCTAGTTTTATTTTGCGGCAAGCAATAATGAGAAATGGCTCCCAGACATGTTGAATGACTTTGACAAGCTTGTGCACATGAAAAATGAGCAGCTATTATTTGTCCTGAACCACAGATACACTCACATATGGACAGGGTCGTCTGCAACATTGACCCCTTCACTCATGGTGTCACACTTCAAAAACACTTCTCACTAAAAACACAAACTAATAAACTAAATGCAATGAACATGAACATTATAAAAACAATATAAGAAAAAATTCTCACACACAAAGTACTCCCAGAAGTCCCTGCTCCAGGTGACTGCTTCCTGGATCGCCACAATATATTTTTATGGAAGTTAAACTTAGCATTGTTATTCATACAACTTAGACTTCATTTATGTGAACTAATGATTTTTAGTAAGGACTATTAATATACACTTAATATGCCTACTGCATAAACTTAAGGTTCTATGTTAATACAACTTAACTTCTTTAGTTTTAGCGTGTGTTAAAACTAAAATGGTTTAAGGCAATCGGTTAACTCGTGCTTATTAGTAATGTCAACTAATTTGGGTTTAGAGTGCAGACCTCAATCTGACAGAGAATTTGTGGTAAAAATTAGGACTTGAAAAGGGCTGATCACACCTGATACCCTTGCAACCTGACAGAAGTTAAGCAATATTGCAAAGGAGAATGGAGTAAAATTGCAGTGTTCGATTGTGCAAACCTAACTGAAATCTATCCACACAGAGTAAGTGCTGTGATTGTAGCCAAAGGTGACTCCACAAAATACTGACTTGAAAGGGGTGAATATCTATGCACTTACTTATTTTACATTACAAACTTTTATTTAATTGGCATTACTCTGTAGAAATCTGTTTTCCCTTTGACATTAAAGAGTTTTTATTTTTTTGGTAAAAAAAAAACAAACAAAAAATGGATAATATTGACCATGATTTATGAACTCGATTAAAGGGTAAAACACCTAAGGGGGTAAATACATTTCATAGGCACCATATTTACTGCAATATGACATAAACTAGTACCAATATAACAATTAAAATCAAATCAATGTGTGCATTTTTGACTCCATCACAACTGTTTTTGAGTAACCATTAAGCTGACTTCAGATGTCAAGTCTTTTCTTATTTTTAAATGCACTTTTTTCCAATAAATATTCCAAACCATGCTTTCTTTACTTTGTGACCTCTTGATTTAGCTGGATGTGTGATCATACCATCTGTTTTTTCACCAGGGGAAATTTGAAAAGTAGGGGGTAAGGTAACATGACACATGCATTATGAAACTCTAGAGAACATGATTTTCTATAAATAGACATCTCACACTTTGTCCAGCTGAACTACAGCTGAACCCAAACTAAGGGGGAGAACACAAGTATTATTTCTTTATACCCATCACAATTATCTTGGAAAGAGGGTAAACCATAGACTGTAGAAAATGTTCAGTGATGCTCCAAAACCATTTTTCCCTTTGCGATACTGGTAAACTTTCTAGACCGACTGTGCTCTGGAAAGATGACACATTATGTAAGCCTGGCAGTGAACTCAGAACATGGTTCAACAAATAGAGTCATCATTTACAGCCTCTCTGTGACACTTACAGTTGTTTTCCTGCTAATTATGAGTTTTACTGCTAAATTACTGCTAAAACAACAATGACACAGAGGGCCACTTCTCAATCTCTCTAATTCTCCATTTTGCTCTTTTCAGACCGTCTCCATAGTGATCTGTGTGTTTAAGAAGGCAGTTTCACGCAGCATGGTGTGATGATGGAACAACCTGCCATTGGTTGACAGTCCCTCACATAGTATTCTGAGAAAATACTGCAGTTAGCATTCAAGCTACAAGCAATACATTTTTGAAGACTGATAAAAAAAAAAAAGATCAAATATGTTTTATATTGGATTCAACTGTGTTGATTTAATTTTTCAAGTCATCTGAATTCCAGGCTCACTAGAAAAACTTCTGTAAGGGCTATGAAGGCATGAATAACATCAATTGAATGGCACAGTGGCTAGCTTCAAGAGAACAAAAGTAAAAGTAAGTAATTGATGGTTAAAAAGTAATTTAACTTTTAATAACCAAAGCCACTTCTTGTCACCAGAGAATAATTATTGTCATGCTGCAACTTGCATACAACTTTGCTACTGCAGCGGGGTCCTTTCTTTCTCATCTGCTGCTCTAAAGATGGTTGTTCATGTGAAAGAAGACTGCATTTCTGGTTTATCACACCAACATAAAGCATGGCTTAATCAATAATAAGAAAAAGTTAAACAAATTGGGATTGGACTTGTTGTACTTGTAGATTTCAATGCCTGTATATTCAGCAGTATTTGACGTATTTCCATTCCTGGTATCGGAAACAGGACAGCTCTTAAAATACTGAAAGAAGCCTGAATGTCATCAAACCTTTTGCTACTGAAGAGGAATTTTTAGTCCAATCCACGGCAGATGCCATATTGAAAATACTGTCTCATACTAACTACAAATGGCTACATCATGCCAGCTTGCAGTTACATCAGCCATGTCTCTAATTACGCATAAATCATATCCAAAATGGACAAGTTATAAAAAAACATTTTGAGCCCATAAAGACATAAATTATTCTGGCCAAGATCATTTTTCAAAGCAGGCTGCAAAAATGTTTATTCCTGCTGTAAAATCTGCATTTCAACATGGTGTCAAATAAGTGACTTCTGGTGCATCTGCAGGCATCTTCAAGTGCACACTGAAGGAACTGCAGTTTTTGCACTTCCATATTGGCTTCATTTTTCATTCACAGAGGTTGCAATCTATACAAAAACACAGGTGCAGTTGCAGTGCAACTCTTGCACCTCTTAATGCAAATATTATATCATGTTCCATCCTGACACTTTTGCAAGCCCTGACATTAAACTGTCTGCAGAAGGAAACTTCTCATGCAGCATTTAAAGATGCAGCATGTGCACAACTTAGACTGATAAAAAGACAGAAACATCATTTGATCATCTTAGTTTCAGTGCTGAACCAGAGACTAGTTGTGTCAAATAGCCACGGGGATTAAAAAAAAAGAAGATAAGAGAAGGGGAGGGGATCTGTTGTCTGGAAAGGTTCAGGCTTATACACACACAGAAGGAATATTAATACATTGAAATTACAGTGAGTGTGATAGTTTCCCATTGAGATGAGCCAGCAGTGACTGCTTCTTATCCGTCTTTGATAAATTGCAATCAGCAGACATCCCAGGTATAAATCTGCCTGTGATTAGTGATCCAGAACATAAAGCAAAGGGGGAATCTAGAGATGAGAAACACTCACTTTTATTAATTAAAGTCTGAACATACGTGTAGAAAAACGTCCTCCTCCCTGTGGACTCTTAACTCTGGTGAAATGATGGCTCCTGCAGTTACTCGTGCGAGCAGCTGCTGCTGACATTTCACATCCGATTACTGTTGAATTTTTAATTCATCAACAATTAAGACATTGTGATGTGTTTGTGAACTGAAAATAAGAATGGTGATGTATAATGCTTCATAACAAATCATAATAAAGCCCAGTTCATTACACCAGGAATGGCTGATGGCCAGCAGTCATGGCTCCTGCTGAAACTCTGCAGGAGAGCAATGGGCTTAGGGATGGAGTTGGACTGAAACAACAAGTAAACAGGTTTCTCACACTATTGTGCAGCCAAGAAATAAATCCTGTTAAATATTCAAAATGAAACAAGAAAACTGTTTTCTCAGAGGAAGAAAAGCCAATGGTGAGCTGCAAATGTTGAATATGCTATGAAGCTCTTCTCTAATCCTTAGTGTGACAT
The DNA here is from genome assembly GCF_018320785.1 of Cheilinus undulatus. Classification (NCBI taxonomy): domain Eukaryota; kingdom Metazoa; phylum Chordata; class Actinopteri; order Labriformes; family Labridae; genus Cheilinus; species Cheilinus undulatus. The sequence continues at coordinate 35,864,242 of NC_054865.1, read as the reverse complement.
AACAAGCAAGCGTTGCCTTTAACAGAACACATCAGACTGAGCACGGACACAGTTTTTCTAAATCCACATCAACGAAAGCATTCAGCATTCAAAACCAAATATTCAGGTTTTCATTTTAGCATGGCTTCAAATCCTCTTGTTTATGGGGCATTGGTGGTGTAGTGGTTATGTCTGCACACCCCATGAAGATAGACTGTTGCCCTTAAAGAGAGGGGATCAAATCTGGCCTGTGGATCTTTTCTGGAGTGCCACCCTACTCTCTCTCTATTACCAGGTCTATCCACTGTCTTATCTGAATTAAAGCATAAAAGCCCAAAAATAGGTCTTAAAAAATACATTTTTAGTGCAGAATACTTGAAGAAGGAGTTATAGAGTTTAACTGTACTTCTACAAACTGGGAGGTAAAAATACACCTGCCATCAAATACAAATCAAATCAAGGTGTTTGTCAGAGCTGTGCTGGAGAGGTTTGGATGACTTTGCAGTTTTACAAACATCTCAGGGTTTACTATTAACTTAAATATTTCAGACAGTCTAAAAAGGAATCAGAGATTTGGGCAGCAACTTTATTTCAGAGCCCACTGTTCCATATTTATTATACTTTCTGCCCTTCTGATTTTATGAATGAAAAAGATCTGGTGTCACTCGCTGAGAGTTCTGCAGTTTTTATTTTACTGTTTTTTTTGGTTTTTTTTTTGCTTTTCTGCCTTTATTCAGATAGGGCAGTGGGGAGAAAAAAAGAAACTGGGAAGATAGAGTGGGGTATGATGAGTGGGGAAAGAGACAAGTAGCATTGGTGTTTGTGTCCTAACAACAGTTACCTTTTGCCTGTCTTTTTTAAAAATCACTTTTTACCCATTTTTGTCACTTTCTTTGTACCATTTTTTATCCTGTTTTTTCCCCCCTTTTTCTTGCACATTTTTGCCACTATTTTGCCCCTTTTCTTCCATTTTTACCATTTTATTTTTGGCACCATTATCACATCTTTCCACTTATTCTTTTTGTCACTTTATCCTGCTTTTGTCATTTTTGTCCATTTTTTACCAATTTTTGTTGCTATCTGCCAATAGCACTTCAATTTGCTACTTTTAACCCATTTTAAACCCGATCATGTAATTGTTTTCTATTTAAGTTAAATTTATTGTGATCCTTTTTAACCCCTTTCCACAATATTTCTGCCCATTTCTGCTATTTCCTTAAGCCAATTTTAACCAATTTTTTGCTGTTTGATGCTCCTTTTTTTTTTTTTTTTTCCAATTTTCACCCATTATTGCCACTTCTTTTTGGCACATTCCTTTTTTTCCCCACTTTTTGCCTATTTTTGCCACTCATTTTGCCCATTTTTGCCTCTACTTTATTTTTGGCAGATCTATCCTATTCACTGCATGAAAAGTGAGATATGTAGAAGTCATCGGCACTGGAAATCTCAGTGGGATCAAAACATTTAGGCTGTTTACGGCTTCCAAAAGGGAAAACTCCCATTTATCCCCTAAAATAGCAGCAAAAATATTTTTGCTGCTTTTTTTGCCTTTTTTTGCCCAAGCCACTCCTTTTGCTACTTTTAACCTATTGTTGTTCTTTTTGTTCTCAAAAATAATGCAATTGTTTTTCATTAAGTTGTTAAAGTTTTCTCTGCTTTCTTTGTGGCATCCTAACGTTTATGTACATAATGGCCTTGATAATAAAGTTTGACATTACTTTCTTAGTTGCTTAGTTCAGAGTGCCCATCCACATTGTCAACATCACCAATAACAAGGTAAATTCTGCTTTAAGAAAAGGGGTTTATATGTTTTAAAAGGTCATACTGTAGTACAGCATAAATTAACTGATGTCACTGTTTGTTGCTTTGATAAGAGTGGTTATAATTCAAGTTAAAAATAAAACATCATTCTTAAGGGTTAATCCTACAATGAACCATGATTTTGCTGACCTTCATGAGGCCCATTCTGGCTGGGCTGCAGAAACCTCTCCCTTTTATACCCCCTTATGGGTGTCCTTGTATGGGACTCATGGATGCCATCACTAGGCTACCTGTGCTCCCAAAGTTCTGCTTTTTAAGGTCAAAATAAACTGCATTCAAGCTGAAGCCATAACCTTTCTGCACAATGTGATAGAAAGAAAAGGTTAAAAATGCCTTAATCATAAAAAAATCACATCAAAAAAGTAAGATTACAGCTGAAAACAAAGACATTTTCTGAAATGTGGATATCAGTGATGAATGCAATGCCTGCACTCTAGTCAACTCTTTGATTTATTTTGTTTGTACTTTTACTGGTGTTACTGCTCTGTCTCTGAAATAGTTTGATTCAAAGAGAACAACAAATATGTTGGCTGATATTGTTCAATCATTAGAGAACAGCAAGAAAAAGGAAGATCATGGGTGAATATGAATTTCAAAGATATGGAGAAAGTAAGAAAAGAAGCATTCATCTACTACATGCTGTATATCCTGTGTTAAATAACAATAGCATTTGAAAATGGTCTTCTTCCCTCTTTCTTAGTGTGTGGAGAATGTATTTGTGATACTGTCAGGTTTGCAGATATGTGCTCTATGGGGTAATGGAAATGGGGATTGCAGTAATGTTTCCTCTGATAAATAATAGTCGGTACTTTGTAGCGGTATGATAGTGTACATCTACTTGAGCCTTCCTATGAAATCTTGTACTGTTTGTACATACTTACCACCTTATATTTGCCCATCATCCTCTGTAATTTCACTACTTTTTCCGTTTATTTAGTCTACTCTCCTAAATTTGTGTTCTTTTGTATTATCTGTGTTTTGTACATATTTAATAAGCCACTAGATCCTAACATTTCCCTCTGGATCAATAACCATCCGTCTATCTCTCTGGCTTGTCTGTCTAAGCCCCTCATACTGTTTGTTCCTGTCATACATGTTCAAACTAATCACCATTTATCAGCACACAGGCATCACTGCTTGCACAGCAGATGGCAAATCGGCATGAAAACAGGTCTCACAAAGGCTGTGTAGTTTGCACTGCACTTCTTGGCACTTTCTCCCCACACAACGCTGCAGGAGTGAACATTTCTGTTAAAAATTACACTCTGATTTTTGCTCTTCCTACCAATATTGTATCCATATCCAGAGGCTAAAGTTTAGACAGGAGACAGTTTGTTTATAACATATCGGACACATGTTGATGAAGATCCAGCACAAATATGCATTGTGTGTATTTTATACTTGGCAGAGCAAACTGTACACTCAGCTATGTTGTTTTTTTTTGCGTGTATCATCCCAACTTTTGTGTACCCTCCAGCTTACACTGGCTGGACATGTTGCCTCTGCTTGCTTGTTGGATGTACGCCTGCTGTCAAAATATCGCTGAAACTTCCCTGGACTCCTGAGCTGTCTGGATCTGTGATATACCACAAAGCTCACAGACATGCACAAACTTTCTCAGTGAATAAAATCAGGCGGGGGGATCAAGATCCAGCTCTTGGTTCAGTTCAGTGCCTGAGTCCTTTGAAAGTCTCAATAACAACAGGGAGCTCATTTAGGATGACTCTTAGATTAGTAAGAAAAATGTCATCATTTTGATGAATGGCTCATTTTTTAACAATACATGTATTGTTTACAACATTTTTTGTACTTTTAGCAAGTGGAGATTGGCATGCAGGAAAGGAGCCACAGGTCATCCACTTTGAGAAGAGCATCTGCATACAGGATGCGCCAAAACCACTAGGCTACAGGTGTCTCATTTTCACATTTTAAGTACTTTATACTAATGAGGGCAGGTACACTTTACTTAAATGCCTCTCTCCCATCATTCTCCACCTAAAACAAGAGTTATGTAAATAAAAGATTAAAACAGATGACCTGGAAAGCTAGTGTTGTTTAAAGCATAGCATATGAGAGGGGTCTGGCTGCAGACCATACACCTCTGACTGCCACTGACCATTCATCTGAGACAACGTCTCTGTTGGAACAGAAATACACCCTAAAGCTTTCCAAATAAAACTGAATTAAAATGAAACGATGCCTGCTAGATAGTTCTGCCAGTAATCTCGAAAATAATCATTCACACCTGACATGCATCTTAATCAAATCACGTGACTCTCCTCCTCCTAAACTAGAGGGCTATTTAAGCTGCGAGATTTCCTTTCTTTTGCCTGGATCAACACTGTGCTCCCGCCTTCAACCCACCCCCACCCCAGCATCCACCTGCTGGCTCCAGCTGGGGGTTAAAGCTTTTATATTATCACTTGTCAAATTCTGCATGTAAAATCTGTGAGGAGTGATTAAGTTGGAGCCTGACGCCAAACATAATATGTTGCATAATAAATGGTTAGACAAATTTCTACATGAGATTATTGGCTGAACGTCTGTTTAGGGTAAGGGTAAGGTTTAAGGTAATGGTTAGGATACCAAAAGGTAAAAACCTGTTACCTGACACGCAAAACTTGATTACAAAATGTTTAATAAAGCCGAGTAAACAGTCTGCTTACAGAAAAACTTTGTCCTCTATGAAAACATTCCACCACAAAAAGCGTGGCTTACTTAGATGTGTAAGCTACATAAAAAATGTAGTGCTAAAGCTAAGATCACATAGAAGCTATGTAAGCTACATAGCTATGTTTTCTGCATAGCTATGTTAGCTTTTCTACATTTACTAAAGCACACATTACTAACTTAGCTACACTGGCTTATGTCATAATGTTTATTATGTAGCTAGTGTAGCTATGTTAGCTATACATAATTTAATCCCAGATTAGACATCTGATGTTTTTCTCTTGGATGTTTTTCATCATTTTGTGAAATGTTTCTTAGTCTCATGAATGTAACTGCCAGATTTTGTTTAGTGTAATACAAGTGCAAGTGTACAAGTGTAATTAAAAAAATAAAATCTAAAAGGCTTCTTACAGCACTTCTGTTTTGGCAGAGGCATTGTCTCAGAGGACCAGTCTGTGAGAGTGGCCGTCATAGATGTATGGTCTGCAGCCATTCTGTCATACTAAAGAATTTGCAGTAGTGAAGAGAAAAATCTAAGTTTCCACATCAATAAAAAGTTTCCACATCTTGCAGTAAAAGTCCAGTTTGCCTCTGAGTGTGTAAATAGCCACACATTAAACTATTTTTTAAATCTAAGCCCGTATATTAGGCCTGTCTGTTAGGAAGTCAATGCAAACAGAGAGCATGTACTAACAAATACGAATGATTCCTTTCTCCACTGAAGATTAGGAGGATACAATCCCAAGATAATTCTCATAGGCACCTCAAGACATTAAATTGTTAATCAGTGCTACTTATATTTTATTATTCAGTTCAAATCAGAAAAAAACAGTCTTCTGCTTTTCCAAATTTCACAAATGGAGTCTTCCCTACAAGATTGTTCAGGCAGAAAAGTCAAGCTGCCCTGATTTCATACTGCATGTACCATTATCCACAATCACCTGACAAACATTTTCCCAACTGGCAGACTAATGTAAAGTTTCCCTCTTCTTTCAGACACTCCAGCATCCACCTGCACGCTTCGACTGGAGGACTACGGTACTACCTCTGATGTATATCCGAGCACCTTAGTTCCCAGCCTGGGGCCCCTAGGGTGGAATAAATTGGCCATTACAGTTAAAGTACCTAAGGCAGATAGTAGAGGGCTTATGCTCCATCTTAACAATCTAGAACATTTAAGTAATGAAAACATGAATCCATCATTATTTGTACAATATTATCATGAAATTCGGTTTTGCTTTGTCACATTGAGTATATTTTGCTTGTCATAAATATACTTTTAATATTTTGACTTATACTTGTATTTGGACATTTTAACACTGAAGTTTAAACTGCTTTTACTTGACCTGGTGGCACTAACATAAATTGGTTAATACATAAATGAACTGTAAAAGGTGTACAGTCATCAGAGATAAAAACTCACCTTTATCACTGTCATTCATCTATACCAATTCAAATTCAGAGTTTTTACTGAAAGATTTTCATTTCTGCTAAAAAATAATATCAGTTTCAAACATCAGTTATGAGTTTCATGAGCATCTAATAATCGTTTCAGTATTGGTCACAAAAGAACAATATCGTGCAACCCCTAAACAAGATTGTACATAGCCCTGTTGCACAGAATCTGCATTGCAGACATGTTTATGCATGTATCAATGCACAGGCATAGTATACATACGTGCATCTATGTACTGTACATGTAATATACTGCACAAAAGATGCACACGTTTGTACACATGTGTCTCTTAGGTTACTCTGTTTTATATTGTTCCTCCATGAACTACCCTTTTGTTTCTGTGTTTACTCCTGTGTTGTACTTAATTGATACAAAGCAATTTGAGACCTTGCTGAAAAGTGCTGAATAAATCAAGTTGACTTACCTATCTAATTGACCAAATAGTTATTTAAACACTTAATGATAGGCATCTAAATCTTCAGGTCTCACAATCAGACTGAAAACGTCCCTGTCAGCTGATGATTTGACATGGACACCATAGGAGACAGGAGCTTTAATAACAGCACTCAGTTCTTCCTGCTGACTATATTAAGCTTCAAATTTGCTGCCCATCAAAAAAATCCTTCAGTTTTACTCCTACCCAGGACTCCTTGGTGCCATTTAAAGTAAAGTATGGACTCATGTGTCCTCCAACAGCCTGTCTAATAAGTAAACCCTTCTCAAAAAACCCACTTTTACACAGATGAGCCTTTTCTCAGGCCGCAGCTTGGGACATTATCCAATTAAGGAGGAATCAGCTAGGTCAATTTGCCCTTCTCTCCCTTGATAGCTACACATTCTCCTGCATGCTAATGCCTCTCGGAGGGGAGCTGTGACAGTGCTAGATGACTAATGTAAAGCTGTGGGTGCCTGGAAGGTTCGCTCCGGACGACGACCCCTTCGACAATCTCAGCAGCATCACGGGTCAACAGGCTAACGACATTTAGCACAGATAAGATTCACAGTCATGGTGGTAATGATAACACCAGGCCTATCAGACGCTGTGAGACAGAGTGCTCGGGCAAAACAGGGTGAAATGCCATCAGCTAAATGTCAACGCGTGACTTGGGTCCCAGACAGAGCCAAAGGCGACTGCTCCCTGGATCTCAATTACGTGATGAAATATGAATTCATGGGGCCTGATGTAATAATCCATTGATGGCCTAGGAGGAGTTTGAAAAACTTTTTGTGGTTTCTCTTTTCATTTCCTAACAGAAAACTTTGGAGATAAATTCAGCTCTCAGGTCAATAATAGCCCAAAAGACAGTGATTCTTTTTCTAGTGTGTTTAAATAATTTACACGGACACTGATCTATTTTCTTTTCCAGCAGGCTACAGGCAATGCTACATGTTTTGCATTATCGACTTTGGTACACACACTCCTCCCAATGCTAGTATTTCCCATGTTGATTGCCCCTAATGGCTGTCTAAGTCCTTGATACAAGCAGCACAGCCTATTTAAGTGTGTATTGCCTATAAATGACCTTGGCACAGAATTGTTGCCGTTTATAGCCTGCTTTCTGCCCTGTAATGTAGTTAAGTCTCACAGAAAATTATAGGTCCACTCTTCACAGGTGACTTGAAGTCTATGTCTTGTGCTTTGCATTGCAGTTTAAAGTCAGTGCAGTGATCGCAAACATCAGTCATCTCAGTAATAACAAGGGAACAGAGCACCGCAGCCACACATTGTCAGCATAAACTGGATACCTTTTCAAGCCGACTCTGTTTACACAACACCCGATGCATGCCGATGTAAGAATTAGGCTTGCAAATGCAGACAAGATATGTACAAACACTTCATCACCTTGCTGGGCTGCTATCTACCCCTGGGCAAATTTCCTGATGTTGCAGCTAATTAGTGTTATTCATCCACCGGTTAAATCCAGTGAACACAGTCCCTAATTAAAAAATGTGAAAACAGTCTGGAGGCTTGTAGAGGAGTGGTAATATCAGAACCACTAAAGCTAATGGTTTTAGCATGTTAGCTAAGTTACTTTCCCCTTAGTAGTTTCTATACCTAGCGAGCCTGGCATGCACTCCAATTCTCATGGTACCTTCAAAAAAAGAGCAGATGTATTCCCAGTTTTGATAGTGGAAATTTTTAAAAGAGTAATGAGTTATAAATGTTGCTGAGGGTCTTAAAATGGGCACCTGATGGCCACATACATGATGTTTAAGGACTGAAGCTTAAGCTAGCAGGACAAACTTGATAGTTAACACCCAAAGGTAAATCTATACTGAAAAGAAAGAAAACAGTGTCATAGTAATTTGGATGAAAAACCAATATTTGGCTGCTTATTTCCCAATTTTGAGGATTTTTGTACTTGAGGAATTAGTATTTGTTCACTTTAATCTGATGAAAGGGTGCTTAGATTGAGGACTTCCCAAAATGTGGACGAAGTTACTAATGCTAAGCTAGCCACTACACTGATAGCGTTAAGGACAGGTTTAAACACAGTGGGGAAAATACACCAAATAATGTGTTGGCCATAAACTGCATAAAATTACCAGCAATCTTACAAAACACGATACTTAAGTAGGCATTTCCAGAATGAAGGGGAAGCCTGGTTAGTTTCAGGAGGAGATTACTTAGCCAAACATGCTAGCCTATGATTGGGAGAATAATGCAATGTTCCCAGTCATTTAAATTCGGCTCCTGTTTTTGGTTTGATAACCAAACCCCAAAATATTTGAAGGGACTGGGTTAGGGTTTTGTATTCGTCCCGAATCGTCACAGTTCGGGGGTCACAGTTCGGTGCACACAGTCCCACGACAAATACGTCCGAACCATTAAAAAAACAAAACAAAACAAAACAAATGTGACAGTATCATGACCACTCATCTGAGACACCAAATATCGTAGAACAGAAATACACACTGGAAATTTCTAAAGAAAATTGGATTAAACTTTAGTTTTAGATTTAAGGTAAGGGTTAAGGTAATGGTTATGAAACCAAAAGTTCAAAGTAAAAAAACCTGACCTGAAAAAAACTGATTCTAAAATGTTAAACAAAGCTGTGAAAACAGCCTGCTTACAGGAAAAAAGCTCATCCTCTATGCAACATTCTCACGAAGCATGCATAGTTAACGTAGCTCCATTAGCTGCAAAATCTAAATAGCTAACAGGCTACATAGCTCACAAAGCAGCTAATTAAGCTATGCATCCATGTTATCTGCATAGCTAAGTTAGCCTAAGCTATGTCTGTTAAAGCACATTTTGGTACAGCTAACTTAGTCTGAGATAACATAGCTAACATGGCTAAAGCTGAGCTCACAAAGTAGCAATGTGAGCTATGTATATACATTATCTATGTAGCTATGTTAGCATAACTACATTCGCTAAAGCTCACGCTGCTAACGCTTACTTATCTATATTGGCTTACGTAGTAACTATAGTTAGAGTAGCTATGTTAGCTTTAGCTAAAGCTAATGAAGCTAGGGCTAGCCCCCTTTCATGTAACTACTTCTAAAACATCTTTACATAATTCAATCCTTTTTTCTGTTTTTTAAGGAAATGCTGCTGAGTATATGTTGAAAGTTGGCAGGAGAATAAAGCTGTCTGGGTATCATAAATGATATCTGTAATGCTTGCAATGTATTTATTTTATGATTATAACTGCCAGACTTTGTTTATGAATAAAGATGTTTATGAAGCTGAAACAGAAAAATACAGCACTTCTGTTCAGACATAAACAACATCTCTGATGAATGGTCTGTGAGAGTGGCCATCAGAAATGTATGATCAAGGTGCAGGTAGCCTAGTGGTTTAAGGCACGCCCCATGTATGCGGACAGCCCGGGTTCGAATCCGGCCTGAGGTCTTCTACCACATCTCTTCTCCTGCTCTCATCCCTGTTTCTGATTCTATCCACTGTCCTCCTCTATCAAAATAAAGGCACAAAAATGCCCAAAATAAACCTTTAAAAAAGAGAAATGTACGGTCTGCAGTCAGATCCCTCTCAAATGACCAAAGAAAATGTCACAGTGTTTTGGTTATTTAAACTTAGCTTAAGATCCATTGGTGAAGCATTACAAACAGCCCCAGAGATTGGTTGTTGAATGTAGTTTATCCTTTTTAACTACAGTGGTGAAGTTAGAAGCATTGTTTTATTTGCCATAAAAGTTTTTGACTGTTGAACTTAGTATAATGCTATAATTTAATGGAACTAGCTAACACAAAAATAGCCACCATACAGCATTACATTCTCAGCAGTGAAAACAAATAGGTTCAACTAAGCTTCTGCTGCATGTTACATGTTTCCTTGGAGCAAATAGCAAACCATTCATCAACTCATCATTAAGGACTAATTAGAAAGGATAATTTTCTGGTTTGATTACATGAAACTGATTTTTCACAGGCTCCTTTGCTGCGTGCAGAGGCACAAACATGTCAGTCCAAGCACAATCTGATTCACCCACACAGTACTGAGAAATGATCTATAGAAATGAATGAGACCTGGATTGACAAAGCATCTTCTCCACTCAGATGTACGGATGCTTCGGTTACATATGTGACTTTCCAAAGTATTTGGTATTCTTCATATGCTTCATATTCATATGCTTTTCTTGTACATCAATGAGACTCACAACTTAGATAGAATTGTTACTTTTTGACACAGATTTTCAGAACCTTCAGTTTCACACTTCTGCCCCATACACAACTCTTCAAAATGGAGAGAAATGCAAAGATTGACAGACCTGTCCTGCCTGATTATGTATGCCAAGGCACAGTATAGTATGTTGTATTGTACTATATATGAAGATGCTACTCACTGTTATTGCTGTTGTCGTCCACCAGGATAATCTCTTTGAGGAGGTGGGAGGGTGTTCTGTTGATTGCAGAGTGGATGGACCGCAGGATGACGGACAAGGCTTCATTCACAAATATGAATACGATGCTTACTTGTGGGAGGTTGAAAGGATAACTGATGTTTTTGCACCTGTGGAGGAATAGAATATTCCTTTGTGAGGCAATATTAATCTGCAATTCTTCTGAAGGATGAACAGATACATTTGACTTTGATTCCTTAGGAGAAGGACACGGTCAGATTTCATGCCAAACCTTTTTGGCACTCAATATCTCAACCTCACTATTATGAAAAAGAAAACATACAAGCACCAGCAGCTGCAATGCAGCTTTAAAAGGGTTCAATTTATGAGGAGTAAACTATTGGCTTCATGGTAAACTCTTCCATCAGTCATGCCCATCTTTTTACCTTTAAGAATACTGTTTTCTGGCACCACATTTTGACATTTTTATAGTGAAAAGGATCCAGCCTCTTCCCCTGAGAGGAGTATATGCCAGGTTTTAGAAAATGTGGGGAGACGAAGCAGTAAAAATATGATTTAAAGCTGCAGGTGATATCCCATTTGTTTTTGAAAGGGGGCTTTACAAAAGAAAATCATTTTAAAACCATTTTCTGTGTGTGATGATGAGGACAATTACACTTTCAATGAAAAATGTGGGTTGTGGACAATTCCCTGTAATAATCCTCTGGACACGACCATGTAATTCAATTGTGAATTGTATCAAAGATGTGTTATTTCACCCATTTCCTGCTGTTAGCGCATAATGTTGTTCATCACAGCTGAAAACCCAATGTGTTAACTCATGGCGTGGCCTGCACACTACTTAACACACGGTGCAGACCCTGTGTGATTAATGCATCCCCAGATCAGTACTGGATGAGTTTTCAGGGGCCGTAATAGTGAGCGTGGTTGCAAACGGGAGTTTAGTGTGTAAAGAAAATCCCCTGAAGTTCTTTGAGCTGTGTAATCTTCCACACCAGGATGCCACCTTGTACTCTCTGATGACCTTGGTATTTTAACATGTAAGTGCTGAACAAACAAATCCCAGCCAACCATTATTTACACCTGGCTGTGAAATAATTTTACACAAGTAAATGTTCATTACATTAAAGGCCTTTTTTTGGTTTTTTTTTTGGAACTTTACTCCTTATTTGATAATGATAGTTGGGAGAAAAAAGGAAAGGGGAAATGTGTGGAATAGAAACAAGGGCAAATCATGCTGCTAAATAATCTCCTCTATGTTTGTGCCATAGGGCGTTTGTGCTCATGTGGTAATAGCCACTTACAAGACTTTAAAACCTGCATGATTGCTAAATTTGGATCTGCTGATGGAGATGTGTGTACTTGTTGGGTTTTGACAAGTGTTTCTAAAGTTAGATGTGCCCCTTAGTCAAGAGTACTACAAACAAGTGTTTCCCTCAGCCTACATAATATGATTAACTCAGCAGCAGGTAATGCTGTAGGCAGAAATTAACTCCCTTGTTGGTGTATTTGTTTTTATCAGGGACTCAGACCTTGATTGGGAACAACAATGCTTTTTTTCTGCGTGACAAGTTTTTCAAGAGTGTCGAGTTTATTACTAAAATGAATTTGATCCTCAGAGCTCACAGCACAACAATGACCATAATGAGAAAAGAAATGGAAAAGATGAAAATTAATTGTGCTACAGAAATTTAACAATCTGTTATTCTGTTAATATCTTTTATTGTTAAAAGCAAAGTCAGACCTTTCAGATTGGTTCAATACAGTTTTGTCATGTTTGAATGAATGTTTAAATTAAACAATTATGTTCGGCCAATGTATTTATGTAATTAAGACACTGTACAGGACTGCATACAATTATTGCTAATTAACAGCATTGAAACAGTCAATAGCATTAAAAGTACTTTATTGTATCATCAGTGTTGGGGTAAAACAGCACTGAGAGAACTTTTAGTTGTAAGGAGTAAAGAAAGGCCTTGGTTTTGCCATTAAGGTAATGTTGAGTTACTTTGAATATGAAAATAATATGTTACTGATAAAAAGCCTTATCTCCCCTTTTCTCTGGAAAATTGGCAAAAATTTACACATATGATGGGGAAAGAGGGTATAAAATGTGTCAGTTTTGTCCCTTTTCATTTTTATATTAGGTGTTTTGGTCTAATCATGCTCCAAACTGCATTAGATTCAATTATCCAAACACGCATTGTTGAAATTTTTTTTGGAATCTTGGGTCGCAATTTGTCGTAAGACAGATTGGTGGGTCCTGAGACCTGATCAGTTGAGAACCACTGCTCTAAATGACTAATTAATATATTTATTTCATGTTTCGACCTTTCCATCTCTTAACTCTGACTTTTCAGCCCATATTTTGGCCTTTAGAACTCATAATTTTAAATGTTTATCTCATATTTGACCTCTTAAACTCATGATTTTGACTTTCTCTCTAATTAATTTGCCCTTAAAAAAACATCATTTTGACTTTCAATTACATGTTTTGACCATTTGAACTACTACGCTTCACTTTTTATCTCAGATTTTGAGCATTTGAACTTATTTAGATTTTTATTTCACAATCATTTATCTTCAGTGCTAAGCTTTTTTTCCCATAAATTATTACTGGTGAAAATGAAGTTGAGAGTTTGTGGATGAATGTTAAGCCTGTTTGGCTCTTAGGTTAGACCTAAATTCAGAATCCAGTCCCTGCTAGGATTGAGTTTAACACCCCTGGAGTTGAAGAATACAGGGACAGAAGTACAGCTGGCTTCATGTCGTTTTAACCACTGACATGTGAAATGAGTAGTTCAAGGGTTTGAACATTTGGTGACCAAAAAAATAGTGTAGTGTGTAACTTTTACATTTCATAATGCAGAAACAAAGCTGTTACTTTTAAGTAACAAAAATTATGCATCATATTGAAACTAAAAACTCTAGCATTGTGACAGCTCTAAAAGCTTACATGCTATAACAAAAAAGTAAATATGGTCAACATGATTGCACAACTTTAATAACAATAAGTTAATAAGGCTATTACCTTACATCAAAATAAAAGCAAAGCCTGAAGTGGGGCTGGTGACTCAGAGTCAGCAGTGTTTCAATTATTTTAGCTTTTTATCTTATGAATAATGTCCCATCAAATGTAGGAGTAGGTATTAATATTACAACATAAATTACTGACACTGTCAAGGCAGAATAAACAACCTAGCACATTTCTATGTTGGACCAGAACAATTTGTTGATATGCCAATTATACAGCAGCACCTGCTGGTTTTGATGCTTTGATATGGCACTCTAAATATTTCATGGCAGGCAAAACATCCAAGAGATGTTAAAGAGAAGAAAAATCTGTGTGCAAACAGCCAAACTGCCACTTTTGCAGCTAAAAAATTGTCTCTTGCAACACAATCTCAATCTGTAACTTCAAGTGTTTCAGAAAACAACAGAAAATGAGTTTTTTCCTCAAAGACAGAGCTCTTTAAGGAGTAACATCAACATTTTTCACCTGGTGTTTGCCGACAGTTTGCAGAAAAATGACATTGTTTGAGCACCGGTCTACCTGCAGTCTTACCCATCAGGCCTGAGGTCTGGGATCGGCCTGTCCAGTGGGAGACGATCACTGAGGTAGCCGTTGTATCCATAGTACTGGAACATCTTCAGTGCCACCCTCCGATTGTCTGGACTAAGCTCCTGACCCCAGTGAGCGAACAGAGACGAGTCGGAGAAGGATGTTTCCGCCTGATCGTCCTCTCCCCTCCCTGGAGTTTCTGCGGGGCACAGCAAGACAAATAGCATGAATATTTGTCTGGCTGGTGTCGCTGAGCGTAAGGAGACATTTCAGGAATGTTAAAAATGTCACAGCATTAATACAATCAATGTGATGAATGTGGTTTTATTTCTATGCTAGCAGGTGAAGGGTGGCTGCTAATTTGAAGAGGATGACTGGCTGTCCTTCAACATACAAAAGCATGGGGCCATACACATAACGAGGAGCTCTGGAGTCCTTGAACAAAAGATGGAGTCCCAGACGCTGGTGTGCTGTTCTGGTGCTGACATTGCTCTTTGACCTAAACTGAGAGGAGAAAATGAAACTAATTTCCCTGAAGTATTACTAAAATAAAACATGCAACCTTACTTTAATAATTAATGGAGTGGTCATTTTCTCCATGAGTTTTCATGCAGTACAGAGTTTTGTAAGACTCAGTTGATTCAATGCGTGAGTACAAATCGGCCCTGTGTACAAATATCAGCTGATTGCCAATTAATGTAGCATGATTATCAGTTACCAACTTTTATTTGTTGTGTCTTATTAATTCTACGCTGACATGCTGTATGTCTTCAGTGGTTACTGAATAAAGCAAGGTAGGGCAGAAGCAGTAGTCAGTCAGACAATTTTTGATCTGTTTTCATGGTCAAATGTGACAGAATATGTTGGCATACTAGGAGGAGAAAAACATCAGTATTGGTATCAGCAAAATTTTACTGTCTAATATTATCTAGCCTTGCAAAGAAGATAGATTTGCCAGACTGTTATCAGGCAAATCCATCTAGTAAAGCTCCAATCTACAACGTTTGTGCCAAACCAAAAAATGGTTCAGAGCAGTCAGCGTCATTTTTTTGAGGAGAGTGATGCTGTGGTTACAGGTGGGGTTAAGTTGTACTGACAGCTAGTAGCAATGGCTGCCACCCATGTAGCTGTTAGCTCAGATGTAGCTATAGTGGCAGTTTAATCAGAACAGGACCACATTTTTTAAACTAGAATGGCCATCTGAGGCAGCAGACCCACGCCTAAGCAGCGCCACCAAGGAACTCTCGCTCCCATTGATTACAATGGTGTTCAAAATCGAAGTCTGACAAAAACATGGGTGCGTGGATCATCACCAAAATCTAATCGATTGTTCCCTGTCACTATCCCAATATTCCCTGAGAGTTTGGTCAAGATCCAACTTTCTGTTCTTGAATTATCTTGTACATATACAAACAAACAAAGAAAGATAGAAAGACACGGAACCCTTTACATAACCCCCTGCAGATTTCATCGGCATGGGTAATAAAGAGCAAAAAGCAGCACTAAACTTTCATGATGGATAAAGATGTTCTAGCTTTCTGATGACCTGCATGAGTTTACTATCATTATAGGTTTGTCTGAGTTGTACTGTAAGCCGGTGAATACAATGGCTTCTGCTGGAGTTTGGATGTAGCTGTCGAGAGGTGGCACTTAAATCAGACCTCAACCACATTTCGTTATCAGAACAAGAGCAAAGAGCCATGATTTGAGCTTCTTTAGCAGAGAAGATGTTTTTTACATGTTTCCTGATGGACTTCAACATGCATTTTAGCCACCAAGAAGCTCTATTGTTCAAGCATTACAGTAGCATTAGCATGTATAGCACATTTTTTCTCGTTGCTCTGATTGGCCTGCAATGAATGTGACGGACAGAAAGTTGTCCAATCATCTTCTGAGAATTTATTGAAAAGTCCTGCTCTTCCCAAACCCTTTCTATGGGAGCTTTCCCAGATGAATGTGAAATATATCCCTGCAGCGGATGAATGAAACAATCTTTCTAATGTGTGTCAGGTTAATCAGTATCTGTATTGCCCCAAATTTTCACAATCTGTGTGTCTCTAATCCAACACTAATGAATTTCATAGCTAAGCAGCAGGCTCATCCGCAGAAAATACTGGGCCCTCCTCAGATATGCTCTAATAATAATCATGGATCAACAACATTAGTGTAAGCCTCCTGGATCTGTAAGTATAGGCTCAGGTCAACTTTGACACTGACTGAAAAAGTCCATTAAGTCATTGTTGAGGTTTTCAGCACCTCCTTTTTTCTCTTTTTTTTCTAGTATCTACACTTTTGTTTGGGTGCTCCTGCTTTGCCTATCATATTAATTAGGGGCCATCAGAGCAACAAAACATGCGACATAGTGGGCACTTTAGCTTTGGGAAGTACAGGAGCTCTACAGGCAGCCGCTATCTTTTTCCATCCATCAGTGGAGTTAGTAGGTAAATCTAACTCATGCTGAGGTTGGTAGGGAGATGAACAACAACATCTTTTCTACCAAGAAAAGCCTTTTTTAATAAAGAAAGATTTCATTTCTTTAAAAACCTGCTGCTTTTTGCTGCTAAATCCAGGCTAGCCACTTAACCTGTCGCCACTGTTTACCAGCTTGCCGTTGGACCAAACTATCCTCTGTAACTGTCTGGTATGCAAAGACTATTTCACTTTTTGATGCAAATTGGTCTGTTCTCCCTAGCCTGGGTTTGAACATTTCAGATTGGAGCTCTGCAAGATGAATCAGCCTGATGACAGACATGGAACCTGGCCAGTCCAACAGTCTTGCAAGGTTCAAAATGAAATGACATGATAGTTATTTTAGCCTGGCCCATCATGTTAACATACTAAAAAGTAAGAAAAAAAGGGCTCATATCATTTTAAGAAGGGGATTAAGATTTTTGCAAGAAATAAAATGTGTTATGTTGTTGATTTAGAAGTAATGTTGAGTATTTTTGTTAATTATAACATTGGTTATCATTGCTTGAATTTACTATGGACCATGTTTTTGCTAACCTTCATGTATCTGTCCTCCAGAGAGCGTTCCCTTTTTCACTCCTTATGAGCAGCCTTGCTGAGCCGCACTGACAGCACTGAGACACTCACGCTTGCACACTGAAAAACTATTTATTAGTGCTTGTGGAGCTTGTTGATGGTCTCAGTTCATGTCCAGACACCATAAAACACCAGTGGCTTCTGCTAAATATTCTGTCCTGCCTCCGAGAGGGTTTAATGTGCTTTAGAAGCAAACTTCTGAGAGTACTTAGGAGTCAGGCAGCTTTACTCTCAGGCGTTTGCTTTAAATGCGAAACACCAACGCATATAGGAGGAGATAGGAAATGAAGTGATATAATCTCGATGAAAATGTAATAAAAGTTTCTCCACGGCAGCTTGAAGCTCTGAAATCTTGGAGATTAAGTCTCCTGGTGATGTGTTCTTGCTGTAATGAAAATAAAAACATGTTGAAAGTGCAAAAGCATTCCCACGTTTCTTACTAATAACAATCATTTCATTAAACCTGCTGTGATATTTTGCAAGGATTTAATGATGTGCAAAAGTCTGCTGTGAATGCTGCAGAGCTTTAGTGTTATTTAACAGCACAGAGATATTTATGAACTGTGAGAAAAGGGTGTGAGAGGGAGAGGATGGTGAAGCTGAAAAAATCTTTTATGTGATCAGAAAATAGAAGCAAACACTGAAGGCAGTAAAATCTTTTGAAATAGGGCAATATCACATACAAGCATTTATTTATGGCTGCTAAAAGACAGCCTTCTGTGTGGAAAAACAAGAACGTAATGTACTTCATGATAATTTACCTGATTGAAATAGACTGAGCAAAATTAACTGCAAGTCAGGGATAATAATTGCACATTGTAAATTAAAATGTCCTAATCAACAGGAAATGAAATGTAATGGAAGTGGCTGCTGCTATCATCTGTTATAGAAATTATTTCATTAAAAGAGAGAGCATCGGTCCCCAGCAGCACACTGAGGTTATACGGCAATAACAAGGGGACAAATTTCATTATAGAGCTTCAGTATTTCAGGTTATTACTGACAGACTGAGGTTATCAGGAATGATTCACTACCTTCCACGAATGAAAAAACGTTTATTTGTTTTTCAGGGTAAAACACGCTGCAATCCAAAGAGATGGGAAGGATTTTTCTTTAAATTAATATCATTTGTCATAACAACATTTGCTGCTGCTTTTAGATACACTGTTTTAAACTGAATTAATGCCATTCAAAAATACGGACAGGGGATAAAGATGAACAGTATGGGTAAATAAACAATGACTAAAAACTTATTAAAATTCATAGAAATGAAGTAAGAAGAAAAAGAAATCAATGGTTATAGATTTAGAAATCTCAAAGGCCCAAAAGGGGAGAAAATAGGCCTCGTCCTCAGTGACACTGCCCGGCAAAAGACAAGGTTATATGTGTGTGCAGTATACATGAGTTTTAAGCAGATTGGGGAAGGTTAATATTCATGAGCAGATTGTTTTTATGTACAAGTGACAAACAGTCAGCCAACTATGAACTTGGACAACAATATGGGAGGAGGTGTGAAAGGATTACTTTATAGAGCAAAGGAAAAAGCTACTGAAAAGGACGGATGTTCAAGTCTGTGGAAGGTGAAGAAAAAAATCTACCCATATTTACAGAATGTAAATCCCGTGTCATTATAACCTCCTAAAAATTCTTCTCATTAAATAGCCATGTTTATATTTACCCAAACACTCTGTCTGACCTTTACAAAGGCTTAAAAGTAGCACAGTTAAAAAATGTGTTTATGCCATAAAAGTAGCTTTCAAAGGCTTGCAGACATCTCAATGAATATTATTTCTGTTAAAAGTTTCCACAAAAAGAAACTTTAAACTTTAATGATGCACTTTCTGCTTTGAACCAGACTACAGTAAAATATCGTCAGAGAGAAGCTAAGGAGCATACTGTAGTGAATTAGCAGCAATATTACCTGATACTTCCTTAAGACATTTGCAGTGATGAAATACCAAGCTCAAACAGGTCAAATTTGCATTTACCAGAAGACCACACCAGAAACAGTTACAAAAGTCTGTAATGCAAGATGGAAAATTCACCTTACTCTAATAACAAGCTTTGGAACTTGAGTTTGGAGCCTTAAGTTTGCCATTTTAGCCATAGCTTTCATGTTTATGAAACATGGGATGAATAACGGTTGAACAAAATAGTGTTTTCAGGGTTGATTTCATTACCGATTATTAGTGGTGCATGTGACTGATAAGCGATATGCATTTATTATAACAATATTTACTTAATGTGACAAAAGTAAAACTGCATGTTAAAAAAACATAGACAAATAAACTATTTAGCACTAGCTCTGTCAACATGAGGAACAGCACAGAACAGCTCTGTAGCAGCAGGAAACAGGAACACTCCCTGTGTCTGTGCCACCCAGGTCTCAGTGTTGATTGGCTGGTAGTTGTATGACATCATCAAGTTAGTCAGATAGGGTTTGGGTGTTAGGTGAGACTGTACAGGGAATAAAAACAAAGCAAGAGGGGAAGACGCACCTTGCAGTGAAGCCAAAGTAGCCACATTTGAATTAACTGATTTTGGCCAATTATTGGTAAAATAAAATCCTGATAATGGTAATCGGCTAAATGCTAAAAATCTGCAGCAATAATTTGCCAGACCGATAATTGGTCTCCCTTATAATGGAAGGTATAATGTGTGACTTTTGAGCAGTGGAGCAGTGTTAAAAAGAAACACAACCAGGAGATGATTCGACTTATTGCTCTTTGAGACCAAACTAATCTAAACTAACTTTCCTTATTTTTGATTTGTGCTCTTGAGAAGAACTCTGCCTCTGTACCTCTGTGCATATTACGACCATGAATGGGTGGGCCTTCCTGCCTCCCTATGTGGTGTCAGGGTTGACAGTAGGAGATGACGGGGTCCATGTGAATAATCACATGGATGATACATAGTTAAGCCTCTATGTGAAACATAAACAAACTGAAGGAAAACATTGTTCCACCACCGTGAACACAGAGCTGATGATAACAAACCCACAGGGAGTTTGGCCTTCATGAAGTATTTAGCTAGGATAGTTTGTAACCTGCTGTATTAATGTTCAAAATATAACATATTGTACCTTAAAGAAGAGTTATGTTTACAAAATTTTGTCACGTTGAATAATGTATACTTGAAACTGTCTATTAAACACATTAAAATGAGTACCAAGACAGTCTGTGATAAAAATAAAGGATTATCTCATGATCACACCAATCGAATGTGTTTTAATAAGCTGTTGGCCCCTGTAGGCCATTATGATAGAAGGCACTTTCTAAGAAGCTCATCTCTCCAGACCCAGAGGCCACGCCCCCTTTTCCATCCAGTGTTTGTCCCTAATTTAGCTCATGTTTTTCTTATTCCTGCAGGGTCTGACTGAAATAAAAGCACCACTCCATAAACAGATAGTGATGTGTCAGTGAAATATGTTTAATTTAATATCAGTATTATGGCTTTGCACTTTTGAATTTTATTCTGGTAAATTTGGGGGTACCAAAGTATTAGTTTTTTATTCATTTGTTAATTTAAAAGATTATTTGGGGGCTTTTGCCTTTATTTAGACAGGATAGGTGAAGAGAGATAGGAGCTATGGGGAGAGAGGGTCAAGACATGCACCAAACATCGTCAAGACTGGGAATCAATGACCCAACCAGTGCATTGAAAACTACAGTCTCTATATGTGGGTGCTTGCTCTATTAACTGAGCTAAACCGGGACCTGAAAGTTTTAGTTTAAAAGAACCTAAATGTTTAGCTAGATATAGTTTTTTTCAGATTTTTCTTAATTATCCAACACATGACTGAAAGTTGTATTTATCTTTTACTCTTAGGCATGGATAAATTATTTGTATAAAGTGCTCAATGAAACATTATTCAATCAAAAATCCGACTAACTAAAAGCCAACTGCAGTAGTTAAGAGAACAGTGGACAGTTTGAGCCTGAGGCAGGAAAAGTTCAAATCCTCACTATTGGCGCACAGTTGAGAAAGTTTCACGGCTGTTAAGCTGAAGAAAAGGGTCTTAGCTCCTGAAAAAAGAACAACGTGATTATACAGAAAAGGATAAAAACTCTTCAGGTGTTTGATCCTGGCAGGTATGCCTGAAGGTGAATTCATTTGTCTACTGTTGGTGGTGATTAATTAACCCCATAGAGACACTTTCCTCTGCGGTGGAGCCGTGAAGCAGCACCAAGGCAAGTTGGTGTTGTTTGGACCTTGGCAACAATGTCTGTTTGGTGTATTTTTCACGGCTGCAAGCATGGTAGTAAAAATAAATCACATGACTTGCTTTTATCGAGTAGGTCATGTGGCTGACTGTAACCTTGTGTTTGGAGAGCGAATTTCTTCTTGAGTGCACATTGAGTTGACTAACCTTGGTGGTAACTCAAGTAAAGAGGAGCCAGATACCTGAGGCAATAAAGACTGTGTGCCTAAGTGTATGTGGAGACAGGTGAAGCATTCCCCGTGCTTCCCAGCAGCACTCCTGACGTGTGTGGAGTGCAGCATGAGTCTCTATTGCGTGCACAGCAGAGATCTAAGTTATAGCTGTTCTCTTCCACAGTCACTGATGATAAAAGGGAAAAAAATATGCACATACAACATGTAGAAAAAAAGTTCATAATTTAACTTAGCCACCACAAAGAAGTCAGTGTAGAACAATAACCCCCTAGGTCCTACACTGACTCACTTTTTAGAGGCACAGCAGCACATGTTGAATTATTTAATATGATCCCATAAAATATAGTTCAGAGAGTTAAAACTGTCCTACAAAGATTTTTATCAAAGCATATTTATTCACAGCCTCCTGCCTATATTCCCAATTTTAAATGCTAATCATTATCATTTTTGACACCTCAGAGATAAATCTGCTCTATGCGACGCTAACCTGCAGAGCACAGATGTAGACTTTTGATAAAATAGCTCTGGGCAGGCATTTTTTATCCGCCTCTCCATACTCCATTATACCCTGAGAGGAAAGTGAGGGAAGCATTTGGCTGTTGTAACAATTTTAGTGGAAATCAATACAAGTGTAAAATCCAGGCTGAAGGATCTTAAGTGTGTGGTTACGGTCAAGTGGACGACCACGGCCATTTTTCTCTGAGAGTGGAGGCAGAACATCCTCAACTATTCAGGGCAAACCTCAGGTCTTCCTACATTTAAGTAATGTGTTTAATTATTCATTCGATTCAAGATCAAGCCTCAGTCTGCTTCAACTTAAACTTCAAATGATCTTTGTGTCAGAATAATGGGGAAGTCTTTGCTTTATCTCATCTTTATGGGGTTTTTGGGACCTGAGATGTGTAACAACGTCGCTTCAGGTCCCAGTAGCAGGTGGTTAGAGGTACTGTTTTATTTCTTAATGCCAGCCTAAAGGCACAGTACTGGAATGTTTCAATTTTGATGTCATTTATATTATAGAGCAGCATTTCTATTCCCCTTACTTTTATGAATACATCCCATCATCAGTCATCAGCAGCCGGTTATAAAGACATCTGTCACATATGATAAAAGGTTTATTCCAGGAAGTGACTTATGTCTGTTCATGAAAAACAAGCTATTGAGAAGGGTGTTTCCCCCCATAAAAAGCCCATCTAATGGCTAAATACAAGATAATGTTGTCAGAATATTCAGTACTTTTATACTTTATAAAACAGAGTTCTAAAAATTTTAAATTTGTTATTTCAATAATCAATATTACTGAAAAGTCCCAAAGCATTTTTAAAAACCCTTTACAGCTTGACAGGCGTATAGGAGAAAAGTGAGTCCTTAAGAGATGAAGGGCTAACTCCTGCACATCAGTTAAAAAGTATGTAAATATTGCCAGTGTTTTTGTGCTACTTGGAAAGTGTATAGGAGTTTGCTTTTTGGTAATTAAAACAAGAAGATGTACAAATACTGGGTACTGGGAAAACCATCTTATACTTAAACAAAGTAATGCCGATTAAATAAAAAATATATGCAAAATAAGTGGTTGCATAAATATTCACCCCCTTCAAAGTGACTGATCTATTTCAACAGAGGGTAAGCAAATTGGTGCTAGTAGTCTCACAATTAGAGAAAAGGGGATCACCTGACTGCAGTGAATGTGTCTCAAGTGATTGTAGTATAAAGATACCTGTGCCTGGAAGTTCGAGTCACTGGTTAATCAATATTCCTGGCTACCATTACCTGGGTTCTTCACCAGTCAAAGCTTTATAGGAGAGTGGCAAAGAAAAAGCCACTAATAAAGAAAACTTCACCAGGAAACAGGTGGGACATCTAGTGGAAAGTTCTTTGGTCTGATGAGACCAAAATGGTGCTTTTTGGCTATCAAACGCACCATGTTTGGCAGACACCATCAACACCGCACATCACCACAAACACACCATCCCCACTGTGCAGCCCGGTGGTGACAGCATCATGCTGTGGGGGTGATTCTTAGCCTGAAAGGCTTGTAAAGGTAGAGGGTAAAATGAATGGGTCCATATAGGAAAATCCTGGAGGACAATCTTTTTCAGACTGCAAGAGAACTACTGCTTGGGAGAAGTTTTATTTTCCAGCAAGACAATAACCTCAAGCATACAGCAAAAGCTACACAGAAATGGTTTAAAGATAACAAGGTGAATGATCTGGATTAGTTGAGTCAAAGCCATGACCTCAATCCAACAGAGAATTTGCCGGACTAAAAAAGGGCTGTTTTCGCCCTCCCTGTTCAACCTGACAGAGCTTGGGCAGTTTGCAAAGAAGAAAGAAAGTAAGACTGCAGTGTCTAGATATGAAAACCTGATTGAGACCTATCCATAGTGCTGTATTTAAGACCACAATATCCGAGACCAAGACTTCCTGAGACCAGAATGCACAGAGACCAAGACAAGACCAAGACTTTTGGGTGTCAAGACTGAGTCAAGACCGAGCCCGAGACAAGCCGAGACAGCTATGAGACCAAGACCATAAAAATCAATTAAAAAACACATGACAAGGTTGAACAGTTAAAACGCATTCTCTCTTTAATTTTAGTTTTTTTTTTTATGCATTTGACAGATAAAAACAAGGGGTCTGCAACGCTTTCAAAGCACAACATGCAAAAAAAACTAAAATCTTAACAAATTTGCTCTACTGACTTGTAAAAAAATAAATCCTTAAATTAAGCAGCGTATTAAAAGCCGCTGACAAGTCCGAAATTATTTTAAATATCTGAAAATGAGATGTTTATCTAGATTTGTCAGGTGAGTGAGGTCTCAATCACTTGATTGCCAGCTCTGACTTGTTAAAATCCCCTCGCTTAATAACAACACATAGCTCCACTTGGGTTCCTCCCACACACTTCAATGTACAACCCCCTCCAAAGTTTTATGGATTAGACTACTGAAAGCTAACTGTGCCACTGATATGTATTGTGGCATGTAAAGCAGTACGGAAACATAACCTTATTAAAAGTTACTGATTAATGGAGTGGGTCATCATCTGCCTCAGGTAAATCTATCAAAGTTTAATATTCCAGACTACATTTCAGCCCAGGAACATGAATAATAAAGAACAGCAAGCTGTTGCAGTATAACAATCACCAGCTGATAATCAGTATTACATCACTCCCTCATGAGAGTGATGTTGTGCTGAATATCAGCACTGCTGTGATTTGGTCATAGGCCCAGTGCAGAAAATAAACACAACAGTGGTGATAACTGGCACATTACCTCAATCATGAGAGCAATATTTCCTTTAAACAACAGTTCAACAACATGCATATAGAAGAAAATAGTGTAAGAAAATGAAAGAATATAATGTTTTAATCAATCAGTAAAACCACTTCCACTTCATAACTGGAACTGACCTATTGGGATTAAGTCCAAACATCCTCCTGCTACTTTTTGTTTTTGTGTCCATGGTTTCCACAGATGAACTACTTTCTGATGTACATTTACTTCTTCATTTATCATACGGTGAGCTAAATAAGAGGCTGTTTAGTGATTCAGTGGAACCACCAGCCAGTAATCAGGATGTACTCTGTCATCTATAATGTTAACTTACTGCACCCATCTGGCTCGGATAGAGTGATACACAATGTGAACCATGCCTGTGATGTTGTACTCAATATCAGCACATATCAAATGCATCTTGTCCAACCTGAATACTGAGTTAAAACTGGTATCTGACATAAATCAGCGCCACTCACTAACAGTGTGAGGTGCCTTAGAATTTCTGGCTAGTTAACAGAGATTTGAGAGTTTATGTTTACAGTTGTGTAAAGCCTGGGCAGGCTAATTTTGGGCTTGCACGTTGCTGCACTCTTGAGAAAGCCAGATCCACTTCTCTTCTGTGTGTTGCTTCAATAATTTAAGAGCACAGGAATCCTGATTGAACTCACAGAGATAAAGGGCAGTATATTCTTCACTATCACATGTAGAACAAGGAAAACTTTAGGAAGCTCCTGCAGGAACTCTTACCTACAAAGTCAAAATGACAAGAGAATAATGTTTCAGTCAGATCCTTGTTCGACCTTGATACCAGATAGATGTAAAGAAAAAAACCTGAGTCTTTAGCTTGCTGTCTGTCTCACAGATATCACTGTCTGCAAAGCCCCCCCCCACCTCCAATTCGAGCAGACAGCAACTTAGCCTCAGTCTTTGTGTCATTTTACATCCAATATAATGAGAGAGGAGCATGGAGCCACAACATCAAACGATGTGGTGCAGTCAAAATATTCATTGTATATGCATCCTGACACCATCTGCGTGGGAGGAGAAGACCTTGGCGTAGACTTGAAACTGTTTATGGGGGGAAAAAAAACAACAGGCCTCATCATCCACATGAAACTTTCAGGACACTGTGGTGTTTCTACAAGTTGGTATCAAAGAAGCTGTCAGCTAAAAGAGATCAACAGTTTTAAAACTTTCCTCACTCAAAGCAGCTTTGACAAAAAACAGAAAATCTCCAGCAAGCTGCCACCATCACATTTAGCACTTTCCAGATGAATTTCCTCCCAGAAGAATGACAATATATCTTTACAACAGCTTTGTCTGTTGATCTGGAAGATTTTTGCATCCTGAACATTTAGGAAATTTTTATTTGAATTACCGTTTAATCACTTGGTAATATAGCTTTTGATAATACTGCATTAAATACTAAATAATAAACGCAGTAAATAGTTACAGCATTACTTTATCCTAAACCATGGGTCTCAAACTCACGGCCTGCGGGCCAGTTGCAGCCAGTGGGAAGATATTTTGTGGCCCCCCACATCAAAGTGTAGTGTTGGTGCGGCCCTTGCCTTTTACGCACCCACACTACAACCTCAGTTACAAACCTCAACTAGTTTCTGCTACCAATTAACAACACTGCAGCTTCACAGCCAACAAAAGGCTCAATTCATATTATATCCATAGTATGAATAAGCATTGAGAGATAAGAACAAGAATTTAAAATATGTGCCTTAATCCCTAAATGCATTTAATTACACACTGCAGCCGAAAAAAACACGCTCTGATTTGAACAATCTTCCGGTTGTTATGGCTGAGGGCAAAGGCGACAATGAGTTTTGCTTGGTCCAGGGCTCAGGTTCTGTCTGGGTTTGGTGCCAGCAGCACCAGGTTGCTGGTCTTAGAGTCTCCGCTGCTGTTCCTCAACTCATTCTTTAAAGACGCAGACATAAGAAACTGCAATCACAGCTCACTGATGTGACAGGAAGGGTCAGAGATATGGATAGGAGTTTAAATAAGTATAAAGGCATCCAGAGGTTTTTGCCTTGTATAACCAAACTTCTTCCCCGGAGTGGGATTAAAACAGCTGCGCTCGGGATGACAAATGTTTTCCCTGTGTAATTGTCCATCAGCCACAGCGCAGACATCGTATTTCGTTTTGGTCAGCGACTCAGTTCAATCTCCTGACTGATTTGATCCCACATTATAACAATCTGTAATGCCAAAATAATATCAACTAATTTTATTGTCATACAATTTAATTTTATGTCAACAAGAAGTGAAATTGTGGTCTTGATCACTAGATCAAGTTGATCACTTGATAAAGTGATCGACTTGATCAACTCTTTAAAAATATTAAAATCTGTAAAAATGGTCATATATTACAAGGGCAGCATATTTTTGCCTGACCTGTTTAGATTACTTGCAAATAAATTCTCTCTCCAAAGTAGCTGATTAACCCTTTTGTGTGCAAACATGCAGCACTCATTAAATGTTACCTGCAACTAATATTGGATCATTTCCCTTTATTAACATTACAGCAGCCTATATATCAGTCTTTGGTCATATTGATATTGCTTGAAAAATTGTCCAGCCTGCAGGATGTCTAGTTGGAGCAAATCCGGCCCCCTACCCTAAATGAGTTTGAAACCCCTGTCCTAAACCCTCTGTGGGTTTTGTCTTTCTTTTGTCTTGCCTGGACTTATTTACTTAAAAAGCTTGTAAAGCATCAACTCTGTGGTGCACAGTCAAGCTTTAAGCATCCTTTTTCAAAAACTAGTTCTCCCATCTCTTTCGGACGAAAAAATAAAAAATCACTATATGACAAAAAAATCTTAAAAAAAAAAAAGATCACATATTTACATAAAAAGTCATGGTGCTTCTTTGTATTGGCTTGATTTGAACTATTATTCAAATCCTGTCTGCAGTGACTCAGAGGGCCACATCATGGGCTCTCTGTCTCTCTTTCTCTCCATTATGAGCTATTTAGGCCATCTCCTCCAGGATCTAAGAGTAAAGATGTGCAGTTTGACAAAGTAATGACAATGACAGAACAGCTTGCCATTGGTTGTCTTTGGAAGATACAAAATGGTGCATAGCACAGCAGAAATGATCAAAAAATTGATTAAAATTTATATAAAGGACATTTAATGTTGGAGTTACTGATGTGATCTTAATCTTGTAATACCCAAAAAGTCACCCAAGTTCCAGGCTCACTAGAAAAGCCTCCATAACGACTACAAAGGCATGGACAGTGTCATTAGAACGGCACAACGGTAGGTTTTAAGAGGAAAAATAAGTGGCTATAATTTTTGGTTCACAGCTTTTTGCAACCTGAGGCTCATCCTGTCAAATATGACAATGGTGGTCTCAGAGGTTAAATTAAGGCAGATGTTTTGTCAAAAGTTTAGTCCTCTTTACAATGTGACTACCTGAACATAACAGTGCACACAAAGTCCTGTTGTCTAAGTTAATGATTAAGACTAATTACAAAAAACTGAAAATAATTTCCAATGTTTTGGCAGGATGTAATTTATGACACTGAACTAGTTAACATATGCATTCATGCATTAAATGATGTGATATGAATTTCAGCCTTACAGCCAAACATTAGACCCCCTTTTATGAAATCTGTCCATGGTTGGGTTAGCAGCTGACTGATGGCCATTAGACATGACCTTCTCCTTCATTTGGGTCTATGTACTCTAAAGCACCTGCTACCTGTACTTTAAAGAGAGGATTTGTTCCCCATGATTTTAATAAACTGCACATACTGTTGCAGCATTAAACAAAGAGAAGTCTTCTGAGTGTTATCACAGTTACAAAGGCAGACAATAAAATGGGGCACTAATAGTTTTCAAGAGTATTAGGGGTGCCGTGGCTCTGCGGTAGAGTTTGTCATTTCTCAATCATAAGGTTGGCACTTTATTCCCTGCTCCTGCAGTTAACATGTCAAAGTGTCCTTGGGCAAGGTACTGAACCTTGAATTGCCCCTGGTGGCACAGCCAGCGGCATGTCAATTTGTATGGATGGGGAAAGCTAATACTGATGTACACTTTGCATAGGACTCTGCCATTGGTGTATGAATGTGTGGTTTGTTTTGTAAAAGCACTTTGAGTGGTCAGAAGAGATAAGACTGAATTTAAAGTCCATTTACTATTTTACTTTCGTTCACTAATTTAAAGGCACTTTAAGTTATTGGGTAAAAATCGTATTGTCTGTACATGGTAGTGAATTTACCATTTATTTAGGATGGTGGTCTGTAAACCCAATAAGACCCCCAACTGTTCGAAATGACAGCCAGAAATCCCCTTATTTATTTAATGTATGTATCTAAAGGGGACATGTTACGCAAAAATTACCTTTTCAGGTTTTTCTAACAAAAACATGTGCCCCTTTCCACAATTCCCTTCTCCCCTCTCTTTCTCCACCTTTCAGAAAATGTGTGCTGAAACAAGCTGTTCAGATTTTCCACTCATGACTCATGTGGGGAGTTAGCACCACCCCCAGGTTTGGTTGGCCCTCCCCGCTTGGAAGAAAGTTCCACACTCGTCTCCTGATCTTCCTCTCAGCTGTCAGCTGAGATACTGGATAGCTCAGTGGGTTATCCTGCTGACTCTGATCTGGGAGACTGATGGTTCAAATCCCAGTCAGGTCCTTAAATTTGGATAAAAGTGTCTGTAACATTGTAACATTGGAAGTGCCACATCCATTTCCTGAGAGGGGTGTGGTCAGGACTGGAGTCAGACAGCTCATTAACATTTAAAGCCACAGACACAGAAATGGCTCATTCTGAGAAGGGCTGAAACAGAGTGGTTTTTAGACATGAAAAATATACAAGAGTGTTTTTTTTTTTTAGAAAAAACTTCACATGCATGTTGCTGCTGCTTGTCTTAACAGTAGGGGTGTGACAAGACACTTATCTCACGAGACGAGACAAAATTTGGGCCAAAGAGACACGAGACAAGACGAGAAATTAAAACTTTTTTTTTTTTTTTTTTTTTATTTTGGAAAAAAAATACTTGGGTGGGTAATATGTCCTCTATACAACTGAAAGTCATAATTGCAATGCATTCAGGTCTATTAAAAATGTTTAAACTAACTCCTCTTGTACTGAGTAGGCTATCAATGCTTTTGAAACAGTTTGTCTTCTCTAACTCTGACTTAAACTGTACATTTTAATGCTCTTCAAATCAGACCTTTTGATTTAACAGTTTACAGAATCTTTAATTTACCACACTATGCAGTCATTGCTACAATTACAATAATTATATATAGTATCATATTTAATTGTATGAACTTGGCACAAAAAGCAAGGAAACTTGTGTTTGGTACATTATTTCTTTGTTGTAACAATGCTTCTTGGCAATAAATCTTATACCCTTGGAAAGCCTGTTTATTTCCCCTGGGATGAGCAGCAGAGCTGAGTATGTGGGTTGCGCCCATGAAAAATTTGCCAAATCTTCTCTGCCAATGCCAGACAGCTTATTCTACCATTGACTTTTGTTTGGCGTTTGGTGGGTTGGATGATTGAAGTTTGACAGCCTACGGTACCTAAGTGCTGACAGGGTGAGGAAACGGTCTTCTTGGGGTGTTGTCTTCTTGGGACGCCCACTTCGCAGCCTGTCTCTGACATCCCCCATTATATGGAACTTGGCCTTCAGTTTGGAGATGGTACTAGGGTTCACTCCAAACAATGCCACAACTTGGTTTTGCGGAACACCAGCTTGAAGTTGCCCAACCGTTGGGCCCTATCCAGATCAGTCAATCATGGCATGCCAATTCTTGGAGCAAACACCTACTGACCACTGTAGCAGGGCCCATGCTCACAGGTGCTGCCAATCAGGCAGAAAAAAAGTTGCAGAAAACAGTTGAAAAGTTGTTGAAAAGTGGCACATTAAATAAAACTCAATGAATCTATGTCAGTCAAAGAAAAAAAAATATTTCTGAGCAAACTGAATATGAAATTAAAAAAAAAAAAAGCTTGAAAAAGAATCGTGAAAAGTTTAGTTATTCAAATAGAATAAGGATGTTTGGACTTCAGAAAGTATCAATGAAAGCAAATGCTTGAATGTTGCAGCTAACTGTGTATTGGTCAACACAACACTTTGCCAGGGAATATTCTGTCTCTCTTTTTTCACTTTGGACCCTCTGAGTGGGCAGAAGTAGAAGTCCCATTCAAATGAATGTGAGGGCTATGCTGGAGACACATTCCCACTGTGGTGACTGCTGGTTTTCATCCAACAGCCATTTACAGTTACATGACTCCTCTTCACCACATTGGATCCTCTTAATGGATCTATACTACAGAAGATCTCAGAGAAATCAGTTTTTCACTAACAACCTGACACAGATGGCTCTATAAGCCCCCGCCTCACTGTGAAGCTTGTGTTGGGCCATGTGAGAGAGCAGTTCGACTGTGTTTGAGTGCAGAAACGTTGCTCTTATCTTACAGCACCATAAGGTCAGCTGTGCTTTCATCTCTTTAGGATTGAGCTCCATCTGTTTCTGGCGTTTCCATGTAGGTTCCAGGTTGAAGGAAATATTGCTTGTTTTTCTCATAAAAGCACCTCAGTGACACAATTATATTAGACCTGCTTTGTCATACTTGCACTGGCTGTCTCTAAGGTTTCAAATCAATTTAGAGATTGTAAATGATTACCGCCTGGTTTCAAATCAGATCACAAGTTCTCCCATGAGTCTCACTGTGAGAGTCGATGATCTTCAGGAAACAACCTCCAAGGCTACAGAGAACTCTGGCCCTTTCTTTTTCATGGACTTTGATGTAACACTGCTTGTTATCCATCTGCACTTCAACAATTCTCAGTTCATGTTTAGTTTACTGTGAACAAATAGTGACACAGATACTCCTCAGATCAGTCAAAATCAATGTAAACAATAAATAAAAGAATTACAGAGGTGTTCTGTCCCTCAGTAAGACAACATCTCAGTTTTGAAGCAGCATCACCACTAATGACTGAAACTAAATGTGAGAGGGTACTTATTCACTTCAGTGCATGTGGTCAGTTTAGGGATTTTGACTAAGTAACCCTAAAACTAGGAATTTAACTTCTTCAAATTCAGTAAAGATTGGTAAGGAGCAAAACATCTGGACAAGAAAACATACAAGTGGCACCATATGGTAAAGAGAAGTTAATGGGATTCTAAGGGCTGACAGGAGCCCTTAAAAATACATCAAATGAGAGGGATGCACCAGTGCATTGGTTTAACCCTTCAAGCCCTAAGCCATTTTAAATATTCTGCTTTACCTGGACTTAGTGTCTTGACATGCTTAGATTAAACATTTTAATTCTTTTATTATAACTTTTTCCACATAAATAAAGCTATTACTGGTTTTATGTCTTGTTTTGTTGTCTCCGAAGTCTAATAAAAAACAGTCAATGAAAGCTTATGAAATAACTTCACACTCTAAATTAGAGCCTATAGCATTAGTTCAGGAGGCCACTGAGTCGAGGGCTGCCATGTAAGATTGAGATCCGGATCAGCTGATCTTACACAGGCTATCATCAGCTGACACCCAGCTGGTTTGCTTTAAGCACGCTATTGGCTAACTGCACTAATGCTGCCATATTTAAACTGCTCTACCCTGGCAATGCTTTGCTGATCCCTCTGCAGGCAGATTTTTGCAACCCTCCTCCACTCCAGCTCCTCCTTTATGCTATATCTGACTTAATCAATATCATCCTGTTGTCAGTGATGCCCGCTGTGCCCTGGGTTTATTGCTGCTTCCTACTTGATGCTTCCAATAGGCTTGTGGAAGGGCAGGGGGATCCAAGAACAGCCACACAACTAAATATAAGTAACAGCAATACAAGAAGATTAAGAACTGCTAATAAAAAAACAAAAATTGATGAGAGCAAACCAGGTGTGTTTCATGACAAAGTGGTCCTGACTGAATGGGTTAATCCACTTTTATTTTGAACATTTTATCGTGTATTTCCATTCTGAAAGAGACGGCGTATTACATGAATGGTCTGTGAGTGTGCCAGTCAGAGACGTCTGCAGTCAGACTGCTCTGTTTTCCACTAGAGCTTTATTTTTCCCTGCTGGCTTTCTATTAAAATTTCTACATCAAGTCAGGTTGAGCTGATGTAAAACTGTAGCAGGAAATGTTCAGGAAAATTTACCAGGCATGATGGGTAGGTGGTAATGATGTTATATCCTATGACTGACACATGATTGGTGTGATCTTGGTGCATGTAATGAAGCTGTTTAATCCTGTTTCCTGTTCGCTGGTCTGTGCTTCTCCATTCTTATTTTTGATACTGTGAATATTTCGAATCTGTATGTGGCACTGATATAATGGTTAAAAACTGTCATCATAGCAGAGGACTCTCGTGCGTCTTCTATTTCTGGGTTATCCTTTCTATGTCATGTCCTGCCTCCTGAGACCACCCTGTGCCTGCCATCCAAAGGAAAAGTCTCCTGCTGTGAGGAGCATCTGTGAACAGCTAAGGAAGATTTAAGGGGTGGCCTGTCTGAAATTTTCAGGAAAGTTCGTATG
This sequence comes from Cheilinus undulatus, assembly GCF_018320785.1. Classification (NCBI taxonomy): domain Eukaryota; kingdom Metazoa; phylum Chordata; class Actinopteri; order Labriformes; family Labridae; genus Cheilinus; species Cheilinus undulatus. The sequence goes on along the minus strand of NC_054865.1, from coordinate 35,830,683 downwards.
AAAAAGGCCACCCATTCATAAAACTTTTGTACTTCGGGCAGAGCTGGCCCGAGGCAGCCCTAAGCAGCAACCAGGGGGCCCCCAAGAGTGAGGAAGTGAATGTTCACAAGCAGTTCAGAAGCAAACTATAGTGAGATCAGGCAGTCTGTGAAGGGGAACGAGGTGCAGGGAGTAAAAGTCAGGAAGAAACAGTGTCCCACCTAAGATTTAATAGTTTAAGCCGATGTTTTACATCGGTGGATTCATACTATGCTGTTTTCGGCTGTTTCTCAAGTCTGTTCATTAAAACAAATATAACGTAATATTCTTGAATGCACCACACAACAGTCAAACAGTGTCTCCGCACGCTCTGCACCTTAGCAGTACAGGCACACTTAACTCTAACTAGGGTTCCGTTAAACTCCTGGTTTTCTAAGTTTTTGTTACCAAATTACTCCACACACAGTTTAGTCTCTTTTTAGCGGGAAGCTGAGCTGTGTAGGGTCTGACTGTTTTAGTACGGATCGGGAGAGAGGACATGAAGTGGATAAAGTTAGCAGGCTTGTAATCATGCCCTCCTGCACACAGACAGCATCTGCAGACAACATGGATACATAAATACGATCACAGGTAAGACACAGTTCAATGAATTTATCCAGATTATGATTAATGTAATTATAGATTAATGATGTGATTTTATAGATCTGTGGCCTATTATTTTTGCCTTTAAAGAAGAAAATGAAGGTTATATCAAATCAGTAGTCTATGTATAATATCTGACTATAGGACAGGATTTTATGTTAATACCTATCATTAAAGAGCTGTAAAGTAAATGCTTATTATATAAAACTAGCTGACTGTTACTGTAATAGGGTTTTTGGTTGAGGTTAAAAGCATGTAAAATAAATGAACTACAAGCCTTCTGTATTGTGTTTTATGGATCCAAATTCTTCTAAAGTGTGACATTTCAGAAGAGGAGGATGTGTTTTAAAAGGAGGGGTGTAGGACATCAGCAGGTTTATTTCTGACAGAGGTGGAAAAAGTACTAGACTATCAGTAAATGTTAAGTTACTTTGGATAAAATACACTAGAAGTAAAAGTAGTAATTTAGTAAAAGTAAAAAGTAAGTCACTTAAAACTTACTCAAAGCACTGAGTAGCTACTTTTGATACCTGAGGTAGTTATACAGTAAATCTGATCTTTTTTTAATATGAAACCACTACAAGAGAACATGAATGTATAACCAGGTTGTTTTAATAAAGTGACACTTAACCTGAAAGCAAATGTGACAGCTGTTTTAGGAGGAAATGTGGAATCACTCTCTCTCTGCTGACTGTCACGAACTGTGAAAGTCAAACTTCTGGCCATTTTCTTGTTGGCTGAAAGCTAGAATCTCCTCATTTTGGCTTTTATTATTATTTTTTTTAAGTCAGTACTCAGTGCTTTTTAAAATGTAGTGAAGTACAATACTTGTCTCAAAATGTACTTAAATAAAAGTAAAAGTAGTGATTTTGAAAAGTACAAGTACACAAAAAAGCTACTCAAATACAATAACTTGAGTAAATGTAGTTAGTTACTTTCCACGCTGGTTTCTGTGTTTTGTACATAAATGTAAGTTATTAACATTAACGCGTTAAAACAATGATTTTTTTTTTTAGCTTGGATGCATGCTGACGAGGTGGGTCTCCAAAAGAATGACTGACAGATAAGAAAAAGAGGAAGAAGTCCATCTCCTTCACAAGTGTCCACTCCTACAGACTCTGTTCCCAGGACCTTAAGGGGCTCCAACACAGCCATCTGCTAACAGACAGTCCAGAAACAATAAGGGAGACAGGGAACTTTGTTTATCTGTGTGTATACAGGTAAAACCCAGAACATCCCAGCAGAGACAGAGGAGTGGAGGACTTCCTGATCTCCCAGAGACAATCACGGTCCTTTCCAGATCCACAACAGTCCAGCTCACAGCTCAATGTACTGCATGCATGCCAGTGGGCCCAGAGTGTGAATCTAATAGTCACTACCATTATGTACAGGGATAATCATCAATGGACCAGAGTTAATTTCATAAACTAAAACTAAAAATGTCTGTCGACAGCCTTTTTTTTCCATTACAAAAACTAGACTAAGACTAACAAAAATAGATCTATGATGATTAAAACTGACAAAAAGTAAGTGCAGTTTTTGTCAAGATGACTAAAACTAAACTAAAATGTAATTTAGTTTGCATCGGACATTCAAAAATCTTTTATATTTCTCCACTGTGGGTAAATCTGTCAAAAAACAATGCATTTGTATTTCTTTTTCCCCTTAGCAGTAAAAAGTAGGGACCCCAGGTCAGGGCAGCGTGCATGGAACACACTACTGTGATTTGGTACCAGATTCAGGCAAGAAAATAAATACTTGGACTAAAAGAAAAGACTAGAATGTGAGAACTTTTTATGGACTAAAACTAGACAAAAATGTTTTTTTTTTTAAGTTTTAACTAACTAGACTAAAACTATAAAGGTTAGAAATGACTAAAATGTCAAATCGAGAGTTGACTTTAACTCATTTAAAGAATCAACTGAGACAAATCACTTCAGGTTTAACTAAAGTGTATAACGTGACGTTACATGTTGAATTTCTCTCAATATCTATAATGTGGTTTGAAATTAAATGAACAAAATCTCAAGTTCTGTTGCCTCATTTTTTCTCCACTGGGGTTTAGATTAATTGTCTATGTACAGGTTTTCTAGCATTGACTGCATCAGTAACAAAGATCGGCGGTTGGGGGGCCCCCAATCAAATTTTGCTTAGGACCCCAAGTAAGCTTTGGCCGGCCCTGACTTTGGGGTTCTTACACTTGGAGAAGCTTTAACATACTGAGCATGTTTAGCTGTGCACACTTACACAGCACAGTTAGAGTTTAAACCCTGTTAGTCCTCGTGTTTCTGAGGGAGCCCCCTGTTTCCTGACAGTAAATACAGCTAATAACCAATTAGTCTGTTTACCGAGTCCAGCACAGTATAGGTGCTGTATGGGCCTCTGGAGGAGGAAGAGGAGGGAGGGGGACTCTCTCATTAGGACGCATCAGTAGCTGGCATGTCACACTGACATTTCCTCTTTAAAGAGCAGAGGAGTGTGTGGCTTTGTCTTTTCCTTTGTTTATTCCCAAGAGGGCCAGAATTTAGGAGGAGGGTCATGTTTACTCACAGCGGCCTTTGTCATCTCCACGTCTTTTGTTCATTTCTCCTCATTAAAGCTCTGAAATAACCCGTGCCCTTCACAAGGGTACAAAGGCTTTCTGTGTGCTTTTTCATCATTTAGGAGCTGAAATCTCCTCCAGAAATTCAATGTCATTAGGGCCAACAAATTCTGAGCAGCTAGCTACAGTATTCTTCTCCATCTTTGTGAACTGTAGCAGACAATGTGAGACACTGCCGATGATACTTGACTTAAAGCTCTGGATGTTTTTGTGCTGGAGCCACATTTCTTATTCCCACTGTTCGACTTGAAAAGCTGGATTTGTTATTCTATTAAATTCAGTCATCTGAGATGCCTTTATATAACCTCCTATCTGATCCGGCTTTCCCTGCTCTCAGATTCTGGAAAAAAATAAATACTTCTTTGCTGTATCTTTTCACTTTTTATCTTAAAATTTTATCTCTTTTCTGCACTTAACATCATTTGTCCCTTACAGAGAGGGTTGTTTACTTCATAAACTGGAGCCTGGGGTGTTCCACTTCTCAGAAAACCTCTCGTCAGTGAATGATAGAAAAGATTTCAGAGTGTACACATGACAGCAGAAAAATAAAGTGATGTGGCTGTGGGCATCTAAAGCCCAGCGTAAAAAGTGTCATCAATCTATTTCTAATCATATTTCTTATTATATCTATCTTTCTGAGTCGATGCTAGTCATTTACTGAGAAAGATTTTTCTTTCTTGGCATTTATTAACACCAACTTGTTCTATAATTTACTATTGTTTTGATTTGATACTTCTGGATCTAGGCTCCACAGCATTGATAAACACAACAGGAGACACCGTCCTGGTAAACAAAGCAAAATTAAGAAGAAATCAATGACAATTAGTTCTGAATGGCTTTTTTAAACAAACAGAAATGGACTTTGGCAGTGTTTGGATTGAATTTTTAATAATAAAAAACACCACAAAAAAAAAAGATCTTTCTGAAAAATGAATGAGTAGCAGACTAAAAACAGAGGTCTTGAAATATTTCAGCATCCCTCATGATCCAAACAACAGCAAAGACATGTCTCTGTCCAAACAGTGAATGAACCTAATAAACCATGAGCCCAGAATCTGTTTGCCTGTCTATTATGAACTAATTATGATAATGATGTTTGTATGTAGCAGGAACACTCTGTTGTTGGCCAGTAATGTTAATTTTGTTGTTTGTCTTTTTGGTTGTTTGTGGGTCCCCTTTGAACCCAACTGTGTTCTAAAACTTTGATCAAACTGAGGAGTAAACATTGTTGCTCTGGCCCTTTAAAATCTTAATATTATGGGTATTTCCAAAAGATAACAAAGGTATGTCAAACAAGAGCCTAACGCTGCATTCAAACAACACGCCAAAGCAACCTGAATCTGAGTTTTTGACTCAGATTTTTCATGTTAGAGTGAAGTGCAGAAGTCAAGCTAATCTTTTCAAATCTTATTTGAGTCACTTTTTTATCAGAATCCATTAAAGTTATCAGAAAGACTCCGATAAAGGCTACATTTTGAACATTAATGCAAAAAGATGTAATAAAATTCAGATATAAGCAAAAGTCAGAAAGTTCATTAATAAGACTGCAGTTTGAGACGGTGTTAACACTGAGACAATGCAAAAAAATTATCCTTTTCTTTAAAAAAAAAAAAAAAAAAAATCTGTTTTCGGACATTTTGATGACACATCAACAACTACAAGTGTTGTGTCGCCAGGCCAGTAGTTGGGGGTGTGTCTTTGTGATTAAAACATTCAGTGCGTTCAGAAAGTATTCAGACGCCCTTCATTTTTTTCTATTTTGTTATGTTGCAGCCTGATGCAAAGACAGTAATATTGCAAGGCACAGATCTGGGAAAAGCTACAAAAAAATTCTTCTCAAATGGAAGAAGTTTGGCAGAATCAAGACTCTTCCCAGAGCTGATCACTGGGCAAACTGAGCAATCAGGGGAGAAGGGCCTTAGTAAGACAGGCAACCAAGAACCTGATGGTAACTCTGACTGAGCTCTGGAGATCCTGTTTGGAGTTGGGAGAGGCAGCTCTTAACTGATCTGGGCTTAAGAAAGAATGGCGAGATGGAAATCTCTCCTCAGTGGAAAACACCTGAAAGCCCACTTGGCTATAACATGGACTATTGTGAAGTTCTTCACCATAAAAGCCTGTAGTTATTATTTGTCTCTAGGGCTTTTATTGTGAACACTGACATCAGGAAATGTGTTGTCAGAAGCACCTTGGTTTACCTCAGCAGGAGAGAAATCAAGCTTATACAACAGGTGCAGTTACAAAGGAGTGAACACAGAGGCGGATGCAACTCCAAGTGACCCAAAACTTCAAAAAGAATATATGTCAAGAAAATGTGGACTGGAAGTGAGTGAACATGACAAACAGAGCTCCAGTTATAAGGTCACTAATTCATGATTTGAAAAAAGGAATTTATGAGGGGGCATTTATGAGAAAGATAAAATCTTGGTTTATTCATCCTGCTTGAGGCAAAATTCTGCCTTTCAGAGGAATTTTGTGGATGTGGAGCTACACAATAAAATTATACTATAATATATTTTTAATTGAAATATTTAAAAAATGTTTTAAATTACTAAGATCACTGGACATTTCATTCACAAGTGTAATATTCACCAAATATAATATGTTTCAACACCAGCATCTTTTCAGTACCCTAGCATTATATTCCTCTAGTGGTGCAAAATGTATTTTTTTTATATATTTTTGGGCTCAAGTGTCTTTGACTGTAAATGAATGCATGTCATGCAGTTTAGGTTTAAAGCATTTCTTGAAGTCATATAAGACAAAGTACAATATCCTCTGCACTGTTTGACTCAGGATTACCATCAACTTAAGATTCAGTAGGAAACACTGACCCCTCCTCATCCATCAAACTAAACTTCAACGTATAAACCCTTAGCCAAGAAATGTTCAGCAAATCCATTTATTAAAGGCAGCCTTAGCCTCTAAAACAGGGTTGTCCAAACTACGGCTCGCGGGCCATCTGCGGCCCGTTTCTTGTTGGCCCGTGGCACATTCTAAAAATAAAACAAACTAGAATGGCCATCTGAGGCGGCAGACCCACGCCTAAGCAGCGCCACCGAGGAACTCACGCTCCCATTGATTACTATGGTGTTCAAAATTTCAAGTCGAGAAAAACTGAACGGGTGCATGGATCATCACCAAAATCTAACTGATTCTTCCCTGTCACTATCCCAATATTCCCTGAAAGTTTGGTGAAGATCCGACATTCCGTCTCGAGTTATCTTGTACACATACAAACAAACAAAGATACAGAACCCTTTACATAACCCCCTGCTGATTTCATCAGCGTGGGTAAATATGGCCCCCACAAGAACATGAAGCTTGACTGTATTGTACTTCTTAGTTTGGACACTAGGTGGGGCAGCTATGTTGAAGGGGCAGCTTATCCATGTCAAAAGACAGGTGCCATCACTCAAAGAAGAGTTGATGGGTGATGAAACAAGGCAGAAGCAAAGAAACGCAAGATAGAAAGTGAGTGCAGGGAGTTTCAGACGCGGTGGGAAAACAAATATTTCTTCACTGAAGTCAAGGGGAAGTGTGTCCGTTTAATCTGCAACTTTTGCATTACAGAGGAGCTGCTTGATCTGATGAGTTTATAAGGCACAACAACGGGTAAAGACATTTTTGAAGCCATGTCAGCAGTTTCACTGATGAATAAACACCAGCTTCTCTCCTTACCCGACGTCTACCGAAGCTTGGAAATGGAAAAGTTTCCTCTGATGACGCGCCACGCAAAAAGAATGATGTGTCTGTTCGGCTCAACATACATATATGAGCAAACATCTTCCTTGATGACTTTGAACAAAAGCAGACTGAGTACCAAGATAACAGTCAGCTATCTCTGTGATATCCGTGCCAGACATCCTCCAGTCAAAAGCGCAGCAGCAGTGCAGTTTGCTCTTGTTTTTAGTCTGAATGTGGAGATGAGCTGTCACTGTGAAAGGTGCGTCTTTTCATCCTAAGCAGGGGCGGATCTAGAGGGAAGGCCCCCTGAATTCTGACTGGCAATCTCAAAATCCTTAACAGTTATGAGCTTTTGATTTTAAAAAGCCATTAATGGAAAGCTGTGGTGTAGGATATTTTTCCATAAATATTTTAAACATTTTAATGTTGGATTCACTTTCTTGAACACATTATAACTGAGCTTTCTCAATGTGGTCCAGCCAGCCTTCAATTTCTCTGCATGCAACCCTCGGTGGAAAAAGTTTGGACACCCCTGGTCTAAAACATCTGATTAAAATATGGACTTCCTAAAAAGCAACAAGTCAAGATCTGTCAGTGAGTATAATATGAGCATGATTTATGCCACTTATAGTAGAGCAGGAAGTGGCCAACACAGGGCCTCTTTAATATTTTACTTTTCAATGCCGCTCTAACAGTGTAAATAATTCCAGCCTAGTTGTAGAGAAATGTTAACTCAAAATGACACTACAGCATGCAGAGATGTTTCTAATGAATAGGAAAAGATCTAAAGATGTGAGAATGTTTCTGATACACTCTGGTTAATATTTTACCGAGTAGTAAGAGAATCTTCAGAACACCGTCGCGTTTGTTTTTTTTCAAACCCGCTGCATGTAGAAACAGAAATCTCTGCTTTATATTAATGAAGCCTACATGGGTTTGGAAAGCAGACATCCAGTGTTTCATGTTTTATTTCTGGGTTTTGATCATGGCCTCCGTTGCGAGCTGGTACGGGGCAGATATCAATTATTCAGGTGGAGAACTCCTTGATTTTCAGTCTGGGAGTTTTGAAGGAAATAAAGGACAGGTCACTTTACAAGCACGACGACTGTAAGAGTCTCTATTCAGAAAGCCGCTTCTCTTCCCTGGTTTATTCTGAGGTTCTGGTTAGGACTCTGCCTGGAAAAAATGACACAAAGCATATGGTATACAGTTGTGTGAATCACAGTCATTAAATCATTTTGGAACTGAACAGTAACATTCTGGTTGGTTTATAATACTTATTTTTACATGTATTATCATAACATGGCAGTTATCTAATCATTTACATGTATGCTTACAAGGACTCAAACCTTCACTTCCTTAATTACCACCTGATTTCTCTGTTTATATTTTTGTTGGCCCTGCATACATCTTTTCAATTTTGCCATAGTAAGATGCAGCACAAAAGTATCTGGCAACCTGACCATAACACCAACAGGGACTATAATGGCATTGTATTCAAATACATGAAATTTTATATGGAGTTGCCCCCTTCTGCAGCTATAACAGCCTCCACTCTACTTCGAAGGCTTTCCACAAGATTTTGGTGTGTTTCTGTGGGAACTTGTGCCTATTCATTCTATAGTGCATTTATGAGGTCAGGCACTGATGCTGGATGAGAAAGCCTGGCTCACAATCTCTGTTCTAGTTCATCCCAAAGGTGCTCCATGGGGTTGAGGTCAGGGCTCTGTGCGGGCCAGTCAACTCGTTCCACACCAAACTAATCAAACCATATCTTTACAGTCCTTGCTTTGTGTACTGGGATGCAGTCATGTTGGAATAGAAATGGGCCTTCGCCAAACTGTTGCCACAAAGTTGGAAGCATAGCATTGTCCATAACTACAGTCACATAGTGCATGCTAATACTGCATGTTAACACAATGTCTAATCATCTGCATTATCAAATAAACCACATTTTAAAAAATGTGCCAAAAACAGCTAAATGCCAGTTTTACCTTGTGTTGACTACAATCAGCTGCACTGAAAAACGCCTGGAGACTGAAGTATAGAGAGCACAGTAGACATGTAATCATTGAACAAGTCAAGCTAGAATAGGTCATTAGAGTAAGTTTTGTGGTTAGAAACACTGACTAGACAGTGATAGAAGAGAAACTGATACAAATCTTGGAGAGAAGAAAAGGTCTCTAGGGGTAGAACAGACTCAGATAAACAATGGCCAAGCTTTAAAGAGTAAACGCAGACTATCTATTCTTAATATCTGCAAATTCAGTGAAAGCCTGGACAATGAAATCAATCAAGAGCTCACTGATTTTGTTTAGAGGAGGAGAGCTGACCTGTGGGTGAAACTGCAGGACTGCTTTAAAAGTATTGATAAAACCAGAATGAAGCATAATAACATTGTTGTCAAACCAAGGAGCTACAAAATCCTACCAAATGCCCCCAAATATCTAGCCTTTTCAAGAGTTTATTCTCATTTTAATGTTGTTCTGCTCTACTTTGTGTGTCACACTGGACTGAATCTGTCACACTTTCCTGGGATCCTGCCTGACTCGGCATGTCACACTGCTGATGAATTAAAGCTGTCAGCTTTGATTATGGAGAGAATCATTATGTAAGTTCAAACATCCATATAAGGCCAAAGTAGTCAGCTTTTCACTTCAACCAAACACTGCACCTACTAGTGTGTTTTTTTCCATTAATGATGAATCATTTCAAGACTCAAAGAGACTATAAATAGATCAATGTTTCTTATCCAAGGTCTTAGTCATTAAAAAAAACACAGATCTTAAAGTAATCCTTTTCATAGAGAAAAGCTTGATTTGTCTGTTAGTCTTGCAATAAAATTATAATGATGAATGTTTGACAGAAGCCTTATGTCCATGACAAAATATGATATTAAAGCTACAAATTTAAATGCATAAAAGCTTAGATAATAACATTGTGTGTGTATGTGTATGTGTGTGTGGTGGTGGTGGTGGTGGTGGTGGGGGGGGGGGCGCTGGGTATTTAAAGTAATTTGATAACTATGAAGCTATTGAGAAAAATAGATTGGAATATTTTCACATAACACAGCATCTTTATTGTCATGAAAATGAAGCTTTCATTGAGCAAATCAAGCCATTGAATAGACATAGTGCACTACCTCAGTAGTGAAGCTAATGCCAGCAGGTGAGGAGCAGGAAAGCTTGCCCCCCCCCCCCCCACCCCAACCCCATGTTGCAGATCTAAGACCACAATGGTGAGACACTGCATCTGTCCAAGAGGAAGGGATGTGATTTGCTGGTACAACATTTAAAACATTTTTTTTTTAATTCAACTTAAACAAATAAAAAGTTTGGAAGTTTTATTCATGAAAATCCACCTTACAAACATGACAGACTAAGTATCATTTCATAAATAAAACAAAAAAAGACAAAAGAAAAAAGGTCTAATCTTTAAAATTAAATTAAATTACTCAGAGATCCATATTGGAAGTAGTTATGTGAATGGTGGCTCACTTTAATTACTTTAGCTTTAGCTAAAGCTGTTAAAGCTTCATTAGTCCATAGTAAACATTACTATGTAAGCCAATGTAGCAACATTAGCTTTAGATAAAGTTAAAAAAAAGATAAAGCAAGCCACCGCTCACGTAATTACTTCTAAAATGGGTCTAGCTCTAACAAATGTAGCATAATTTAACCTTGCTAACATAGATTCATTTGCATTTGCTACGTTATAGCTATGTTATAGCTTTAACAAATGTAGCATAATTTAATGTAGCTAATGTAGATCCATTTGCGTCAGCTACATTATAACTACATAACTGTGTTACACAGTTATGTAGCTACATTACCCACATAGCTAATTTAGCTTTGTTAGCTTTTGATTTAACAGCATTAGCTATCCTAGGTATGTAGCTACATTATCTACATAGCTAACAGAGCTTCATTAGCCTTAGCTACATTAGCTGCGCTACAGTGTTTTCATGGAGGACAGGCTTCTTTAAGCAGGTTGTTTACTTGGTTTTATGAAATGTTTTATGTAGGTCCGTTTTTTTACTTTTTATCTTTGGTATCCTTACCAAACATTATTAATCCCTACCCTGACCCTAACCAGTTCAATCATATATACAGTGCTTTACAAATTTATCAGACCACCCTAACCCTAACCAGAGTAAGGTTTATGCCACATCTCCCTAAATTAACAGTATTGTTAATTACCAAAATCCTTTTTTTATGTTTCTACAATGGTTAATATACCAATATGTAGAAGCTCTTTAACCCAAATGACATTTTTAATGCTAAAATATAATTATTATTCTTATCCATGAATTTTCAAATGTACTGATTTACAAAAAAAAACTGAAAAAGTAGTAAAGCACATTATTATTTCTTGATTAATATGTGAAATTATAGTTGTTTACTTGCATTCCTGAACAGAAAAATGAGTTTTAGTGGTTAAATGTTATGCTTGATTCATTTCTGACTTCTCAGAGAAGCCCAGTGAGCTGGCTCAAATTTGGGTGAATTCAGTTTGAAATTCCTCATTCCTGTTCAAAATGGTAAAACATGGAGAGCTCACTGAAAATGAAAGAGCCTGCATTAAAGCACTTCATGATGCTGGATGGTCTTTGAGACAAATCTGTCCAGAAATGTTCTCCCAGAAGGATTGAGGCTTACTCAGGTACATTTTTGCCAACTCCAGTCTGACATTTTTATGTCTCTTTGTCAGCAGTGGGGTTCTCCTCGGTCTCCTGCCATTGTGGTTCATCTCATTCAGATTACGACATATGGTCTGAGCCGACACTTTTGCACCCTGAGGCTGCAGGACAGTCTGAATTTGTGTGGAAGTTGACTGAGGATGTTTATCCACCATTCCAACTATCCTGCATTGCATTCTTTTGTCAGTTTTTCTCTTCCGTCCACGTCCAGGGAGATCAGCCACAGTTCCATGGGTTATAAACTTCTTGATTATATTACGCACAGTGAACAAAGGAATTTCAAGATCTCTGGAGATGGTCTTGAAACCTTGAGATTGTTCATATTTTTCCACAATTTTGCTTCTTAAGTCCTCAGACGATTCTCGGCTCTTCTTTCTTTTCTCCATGCTTGGTGTGACACACACAGGCACAAACACAAAGCTTTTATACATTCCAACTGGCTTCAGGTTTGATTTCTAGATTGCCAGCACCTATTACTGCCACAGGTGAGTTTAAATAAGCATCACATGCTTGAAATAAGATGATTTACCCACAGTTTTAAATGGGGGCCAATAATTTTGTCCGGCCCATTTTTTTAGTTTTGTGTAAAATTATGTCAATTTTGTCTTTTTTCTTCAGATTTTTTGTGTTGTTCTAATGCACATAAATGAAATAAACATGTGGATACCAAAAAACATTTGTAATTGCAACAATTTCTGAGAGAAATGGTGATTTTCTAGAAAAATTCCAGGGGTGCCAATGCTTTCGTCCATGACTGTATATATGAATCTGATATCTTATTTTGAAATTTTTATGAAGCGTATCTGTTTTTAGCCAAGGCAGTGTTTTACAGTAGTGATCTGCAAGGGGGGGTATCTGAGATCTGTGGTCTGCAGCCAAACTGTCTTGGAAAGTCCTGGGCTATCTGGATGCATTCTCCAACCAGAAAAGCACTCGGAGAGCGCAGACCTCCGCCATTACCCCTATCTCCCAATAGTAAAGAATCCTTTAAAAAATTCCTGCATCCAGACGGTGACCCAGATCACTCCCAAAATCTAACCAGTTCCTCCTTATGCCATTTCTCACATTTCCTGAAATTTTCATCAAAATCCATCCATAACTTTTTGAGTTATGTTGCCAACAAACTAACAAACAAACTAACAAACCCTGCTGATCACATAACCTCCTTGCAGCAAACAATCAAATACTTTGTGGTCGTGTCCAGGACATTGAATACTTAGAGGACAGTATTCAGGATCCTGTTGTTAGCTAATATTATTGTGTGCAACATTTTACAGCCAATGGTGAAGAAAAGACATTTCCCTCTCTGACATCTGCCACAAAGTTTTAGTCAGTGACCTTATTTGTTGTTTGCCCTTGCCTCCCTAGAAGATCTATTTGTAAAGAGTCCTTTGAGGTTTCTCTTTATCTCATCTGCTTTTTTAAAACCTCCCTCTTCCCTCTCTTTCATTCACTCGTATTAATATAAACATGGCTTTCAGAAGATTAAGGGCTGAGAAAAAGGCAAAGGCAGAGTAAGGACAAAGTTCAGGACCAGAATCTTGTAAATTGGTTAAAATTAAACATTTAACAGGAAAAAGGAGGCTTTCAGTGTAACTGTGTTTAATGTTTTAAAGGGGCAGTGCTAGCATTGCAAATGTGATATGGAAAGTTTGTTTAAACTGACAGTGACCTCATACACTGGCTAACCAAACCTCTTTAACATGTTGTGTTCTGGTGACAAATAATAAACACAATAGGTGCCAATTCTGTGGGTGCTTTGGGGTGTGAGCAAGCCAAGCACCCACAAGTGCCAGAATGAATCACCCATTTACTAATGAACCCTCCCCATGCATTGTTCACTTTGCACAGTCCAAATTTGTGATTAAACAAAATTATCTGACCATGTTGCATTTCCCTGCTGTGCAACTGCTTCCACAGTGTCAGTTAACACAACCAAGGACAACTGCAGATTCTAGGCTGTAACTGACTGTTCCTGCAACATTGTGCAAATCAGAGTTGTCATTTTATGGCCTGTGAGACTGAGAATGCATCTGCAGTCTATGATGCAGTTAGCACGATTACACCACATTGCTATACTGATCTGTCACAGACTTTGCTACAAAACAGGAAGCTGGATATGATGGCAGTCCGTTTCATAAAGCCCACAAGACAGGACAACTCTGTCCTCATCAAGAACAAACAAGAATGATGAGTGACGACAGTCTATTTTTGTGTTACTTATGAGCAATGTGGGCTTACTGTATGTTTTAATGGTTAATAGGCTGACATTGACTGGATGTGCTTTGATTTTGCTTTTTTGTTAAATAGCCAAAATTGCGGTATTGGAAATGGTTTTTTTTGGGGGGGTGGGGGGGCATTTTTATGCCTTCATTGACAGAGGATGACCATGGATAAAGTCAGAAACAGGGATGAGAGAGTGGGGGGAGACATGCCAGAAAATAGTCGCAGGTTAGATTTGAGCCTGGGCCACCTGTGTACCCCAAAGTTAATTTAAGGCAACTGTAATTAGTAGGACAAAGCTGAGGAATCAGACAGCTTTCACTAGGTGGTTTCTGTGAGTCTTTCTATAGTGTCTATGATAAATACTTTTCTTGTGTGTGTTGGTAGTTTAATTTGACAATCACATCTGTTTCCTTAAAAGCTCCATAGTGATTATTGATGGGAGAGTTAACATCAGTTTGTGATTAATGAACAAGTGGAGCAGGTACTATAACAACAATAATAATAATAACTTAATTTGTATAGCACCTTTTAAGAACAGAGGTTTGCAAAGTGCTTTGACAATAAGCAGAAACACAAATGAAAAGGTTACAGTATGTCATGGTTCACTGACTTTCAGCACCATGGGCAGCTCCACATCCATGAATATACACTCACTGGCCACTTTATTAGGTACACCTTTTCAGTGCTTGTTGACACAAATAACTGATCAGCCAGTCACATGGCAGCAACTCAATAAGCATGTAGATGTGGTCAAGACAACTTGCTAAAGTTTAAACAGAGCATCCGAATGGGGAAGAAAGGGGATTTAAGTGATTGTGATTGTGGCATGCTTGTTGATGCCAGACGGGCTGGTCTGAGTATTTCAGAAACTGCGGATCTACAGGGATTTACACACACAACCATCTCAAGGGTTTACAGAGAATTGTCTAAAAAAGAGAAAACATTCAGTAAAGCAGCAGTTGTGTGGATGAAAATGCTTTGCTGATGTCAGAAGTCAGAGGAGAATGGGCAAACTGGTTAGAGACGATAGAAAGACAACAGTAGCTCAAATAACCACTCATTACTACCAAGACATGCAGAATACCATCTCTGAATGCTTAGCATGTCCAACCTTGAAGCAGATAGGCTAGAGCAATAGAAGACCACACCGGATGCCACTCCTGTCAGCTAAGAAACTGAGGCTACAGTTCACACAGGCTCACAAAAATTGGACAACAGAAGATCAGAGAAGTGTTACCTGGTCTGATGAGTCTCGATTTCAGCTTTGACATTCAGATGTCAGGGTCACAATTTGGCATTAACAACATGAAAGCATGGATTCATTCTGCCTTGTATCAACATTTCAGGTTGGTGGTGGTAGTGTAATGGTTTGGGGGATATTTTCTTGGCACATTTTGGGCCCCTTAATACCAACTGAGCATCATAAACATGCCACAGCCTACCTGACTATTGTTGCTTATTTTTACGAGCTAAACCCAGGTAAATAAACACATACACAATCTAAAGCCCAAACATCCAGTGTACTACAGAAAAGAGAAGGTAGGAAGAAAATACTGGACTGGTTTTCAGGATAGGAAACACAGGCTGGGTAAGCTCACCTGCATGCTTGTGCTTTCTTGGCCTCGGGCCCGCTTCACTCTTGGAGCTTTGCGATGATCAGCAAGCCCAAGCGTTTAAGTTCCATCTTAAGTTTGGTTGGGTTGTAATTAAAAAAACAATGTCTAGTTTCATTCAAGTCCATGGAGTGGCTTCACAGTAAAGTCCGTTGGCGACTTGGCGTCTCCTCATTCTTTCAGTGGCAGCCCTCGCTACCTGAGTCTTGTGACATTAATTAAAGGTGACACAGTCACAGCTTCGCTCGTACTGCTGGCATGGTGCATTCAAGACTGTCGGACATTCCAACACAGCTTAAACCAATGTTTACTTCCCACATGAAAGCCAGTCCAAACAATTCACAAAGAGAAAAGAAAGGAAAAGAAAAGGAACTCTATCACGCTTATCATTCCTAACACTGATCATGTTCATCCCTTTATGACCACAGTGTACCCATCCTCTGGTGGACACTTCAAGCAGGATAATGCACTATGTCACAAAACTCAAACTGGTTTCTTGAACATGAGAATGAGTTCATTGCACTCCAGTGGCCTCCACAGACACCAGATCTCAATCCAATAGAGCACCTTTGGGATGTGGTGGAATAGGAGATTCACATCATGGATGTGCAGCTGATAAATCTGCAGCAACTGCCGTTACCATGTCAATATGGACCAAAATCTCTGAGAACTGTTTCCAACACCTTGTTGAAACTAAAAGAGGGTCCAACCCAGTACTAGAAAGGTGTACCTAATAAAGTGGCTGGTGAGCGTATACAGGCCTACAGGGTGTCAGTATGTTAGTCTTTTGCATTGATCAGGTGTGTGACTGCATATGTGCATACATTCATGTCAAATTATTGCTTAACTTAAAAATTGATGCAAAAAATGTGCAATAAAGTAAAGATAATTACAGCAACAGACACATTCTGCAGCGAGTCAAAGCAAATGGAAATGTCCACAGAATACATAAATGGTGCAACATTAAAAAACATCAAAACATGACAAAGGAGGTGCTACAGGCCTGTAAGTGAAGCGCTAAGTGGAAAAGCTTTATTCTCAATGACAGAAAGATCAGCCACTTAGTTTTGTAAATTCACTGTTTATCAACCCCTTATCTTAACATTGCCTATCATTTGGTGACAGTGGCAACGGTAGTCAGCTTTTAGGTGATTTTAGTGTGGACAGAGGTTAACATCAATTACTTTGAATGAAAATTTCCCCCAAGTCTGGCACTGAATACAGTCCAAATATTATCCTGTGTGTTCAGAGTAAAAGGCAAAACTCATCCATCCAGGTAAGTCTAAAATATAAACACTCTGTTCTGTTACATTTCATCCCCTAGAGGAGTGTTTGTTCATTTGTTTCTGGGGGTTGTCAGGTTTCCCTAACGTTACTGTGTGGACTTCTTCCTTTGCTTACACCAAAGACTGCTGATACATGAATGTAGTCATGACTTGTACAAACTTACTTTAAACTGACAGAAGACATGTTATTTTAAAGTCTGGTCCACATTTACTCAGAATGATGGACACATCTCAATTTGATTTTCCATTGGGTGTCTCACTATCCATCTGTCCACCCCTCCATCCATCATATAGTGCCAGTTCATCAATCACTAATCAACAACTACTAATAAAGAAATATTTATAACTACAATTACACTACTCAGATAATTTGATATAAAGGCATGCATCTAATATAAAGGCTGCTTTAAATAATGGTCAAGCACCTTTTAAACACTCCAGTTGTAATTCTGGGGATTCACAGCATAGATAAAGCATATACACATGGACACATCTTATTTTATGGTGAAATCATTTCTGACAAAAAGTTTATCTTAAGTAAATCATTCTTTTTAGTGTAACTATTGTCTCTCTCTCCAGCAGTTCCAGACGCTGTGAGCAGAGGGAGATTTCAGTGTTACCACCTCTGACTAGCAGCTTTGACCACAGGGAGGTCAAAGTTATCAGGCATGACCTTGGCCTCAGCTTGAACTGATGGCAAAGCTTGAAGTCAGAAATGTCAGGAATTAGTAAGTGCCCACCTCTGGAGGTTTATATGGGGGCTTCTGCAGGGTCAGCCTCCAGGTTGCTGAGCCAAACCAGGCAGGAAAACTACCACAGTGCTACTTTCCCTGCTATCAAACTGAGCTCTGTTGGTCTCAGGGGCTGTGATCTCACCCAGCCCTACTGTGCCCCATCCTCCACTTCCACAGCCCCCTCCCCGTCTCCCCCCAAACACACTGTTCACTGTTCAAGTGTTTGTTGAGCTTTCTGCAGCACATTTCTGTTACTGTATTTGTCTGTGACTTTTGAGTTTTGAACATGGCAGTGTTTTTGCTGTAGACAACATTGGTAAACAAACACAGTAAAATGACAAAAGAGGAATAACAGAAAATGAAGAAAACTGCAAAAAATAAAATCAAAATATTACACAAAACACACTGAGATTGATAAAGATGTCTATCATTCACACTGGTCATGTAAGACCTCACAGGCCTCATTCAAGTGCATTACTCTTAGCATGTTCATGTGGAAGGAGACGTGAAATAACCTGAGGCTGTCTGCATTAGCAAAAACAGCTGGCTTAATGTGTCACACCTTTCACATCAGATGTGCAGGGCAAAGACATGAGCCAAAGGCCAGTAATGAGGCTAAGTAGGCCTCTGGTGAGCAAAGGCAGAAGGTGATAAACAAGACACCAGAAATATCACGGCAGAATCTGAATGAGGAACTCTTATTATTTTGACAAGTTGAAGTGAGAGTTTAATTCAGAAAACACTTTTATATTGCAGACCAGCTATTGTGCATATGTTATCTCCAAAAAAAGGATTAAAGAACTTCTCCAAAAAGCTTCGCATCTCAGAGCTGTTGGTGACATGCTTATTGCTGTTCTCACACATAGGAAAGCCTTTATTCACCTGACATGCCAGACATAGGTACTGTTCATAAGTGCAGTTTACAGGGTATATTTTACATCCATCTGGGAAACCGCCCGTAGTCAGTGTTCAGGACAGAGTCTGAAAAAAAATATTTGAAGTTGACTGGAAAAACATTCTGTCTTGTCACATTCATTCTGGGACAATCAGAGCAATCCAGTGGGTAAACTGTAAGTTCAACAGACAGCCGTTCACATTGTTCACTATCAGTGGAGCCAGTAGAAAAATCAAACTGAAGCTGACTGGGAGAAGAGTAAAAGATCTTTTCCACTGATAAAAGCTTTCGATGTGTTTTTTTTCTTCTTTTAATTCAGAAATGTCCAGTTCTGATAAAACGGTGAACTACAGCTACATCCAAGCTGACTGCTTCACTGGCAGCAGCTGCTGTTTACTGGCTTGCAGTAGCCTTTAACTAAACCACCCAGTAGCTACCACCCCGTTTTTTCTTAAATGACATTAGGGCCAGACTGACATGGAATTGTGGGCGCTGATGTCGATATTTCAGGATAGAAAATTCCAATAACTAATATATCGGGCAACTTAATTTTTACATAAAAATAGCTTGATTAATAAATAAATAAAAATAAATAGCTGCTTCTAATCCCAAGAATATAGTTAAAACATGTTACAAAGATGTACATTGGTGCAGAAAATTTTACTATTTCCAGATACTTTTATACTTAACAAAAAAACTATCATGAACAAAATGCCGTGCAAAACGGCTGTAGATGTTATTTGTGTGCATTGCATTGCAGAGATGTGTCTAATGAAGTGATCAATGAGTTTATTCAGGAATGATGAATTTATCCTAATTCGTTGTAGGTAATAGATAAGTGAAAAGAAAAAAAAAATTTGAAAGGCTCCTCTGATGCCCTCTACATATGCACGAAGATTTTTCCTCTATCTTTATAAACAGTAAAGTCATCATCAATTAAACTCCTCCCCATCCACCCACCCCCCGCTGGTCGCAACTTGTGTGACTAATTTGCTCTGGTCTTATCTAGCTGCATGCGGCTGCCTGAGTGAGCATAATATTACTGTGAGATATTACACTGTTGTGTTCACTGTGTCGCTACTGACTCAGCTAAAGTTTATAGCTAGCTATTGTTAAGCTAGGTTATCCTCACTTTAGCTTGCTAACATAAACAGATAAACATGGCCAACACAATGAGGCATGTCATAACTCATGGTCAAGCGGGTTGAATCGAAACAGGAACCTTATGGAGTTGTTGTTTATCACACAAACTAGTTATAAACTTACCACTGAGGCAAATCTTTCTCTTCAACAAATTTAAAGCTCAGCCAAGCTGCTCTGAACTCCAGTCCCCCTCACTGTAAGGAGGTAAATATGGAACATGTGACATGAAAGGAGCCAGAGCGCCCTTTACTGGATAAATAATAGAACACAGATATCATGTCTAAGTAAAACCAAGTCATATTCATTTCACTTTATTAGTGGAAATACAGTGTAAGTCTATCAACAAACTTTTAGCCTATTGACGGTTATTTTTAATAGGCAATAATCGCCCCTTTAAATTGGTCAGGCCCTAACAAAAACTGACGGCAAAGACAGCAGACTCCATGGAGGGGAACTTCCCAATGTATGAATAAAAGGCTTATTCTCAGAGAAAAAATTACAATATCCAATGCATTCAGAAACTATTTAGACCCCCTTCACTTTTTTTGTTTTTCTTATGTTGCAGCCTGATGCTACAGCAAAAAATACATATATCCTCTTAATCTACACTCAGTACCCCATCATGACAAAGTGAAAACGGAGTTTTTGATTTTTTTTAATCAAATTTATTAAAAATAAAAGACTGAAACATCCCATTCAGACCCTTTGCAAAAAAACTTGAAATTTAGCTCAGGTTCCTTCCATCTCTCTGGATTGTTGCTGAGATGTTTCTACACCTTAACTGGAGTCCACCTGTGGAAAATTAAATTGATTGGACATAATGTTGAAGGGCACACCCCTCTCTATAGAAGGCCTCACAGGCGATAATGCATATCAGCAAAAGCTAAGCCACATGCTGCTCCTCTCCTCTTCCTCCTCCAACTTTTCTGTCTTTGGAGAAGCATGAGAGGTACAGTGTGTAAAAAAAACAGCAGGTGCTCCATACAGCCTGGCTCTGATGATCATTTCTGGTTCATTACACCTCTTTTTTTGACCTCTGGCGCCAGTTCTGCAGTGGAAGAAATTTACCAAACTATGCCTCTGTGTGTTTTACAATACAGACCTGTTGTCCCAGAAAGTTTCGCCTTGAACTATCAATGTAAAAGGGCTAGGTTGTCTAATCACAGGTGGAATTTTCTGAGAGGTAACAGTCACAGTTTCCTGCTGTTTCTTTGCCTGAAGGTACAAAAACTAGTGTGAGGGGTTTCTATGCTGCAGAAAAATAAGGAAAACTTAAATTTAACCCCTTTTCTGATTACAATGAAGAACAAAAAGCAATTACCCACAAAAATTAGGATTTCCTTTGTTATATCCTCCTCTAGATCACCAAAAAACAGCAGGGTGCTTCTGAACACAGTAAAGCATAGCTAAATGTTCCAGCTGTGTGCAGCTGCAGGGATGGGACCACAAGCTGTTCATGAGCGAGGAACCCAAAATGAATCCACTGACCGGCAGTGAATGTTCTGTTGTGTTTCAGTCTGAAAAGAAGCTCAGCATGTCCACGTGTTAAACCTGCGGCCACAGATTCAAAAGAAGCAGACTGGGCAAACTCTAAGAGGGGCAGAAATATAAGGATTTAGTTTCTTTGTGTCTCAGTTCTTTAATCAGAGCACAGCAGATGTGATTTTATTTCTCACACATCAGTTTGATAAAGGCTTGTTTGAGTCATGACTTGGCTCCTTGCTGCTGCCTTTAGGTTAGGAAAGAATTTTATGTAACATTTCTTCCTATAGCAACACAATGAGATGTAAAAATAGCTGAAAAACTCAGCACTAGGTTGCAAAAAGTTAAACCGCCCTGTCCTTATCAGCGCGCTGCAGATGCCCCACAAAAGCACATGACGGGAGTTTTTGCACCGTGATGGTTTGCACCTCGAGCCAAGCAGACTGAATAGCTGCTGGCCAGTGGCTGATGGCAGCTGCTGCCCTCTGTAACACACTGACAAAGCAGCGCCTGACAGCTGTATCCGCCTATCAGGTTCTGTCAGAAGATCCAAAAAGCTTTCCAAAACCTTTTAGGGTGCAGTGGTATGGAAAAAGGGGAACTTTGATGCAGTGTTTGAATTTCAACATAAAGGTGATTTTAACCAGCCTTTGAACAAGTTCCCTTTTTTTAGCCCTCTTTCAAAAAAAAAAAAAAAATGAAATTTTCTGTTCTAATACTGATGCAACTTAAATACAATACGATAGTTTACCTGCACCCGCAGTAGGCAGGGCCCTACACCGCACTGAGGATAACTGAGCATACATTTTTACATCAACAAAAGTAGCACGTCAGCCTTCAGAGGACTACAAATAGGAAGTGAACGTGTTGTAAGGAAATAATTCTGCTGTGATGCTTTCTTGTTCTCCTCAGAGTGCGATTCAGCTGAGACATCCTGATGCAAACACAAACAGGGCTCCTCAGAATGGACTGGATGTACTTCTGTGCTAAAGATTTGCATTAGATGCATTGTGAATATGTCATTTTTTGCACTTGCAAACAGGAAGTAAGGAGGAAAAACTCAAGACATCAACTGCTGAACAATAACAGAATAAACAGAATGAAGTGACATTTTTTTTCTGCAGCCGCCTTCTTACAATGTATCACTTCCACTGGTGTAGTGGTGCATGCAGAAGAGGATAAACTCTTAATTTATATGCTCTTTATTGGATATACTGCCCATTTAGAAGTGGGTATACTCTTAATTTATATACTCTAAATTGAGTATACTCCATATACCCATGTACACCCTGCACTACACCATTGATCACTTCCATTTGTTCTCATTTTTAAGCTTGTTGTGTTTTTAGCAGGTCTGTCTTTGAGCTTGCAGCTTACAATGTACATCTGCTTACATTATAAATTAGTTTAGTTAGTTTAGCAATTAGTTTTTCACATCAGTTGTTAACACAGCCACTTAAACATACAACTGCCAGTCACCAGTAAACACGGTCACCTGTTAAACCATAACACCTGCTACCCTGCAGTGTCAAAAACAACTAAGTCTTTACATTTATGACCACATCTTTTATCACCTGCAAGATCTGGCTTTAGCCTATATTTAATTCAAATCACAATACAACGCAAAATTAAATATTATTTGGATTCATGTTTTCCTCAGTGTATTTATATTGAAGACTGGTAAAAATGTTTCAAATTGCTGGCATTGGGCCAAAACCTCAAATCCTCCAAATCATTCATTTTCAGGGTATAAAAACAAACATTTTTCAATGAATATAGCATTGAATGTTCATAGTCAGTATCTTTTCAACACTAACACTAAAATGTGAAGGGTAACCGAAAACACTGATTTAAGAAAAAATGAAATAAAATCATGAAAAATGTAGACATGAGATTTCAGCCTAATGCCAGTGAAATACAAAAGCTGTTTTATCATTGACACATTTCAACAGGCTTTTTATTTTTTTTTATTTTTAATTTAAGCTTCTTAGTGCATTGATGACTGGAGTAGATCCTGTCTAAATAAGTGTTATTTTGTGAGTTGGGAACAGATTTGAATCAAAAACTGATTTTCAATCAAATTATGGCCTCGAGAATCAAAATCAAAATTGAATCAAATTGAGATGTACTGTAATATTCACATCCCTAATGAAAAGCATTAATTAATGCAGAAACAAATGTTTCACTTGCACTGAACCATATATTTCTCTTTAGGGATATTCTCAAAGCATCATTAAAAGCAACTTGCTTGTTTTCTTGTCCACAAGTGTGATTCTTAGATGCAAGATTCTTGTGATCTACAAAAGGATCAGCACTCAGTGAAGAAATCCCTAATCCATTACTATTTGCCTTCACAAGTCAACCATGCAGACCAATGGCAAAGAACCAGCACTTCGCCAGGGTGGTCAAGTGGGAACCCTCCTTTCTCTGTGTTTCATTTAGTCAGTCCCATGACACCTCCAAAGGGCTGAACAGTGATCTCCAGCTCCCAGAGCCATCCTCCTCCATGCCGGCTCTCACCACCCACCATGCATGAAGACATCATAATCTTACCTACCGTACCACATGGCTCACGCAGCCTAAACAGCATGCCACCTTCAACAGAACCAGGCTCCATACATGCTCCAGTTAGTGACAATGTTTATACTACCTTCCCTAACACCACTCATAATTGCAACTAAATAAAGACAAATATTCCTGGTACAAACATCACACATAAAACAAAGAAGGTACAAAGAGAAAATGAGAAAGATTGGAAGAGACTGAGAGAGAGATTGGCAATAGGGTGGGGGAGGTAGAGCTCAGTGTGAGGTGCCCAGACGTGGGCTAACACCCCTGCCTGGCGTGGCTTGGCACTCTACTTCCCCCTACCCTGTCCTTTTCATGAGGGAATAGAGAAAAGAGGTGCAGTATGAAGAGGTGCACAAAATGCTTCTGACAAAGGTGTATTCACAGCTAACCTGACACACTAGATAGGCTGTTTCATATATGATCTGCATACGTTATATTTCACATCCATCAGGGGAACTGCCCATAGAAGGCGTTTGGGAAGGGCAGGGCTTAAAAAAAAATCTCAGAAGGTGATTGGACAAATGTTTTGTCTGTCACATTCATCACAGGCCAATCAGAGTGACAAGATAAAATGAGGTAGTAAGTCTGCCCAGCTCCAGTGTTAACCCAAGCTCAATAGACAGATGTTGCCATAGTTTATGAACAGTGGAGCTAGTTGGTGGATAAAACTCATGCTAGGGTCGGTCAGGAGAATTTCAAAAACATCCCCTCTGCCAAGAGAAGCTTTCAGTGAGGCTCTTTGCTCTCATTTTAACAAGGAAATGTGGTCCAGTTCTGATAAAATGCAGCCATGCCATAGTTTAATCAGATCTTATCGCTACATCAGGGGAAGCCACTGTACGTATCAACTTACAATCCAACTAGATGCCACCCGTAAGTATCCCAAACTCATGCTGAAGCAGGTTGGGAGAACGTTGAACACATCTTTTTCTTTATGAAAAGCTTTCAGTGCTGTTCTTTTTCTAAAATATGTGATAGAGTTCTGATAACACTGCCACTATACCAGAGCTACATTTGAGCAAATCAGCAGCAGCCATTGCTATTAGCTTCCAGTACAATAAAACCCTGCCTGTAGCCTCTGGTTACTTCTCCTCAAATGATGCTGGTTTTAAGGTCTGTTTTCAGATCCGGCACAATTGTTCCAGACTGGAGCTTTGCAAGATGGATTTGCCTGATGACAGACATGAAATCTGGCCAATCCATTTGCTTTGAAAGGATAATTCACAACATCTGAGCATAAACTATGTCAGTACGTGTTGGCTTTTCAGTACATTTCAAAAAATTGCCTGTCAGTGTTGTCCACATTTTTTAATGTTTACAATAAAATGACACAGATGATATACTTTATTACAGACATTAAGAATATTGTTCCCCAATTATTTTAAACTAATGTTAATCCCATGAATCAAGTGTCTTTAGGGCATTATTTTGACTGATTATCTAGATCATCAACTTACAGGACAAATATGCATTCTGTCAATCAGTTCATTGTTTTTTAATATCAATCACCAGTTTTAAGCTGACTGAGTACAAAGTGCTTCTATTGACATGCAGGTCCAATGTGTGTGTGTGTATATATATATATATATATATATTGGTAGTTTTTTTTTTCTATTTAAAAAAATTTAGCATAAACACCTTTTTTCAAGATTATTTGTTGAAAACAATAACACCAATCAACTCCATTTATCAACTGTAAATCATAAGACTATTCATAATGGTAAGAAATGTTTTAAAAGGCCAAACAACAGGCTCCTCACACAGCAGCATGAATGTGAGGAATCTCACACTTCTGTGCCAGAAATAAATGTGATGACTAAAATATGGTGAAACTTTTCTTCTTCTTACCAAACCCAGAGATGCCTTAGACAGTGACTGCTCATCTTTAATTCTATCCTGTATGGAAAAGGTTGAATGGCTGGAAATTATGGTAATAAAACACTTTTTATGAGCTCTTTATTTCAGGAACATGATCTTAATATTTTCACAGAGATTTAAAACTGAACAGAGACGTAAAAGTTTAATGTGTAAAGGAGGAGAATCCGGCATGGATGCTGCATTTAGACTTTCAGTACAAGACAAAGAGCAGCCTCTGGTAAACTCACAAACAGGCTCACACAGCTTTCATTTAAGTAATGCAAGAGTAAATACTTTTGATAAACAGCAATCTTTTTATTCCTTATAATTCAATATCCAACAATTATCACAGCACATTCATAAAGCAACGAGAATATTTCTCTTTTATACATTTCAAATCTGTCACTGTCTAAGATGTGTAATTCCTTTAAGTTGATTTTTGTTTCCTGTGCATGTCCCTGGAAACATTTTTGAAAGCATTCGTCTTTTATTGATTCACTTTAGAAGGAGAAAACATGAACTCTTAAGGTTTCCGGCTTATTAAAAAAACATCTTCGGATCAGCCGGAGTTCAAGTAGCTTGTGAGTATTTTCCACTTAGTCAAACATTTCAACCTTGGTTAAAAACTAAAGACATAGTCCTCTGAAAGGCCTCACCAAAAAACATATTTAAATGTAACAGAATTTTAAAGGTGCTCAATATAAAAGTAGATTTTCTACAGTGTATAACAGGGGTGACCTCAACGGTCCAAGGTTGACAGTTTCATTTTAAAGAGCCAGTTGAACACCTTCTTATAAAACAAAGATCACCATCCCAGCTATAGAGAGACTTAAATGTCCTACAACTTAAAACGGTAAATGGCCTAAAGGCTCACAAAGATCACTGTGCTTTAAGTCTTGTAAATGTGCATGTGTGATGTTCTAAGGTCATAATAATGAGAAAAAGGATGACTCAAGTCTGTCAGAATAAATAAGTCAAGAAGAAAATAGTTTAATTAGATGGTTTATTTCTTATGTTAAAAATAACTGCAAAAAAAAAGACTAGATGGTTAGCAGACAACAGGCCTAATTTGACAAATCAGATTCAAGTAGGGCAAGTTGGGGCAACCAGAGCAGTTGGCAGCAAGAAAGAAGCACTCTTGAGTCATATTTTTGAATTGTAGTGTTATTTCACAATTAAGTTGACAACATAATGTTGTAATCTATGACAAGAAGAAGATGGATGGTCCAGGACACCTTTGAGAGAAAGGACGGGAAATTTCCATCCAAAAAAAAAAAAAAAAAAAAAAAAGGACAAAAAAGATGACCTCAGTCTCAACTACAACTCCTAGCTAGCTTAAAAGCTAACAACAACTGCCAGTAACTGTCATGGAACACTGGCTGATTAACAGGAGACTACTGAATGCTACCTACCGAGGTAGCATGGGGTGGCACGTACGAACGCAGCGGCCCGGCGCTCCATCACTAGCAGCTAAACAAAGCCCTACATTTACACCAGGACTGACATTCTGTTTATAAGAGGCTGATTGTTCGACTACTAAGGAAGCGTGCCCATGGAGTTTACATCTTTCCTGACAAAGATTATCCAGAGAACGGGGCACTCAGGGACTGAGAGGAGGAGGACGTGGAGCAGCAAAACACCTACAGCCAGACAGGAAGGAGGCAGCGACAGCGTTGTGCAAAAAGGCAGAAGAGGGGCAAACAAGCCGGGCTGCAGGCTAAGCTAAGAGCGGCCCCACACAAACCCGTCATACCAAGCATCTTCCTCTCAGGTGCCCTCTCCCTTGCCAGCAGGATGGATGACGTGAGGCTGCGGATTTCTGACCACTGCTTGGATGACTGTGTTTGCTGCTACAGAGGAGACTGCCAAATGTAATTTTGTTGTGTTTTTACAATGCAACAACAATAAAGGACTATCTATCTAAGTATGTAAGTTTTTAGACGGGGACACCCCTGTATGTGTTCATAAACATTATGAAACATTATGTATAATCACATTTGAAGACCAGATTAAGGCTATTATACAGTTCAATTCCTTCTAACATTCTTAGTTCTCCTATTTTTTCAATCATTACCCTGTACAGAAATGTGTGCTGTGACTCATTCCCATTAACCTTTTAGCAGAATTTCTCTTTGGATGGAAAGTCAACCTGCTAATTTAATAATTTTTCAGTATCAGCCGAAAGCACAGCCAAAATTTCCTGCAGACCTGTGTGACTAAATGAGCCTTCTGCACCTTCTATGTGACACATTTTTACAGTTTGCTTGTGATCTGTTGTGCACTCTGCCTGTCAGAACAAAACTGTGCTCCTGTCTTTATCTTGAATGTGCATTTTGATGGAGGACTGTAGAAAAAAGCTGGAGAAGAGAAAGGCCAGCATGACTGGATTAAGTATATTTCAGGGAATTAATGTGGCACCGGATAATGAATTTCTCAGACTGAAGAAAAAACAGAAAGGTGTAGTTTCAGAGAAATCAAGCTTGCTTGAAGTGTGATTCTGTTGACCGGAACTCAAGAAATACAAGGTGTAAAGTTGTTGTTTGGTAAAGCTGATGTCAGAGGGCAAAAGCCTTAATATAGCGGGAAATGTGTCTGCCGTCAGATGGGAGCAGAATGAGTTCAGGGGGATCTAGATTTATTTTTACAGTGGGCAGTTTCCGTGTTAACTGGTTGAGCCTCATGGCCCACTGTCACCTCCTTACTGACTCATTACAACCCAAATCTAAAATATTTTTCAAACAATAAGACTTACTTAACGATAAATATTACAGTTTTGACCTCATACAGTGCAGAACGTGAAGAATTAAAGATAAAGGACAAGCAAGTATGTTTTACAAAGAGTTTCATGGACTTTTTGTAGCAATTTTTGTTTCCTTGTACACATTTGACAGACCACTGGAAAGGGCTCCACCAGCAACTTGAGGATAATGAGGCAGTAGCTACAAGTGGGGTTAAGCTGCACCTGAGCTGTTAGCAATGGCTGCCTCCATATCATAGCTCAGGGGTAGCTATGATATAGCTGCAGTTTTAACAGATCTGGACCAGATTCTTTATTAAAATAGAGCAAAAAACAGCACAGAAAGCTTTTCGTGGCTAAAAAGATGTTTTCACTCTTCTGCCTACCTGCATGACTTTGTCATGCTGAAGCGTGATTGTTGTGGGAAGGGGAGGGGCTTGTAGTGGCGGCTGCTGGAGTGATAAGCTGGGATGTAGCTACAGTGGCAGTTTGATCAGAACTGCACCACATTTCTTTATAAAAACAAGAGCAAAGAGCTACACTAAAACTTTTCATGAAGGAAAAGATGTTTTCACTCTTTTCCCGACCTGCTTTGCATGAGTTTGCAATCATTACAGGTGTTGTTTAACTGTTGAATATGTGATTCAAAGTAGCTGGCACAAGATATATGAGACAGTTAAACTAATTACCTATCATTTTTTATAAACACAGGCTTGTAGCTCAAGCTACAAATGCTGTAGTGTGTGGCAATGGTTTACTTGCTTCATACTTGTCCCTATACAAATAAAAATTTAAAAAAAAAAAAAAATCTGGTCTAATGCTCTTTTAAACCATAATGAAGCCTCCCGCTACAAGACGCTTCTGTAGCTTCAGTTAAAGGCTGCTGCCTTCCTGTCAGAACCGGACATAAATATGAGAAGCTTAGCAGTTTGTGTGTAGTAGGAACAGCGTAGTATGACAGTTTTTTCAAGTAAAAAATGGGAGATTGGTATTCAGGCTGTCGAGGGTGAAAGCTGGTATATGCAACAGCTACCGCCACAGTAGCGGATACAGTTAGCTTGGATATAGCTGTAGAAAAGCAGTAGTCTAATCAGACCACATTTCTTCACTAAAACAAGAGCAAGGAGCCACACAGAAGCTTCTCTTAGCAGAAAAGATTATTTTGCTCCTGATAGGCTTCTGCATTAATTTAAGCCACTGCCATGCTCCTATTCAAATACTACAGCAGAGCTAGCCTGTATAGCTCTCGTTGGCACAGGAGCTGATGTCTTCAACCTCATTTTGTCTTGTCCCTCTGATTGGCTCATTAAAAAAATGTGACAGACAGAACATTTGTCCAATCACCTTCTGAGATTTTTTAACTGCCCTTCCCTTCCGAAAAGCTGGATATGAAACAGTCTTTCTGGCATGTCAGGTTGGGTGAGGCCGTGGTGGGGCTAACAGTTGGAAATGGAGAAGTTAATGTGTAAAAAAACATTCATAACATCAAATGAGCTCTGGGTGACAGACTGTCACGCTGACAGAAGCACCGTCCCATCAGCTGAGAGCTGAAAACAACAAACCCCGAGGGAGTCTGACTTCACTCTTTTCTGATAAGGAAGTAATTACTCAAGATATATTTTGATAGGATTTATTCGATAATGGCTCTGTAAAAGTTGAAATGCTGAAAGTTTTATCTTTATAATCCTTTAATAGCATTGCAGTGAAACCAGAGGTAGTGCATAAATCATAGCACACATGAAGCATGTGTTTTTAACATCCCCTGAAGAGACCAATGATTGCAGCAAATCAGATCAGAGTGCATTTATTTGGCTGATGAGGCTGCCAACTCCCTTAATAAACGAAAACATCATAAATGTTGTATTCTAGTAGACATTCAAAGAAAGAGCAACATTTTCTGAGTAAAGATAAAAGTTAATTACTGTTGGCTATAATTATTAGTGTAGTGGTGCAGGAAATATTAAATTATATATGCACTTTGTTGAAGCTTAAAATCTCTATGATTAGAATCCTGTTACATTATATGGATCCATAACTCTTAGGCAGATTTTAGGTGGGTTAAGAACACAGAAAACCTCTGCAATTTATCACATAACACAGTATAAACCCATGTGAATACTCGTTCATAAACTGAGCTACATAGATTAGAAATAACACTGGGGATGCATTCAATAACACTGGGATAGTTTTTCAAGACCACCGACAGTAACCTTGTTTAACAAAGAAACAGGACATTCACGTTTCATGGCTTCTTCTTGGAGTTGAAAAGCAACGCTGTGTGGCAGAGAACTGCAGTCCAAGTTTCTGTTATATCAGCGATGGATTAATGATGAGTGAGAGCTGGGAGAATTTATTTTGATAGATCTAAATTATAGATAGCTTTGATGAATCTCGTCTCAAGGCCACGATAATTCTCCTCTGTCTCATCCAGTTTCGCCTTGTAATCTATCTCCAGCCAGAAACAGCTGATTCAATAAAGACAAATCGAATGCTGACAGCTAAAGTCCACTGTCTTACAGATGGACCGATCTGCTGAGAAGAGAAAACGCAGCTCCTGCTGAACATATGAAAAATTATCTTTCTTGTCAATGTCAGGTTAAACAAGTTAGCTACAATTTTATTGTTTTTGTTGATATTTTTTAGCTGGGGTATGAACAGATTGCTCAGTGGACTGACTGCACATTATCAATATGACATGCTGGAAGCACACATGCACACCACACAGTGGTCCATGTGGAGGCAAATCCAAGCAGCTGGCAGCTGGACGCTAAGGGAACATGAACTGTCAGACAGACAGTGAACACACCAGGAGAACACCACAGCCTCATTTCTCCATAGCAGCTGACGGCTGAGATGATGGTAAAACACAGGCCTAGATTCCCAAAATACTAAGGACACTATTAGAAACTATCCTAGTGATGAGTGCTATAGGTAAGGCATCTTAGAGTCCAAGTATAGCAAAATCAGAAATTCAGATAAACAAGACATAACATGCTGGAAAATAGCTGTTTTACACAAAAGATAGAGGACTACATGAGTCCAAGAGCTGAGATAATGGCTAAATATCCTATGACCTTAAAACGTGATTTAACATACCAAGCCTTTTTCTTCATGGCTAAAAGTTTGCCTGTTTGGGAACAACACACTCCTCTGTTACATAACAAACTCAATCCATTTTCTTCTACTTTACTAGACTGTTCAACCTGACACAATGAGGAAGCAAGAAGGACACAATTTCTATTGCTTCTGAGAAATTTTCATGACCTTCCTCTCACTCTTGCCTTTAAACATATAAATCTATTGAGGCAGAAATGACACTTTATTGTTGGGCTTTGAGGTTTTTCTTTCAACCTCATCTATCTTGCATCTGTTGCACTGTTAACTTTGGCAGCTGTTTTAAATCTAGTTTCAGTCTTAGTCTTCAGATTTAAAAAATAGATTTAAATAGTCTTGAGTTTTAGTCTCATTTAAGTCATTTTAAATCTCAAAAGTTTTAGTCTACATATAGTCAATGAAAACACAATAACATTTTAGTCCAGTTAGGTCAATAAAAAGTCCTTACATTTTGGCATTTACATTTAATGACAATATTTATTCTCTTTGAATTAATTTAATCAGTAAAATCATAAAATTGCTATCAAACACACACATTAAAGCACTATCAATACATTAATTGCACAGTATGTTAAATTCTGTAGCAGAGACCAGTGCGGCTGAGCTCTAGCCATCTCCACTGCTCACTTCTTGTTTTAAATCGAGGACTCTGTTCATTAACAGCAAATAACAAGACCAGAAATCGACATTTTAGTTTCCCTCATAAATTCATGAATTTCTCTGACCTGGTAAGTCAGAGGGATTTGTTTCACACATCCATCTGGAAAACCTCTTATATACAGCGTTTGGGAAAGGGCAGAGCCTTTGAAAAAAAACTTGGTGGTTATTGGATGAATATTCTGTCTGCTCAGAGAGGGCTGCATAACACAAACCATGGCGACTATAGACATGTCAGTACACGACTTCCGTCGTTTATGAAAAGAAAACATCTCACTGCTGTTCTTTGTTCTTCTTTTAACAAAGAAATGTCATCAAGTCCTGATAAAACTGACGCTTTAGCAGCATCCACGCTAATAATCTTCCGCCATAACTGCACCGGCCTCTTGTCGCTGTTTGCTTATGTCACGACTCCGCCGCACCTGAAAGTACTGCCCTTCATCGCTGATTGGTCCTGTCACTTTCTAACCAGGCCCAAACGGTTCAGATGGGAGCTTTGCAAGATGGATTTGCCAGAGAGAAACACAGAAACGGGCGTATCCATCTGCTTTGCAAGGTTACGAAATTCCCATACTGTAGCTTGAACTGATTTAAAGTACACTAAGGAAAATACTGACTTACCTTATATGTTTGGTGGAGAAATATCAAGGATTTTGCATGTTTTTGCATGTCCTAACTTTTTGTCTTGATTTAGTCTCCCTGAAAACTCAACTTCTTTCCCATCAGAGTTTTGTATTATCAAGGGCCTATTTTTTGTTAGTCTTAAGCACAGTTTGCACAGGAGTAGTATTACCTGGAGACCTCTGGTAACTTGTGAATTACCCCTGACATTAGTGTTTGATGCGGTGCATTTGCACAAGATAGGCAAAGTCTGTAATGTACTTAAAATGCTTTGCAACAGTGGCAATGAAAATGCATTGTGAATGTAATGCCGTGCACATTGCGTTTTGCGAGTGAGATTGCCTTCATGTGTCCTTTACTTACCTTTAACCAAAGTTTACAATATATGTGCCAAAGTGTTTTTAGAAAAAAACATATTTTTTTACATTTTTATAAACTGTAGTAAGCTGTCCAGGAGCAATAAACTAGTAAACAATCACCCCGTCTCTCATTTAACATAGCTTCTGTAATTTTTTTAACAGTTTCTATGCAGCAGATGCTGTCGATGTATCCTGAACTCTATTCATTCTGGGTCTTACGCACCAGCAACAACCCTTGTCACACAGATCAGCTGATGTCACCAAATGTTAAGTGATTAATATTTCCAAGCATAAACTGTGTTGTGTATGAAATGTACAGATAAATAAAACTGATATAAGATCAGGCACAGGTTAACAAGGAGCTGTTGGAGGGAGAGCAGATGCACTGGACATCTGTGAACATAAGCCTTAATGAGCCGAAAGAAAAGCACTATTAGTAACTTATCTGTTGACAGAGTCCTAAACAGCCTCTTTCATTTTTTCAGTCAGGAAAAGGAGTAAAAAAAAGCGACATGGGTTCTAAAAAACATTATTAGCACCCTATATTATAGAGATGCCAATTCGCATGGTATTAGTATTACCATTAGACCTATCCTGAAATATGGATGGTAATTTGCCCTGGAAATTATACTTCACAAATTACAGACATGGTCTATTAGTATGGGATTAAAAACAAATCTTATTACCAATTACCAGGTCCCCTGGTAATACTAATCCCGTGCAAATAGGGCTTTAGTCAGGCAAATAGGTATATATCATTTTTAAGCAGTCTTAGTCAATAAAGTTAGCACTGATATGTTGTTTTCAACATGTTTATGTACAATTAGTCAGAGGCAGAAATGATGGCTAACAAACATAATCAGGAAACCAACATATTAGGGCAGAACGAAGCTATTTCCATACTAAATGTGGATTAAAAACATGTTTGTGACTTTAGAAACACTTAACCTTTATCATACATATTTTAAATGTATTTGTGTGTGTGTGTTTATGTTAGGCATGGCTCATAGACATTTAAGCACTGAAGAAGACTCAGAAG
Source organism: Cheilinus undulatus (assembly GCF_018320785.1). Classification (NCBI taxonomy): domain Eukaryota; kingdom Metazoa; phylum Chordata; class Actinopteri; order Labriformes; family Labridae; genus Cheilinus; species Cheilinus undulatus. The sequence goes on along the minus strand of NC_054865.1, from coordinate 35,796,740 downwards.
GGAAACATAAAATGTTTACCAGTGTTAGTTTCAGCTATAGCTCTATCAAAATAAAAGCTGTCAAACATCTCCTCATGGATAAAAATTAATCATGTATATTTCTTAGAAGACAAGTGTTGAATTTTCTAAGGATTACCTCAAATATTCTTTTCTTGAAATAAAGAACTTGGAAAGGCTGTTGCCTAGAGGTGTCTAAAAGATGTCTCCTGCTTTAAATTCAAGGCTGCAAAGCTGCAATTTTAACTAAATCAAATCAGCAGAGTTGAAATCAATGCGTTTCTGTATATTTACAGATAAATAAATTGTTGTCATGTGAAGCTTTGATTTCATTCATAATCCAGAATTCTGGGTGACACTAGAGAATTCGTTTCCATATTTTTAAGGCTGCAGAAAATCAGGAGGGGAAAAATACACAGCGAATGTTTTCAAAAGTGAACTGATCTATTTAGTAAGACGCGTCAGGGGACAACCTTTGAATCGACACTCTTGTAAGAAGCTTTTACACGCCTAATTTATTCTCTTCATGAGGATTTTGCCCTCTGGAGTCAGAATAATTAATTGTTTTCATTACCAAACATTCTCCAGTGCAGTCACATCCCTGTATTTCAATAACTGCTTCATTTATTGGAATTACCACCCAGAATATCCTCATGTTTTATATCTCTGCCCCCAACACCAGACTTTCTCTCTCTTACACGCCATCTGCATCCCAGCCCACAGGCTGCAGCCTGCAAGCGCTGACAGATGAATCAGACTTTTATAAATCTACAACAGAGTGTTTAGAGATGCTGTGGTTACAGTGAATTTGTGTTTATCCATTATAAAGAACAGTTAAGCCTTTTTTATTTACTCTTTTCAACAGATGCCAGGATCTGAGAAGAATTCACAGTTACAAATAAAAATATTCTGGCCCACACAAAAATACTTTTTTATTTTCACAGATGTTGTGAGACCTCACACATGACAACAAATCATAAACTGAATTGTTTTGTCCTATTCATGTGTGGAGGGCAACCATGTGAAAAAACAGCACACAACACACAAAAGTTTAACAAATATGTGCTAATGAAAATTTATAGAAAACTTTCAGGAGAACGGCCCCTGAAGTCTTCTGTCAGTTGTTAACACATGCATGTGCAGTGGGAGACTATCCCTGTCAGACAGGAAGTAAGACAAGCCGCTGAGGAGCTAACACATGACCAAAAAAGAGTGATGCAGATGTGGTGGACATAAATTTAGTAACAGAATCCACTGTGCAACACTTTGATGAGATTTTTATGTCTCCATTCCAGCCATAGATGGGGCTGTAGCCATTCTGTTTTCAGGTTATCCGTAGGTACAGATGTCAAGCCATTCTTGTGAATGTTAAAGCTCAATAATGCTTTGAGGAATTTTCTTCAAATTTTGCCCAAATTTCCATTAGGACTTGAAGACAAATAGTTTAAATTTTGAAGGTCAAAGGTCAAGGTCATTGGCCTCCTGTCAGCCCTGGCGAAATCACATGAACCACAGACAAAAACCCCAGCCCTTCTTTGTGACTCAACACTATTCTTTCACAGTCCAGTACTGGAAACTTTGCAGAGGCATAAAATCACCAGGTAGTTCTAGTTTGGCCTCAGTGTCATTGTTTGACACCTTCAGAGTATCAAAAAACAAAACAAAACAAAAAAAAAACAGAAAACACAATGAAGCCTTTTTTAAGACGTGCTCAGAGATTGTTCTCCTCCATTACTGTACAGTCCACGGCTTTGTGCTGGATGCATGAAACAAATGCCAGCAAATCCACCTGCTCACTCACAGCCTGAGTCAAAGATTCAGATGCTTTCATTGACACATGAATCTCACCTGAAAAATTGGTAAATTATTACAGTTTTTAGACATATGGGGTTTTAACAGATTCCACTGACTATCAAGTCTCTAATGGTCAAACATGACTTTACAGTCAACAGACATGGCAGAGGACAACAGGTTATATTATAAAATCAAACATACTTAATAATTGCAATACAGAACAGATGCTGCTGAGGTTTCTTTCAAGCTAATTAGGTAACTCTTAACAGAGCTCTCACCACAGGTAGATAATGTTTAGAGAAAATAAAAAAATTCTGCAATGCATTTGTTAAAACCTAGCCCAGCTAAACATAAGTTCTAATTTATGAGTTTATGCTCTACCTACATCTAAGGTGTTAGACCAGCTCAGATAGTTTAACCTAGGCTAACACCTACCTTCTAGGAGGTTGTTATGTGTGGCCCTGTTCTCTTTCCTTGCCTTCCTGAACTCCCTCCATCCACTGGCTGCTGCACACCTGAGTAACATTCATAATCACTGGAGGTTGGGTATAAAGAGGATCAGGTAGAGCATGCACCAGCAGACCCACACACTCTGGACATGGCAGCTTGGTCAGCTTTCAGTTTGCTTTCTATTTTAAGATTCTTGTCTTTGCCTTTTGTACTTTCCAAGCTGCTGCTCTTCTGTCCCCATACATGTCCAGATTGCTGTTGTTTTAGTTTGTTGTTTGCCGGTCCTGTTTTCTGTGTTTCTTTTCACTTGTCATTAGTTAGCTTTTTGACAGGAAGCTTTACCCGAAGGTGGGGTGGTGGGGTGATTTTGTAGTTTCTACACTGCTTCAGGAGTGTAGCTCTGTGTCTCCCCGTATGCGCTCAGTCAGTATCACCTGGTGCACAATAACTTAGTCATGTCATTCTTCCATCCTAGATTATTTGCTAAATACATCTTCCTTTTTCATTCATTGTTCTTTATAACAGTGAAACAAGTCTAGTAAGGGCAGATACAGCTGGTCACACAAATATGCAGTGTGAAAATGGCAGCCATGTTCCTAGTAGTCTAAAAGCTTAATCCTCCTTCAGTACTGTTACTGAAAGAAGAAAATGAAAAATAAAATTCACTCTTCTTATATGGGGTGATTTGTCTTTGTGCATGGCCAAATCTTATCTCTTAAAAGAGTTTGGACATGCATAAAATGAAATAAAAAATAAAGTCAAAAGTCTAACAAGATATGATGGAGAAGTAATAACTGAGGCTGGACTGAAAGGCAAGCTTTCTGTCACTCAATGTCACTGTTGCCCTGGATACAGAAAAGTGACAGCCCTCAGTGTGTCCCAGGACACATTAGCAAGCACAAAGCAGAAACAAAGTGGCCTTTTGCATCCCAGACCAATTCCAAAGTTGTTGTGATTGATCACATCTTAATGCTTTTTGCTCCATTCAAACCTGTGATTAAGGCTAGCCACGAGTGACAGCAGGTGTAAACAGGGCCTTGGTTATTGTGCAGCGCCTGCAGATCAGCAGATAATGTGACACCATTAAAAAGGATGTGTATAAAATCACTTTAATTATTGTGCAGTTAGCTGCTTATGGCCTGGGACATGAAGGGGACTCACTCATTGATATGACACCTGGTAAGGTACAACCAGGTTGACCACCATTTTAAGATGATCAACCTGGCTGACATTTGGCCAACGAAGTTTTGGCTTGTTAACGCTATTATTCTTAATATACTCGCAAATATTTAACTTAATGCACAGTACAGTGGTAAACTGCATCATTAATTGGGAATTTGCCACTGGAATACAAACGGAGACTGTTTCTTCACCAAAGATCAACAGACACCTGCCAGACTGCTGTGGCTATATGTACATAACAGAAAAATAAATTAAGACATTTAGATCAGTCAACAGATGATGGTTCAAAATTCTGAATAAAAAAGCACACCAGATAAGCTCACATTTCGAGCATTTATTTGGAACAGGTGAAGTTTTGAGCCAACAGGCTCTGAAGAAAAGCATGCTGAGTTTCTGTGACATCTTGTGTCCGTGGAATCACCAGTGTGAAGTACTTAGTGCAAATGACTGGTGCTCTCAAGGTCTGGGTGAATTAGAAAGTTAGGACCTTTGGTAGTCAGCTTTGCAATCACTTTAGTTAACCTATTTCTGTTCTGTTCAGCACCACAACCCCAGTCAAGTGCTCTGTCTTAGCACAGACATTAACGCTTATCTGAAAAAGAGGATCAAAGGCTAGAGATGCAAGCACTGCTAATGTTAGCCACAATCTACAAACCAACTTCACATTGTTTAGCCAGTGCCCTGTGATGCTGTCTTATATAAATTGTGATTGATTTTGACTGTTTTCTGGGTGATTTCTTGACTACACTTGCTGACTAAACACAGTGATGAGTACTTATCAAAATATGAAATTATTTGCCTTTGATCATAAAATGCTTTTTTTTTTGCTTAACATGGGATTGAAATTTCAAAAAGCATGGAATTAATTTCAAAGGAAAGATTCTTCAGCCATCACTCAAAGAATGCTGATTTTCTCAAAAAATGAATTATATAAACATGTTGACAAGTACACCTTATAACATATTTTTGACTCTTGTAGGAAGGCTTGTATATTTGCCTTAAAATGTAGGGCCCTATGAAATCCATTTTATTACCTGCGCCAAGGAGGTTATGGGATCAGCAGGGTTTGTTAGTTTGTTAGCAACATAACTCAAAAAGTTATGGGCGGATTTTGATGAAATTTTCAGGAAATGTCAGAAATGGCATAAGGAAGAATTGATTAGATTTTGGTAGTGATGTGGATCACCATCTGGATCCAGGAATTTTTTAAAGGATTCTGTACTATTGGGAGATAGGGCTAATGGCGGAGGTCTGTGCTCTCCGAGTGCTTTTCTAGTTTTTTTCTGAATTCTGTTTACATTTCTTGGAATTATGTTTCTTAACCTTTCCACTAATTTTACCATAAAAAGAGTGTCCTGTTTATGTAAATGAATCAAATGTTCACTAATTAAATAGAAACAACCTTAAATTAATTGAAAAAGAGCCAAAGTTGGCCTAGGAGCCATTGTTTGGATAACCCTGATATAAAATAATTATAACCAGTGTAACAGTCAGATATTTCCATCATTTTATGACGTATCCACGTGTATAATCACATCCTGACTGATGTTCATAATGTAAATAAAGAAATCCTTCTGTTCTCTCAGAGAGTGATAGTAATTTGATAAGAAAGTAACATTAAAGTTAAATGGTTAAAAGTAAACCTATTACCAAAACTTTTCTTAACTCTCACAGTCTGTAACAGTCTGCAGTGTGATGCTTCATGTGTTCTATCCTGACTGTAACGGTTCTCTCCTCATCTCCCTCCATACATCGCTGTCTGTCTGTCCATCTGACTCAAATCAGACCGCTATGTTAACACAGACACATATCGGCTCGTTAAGCAACCAAAGGGAGCTACAGTATCTACAGGAGGAATTATTAAGCTAATTGATACTCGAATGTAGCATTATTTAGACTGCGGGACTTCATAAAATCTCGAGTTTGTCCAACTTCACCTCTCTCTCTGTAACTCTCTGGTGTGGTGAGGTCACTGCAACAAACCGTAACAGACCCAAGACTCTTTTCAATACTATCAACTCTGTGATTTATCCATCTGACAATTCTATCCAAGTCTCTTCCACCCTAACTTGTGAGAATTTCAGAGAATTCTTTGTAGACAAAATCACCGACATAAAAAACAAATCAAACCTTCACTCAAAATTCCACCAGACCTGCCACGAGTGATGCCTGTTTTTAATCCAGCATTACAAGAAATAGTTTGTCATCTTAAGCCCTCATCCTGCCTTTCTGATTGTATTCCTCCTCGTCTTTTAAAAGAATCTTTTCATACTGTTGGCCCCAGCATCCTTTCCATCATCAACAGTTTCCTCTCCTCAGGATGTTTTCCCTCTGATTTCAAACATGCAGTAGTCCGGCCTCTTTTAAAAAAACACCTACTTTAGACACAAATCTTTTATCAAGTTTTAGACCCATTTCAAAACTCCCGTTCTTATCTAAAATCCTTGAAAAAATACGTCATAAGCAATTGACTCACTTTTTCACTGAAAATGGACTACTTGAGAAGTTCCAATCTGGTTTTAGAGAGAACCACAGCACAGGAACTGCTCTTTTCAAAGTTCTTAATCACTTGTTTTTAGCAGCAGATGATGGCAACTGTTCAATTTTACTTCTTTTAGATTTGAGTGCAGCATTCAACACAGTCGACCACTGCTGATCGCCAGGCTCAAAGATTGGGTTGGGATCCAGGGACAAGCTCTAAATCGTCTTAAGTCATATCTGGAAAACAGAAGTTTTAAAGTATGTTTTAATGATTTATCCTCCTCTTCGGCCCCCCTTGTCTGTGGGGTTCCTCAGGGGTCTGTTTTACCTCCCTTCCTGTTTTCAGTGTATATGCTGCCACTTGGTGCTCTCATAAAAAAACATGGCTTAAACTTTCATTGTTATGCAGATGACTTACAGCTGTACCTCCAACTAAAAAGCCATAGCCCACAGTCACTACAATTACTTTCCAACTGCCCCCAAGAAATAAAAGACTGGCTGGCTCAAAACTTTCTACTACTAAATGAACAAAAAAATGAAATAGTCCTATTTGGCCCACCAGACTCCACCAGCACCCAACAGAAAGACCTTGGCCCACTATCATCCCAGCTTCAACATTCTGCAAAAAAATCTTGGTGTGATTTTTGACTCTGCTTTTAAGTTTGACAAACAAATAAATTCTGTATTGAAAGGCTGCTTTTATCAACAACGTACCTTAGCAAAAGTTAAACCGTTTTTATCTTTTACAGACACTGAAAAAATTATCCACACTTTTATAAAATCACAGCTTGACTACTGTAACTCCCTCTATCTGGGGATCAGTCAGTCCGCTTTGTCCTGCCTGCAATACGTATAAAACACTGCAGCCAGATTTTTAACAGGTACACTCAAACGGGACCTGTACTCGCCTCCCTTCATTGGCTCCCAGTTGATTTTAGAATACATTTTAAAATTTTATTGCTGGTATTTAAATCTCTCTATGGTTTAACCCCCTCCAATTTATCAGACCTTTTAACCCCATATACCCCACCTCGGTAGCTCAGATCCTCTGAGCAGTCCTTCCTGGTTATCCCTAGAGTTAAATGTCAACTCAGGGGTGACTGTGCTTTTTCAGTGGCAGGTCCACGTCTGTGGAACAATCTGCCTCCTCAAATTAGAGGTGCTAACCTCATACATTCATTGAAGACCCAGCTCAAAACCCACCTGTTTTCCATGGCCTGCAATCCCACTTAGAGACTTCTCCAATCAAAGAAACATTCAATTGAATGTGTAATCTCTGCCATGTTATTGTGTCTTGTCTTGTCTATGATCTCCTGTAATGTTTGGTTGTTTCTTATTATGCTTTAAGTGTGAAGCACTTTGGGCAGCTGAAAGCTGTTTTAAACGTGCTATATAAATAAAGTTTACCTACTACTTACTTACTTACTAAAATAACTTGAAACACGGATGACTTTTCTTGTTGGTGCAACATTATGTCACCCTGTAGTGCCCCGTGTTAAGCTACGTGATGTTTGCCGGTGTTTTGTGCAGCTCCTTTTACATGCTTTGTATTGTTTAGGAGGGGCAGGGTGAGTGTTTGTGAAGTGAGGCACAAGTTGTGCCACATTTTAGTGATCCCCCAGAAAATATTCCCCAGATATACAGTGCTTAACAAATTTATTAGACCACCCTAACCCTAAGCAAAGTAAGGTTTATGCCACAGCTGTCCTAAATTAACAGCATTGGTAATTACCCAAATCATTTTTTATGTTTCTGCAATGGTTACTACACCAACATGTAGAAGCTCTTTAACCCAAATGATATTTTTAATGCTAAAATATAATTATTATTGTTATCCATTAATTTTCAAATTTACTGATTTACAAAAAAACTAAAAAAAAAAAGTAAAGCACATTAATATTTCTTGACTAATATGTCAAATTATAGTTATTTACTTGCATTCCTGAACAGAAAAATAGTGGGTGAATGTTATGCTTGATTCATTTCTGACTTCTCAGAGAAGCCCAGTGAGCCAGCTCAAATTTGGGGGAATTCAGTTTGAAATCCCTCATTCCTGTTCAAAATGGTAAAATGTGGAGAGCTCAATGAAAATGAAAGAGTCCACATTAAAGGACTTCATGATGCTGGATGGTCTTTGAGACAAATATGATAGGTGGTCTAATAAATTTGTTAAGCACTTTATGTTCCTCTCTAAAACAAACAAAAAAAAACAGCATTTCAGTCAAATTTCCACGTTAAATAGTAGATTCTGTTTTTATTGACCAATTCCACGATTTCATATGCAATTCTGTTAACGCAGAAATTATAGGGCCCTAAAAATGTTAATACAAGTCTGCCTTGGCTTTACTGTGCACACTGCAGAGTTCCTCAGCTGTTCCCTCCTAACATTATCATCACCTGCCAGCACACCTACCTCTCATTTACATTAATTAGCCACTCAGTTTGTGCCCACTAACACATGTCCTCTGACTCATGGCCACAATAGAAGTTAGACCCAATTAATTAACGAAATGAAGGCATCCCTAATTTCTAGTTCTGTTAAATACTTCCAGTCAACACAACACACCAACAGGCTTAATGATCATCTACTAAATTAGAAAATAATTACCTACCATCAAGAAGCATTACAGAAAAATTAAGAAAAAGTAAATGAGGTGGTCGCAATTTGGCAAATGAATGTACAATGCAGAACAGGATACACAAAAGAATGAAACGGACCAATTAGCACTGCAGGTGAATAATGGAGATATTTTAGCCAATTTATCACGATTATGCCTCAATAACTTTGCATTCAATTCACTTTTAATGCCTTCATGACAACTATTTAGAGATCCTATATTTAGCAACCTTGAGCATCATATTTTCATGGTAACGAAGAAGAAGAGAAAAGTATATTTAGCTCATAAGAAGCCAGACTTCCTTCCTGTAAAACTATTTCAGAGAGTCTTTAAACTGCTCTTCCTCCCAGAGGACCAAACACTTTAGAGGAGCTTGAAGCATGTGAGAGTGTAAGTTGTACTTCCCCGAGCTGCATGCCACAACCTGCAAGTTCAAGCATGCACACAAACACCTGCACACTTCCATGTGTATGCATGCACTGCTGCTCTTTTCACATCTCTCTCCCTCACACATTTATTCCTACTTTGCACGCATTCGGAATAACACGTCTGATAAAAACCCAAATATAACTGTCCTCAGAGCATCAACACAAACGCTGATTTATACTCGGCTTCTCAATTGACTTGACGGCTAAATTTGCTCAGAGCCATCTTGGGAGCTGTCGCTATCATTTGCAGCTAAATCAGTGCTGTGTTAATGAGTAGCTCTCGCAGGCCTCGTGGCCGTTCAGTCAAACTACAAGCCGCTAATACACATCCTCAGAGGTCGGAGTAAGTCATGAATAAACAAGCTGCCTCGTCATGAACAACATCCTGATAAAACCGTCTTTCACACATTTATACAAACATTCCAGACTACATATCTCCAATATTAGTCTGCTATTTCTGGTGATGGAAACACGGCATCAACAAAACCATTATGTCTATCCATTTAGCACATAAAGATGCCATTGTTTTTAGCTTTACTCGCTGTTAAAGGAATCACTGACTTACTCAGTGAGCACTAAGTATTGAAACATCCTATTAGTGGAAGTAGAAGTACACAGATTCTGCACATAAGTAAAACAGACAAAGTATAACTATTACATGAAAAAGTCTAGGGGTACAAACTTTCAGGGTAATCTCTATTTGTAAATGCAAATGCTTTAATTTTTCACCCTGACTTCAGCTGGACTTCTTCCTGTAAGCCCTCCAGTTATATTTTTGTAAGAAGTGTTGGGTGAGCCAATGTGTGGAAGCAGCAGGTAATATTCAGGGAAACTCAGTGAGCAGGCAGGTAAGGGAGATGATTTTTACATCAGTCGACTGTTGCGAAACCAATTTGATCTTTTTGCCTGTAATGAAGCAGTTTCTTACCCTTTTCTTCTAGCGAATACTTTTCTGCTTGGCTAGTGATTTGAAGCATATAAGTGAATTTCTTCATATTTTCGGAGGAAATTACTCATGGTGAGTGCCATATTAAGACTCATGAAAGAAAGCATGATAAATTTATACTTATCTGAAAGAGATGTGCAGGTACAAGTTAGGACGCTTTCACACTAGGGGCCCGGTCCCAGGATCCAAGTGCACTTGAGCCCAAAGTACAGTCTGTTTTGGTCAGTGTGAATGCAGACAAATTGGGCTTGGTGGCAGTGTTAATTTTGACAGCTAATTTAAATTTAGTCTCAGTCTTAGTCTTCAGGTTAAATGCCTTTTAATTTTTATAACATTTTAGTCTTTTCTAACCTTTAAAGTTTTAGTCTAGTTTAAGTCAACGAAACTCCAAACCATTTGAGTCTAGTTTTAGTCCATAAAAATCTTCACATTTTAGTCTTTACTTTTAGTCCTAGCAAATATTCTCTTGCCTAAATCTGATACTGAGTCATGGTAGTGTGTTCTCTGCACCTGCCAAACCTGGGGTCCCTGCTTTCTACAGCTGAGAGGCAAAAGAGATACAGATGCAATGCATTTTGAAAGATTTATCCACAGTGGAGAAATATCATGGATTTTGAATGTCCACCAAAAACTACATTACATTTTATTGTAGTTATAGTCTTCATGACAAAAACTAAACTTACTTTTAGTCAGTTTTAGTCATCAAAGGTTGATTTTAGTCTTAGTCTAGTCTTTGTCATAGAAAAAAGCTGTCGATGAACATTTTTAATCATAGTTTCGGTCAACGAAATGAACACTGCTCGGTGGTGTCGGACCTGATTCAAGTGGACTCTGGCGCATTTCAACTGGATATGGGCAGGGTGTCCACTTAGCTATATGACGTCTTCGTAAAAACTAAACAACTCTCCCCAGCTCAACAGTTTGTTGACATTTTTCCTCAATAAAAGGCGTGAATCATCAGAATGAAAACAACAAACAGCTGAGCAGAGGCTTTTTTTTTTCATCAGTCTATGGGACAGATGGAACAATATCAAAGTAGCTCCTTGAGAGACAGCGGCCTCGAGTGGAGTAATTTTCATCACCACTCCAACATAACAGACGCGTGGTTAGTGTAAATGTACCATGTTTCTATGGAATCATGTGACAGCTAAAATTATGAACCTCTAGGGCCCTACGGATTGGGTGAAAGAGAAAAATATATAAAAGGGGTGGGAGGGAGAATTGTGGAATATAAGAACGAAAGAGGAGGAGATGGTCAGGTCTGAATTACAGAAATGCAGGAAGAGGCATGGTTGAAGCGTGGTCCTGCTCATGTAACTTTGCTACGTAGCATCGTTAAACTGATAAGTGGCATTGATTGTGTGGCTTGTCATTAATTTAGCTGATTTTCAATATTGTACTGTGTCGTTATACTTTATTAAAAATCTGTATTTCCTGCACATTGATGATACTCAAGCTTTCACTCAGGTAGCATTTATTCACAGCTAAGCCGAGAGAGAGAGAGAGAGAGAGAGAGAGAGAGAGGGAGAGAGAGAGAGAGAAATGCACTGAATGATCTGTGATGTCTCATTCTTAAAGTTAAGCTTCTCATGCTGTCACTTTGATCATTCTGATATATTCTACAGCTGTTTGCTGCCACTGCTGTCCTACACTCTTGGTTTAGGATGGTCGTTGTGATACCAGCATCATAATAAATCCTCTACATATTCAGATCAGGTGTGTTAAGAGAATAAAAGACTTCATGATTTATGAGTTGTTTTGGAGGGGTTGGGAATTATTTTTAAGGAAAGTTTATCAGAAACCTTAAGAAAGAGCTTTGTAAAATGATTTCATTCACTAAATAACTGTCTCAGACAAAAATGCAGATGTGTAAAACACAGAATCAGCAGTGTTACTGTACTTTCTATCTTCATTTTTCTTGTCCAGAGAGGATCCTGCATATTGGAAAGAGGACATCACAGTTTGGCTTTCCTACAACATAGTAACACTTTTGGAGATAATTGTCCAGCATGTCCACTAAAGTTTAGTTTTGGACAAAGTTTGCTTTTTTTTTTTTTTTTGTTATTTTCATAAGAGCTTAGGAAATTTGTTCGGACTTTTGAGGAACTTGTTTAGAATTTTTCCAGGCATTTTCATGGGAATTTGGGAAATTTAATCATAATGTTTGGGAATTTGACTTGAATATTTCAGAGAGAATTTGATTAGAATTTTAGGCATTTTCATGGAACTTTGGGTACGTTATTAGTGATTTATAGGTAATTTAATCAGAAATATAAGGGGGGATGTCATTTGCAATTTCCAATAATTTTCAGAATAGTTTCAGGGAATTTGTTTGGAGGAATTTTCCAGTATTTTCATGGAATTTTGGGGAACATATTTGTTAATTTTAGAGTAATCTGCTATACAATTTGGGGTAATTTACTTGAAATTTAAGGTATTTACATGAAATTTGGGGGGACAATTTCTTGGAATCATTGTTATTTTATGGAATTTTTAACCTTGGAAACCTCTTGGAAAGCTCCAATACACAACATTTGTGCCGAAAAATCAGCGTAATTTTAGGAGAACAAGGCAGTAACTATTGGCGGGGTTTATTTTTACTAGTCGATGCCTCCAGTACAGAGACATAATGGTAGTTTGATCAGAAATGGACCACATTTCTGTGCGAAATAAAGAGTAAAACAACACTTAAAGCTTTTCTTGATGGAAAAGATGTTTTCGTTCTTCTGCCAACCTGCTTCAGCATGAGTTTGGGATTGTTACGGGGTTGGTGGTTAGTTGTACTGTGAGTGGTTATATACAATAGCTAGTGGTGTGGCTCGGATTTAGCCACAGCAGCGGTTTTGTCAGAACTGGACAACATTTCTTTATTTAAACAAGAGAAGAACCACACTGAAAGTTTTTCATGACAGAAAAGATGTTTTCGCACTTCTACCAGTCTGCTTTGTCATGGGTTTTTGATTGTTATGGGCAGGGCCTGCCAGTGTATCCTATGGCTGCTGTTGCAGTGGCTGTTAGCTCAGATCTAGCTGTAGGAGAGTGGCAGTTTAATCAGACCTGGACCACATTTTCCTTCGAAACAAGAGCTAAGAGTCACACCACAAGCTTGTGACAGAGAAGATGTTGTTGCACATCTTTCAACCAGCCTTGGCATCAATTAATTCACCCATGAGCTCCACCATTCACAACTACGGCAGTAGCAGCTGCTGATGGACAGAACATTCCTCCAGTCACCTTCTAAGAACTTTTTGAAAAGCCCTGCCCTTCCCAAACCCTTTCTATGGGGGCTTTCCCAGGTGAATGTGAAATATATCCATGGAGTAGATATATGAAACAGTCTATCTGGCCTGTCAGGTTGGGGAATTTTTGTGGTTTTTGGAAAGTAACATTTCCAAGAGATTCAGAAATTCACTTTCAGTGGAAGCTTTGTTCAAGTTTGGCTTTAACATGTCCTTGTGGTCCATCATCAAAATAATTAAAAAAATGACACCACCATACCTCTCTAGATGACTGACACCATTCCAAACTTCCAAAATATTAAAGCATATCAAAGTCAGTTCAATAAACCATTTAATGTGATTGCCATTTCAGAAACTTGGCTTGACCCAGATAAAGGGATGGATTTTGAAATGAACGGGTATGAAATGAACCAAAACAACAGGAAGAACAAAAAAAAATTGGGAGTATTGCTTTATATGTAGATAAGAACATTAAATATAAGGTAGTTAAAAGTATGAAAAAGACAGTCGATGATGTAATGGAGTGTATTACGATATAAATCAACATGGAAAGCAAAAACATATTTTGGTTAGCTGTGTATATAGAGCATCTAGCTCTGATGTTGACACTTTTAAGAGTATCAGGATATGGAGGATATGTTTGCAAAGTCTTGTCAGAAGGTTATCTTCATCTGCGGGGATTTCAACAAAGACTTGCTTGATCTGAAAAAACATGATGACGGATGAGTTTGTTGCATCCATGTTCAGTGTGAGACTGTATCCACTGATTACAAAGCCAAGTAGAATAACACCTCACAGTGCGACATTAATAGATAACATTTTTACAAACAATATGGAAAACAATTCAGCGAGTGGTCTGCTTCTGAATGACATCAGTGACCATCTACCGGTGTTCACAGTGTATGACCGTGACTGTACAAAGAAAAATGATGAAGGGTAACTAGATTCAGGAGAGTAAGAACTGAAAAACTTTAAATGCATTTAGAAGTGAACTTTTATCATAGGATTGGAAAGAAGTTTATAAATCTAATAATGTTGATCAAGCTTATGAGACCTTTTCAAACTTATTTACAGCACTAGACAATAAACACTGTCCCTTGCAACAATACAAAACTAAATCAATCTATAAGGAGAGGCCTTGGTTCACTGAGGGATTATCAAATGCCTGCAGGAAGAAAAACAACGTATAAAAATTTTATAAAACTGAGATCAATTGAATCAGAGAATATATATAAAATCATACAGGAACAAATTAACTAATATTATGATAACATGCAAAAAGCATTATTATGACAAAATACTAGGAAACAATAAAAATAATATCAAGGAAACATGGAAAATATTAACAAGTATCACTAAAAATAGATCAACTAATAGAACTTATCCGGATTTTTTTTATTGATAAAGATACAAAAATTGAGGATATGCATAAGGTGGTGGATGGGTTCAGTGAGTTTTTTGTAAATATTGGAACCAAACTAGCAGGACAAATAGCGACTCCACAAACGGGAGATGGAGGTTGGATGTGGGTTCAGGAAGAAAAAAATGGGAGCTCAATGTTTTTAAGAGCTGTAGAAAGAGAGGAAATAATAGAAATGATTACAAAATGTCAGAATAAAACATCTAAAGATTGGAATGATATTGATACAACCCTGTGAAAATCCTTTTGGATGGCATCATTGATCCACTAATGTATCTTTTTAATTTGTCTTTCAATACTGGTACATTTCCAAGTAAAATGAAGGTTGCCAAAGTTATCCCCTTGTACGAGGCAGGAGACAAGCACCAGTTTACCAATTAAAGGTGCGTGTCTTTACTTTCCCAATTTTCCAAAATTCTAGAGAAGCTCTTCGTTGCAAGGCTGGACAGTTTTATCCAAAAACACAATTTGCTTATGGACAGTCAATATGGTTTTAGGACAGAAAGATCAACAGCACTAGCATTAATGGACTTAACAGAAGAGATCAGACCAGACTGCAGCTTACAGACTGGGATGACTTATATCCCAGATATTATGGTAATTCTTTGGTAATGTATTTAAGTAGCAGAATATCTCCTTGTGAAAAATGATTTATGACAAATATAGAGAAGAATGTTGCAGTTTCTTTAAGGATTTTTTTTTTTTTTTGCTGAATTTTTGCGCCCTTTTGCCCTGTTCATGTCAAAGGAGCAAGGTTCTTCTTCTTTTTTTTTTTTTTTAAGATTTATTTTTGGGCATTTTTGTGCCTTTATTAGATAGAGGAGGACAGTGGATAGAGTCGGAAACAGGGCCAAGAGTGGGGGAGAGACATGCGGTAAAGGGCCTCAGGCTGGATTCGAACCCGGGCCGCCCGCGTACATGGGGAGTGCCTTTAACCACTAGGCCACCTGCTCCCCAGGAGCAAGGTTTTTCTGACAAAAACATCTCACACCACTCACAGACATACTTCTCCTATACCCACTGTATCATGAGGCATTTAGAAGCGCAGCCTGACTGAGTCTTCTGCAGTGTCTGAGGTCTAATAACATACAGCTGCTAGATTTTTCCCTCATTTTTGTCTTCCACACAGCAAACAGCCCTCACAGTGGGCATGTGTGAACCTGCTCAGTACGACTTGCCAATAAATTCTCCTCCTCCTGACTGTACTTAATAGAGGAAAGAGTTGCTGCTGCCTGCTGCTCTGTCCTGGTAACAGTCCACTTAGCTTCATCACATAGTAAGAGGAGTGGAATAATACTTGTCTCATCCATGAGTGGGAAGCTGACACCAGAGACGCCTCTTTTGACCGTCCTCAGTGAGTCAGCTAAAGTAGATTTTTCATTTTGCATGCAGTAATGCTCTCTGGTGTGGGAGCACTGCTGGTCTCACAGTGCACTAAAACTAAGTGCAAGTGGATCTGTGTTAATAGCAATCCTTCTAGATGTGCAAATCACGGTGCTGAATTTAAATATGCAAGAGTTAGAATGTACAACTCTTGCACTTGACTCATGATATATGAAGAAAATGTATTTTTAGAGATGTCAAAAGTGCACTAATGACTCTCTGAATGCGCCCGGAGCTTGCTGAGTGTTGACGCCGCCGGCCACTTACAGGCTCAGATTATGGCTCTATATTTGCAGCGGATGCATTCACAGCAATTATCAGGGAAGGGCAGACAATATGGCTTGTACTTAAAGTGGCAGGTCATTTTGGAGGAGCAGCTTTTTTTATAGTTGCAAATGTGCGCTGATACAGAGTGACACCAACAGTCGCCTCCAGCATTAGACCTATCAGGTTCTGCACGGTGCCGTCAAACTCTAAAAAATGACAGGCACTGAGACTCAGTTTTGGTATGACTGTTACATCTGTCTTCATGTCGCTGCACTTTGTGGCAGGAGCCTGGAATCAGGATCACCAGTGAAATGAGGACAAATACCCAGAGCAGATGATAATGATAGTGATGGCTGACTGTGCATGAGAAAATAAGTGACAAAACTGTGAAAAAGAAGGAGTTTTTGATAATTACCAGATGGCTGTCCTAGTTTTAAAAGTGGCATAAAAAACACAGTAAGCCACACTTTTTAGATAACATTTTTGGAAACATGCCAATTATCTGTCGGCGAGAGTTAAGCCTGGCACACATGAACAGTTTTTTTAAATAAGACATTGGAAAAAGGAAACATGAACACACATAATTATTGGGGTATTTTGCAGATATCCAATATGCCAATATCTCCAAACTCATTTTACTCTATAGTGCCATTGATACTGTTATATATACACATTTTAGTTCAGACCACAAAGTCTCTCCTTCACTACAATTTAACTATCAGTCTCAATGTGAATGTTTGTTTTTAGAACAGACATAAAACAAGACAGATTATATTTGATTTTACTTTAAATGACAGCTTTAATCTTTTCACATAAAGACATTCAGTAACAAAATAGATTATTTGTATTAAATGTATATTTTATATAATCAAGCTTCGTGTGCTTTAAGTGAGCCAAAACAGCACTGCTAACTGACACTGACCTCTGCAGAGTGCTGTATAGGTACGGTAGTGGTGCACTTAAGTGTTTTAAGGAGCCATCAAACTTTTAAATTAAAAAGAATTCCTCTGACTAAAGAACAGGTTTGCAGGGTAGGTTTCAGAGAAAGCGCTTGTTTTCAAATTAAAAAAAAAACTCAAGCTCAATGTAGAAAAAAATGTTGCTCAGACCTTAAAAAAAGAAAAATTAATAAACCTACCTTAGCGTATTTATATATTCTGCCAGTTTGTTTGGCCATTATACTGGCTGTATAACCTGACACACCAGATAGACTGTTTCATATATCCATTGCATAGGAAGTATTTTACAATCATCTGGGAAACCTCACATACAAAGTGTTAGCGAAGGGAGGGACATCTCCGAAATTCTTGGAAGGTGAATGGATAAATGTTCTGCCAGTCACATTCATTACGGGCCTGTCAGAGGAACAAGGCAGGCATATGCAGCTCCAGTAACCTGAGCTCAACAGACAAGCGCTGCTGTAGTTTATAACGGCACAGCTGGTCGATGGATTTCAGTGTGGCTCTTGATCTTGTTTTAATAAAGAAATGTGGTCCAGGTCTAATAATGTGCTACTATACTATTGCTACATCTGAGCTAATTGCGGCAGTCATTGTAGATACAAGCTTACAGTTCAACTAGACCCCGCCCAGAACTATCGCAAAATCATACTGAAACAGGTTGGGACAAGACGGAAAACATCTTTTCCATCACAAAAATCATTCAGTTCTTTTTTTTTTAATGAAAAAATATGGTAAACAATTATAGTTCTGATAAAATTGCTGCTATACTATAGCTACAGTTGAAACCAGAAGTTTACATACACCAAATAAAAATGCACATAAACTTTTTTTTCTCACCGTCTAACATTAAATCAGATTAAACTTTTCCTGTTTTTGGTCATTTAGGATTACCAAAATTATTTCTATTTGCTAAATGCCAGAATTATGAGAAAAGGATTTTTTTAGACAATTTTTATTACTTTCTTCAAAGTCAGAAGTTTACATACACTAAGATTACTAGGCCTTTAAACAATTGGGAAAGCCCAGATGATGATGTCATGTCTTTGGAAGCCTCTGATAGGTTTATTGACAACATTTGAGTTAATTAGAGGCACACCTGTGGATGTATTTTAAGGCACACCGGAAACACACTGCTTCTTTGTGTAACATCATGGGAAAATCAAAAGAAATCAGCCAAGATATCAGGAAGGGAATTGTGGACTTGCACAAGTCTGGTTCATCCTTGGGTGAAATTTCCAGATGCCTGAAGGTGCCACGTTCATCTGTTCAAACAATTATACGCAAGTATAAACACCATGGGAATGTCCAGCTGTCATACCGCTCAAGAAGGAGACGGGTTCTGTGTCCCAGAGATGAACGTGCTTTGGTCCGAAAAGTGCATCTCAACCCAAGAATAAAAGCAAAAGACCTTGTGAAGATGCTGGCTGAAGCTGGTAAGAGTGTGTCATTATCAACAGTCAAACGAGTCCTGGACCGACATGGGCTGAAAGGCCACCCTCCCAGGAAGAAGCCATTACTCCAAAAGAAACATAAAAAAAGCCAGATTACAGTTTGCAAATGCACACAGGGACAAAGACCTTAATTTTTGGAGACATGTTCTGTGGTCTGACGAAACTAAAATTGAACTTTTTGGCCATAATGACCATCGTTACATTTGGAGAAAAAAGGGGGAAGCTTGCAAGCCTGAGAACACCATCCCAACTGTGAAACATGGGGGTGGCAGCATCATGTTGTGGGGGTGTTTTGCTGCAGGAGGGACTGGTGCACTTCACAAAATAGATGGCATCATGAGGAAAGAATATTATGTGGAAATACTGAAGCAACATCTCAAGACATCAGCCAGGAAGTTAAAACTTGGGCGCAAATGGGTTTTCCAAATGGACAATGACCCTATGCATACTGCCAAACTGGTTACAAAGTGGCTTGAGGATAACAAAGTCAATGTTTTGGAGTGGCCATCACAAAGCCCTGATCTCAATCCCATTGAAAATTTATGGGCAGAGCTGAAAAGGCATGTGCGAGCAAGGCGGCCTACAAACTTGGCTCATTTACACAAGTTCTACCAGGAGGAATGGGCCAAAATTCCTGTAAACTATTGTGAGAAGCTTGTGGAAGCATATCCAAAACGTTTGACCCAAGTCATACAGTTTAAAGGCAATGCTACCAAATACTAATGAATTGTATGTAAACTTCTGACTCTCAAGAAAATAATAAAAAATTGTCTAAAAAATGATCTCTCTCATTATTCTGGCATTTAGCAAATAGAAATAATTTTGGTAATCCTAAATGACCAAAAACAGGAAAAGTTTAATCTGATTTAATGTTAGACGGTGAGAAAAAAAAGTTTATGTGCATTTTTATTTGGTGTATGTAAACTTCTGCTTTCAACTGTACATCTGAGCTAAACGTAACACAGATGGTGGCAATGGCTTCCAGTACAACTCACCCTGCCTGTATCTACTGCTTCATTCTCCTCAAATGACACTGATTAGTCATGTCCATTCTCAGACCTGGCACAGTCATTTCAGATTAGAGCTTAACAAGATAGATCTGCCTGATGACAGACTGATAGTGGCAGACATGTTCATATCTGCCAGTACTGATAATCTGAAGTTTGTAGATATTATCTGCCGACAGCAATAATATGCTGATAATATGCATCTAGGGAGGCACAATATTATTGACATGTTATCAGCATGGGCAGATGTTAGTTTAAAAAGTGAGTTATCATATGAGGTCAGGTCAAATTCCAGTTCTGCGCTTTATCACACTACACCCTGTCAACTTTGGTCCTGTACAGTTTTGGCCTCCTGATGGGCACCCTGCTGGATCAGGCCCGGGATGGCCCGCCCATATCAGGCAGCTGACCCTTCCCATCCCTGCCCTCCCGAGGACGTCAGCGTTAGACACATGGTCTTGTCAATGACACCCAAAAAGAGAAGTAACCCGAAGAGAAGATGTCACAAAGGAGTCCAGCCAGTGCCTCTCAACATCCAGGCCTTACAGGAGTATAGTAGGACCAGAAGGACCAAGGACTGAAAGAGTCTGCCTTTCATCTGCCTGGAGTGCCACACTGTCTAGCTCCAAGTCTGTAGTTCATCTCAGCCTCACAGTCAGCGGGTCAATGGATTACACTGCAAGGATCATGGCATCATCAGCAAAGTCCAGACCAGTGATCTGGACATCCCCAAATGACACCCCAGTTAGCTGCCCCAGTTACCTGCATGATTATCCGTTCCATACAGGTACTGAAGAGTGTAGGGGCTAAGATGCACCCCTGCCTTGCCCAAGAATTAACCGGTAAGAAGTCAGAGGCAAAGCTATCACACTTGACAGCACTCTCTGTACCAGATTATAAGACAGACATCAGCTGGATGAGCAAACGTGGTATCCCACGTTGCTCCAGATTCCTCCAGAGGGCATCTCAACGCACTGAGTTGAACGCCTTCAGGAAGTCAATTATCAGTATTGGCAGACATGAACATTTCTGCCAGTATTTACAATCCATACTATGGCTGGAGAAATCTGCCAATATCAGCTAAAAAGAACAAATGAGTTGGTGGAGTTTTAGGCTGGACCAGCACACCTACGTCACCTGAAGTCTTTTTCTTTATTCACCATCATTCCTTACATTTTAAAGTGTGTCTTCAGGACTATAATATGGTGAGGTGATCATCCTCAAACTTTAAATTGTGTGTTTTGAGGACTGAAGTTTTAGGTCTGAACTACATGAAAAAATCTTTATCCATATTTGTATGGGCTATAATTAATTTGTGGGCATATCGGATGTCAGCATAAATCTAATATCATTCATGAGAGCAAAAAATTCACAAACTGGTGTCAGACACTCGAAACCTAAAATTTGCAAAATCTCCTGCAGGTAGATGTGACTTAATAGTAAACAAACATGGCATATAATAGACAAGTAGAAGTGGCAATAGTTTTTGGGCAACTTTTAACAGAAAATATAGTAAGAATAGATTAAAATGAACTATAGAAACCATGAAGACTGTTTGAATATGGGATGTACATGTTACGGTACAGGTGGAGTAAACATGCTTCCTTATCCAGTCAGCTCGTTTCACAATTAGCTATCCATTTGTTAACTAGATAATCTTTCAAGCATGTGCTTGGTTGTTCTCAGTTTTTTGCTTGATCACAGCTTGATACCTGATCTGAAAATGTCAAACATACTGTATTTATAAGTTTAGATTAGTGTAGCCCCAGCATTAATTCAAGAAGAGGAGGTCATTCTAAGCACACTTCACACCACAGGAAAATCTGGAAAGATAATCTTAAGAACCATAACGAAATCAGGATTTAGTTTACTTTACTAAGAAGGGGGAATTGGGTTTGTACCATGCTGTAGATGGTTAAGTTGACCCCACTCTTTCACCAGCAGCAGGTTGGCTCAACTGACCAAAAAGACTGTAAAAACAGGGAAAGGTGTCGGCCTGGATCTGATGAATGAAAAAAATCTAGCACCTCTAACGCTCACTAATTAACCAGTTACATCTTGTTTGTTTAATTTGTACAAAAACATAGTGTGAAAAGAAGAAGAAGTGGTTTTACGGGGTTATGTATGGAACTTTTTCTTGCCCTCAGATGAAACGTGTTAATTAGTGAGATTTTAAGGGGCTGCAGGCTGTTTTTTCACTTGTAACAAAACTAGGCTATCTTTGATTGTTTTAAGACTTTTCTATTAAAACATCACCTTAATGAGTACAATTAAGAGCTGGTTGAGTCTTTTTTTCATTTTCTGCTTGTTTGCCTTGAAATTATCACACTTATCAGGATGCAGAATGTGCAGCATGTATGCCAGATGATAGATCATTTTTTAACTTTCTTAAAATAAAGAGCACATTAAATCACTGATTGCTAAGACAACAGACAAAACAAAGTGCCCTTTATAGAGTAACAAGTGTTTATGCGAAGCTTTTACATCATGAGCCTTGCTTTTCTTTGGCTTTGGAAATTCACTGTGGAGGTGTTCCCTGTCATAATGATTTGTTCTCCTGCTTAACTTGACCATGAATGATCTTTTTTCTGTTACAGCTACAGAAATAGTTGAAACATGACTTTGGGGGGAAAGTCACCAGGGGCACCTGAACAAAGCTCCGCCCCGCAGACGCCTACGGGTGCCAAGCTGAAAGTGAGACCTGCCTCCAGGAGGAATGTTTACCCAAGCTTAGCACAGAGCCTTTATTGCTCACAGCAGCATGAGTTGATTTCTGTCTGCATTTCACTTCTTCTGCTCCAGCTCTGTGCCATTTCATATCGGGGCCTGCCCAAAACGAGACCCCCCCCCCCTCCTCCTCTGATGACAAGAATAGCTCCTTTAAAGACACAGAGTGAGAGAGTGCAGGGAAATCAACCGTGTGTGATCAAGTGTAAAGTAACTGTACGCTGGGAGAAGAGGGAAGGCTTAGAGGAATTTGAGAAAAGGGATTCCAGGCATTCCTAGGAACTACTCAGAGTTAAATTATGGAAAAGGAGCAGAGATATAAACTGTTATTTTCAACAGCATTCCCAAACACATGGAGTTAAATAAGAACCTATTTAAGAATGAATGGCCTTGGAGAAAAGGGAATTTTCCCAAGTTAGCTCCAAAAAAGGAGACAGACTCCAGCTGAGTGGAACAATATGTGTCATAGCTGTATTCTGTGTGCTGTTTACTGCCAGGGCTGAGTATTTAAGTGGATTTAGACTCTGAAAAAGGATGCACAATGTTGCATCACTCTACATTTTCAGGTGTTGTGCTATTCAAGGTACAAGGAGCTGCATGTTTTGCACTTCTCCACAGAATGCAAAGCTTTTTTCAACACTAAAATTAACCTTAGAGTAGAAAATAGCATATCCATAATAAAAGAAACACGATTCTTTGACTGGCTGCACTTCTATTTGTAGCCCAGAAAATTTATACCAGACTTTATATAGACATGAATTGCATTTTCCTGAAGAAATAAGTTACCTTCATGTACCTGTCTACCTGGAGCTCCAGTACATGCAGTGCCATTTTTAAATATGTAAGGTAACACTTCACTGATCTTTTTCTCGCTGTCTCTTGTGCTCAATCACACCCTGAAATAACCTGATCTTTAACACACAGTTCCTGCCATATCCATTTTCAAAACCAGACAATGCACACACGCAACAGCACCTTACGCACACTTTGCATTGAAATCAAAGTAGAGCTTGTGCAAACTTTTTTATGGAGCTCAGATGTTAAAGGCATCGGAAAAGGGAGGTCTAGAGGAGGTTTTACCTTGTATGTGCTGGTTGACCACGTTCTCCAGCCGGTCGAGCCTCTCCATGATCCGAAGTGTGTCTCCTCTTTTGTCCCCCTCTAACTTTCTCTCCGGTAAAGGCATGGGGACTTTGATGTAAATGTTGGCGATGTAGTTCGTAACCCATCCGACATAGAGCAGGCACACTATGTTGGTCATGCCGCTAAGGATCACGCATGTGGACACCAAAGTTTTGGTTCTCCTGGTGCAAGCCATGCCGACATCCCTCCATACAGCCTGCAGGATCCCGACTAGCCGGAGCACAGGGCGACAGACGCCCGTAAAGAAAAGGGAAAATTAAGTTATTTCCACCGATTGTACAGCGATGGAGAATCCAAAGCGCGGAGCTTTTAGTCTGGAAAAGTGCCGCGAATTTACGCAGGCTGCTGTCAAAAATCTACAGGTGAAGGCTTCCTCCCTCGCTTCATTGCGAACCACCGTCAGCTCCAGTCGCATGTGAGGATCAAGGAAACAGGCAGCATCCTGCAGCAGCCAATGAGAGGGATGGTGAGGACTGACAGCCGCCCCTGCTGCACGCGCCTCGCTGCGCACTGATTCACTGTGGAAGTGGATCTGGCCGGACTATTTCCAAAGCTCAAAGTGTGATAACCCAATTCTGCCTACAGATATCCACCCCAGTCCACACATCTGATGTGTGATACTCTCCTTCCTGCAGTGAAACTAATCCAGCTGAAGGTCCGAGAGTTGATGCTTATTATCTACCTCGTGCACGAGCAGAGGGACTGAAAGAGTTGCCAGGATGAGACCTTTCCTCATGAACAAGATGAATTGGATTTCTTGGTGCAGTACTGGATGAAGCCACGAGATAGAGACAACGAGACAATAGGTGCGGTGGGGTCATGGACACACATGCAGGGAAGAGGATCCACGCATGCACGTTGTGTAATTAAACCTGTGTGTGCAGGTAGAGATAGCATGGCTAGACTAATGACTGTAAATTTCATCAAAAGGGCAAAGGCATGGGACAAAGTATGATAGACGTAGCCTTAATATGTTTCCATTTTGAGCACCTTTGCATTGCTAATTTCCCTGTAGAGGTTCTTTTTGTGCCATAAAGTGATTATTGGATTCTCAATTTGGAGGTGAAAGGCCCATTAGCATGCAGCACAGGAGGAGGAAATAGACTCATTATATGGTGCAGCATAAATGGAGCAAGGCTTAACATGTATCTGTTTTTAAGGAAGTTTTGGTCCATTTCCACTGCCTGATTCTCATATCTGTGAAGAGCCAGTCGATTCTGTGTGTCACAGCTGTTTCTTCTTTTTGTTCCATGCATGGCCACCCTGGTTCCTTCAAATCTTCCACCTACTCTCATCACATCATGCTGCTTGTTTAAAACTATCCAGCTTTTGTGCTTAACAAAGATGATCCCTCAGATGAGCATGGAAAAGACAGAATCATGCTGAGTCTTTTACAGTGTTTTGACAAAGAATCTTGATTGTGTTTTGACAGTGTTTTTCACAATCATCCTCATACATGATTATTCACTAATGACAGACTTTGTCATTCAATCCGTCTGACTCAGCTACAACACAGCAGGCTGCCAGAGTATAACTTTTATTCTCTATGATGACAGAAAATGATCACACCAATAAAAGAGGACTTGTTTTTAAACAGCTTTATTGTCATGCTTCATGTCCTACATTTTCACAAGATTAAAATTGATTTTGAGTTATGATGAGAAACGACACATTTATTTGTGGTAATGCCAATAACCACTGCCTTAGTGTAAAATAAAAAGAGCTTGCTCTTGGTTGCTATAGCCGACTAATCAAAACCAGAAAGCTGCTACTGTTTTAAAGATAAAACAGTCAAAATGTGCATCTGTCGCCTTGTCAAAAAGGCATGCTTTGCATCAAAAGTGTCAACAGTCTTTCAAAGAGCATCAACCCGATTTAGTCTGTCCTCTATAATCCAGATTTAATGACAGCCTACGTCATCGAAATGCCTGCTCAGCAGCAGCCATTTATGGCAGTCCGATGATCAATGCAGGAGAATGTGGCCCATTCATCTCCTCTAACAGACCTGCCAGAGTGCAAAAGTTTGCTGTATGTGAAGGCTTTTCTATTATCCAGCTGCGAAGAAATGTTATTTTGCTCTTTTTGCTCATTTGATCTCATCTTAACACACAAGACTCTACTGAAAGTCGATAAAAGTGTTTCACCATCCAATTTCAACTCAAAGTACAACTCTGCACATAAACGGTATAAAAGTTTGAAATAGTGACCATGGATTCATGAAGGTCTGCCATGGCTGAAATGGAAAATGGATTATTGGATGAATAGACATCTAAGTCAGATTTTTTGATTTAAAAAATCATTTGAATGGATTTAAAGAAGCTTCTTATACTGTTAGGTCATTTATAAAAAAACTATCAGCCATTCCTTTTATGTCCTGTTTCTAATGATTTTCCACTGCTTTTAATGACACTATATCAGTAGAATGATCAGTCAAAACAGTAATAAGGAGATTAAACATAACTCACATGTAGTGACAGTGTAGGCATGCTGGTTAAATAAACCTAACACAAAAAGTAAGGAAATTTGTGTTTGGTAGATTATTTATTTTTGCAACAATGCACCTTGTCAATAAATCACATACTGTTGGAAAGTCTGTCTATTACCCTTTTAAATGGTGCCACATTTGACAGGAACATGCATTTTTGGGATGAGCAGCAGAGCTGAGTATGTGGGTTGAGACCACAAAAAAATGCCAGATCTTCTCTGTCAGTGCCAAACAGCTAAATTTTTCACTGACTCTTGTTTGGTGGATTGGGTGCTTGCAGTCTGAAGAAACAAGACATATTGGCAATTAAACAATTTATTCATTGAACAAACAAGAGCTTCAGTAGGATGTAGAAGAACCATACACATACACAACAGCCTGATACCTCCTCCTCATCCTGTTAACCAGCCTGGCCTTACACTGCTGTGGGATGGCATCCCATTCTTCGACCAGCATTTGTCGCAGATCAGCCAATGTGTTCGTCACTCTGGCACGAACAGCACGCACAAGCTGATCCCACAAGTGTTCAGTGGGGTTGAGGTCAGGACTGCTGGCAGGCCATTCCATCCTCTCCACTCCCAAATTCTGGAGGTAGTTTTGGAGGGTAGAGTTCAGGTTCAGACTGGGGAGATAATGGATTGCCACTGGATGCAGAATCTCATCTTGATATCTCTCTGCATTGAGACTGGGAGATGCCACACCACACCATCGCTGCCTCCACCAAAACATGTTACTCTATCGATGCAGCAATCAGCGTAGCATGTTCCATGTCTTCCCTGGTTGTCAGCTCCTGGGGGTACCAGAAGCTCAAAACCAGAGTCAATAACAACAGCAGAATAAGCTGTTTGGCAATGGCAGAGAAGATTTGGCAAATTTTTCATGTGTGCAACTCACATACTCAGCTTTGCTGCTCATCCCACAAATGCATGTTCCTTACATATGTGGCACCAGATGTATTGACAAGAAGCATTGTTACAACAAAGAAAAAAATCTAACAAACACAAAATTTCTTACTTTATGTGCTAAGTTTAGTTGACTCTCCTGCTGTTTCATGCGCTCCTCCACACATGCACACATACTGTCATGTAACATCAACTGTTTCACTGGGTCTCAGCTATCTGGTAGCACTGCTCCACTCTCTCATTGTTTCATTGTTAACCTATAGTACCACTGCCTTTTTATACATGAGTTTTCCCGCCTCTAGTTTATTCATAACATAGTTGGGTTTAGCCAACTATTTATATGACATCATCAGTCCCATATGACATCATCAGTCTCAGAAGACATCACTAGCCAACACCTCTACCATCAGTGTCTGGACTCCACAAGGGGATTGATCTTGTTGCCGTCAAGGCCTTACACCCTTTCATAACCCAGTGTCCCAATAGAGTCCAAGTGCCAAAGACTCTGTGATGCTCATCTTTGAATCATTTAGTAGTCTCTTTTGATTGAAAAAAATATATATATATAAATATATATATATATCTTCAAAAGTCAGCATGACACTTCATTTTCATTTTATTTTATGCACATGGTCTTCTTTGATGCTATTATTCTATGTCTACATGTCAACAGTCTTGCATATGTTACATCATATGATACATCAGATACCAAACCAGCCAAATATCTAACCTTGAACAAGGTTCTTCATCTTTTTTTCAGTCAAAACAAGTCTTTGTGGACTTCATTTTTCAGATCACCAAGGATATAATTTTGCAAAGTTAACTAGTGAAATATCTTGTGAAAATTTCAGAAAATGAATCATTTGAATCAAAATTTAGGATAATGGCTTGAAATTACTTCAAATGGGCTGTGTGGCCTGTGCTACCCTGACTGAACTCTAATAGAGAGAGATGAATGAAGAGACGAGGCAATGGGAAGAGGAATTAAAATGAGATTTTGGCTTAGCAATCTGACAGTCATATTGAAGGAGTCAATGCAAAAAGAACTTAGTTTCAACATTCTCGATGTGATATGCTGCAGCAAGAGTTAGCAGGGTCTGAAGTCTTTCTTTGAAAAGGTCAATCCCCTCTCCCCTGAATAATGATGTGATAAATTACATCCATGGAGTAAGAACCAAAATATATACACATAGGATGGATCAAATTTAATTAAAACTAACACAATAATATTTTCTATTTTTCTTATGAAGTTGTTGACATGAGTGACCATACCAGTTGATCACTGAGTGATGATTAGATTTGTGAGAGTAAATTTGTGAGACCACAGAAACACGTCATACTAGCAGGTCTCTGTCAAAATCTTGATGTAAATTCATCATGTTTATGCTAATCAGTAGATTGATGCTCACTTGTGTTATCAATAAGAAACAAAGGAGACAGAATGATGCCAGAGAAGGCTGATTTTCAAATAGGAAGGCTAACACATGGATGGGTTTACCACGAGGCAGAGGCAGGCAATCGCCTAGAGCCTCATGTTCCAAGGAGTCACAAGATATAATCATTAAGTTTCCATCGTTTATGAGGCATATGTCAAAAATATTTTCAATGATTAAGACATGCATTTTGAATTAAAATAAGCTGTTAATAGTGAACAAAGTTACATCAAAATAGATCTTAATGATCCCTAAAAAATCCTTAGGAATGACCTCTGGCAGGTCATCAACCAACAGATACAAGCCCCTTAAAATTCTTGAAATGTCTTTATTCAAGTAAATTACATTTTGACAGTTTCCTGAAGACATGCAGGTTTGCAGTACATAAAATGATAGATAATATACAGTGCTTAACAAATTTATTAGACCACCTGTCATATTTATCTCAGAGACCATCCAGCATCATGAAGTGCTTTAATGCAGACTCTTTCATTTTCAGTGAGCTCTTCACATTTTACCATTTTGAACAGGAATGAGGGATTTCAAACTAAATTCACCCAAATTTGAGCCGGCTCACTGGGCTTCTCTGAGAAGTCAGAAATTAATCAAGCATAACATTCAACCACTAAAACTCATTTTTCTGTTCAGGATTGCAAGTAAATAACCATAATTTGACATAATAATCAAGAAATAATAATGTGCTTTACTATTTTTTCCGTTTTTTTGTAAATCAGTAAATTTGAAAATTCATGGATAACAACAATAATTATATTTTAGCATTAAAAATATCATTTGGGTTAAAGAGCTTCTACATGTTGGTGTATTAACCATTGCAGAAACATAAAAAATGATTTTGGTAATTACCAATGCTGTTAATTTATGGCAGCTGTGGCATAAACCTTACTTTGGTTAGGGTTAGGGTGGTCTAATAAATTTGTTAAGCACTGTAGATCTGTGGCAGAAGAAAATATTTTTTTTAAGTTACAGCTGGCTTAGAAACGTGAAAATATTAAGTGAAGTTAGCTATTTGGAATTTTTATTTCTGATTGGGAAATGTCCTGTAGTAATCTGACTTTGTTACCTTAAAAGAGATGCTTCAAAATATTTTGCTTACTTGCTGTGATCGCTCTTACTAAACAGAGAAGGGCCTCTTATTGGTATTAGCCTTGACCCTTTTAAAATTGACTGAAAAAGCTTTTTCTGCCCCACCCTCAAGACTAACTCAAGACTATTCAGCTCTGTTTTCCCTTTCTTAACTGTGTTCATGACCCTCTCCTCAGTTTAAATGGCAGTTTTAGAAGAAGGAAGCTTGTCCTTGTAAGTGTAATCACTGGATGTTCCTGCTACCCCACGAGTTGTCATGAAGATGACCTCGAAGCCATGTACACATTAATTGACACACCACAAACACCTGCAGGTACTGGACCTGCAACTTGCATCGATTGCTTTCTGAGTGTGAGCCAGCCTCAGGGACAGTCTGAGGTTGGTATCTTGGACCTTTGATCCTCCCTCTGAGTGATCTACCCAGCCAAGCAGCTGTCACATTTATCTGAACCAACAGTCTCCTTGTGGGCTGATTAATTACTTTGTGTAAGAGGTTATCCTATAATCATCTCTGTGAGGTCCCAGAGACAAAGACGCCACCACTGAAAGTTACTCAGCAGAGACAGCCACCATTAATCTACAAAACACACTTGTGAAATGTGGGAATTAGGTCTGACAACCCCATAAAGATAAGTGAAAAGAAAAAACTTAAATCAAAGCTTCTTTGGAAACTTTTTCGCAACAATAAATGAGAGAAAATTCATTGATATTTTTCAATGTTATGTTGGATAAGACACTAAATCCTCTCCAGATTCATGAGGTGCCGTTCTGAGGCTGACCTCCTGATTGTCTCACAATCCTCCCATTAAACGGTAGAAATGGCTGACACAAACCCAGCCTTCATGTGGTGTGGGAGGCTGACCCTTTCTTCTGAACTCTCAGTGTGTGGGGGAACCTACTAGAAAAAGGAAATTTCCCTCGAGACGCGGGATCACTTTCAATTAACTCACATTTAACTGGTGCACACTGCTTATTGTTGTACAAAACGCTGAAAAAAGGCAAGTAACTCTAGTTTCAAAGAATCTAATACGCCTAATATGCCAATGCCAGCACAGGCTTTAGATTCACCCACACAGAGGGATCTATGAACATATGTGCATGCAGCATACATGCAACAATACTGAATACACAGAACTTACAGTACATTTATTCCCAAAAATGAAACTTTATGCATTTTTTATGCAGCAAATGTATGATTTAGAATAGTCTATATAAAGCAAATGCAATTCCTGATCACTTGTCTTCATAAAAGTACATTTGCACTGTTTAAGATTTTATTCTTTGAATTTATAACCCCATATAAGCATTTACACAAGAAACAGTAAAGAAAAGTTTTCACTAAGCAGATTGCAGCTTCGCTTTTAATCTCCATCTGATGTTTTATCACCTGCACCTTGTTAAAAAAAACACTTGAGTGGATTGAAGAAATATTCCAAGTCTTTACAGCAAGCAAGCTGAGTGTTTGCACTTTCAAATAAGCCCATATATATCAAGGTTAGAAGCTGCAAAATTACTCCTCCAGACGTGGACACAGAGGTTGTGAGATAACAATCACACTGAATTAAAGCACATTTATTTTTAGAGGCTTTCATCACACATTTGTCTCTGAGGAGTTCACAGAGGGAAGGCATGATCCTTCCTTGATCACTCTTATCGTTATCACTCACGATAAAATGAAGTGCTGTAATGTGTGATGAAACAAGTGAAATAGGCAACCAAAGCAGATGGCGGCGACGAGCTTCACGCATCAAATTTATTTACGAGAGGTGAACATGATTTCACAGGTGCCATCTAATGCAATTTTATTCTACAGTCTAGGGGGATACACTCATTTTAATGTTACTGTACATTTGCTTTTTTTTTATAACAGAGACGAAAAAATATGCTGCATCTTATAATTTATACCTTGAAGTCTTTCATATTTGATAGACCCATTTGATAAAGTATTTTACTAAGTTTATGAAGACAATAAAAAAGAATCACCTACTTTGAAAAAGTATTTATAGTCTCATAGTATTATTATCATTTCTATGATCATTTTTAATATAAGGCTGATGATTCTTTTAAGCCTAATAACCCCGTATACTATGTGTCTTAAGTGTCTGGTTTATCCAATTTAGTAATTCTTAGTATATTTTTCTTTTTTCCCCAATGATGTACTTTTATTCATTCACGCATTCATCGGTCAATCAAGATAGAGTCAAAGCAAACCAAGGAAAGCAGAAGGAGCTAACTCAAGAGTCACCCAACACAGAAACCCTGTCGGCTCATACAGCTTACAGGGCTCAATAACAAAGATATTTGGTCTTTAAATTGACTCTTGTTTCAGGATTAGGATTAGGCTATACTACAATTAGCTCAGACCAAGCAATATGAGTAGTAAGCATCAAGTCATAGTTGGGGGTAGCCCAGGGCTGATATGACCTCAGATGTTTTGTAAATGAATCCATGGTTTTAAGTTTAATTTCCTTCTTGCTGAGGTGTCTCAAGATGCTACAGACTATATCATATTTCCTGATGGATTCATTCATCAGACATATACTGTGAAAATGTGTGTTTATCATTGATTTAACTTAGCTATAGCAGAGGTGCCAGTGACTTTACACAACTACAGAGTTTATAGTTGCTTCACGGACCTGGTTAAATGCCAAAACCTGCTTCTTTTACTCATAATGGACTTTTAAAAAAGTACGTTATGTGTTAAGACACACCTTTAAACTATTTTTAAGCTGTTACGAGATGAATTGCTGCAGCGCTTAAGACAAAGCAAGTCGATCCAATGCACAGCTTGTGTTAAAGCCCCATACAGGCCAACAGAGATGCTCTGCAAAGTGAGGACACTTGCTATTTCGTTATTACAGACAAACTTGGACAGGAAAGAACACGTTTTACCTGTTCACTGTGCTGCACACTAACTATGAGTGGGTGATGTTGGGTTAGATACCATGCTAGAGCGAAACATGCTGATTACAGGACTCAGACTGAGCTGTTGTCTGTCACATATCACTCTGCTAAGCTAACGGTGGTATCAGTTATGCCCCTTGTGTGCACTACAACACAATGCATGCATTTAAACTGGTGTTGCAAAAATCCATTCTCTGACAGAAATTTTTACCGGTGTTTTTTTTTTTTTTTTTTTTTTTAACCGGTTTACTGCTCTCCACTTGCTGGGGAATAAGAATCCTTTCAAATAGCCTGCAATGCTGCAAATGCATAGATTTTAAACTCAGATGCTAATGCTAACAAGCTGTAATGTCCTACACTGAGCATTGACAAAGAATGATACATGAACAAAAATAACCAGAACATGGTCAGATTTCTGTCCATATGTTCTAAAAGACTGGATGAGAGATACCACTTGGTGGCCCGATGTTTCATTCCGTTATCTTTTCAAGAGGGTCTGGCTGCAGACTTCAACAAAACCTCTACGCTAGGGTGTTCAGCCGCAGACATGCACACTGGGGTGGACCTCTATGCTGGGGCATGCAGCGGCAGACCCCGACCGCTGGCGTATGGGTCTATGCTGGGGCGTGCAGTAGCAGACCCCGACCCCTATGCTGGGGTAAAGGATTTTAGGGGTCTATGCTATTAAAACCCGAGTGGTTCGGTTTAGGCATTAAAACCTGAGTGCTTAGATTTAGTGTAAGCCAGTGGGCAAGCAGCTAGAGCAGAAAATTTGGCTCAGGCAATATATGCCGCGCCCCAGCACAGAGGTCTGCCCCTGCATGCAGGTCTGCAGCACCCCAGCGTAGAAGTTTGCTCGAGGTCTGCAGCCAGATGCCTTTCTATCTTTTGCTGCCTGGTTTAATTGCCTGGTAAGAGATATAACCACATTTACAGTAGTTATGATGATTAAATCTTACTCATTATCAAATAATCCAACATTCATGGTACTGCTGACAGTATGTGGAGATACATCACATTGTAGTTCCATAAGGTAAACTGCAGACACATGTTTGGATTCTGGATCCAAAGGCTGGTCAAAGCTTGTCCTCTGGCACCACCAGCATTCTCCTACTCTGCTCTACACTTCAGCTTTGTAAATATGAAACTAAATTTAAAAGATGTCATGTTAGTTTATTTGTTGGGCAGAAGGCCACACAGCAACTCTTCAGCATTGTGGTTGATGGTCTACTCTCCCCCTTAGCAAGAAGCAGATGTGACATTTTGTCAGTGTTCCCCTTGATGTCTGCTGCATGTAGCTGCATGGTTAGGAGACCTTTGATATAGGAGAACAACATCACTGGGACTTTCCTCTGCCTATAGTTCAGGATATTTTTAATTTGCATTTACAGCTGACAGTGTTTTTCTTTATTAACCAGTCTGATCCCTTAGAGTCATGCAGTCTCTAATTTCACTGCTTTCATGAGCAAAATCATCCATTTTATCATGCAAAGCAATTTATATGCTACAAAATAGCTGATCAGTGGTTACCATGGGTGCAGAACTACTCTACTGTTTTCTGTTTTATAACTAACACTATATGGACAAAAGTATTTAGTCACGCCTGTTAATTATTATTATTCAGGTGTTTCTATCAGACTTGCTGCCACAGGTGTATGAAATCAAGCGTTTATCCATGGAGTCTCCATTTACAAACATTTGTGAAACAAAATAGGTTGTGCTAAAGAGATCAATTACTTTGAGCATGGTACTGTGATGGATGCCACCTATGCAAGACGGTTCGTGAGATTTCATCCCTGCTGGATACTCCACAGTCAGCTGTACGTGATTTTATTAGAATGTGGAAGCATTTAGGAAGACCATGTAATTCACAGAGCAGGGTCAACGACAGCTAAGGTGCATGGTGCATAAAAGTCGCCGACGATTTGTAGAAGAGTTCTGAACTTCCACTGTCATGCAGGCCTCATGTCACCAAGGCTAAACGACACTTGACTGTGGAGCAGTGAATGACAAATCACGTTCCTCTGTTTGGCGGTCAGATGGGTGAGTCTGGGTTTAATAGATTCTGGGAGAACATTACCTGCCTGACTGCATTGTGCCAAATATGAAGTTTGGTGGAGGAGGGTCATGGCATGGGGCTGTCTTTCAGGGTTTGGACTAGAGCCCAAATCTCCAGTGAAGGTCAGCAACAGTTAAAAGAAGTCCTTTAATTGACTGTGCCCCAGTGCACAAAGACAGCACTATGAAGACATGTATTGGTGAGTTTGGTGCAGAACAACTTGACTGACCCGCACGGAGCCCTGACCTCAACCCAAGACAAGTACCATTGGGATGAACTGGAACACAGATTGTGAGCCAGGCCTTCTCATCCAACACAAGTGCCTGACCTCGTAAATGCTCTACAATGAATGGGAACAAATTCCCTTAGAAAAAATCCAAAATCTTGTAAAAGCCTTCCAAGAAGAGTGGAGGCTGTTCCAGCAACAAAAGAGGGGGCATCTGTGATTACCTCCATCATTCAGCTTGTGGCCTTTTGATAACAACCAATATTTAGCACAGCTTAACTCCATCTGGTGTGATATGGCTTAAATATATGGCAGCTATTAATCAAAATTATAGAAACTGGAGATGTGCTATTCAAGGTATATTATCTTCAGCTTCTTGTATTCTTTACAATAATTCATTCAGATGGACTCATCAGAAAAGAAAAATGAGCAACAAAGGTTCTTAAATCCTTATATGAGCAGTAAAAAATAATTTATAGCCTAAACCACATGACAGAAAATGTCTTTTTCTTTCAGGGTGACTGATAACCCTGCCTTTCATAGTTAATGGTAATGAGTTTGCACTGTGCACACAAAAGTCTGGATTTTTTTGTTGAGTTCTGCTCCACATAAGGATTGGCGCAGCAGTGACTGTTGCAGGACTTCTGTACAGGATGTATTTGGCTGCAAAGGCTATGTATACAGGTGTCTATATGATCGTTTCTTGCCAACATCCCCAACTGTGGAAGAGAAAGTCTGCTTTGCTCTGGTCACAGTTGAAGCAGTGTCCACCTGGTGAGATCTCATTTGCAGTGTGCATCTTTTCACCAAGATTAATTTCTTTAATCTCCGGTTTCTGTGTATTTTGAGGTCAGTGCCCAGAGTTTTGATAAAATGTAGTGCTCTGCAGACACCTTGTGAAGTATGCAACTCATCATTTTTTAATAAAACCATCAAAAATAAGAAACCAGGGGTCTTAACACAGCTTTAAATGAGATATAATGCAATACCTGTGTGTGTGTGGGGGTGTGTGTGTGTGTGTGTGTGTTTACTTCTGGCAAGTACACACAAAGTAAATGAGCTCAGAAAGATGTCAGAAAATGAAAAGCTGAACACAGGGGGTAACTAATTTGAGGACTGGTTTGCATTCAGGAGAAAGCCTTTTAACTCAGAAAAATGAACTGATGAATAGGAAAGTGAAGGTGAAAGGTCTGAGGAGCAGCAGCAGTCAGGTGAGGCAGAAAATTAGAAGAGAAACACTGATGGGCTCACTCAGGCTTTAGGAGGAAATGGGGTTCAAAAGCTCAGTTTGGTGCTCTGAATGAAGGACTGGGCTTCTTCAAGGCAAGTGGTACAAAGCAAGGTTAACATCATCAAGACAAGGAGACAATACAAGATGATATATTTTAATTTTAATTGTTAGCAGACTTTCTCTGGTGCTGGCTGTTTTTCAAATAAAAGCTAAGGGGAAAAAAGACAAAGGAAGAGAGAAAAGAACAACATAGTGTTTGAGTTTGAGTACTTCTACTGACATGAGAGAGGGCCAACACTGACAAGGACTAATCTCCAAATGCACTACCTCTGCACTTATACTCTATTAATATCCTGATGTCTGACAATAACAATAAAAAAAAATCTTGACTGAAAGAAAGAGTTCTTAAATTATGCCAGATGACTCAACCTTATTATAAAAGCATCAAAATACACTTTGTGACAGGGGTTATAGGGGAGCACTGCGAAACCGTTTTATTCTGTTACATTAAAAGAAAACAAGAACAACAAACGACACTACTCTCTATTCAAATTGATGCCGTCCTTGTTTTTCTGGGACAGTGCTGTCCATCCATCCATACATCCATCCATACATACATCCATCCATCCATGCATCCTTTCATCCATCCATCCATCCATCCATCCATCCATACAGTAATCCATCCATCCATCCATCCATGCATCCTTTCATCCATCCATCCATCCTACTACTGACAACGAACTAGCCAGTCATCCTGCTTTCTAGCCATCCAGGGCTGAGTCATTTTGGCAGCAGTGTAAACTAGATTTTATTCTCCACAGTTCTAGCTACTCCTAAGAGACTTAAGGGCATTCTTGGGCCAAATAAGGTCTATGTGTACGTACAAAAGTTAATTTTTGTGAAAGCGAAACTTGTTCTGTCTTTCACTGGTTCAGTACACAAAACCACAATCATGGGAAAGACTGCTGAATTGGCAGTTGTCAAGAAGACAATCACTGACATCCTCCATAGGGAGGGTAAGCCACAGAAGGTCATTGCTGAAAGGGCAGGCTATTTTAGAGGCTGTAACAAAGCATGCTCAAGGAAAGTTGACCGGAAGGGAAGAAGTATGGCAAGAAAGGGGATGTGTCCAACCTTCAGAGGGTTGTCAAATAAAACACATTCAAGAACTGAGGGGATCTTCACAAGGAGTGGACTGAGGCTGGAGTCAGTGGATCAAGATCCACCAGATGTGTCCCTGAAATGTCATGTTCTTAGTGTTGAGCCAATCCTGAGCCCCAAACAACATTAAATGTGTCTAAGGACACCAGGTCTGAGGAGAAAGAGCTGGGCCATTGCTCAGCAGTCTGAAGTCCTGTTTTCAGATGAAAGTAAACTTTGCATTTTGCATTTCATACATTTCCATCTGTTGAGAAGCTCTATGGAGATCCTTATTTCCTTTCCTAGCAGGACTTGGCACCTGCCAACAGTGAATCCAAAACTACCAGCAACTGTTTTTCAGACCATGGTATTACTGTGTTTGATTAACCTGACCACCATAGAGAATCGTCAAGAGGAGGCCAGACTCAACAATACAGACGAGCTGAGGGCTGCTATCAGAGCAACCTGGGCTGCAGTGCCACGGACTAGCTCCATGCCACGCTGCATTTTTGCAGCAAAACCAGGTACTGAGTGCATAAACAAAATAATTTTCCAGGGGGTTAGATCATTAATCACAACAGAGATCTAAGATGAACTGTTTTGAGCTAGTTTATACCGGGTCAAAAACATCAAGTGCTTGATCCATATATTTTTGACCAAAGCATGGCACAGATCTTTCATTTATTCCACTGAAGACTGTGTTACAGGCTAGATATGCTTTAAATAAAGGGTATGATGTGTCACCTTTAATGCCATTAAAGACTTTTTTTGGATACTTAGACCTCACACTTTTAGTGTGAATTTTGCCACACTGACAGAGTGTTTATTGGTAACATTAAATCAATTATGTCAAAACGTGATGTGGAATGAAAGTCAGCACTGCCTTGATTATGCTTTCTTTCTCAGGAGTGGGTCAGTGTAAAGATTTAAGGATTTCAGGAGGTAGCATTTAGTTCATTAATGGTGCAGAGGTAATAGTTTGTGCTCACTGCTGTTCAGGTTTCAAGTGGGTTTATGTTAGTGGTGGAAAAAAGCAAGAACACTTGACTAATGGAAGTAAGAGTTTGGGTTTATTTTGATGTTCTGCTTGTGTTAGTGTGAAAAAATAAAGAGATGAGAGGTTTTAGCTTTAGTGTGATAGTGGCCTTTATAAGGCTGACAGTTTCTGTCAAACACTGCTGCTCATGGTTCAACATAAATGAGTAACTTTTGGTCTTTTATGATTGTGTGTGGTTGTGTGTTTGCGTATGGATTGGTTTGATTGTATTCCTGTGAGTGTTTTTGTAGTAGGGAGGGGCATGCACAGTTTTGTTGTATTTATGCAATGACAATGAAGGCTTTTTCTTCTATCTAGTCTATTGTCTTCTCTGAGGGTGAAGTAAACACCTGGTAAGTGTGCTCTTAAGCCCCCTGCTTTTGGAGTCTTGCCGTTAACTTAAGGGACCTCCAAACACAGATTTCATCTGTGAGTTAGCTAAGCTAACATTTGTTATTTGAGTTGGTTGATAACACCATCTGTGGTTAAAACGTTTCATGTTTCCACTTCATGGGAAAATGTGTTTCAGTGCCAAAAGAGAGACTACAGCCAACAAATAAACATTGGCTTCTTGGTTTCTCATTTCCCACTTTTAGAAAAGGGGACCAGTCACTCTTCCTAAGAAGAGTACCTAAAAGTATTGATCCCCTTGGACGTTTCACCCTTTTTATTGATTTTATAAAACAATCATGGTCAATTTAGCTTTTTTGACAAAAAAAATTTAAAAACTTCTAATGTAAACATGAAAATATTTCTGCAAAGTATTATCAACAAAATCAAAACATGTAAAGTAAGTGACTGCATAAAAATCCTCTATCGGATTGCAGTCTAGGCTTTTACTTTACTAGAACATTCACCTTGTTGTCTTTAAACCATTTTTGTGTAGCTTTGCTGCCTTGGGTCATTGCTGTGCTGAAAAATAAATCTCTCAAGCTGTAGATCTCTTGCAGGCTGAAAAGATTGCCTTCCAGGATTTTCCTATATTTTGCCACATTCATTCTACCCTCTAACTATACAAGCCTTCCAGGGACGGCTACCGAGAAGCATCCCCACGGTGTGATGATGCCACTGCCATGCTTCACAGTGGGATTGTGTGTTTGTGGTTATGTGCAGTGTTTGGTGTCCACCAAACATAGCATCTAGTCTGATGGCCACAAAACATAATTTCCCACTTGACTATGGAGACTCCCGCATGCCTTTTGGTGAACTATAGTCCAGATTTAAATTGAGTTTCCTTCAACAGTAGTTTTGTCTTTGGCGCTCTCCCATAAAGCTTTGACTGGTGAAGAACCAGGGCAACAATTGTTGTGTGTAGAATCTCTCCCATCTCAGCTGCTGAAGCTTGGAACTTGTCCTGAGTAGTCATAGGTGTCTTGGTGGCCTCTGTCACCAGTCTTCATCTAGCATGGGCACACAGTTTGTGAGGACAGCCTGACAGAGGCAGATTTACACATGTGTTATAGTCCTTTCTTTTACTTGAGGATGGTTTTAACTGAACTCTGGGGGATGTTCAGTACATTGGATTTTTTGTATCTATTCCCTGTCTTACACCTTTCAATTACCTTTGCGTTGATTGGAGTGCTCTTTTGTCTTCATGGTGTAATGGTAGCCAGGAATACAGGTGTCTTTTTACTACAATCACTTGGGACACATTCACTGGCTGGACCTCTGTTAAATTAGGTCAGTCACTTTAGAGGGGGTGAATATTTATGCAGTCACTTATTTTACATTTAATATTTTTATTTGATTGAAATTACGTTGTATAAAACTATGTTCACTTTGACATTAAGTGGGTTTTTTTGGTAAATATTTTTGGAAAAAAATCAAAATTATATCGACCATGATTGATTTATAAGATTGATGAAAGGGCAATACGTCCAAGAAGGTTAATACTTTTTATAGGTATTGTACATCACTACAGATGTACTAGTTGGATACCGTTTTATCACTGCAGTTCCTCAGAGTAAATATTTTGCTGTAATGTTGATTAGCTTTTGTAGTTGTTAGCTGCTCAGTGACTGTTTTGACATTTAAACCAACAGAACAGTTTAGCTAGCTTCTTTACAAAAGTTAGATACTGATATCAACATTAGAGTGCTCTGCATTAATAGCTTAACTTTTCCACAGCCAGGTGCATTTTTGATCACACAGCAGGATTTGTTCATCTAAGGCCTTCAGATGGGAATTTTAATATCGGCTGGTCTTTTTTCTGAGAGACTGAGGAGCAGATAGGAACTCATCATCACTGACCATTATAATAGAGGCTCTAATGCCTCACATAAATCTCTTTTCTTTGCCCTACTTTCTCCACTTTCGCTTTGGATGCTTTTCATCTCCCATGCAGGAATGAAGCAAATTTTTCAAACTCAGCAGTTCAGCAGGGGGAGAGAAATATCCAGTATTTGACATCATGCATATAGATCTGTCACACAAAATGAGAAAGCCAAAGTCTATTCAGTGTCTTTTTTTATTTTGGGTAAAGATGACTAAATCCCTTCATGGCTGTGACAAAAAGGCATTGTGTTGGCTCGGATGATTTTTAAGTCAATTATGACAATTTGAGCTCCTACTCAGCCACCCTTAAATAAATATTCTTTGTATATTTGCTTTAAATGCTTCAATATTAAAAGCTTCCCTTTTGTCATTACCACAGTAAAAAAGAATAAAGCTAGTCTCTTTATCCCTTGACACCCTTTTTCTTTCAAAATTTGTGTGTCCTCCATTTTCTCCTCACCCTTGAGTGTTATAAATTTAATCCTGATAGAAAAAAATTAATCCATCTTAAATCCCTTTGTTTATAAGCCTTTAAGCCAGGAATGATTCACTATTTCTAACAAGCTGAAACATTTCACAGTGAACCTCAATTTGTCTGTGAAACTCCAAAATTAAGGCGTAACGAGCAGAAAATCAGGCAGAAAATCCACTTAAACAAGTTTGACTGATATTAAAGGAGATATCTCTTGGCTGTGGGTGACTGGCTTTAGTAATGAGAGCGACACCAGAGAAACTCTTTATGATGCATCTGGTTCATAGCTGTGTGTGGATTTGTGTGTCTTTCTCCCTCTGTAGTCCTGAATACCAAAAGAATGATGTCCCACAGAGATTTAAATAACACAACCTTTTATTTCTACACAAATAAGCTTGCAGGAAGATTAGGAATATTACACTGAATGAGTTATATTTACCATGCTGAATAAAAATCAGGGTCCTCTACTAATATTAAGGACCTACGCTCACTGATCACTTTATTAGGTACACCTGTTCAGCTGCTCATTATTGCACATATTCAATCAGCCAATCATGGGGCAGCAAAAAAATGCATTCAGGCATGTGAACATGGACAAAAAATCTGCTTGAGTTTGACAATGGCACCCCTTTAAAATCTTGAAAAAATTTAAGTCACCTCTATAAAATGTATTGAAAAACAAGACTAGGTTAAAGCCTAGTATATGGCTGACCACAGCTATCTGGGATGCCTGTTGAAATGCCTGACTGGTAGAGTGATTTTGTCATTATTGTTATTTTGTTTTGAGCCAAATGTATTGCGGCTTCTTATATGTACATAGCTACATGCTGTCCTCTCTCTCTCTGTCTCTCCTCTTAATAAAGTTCTTCTCTGTGTACATATGAAACTCTACAGAGGCATGTGTCAGACTTCACTGATAGAGACAGACACTGAGTCACCGGAGATTAAATGTTTTTTGTCAGATATAAGTCTTTAATAGAAGTAAGTTCATACTAAAATTAAATCATTAACTGTTATTAAACCATTTATTCTAAAATAAAATAAAAACTGCAGCAGGTTTCATAAACATTTCTAATTCTCCTCAGACAGGTGTGTAAGGGTCTTTACATGTGTAAAACTAAGCTAAATTTCTACTTTAGTGTTCCTATGGTTTTTTATATCCCTTAATTATCTATAAAAAGCACATTTATCATATTCTCTGCCAATAAGGAAGTGCCAAACGTTTAAGTAACGTTCTCTTAACAAATGTGGAGATTTTAACATTTATTTGTTCCCCATAAACATATAGTATTAAAGAAATATTTACCAAATTTTTTTTTTAACATAGCGCATGGCTCATGCGGGCGACACAGACATACACAGCTGGAGCGCACACACACAGCACTGACGTGCTGATCCTCTGTGGTCCGAGAGGAGCTTTAAGAGGAGAAAGTTCTGCTGTTTATCCTTCAGTATTCTGAAACTTTTACCCTCAACAGATGGAAGCCTTTAGTCTACACTACCGACATGTTAGCGTGCGTTTCAGTGTAGGTGTGTGTGTGTGAGCGTCGCGTTTGTGTGTGTCACTTGAAAGCGGACGAGGAGGAGAGGAGAGCAGCGTGACGCTGCTGCTGTGCTCTGGATTCAACAACAACAGCGGTCCAGTTCGGAGTAAACAGCAGCAGTCTTACAGTGGCATCCAAGCTAACAGCAATCGGCGGACAACATGGACAAGCCCACCACCATGATTGGAAAGCCATGCCGAAACAGACTGGAGTAAAGCAAGAACATTTTTTTCTGTCACAGAAAGCTTTCAGTGTTGCTCTCTGCGCTTGTTTGGCTGACTCGACATCTGGTTCGAACAGAAGCGCCGCTGTGGCTCAGTCCCAGCTAATGACAGGCCTGCTAGAGTCATAAGCTTGGACACAGCAACTCATTAGCTGTTTACAACAACTAACCCTTTCCCGTAACTATCACACAATCATGGGGGATCTGTTGCTTTCCTTGTTGCTCTCAGTGCTAACTTTGATGAAGAAATGTGTTGGTCTGGCTAAGGCCACATGCTAACGTTCGGTTAGAAGCCGTAAATACAGGTACTCCTTTCCCCCTTTAACTATCACACACTTACGCTGAAGTGGTTTGGCAGATGAGCAAAAACACCCTTCCTGTTACAGAAAGCTCTTAGTGTTGCTGTCTTCACTTGTTTTAATAAAGAAATGTCCAGTTTTGACTAAGTGCTGCGGTGACTTAGAGCTAATTGCTACACAAGCAGCCATTGTGTACACAAGCATTCACACAAGAAGTTACCTTTTCCCCCTCAACTATCACATAATCATGCCAAAGCAGGTCAGCAGAGGAGTAAAAAACATCTTTCCCAACATGAAAAGCTTATAGGGTTGTTTTTATTCTTTGTCATACAGAAATGTGGCCTAGTTCTAGTGAGACAGAGGCTTAAGCTAAATGTGAGGTATTTAGAGCAGTGGAGGCAGCCGTTAGAGGGCTCTCCCTCTAAACCCCACCCAAAGCACAACTCTGTATGTATGGCTCTAGTTACCACAGTGGAGGCAGGCATTAGTGACAGCATTCAGTACAAACAAACGCAACCCTGTTATGTAAGGGCCTTCAAAGTAGCATCACTCACTCAGGCACTCAGTCAGTCAGTCAAACATGGACAGCCTCATCTGTAGGGCTGACCTCAGCGGTCAGCCAAAAACCCCAACAACTTACTGTCTATTCTTATGACCGCCGGGGGGATTCATGAAGTAGAATTTAGGAAACAGTGGTTCTTTTTTTCTTTTTTCTCAACATTTCAACTCATTTATCTCCTTTTCTTGGGAAAAATTTGAAAGGGGTTGTGGAAATGGGGTGTAAAATGTACTTGTTTAGTCTTTAGAATGTGGTGGGTCCTGTGACTAGACCAGCTGACAGGCATAAAAACCCATTTTGGTGGATTTAAGTCAACCTGCAGAACTGAACATAAAAGAAAAGCACAGTTCTTGTTCAGGCATGAGCCTGGCTCAGAGCAGTACAGGACCAAGGTTGATGCAGTGAAGTGCCGAACCAACGTATGCTCCCATACTTAACCTGACCTGAGTCACTGACATACGCCTATTTATTTGGTGACTCAGATGCTGACGAGAAAAAAGTAAATGAGACCATTTTGATCCTCAATGGCAAGATGGCTAATGATCTGTCATATTTTCCAGACTATAAGTCGCACTTTTTTTGGCTGATCCTGCGACTTATAGTCAGGTGTGACTTACATATCAAAATATATATAATTCAACATGTTTTCAAATGTTAATTCATACTGACTTACATGAACCAAGGAGTAAACATTACTGTCTACAGCCGCGAGAGGGCGCTCTAG
The DNA here is from genome assembly GCF_018320785.1 of Cheilinus undulatus. Classification (NCBI taxonomy): domain Eukaryota; kingdom Metazoa; phylum Chordata; class Actinopteri; order Labriformes; family Labridae; genus Cheilinus; species Cheilinus undulatus. The sequence goes on along the minus strand of NC_054865.1, from coordinate 35,752,630 downwards.
GCTTGTGACAACTATGCTGCTCCTGTACGACTGAAAGAATTAACTGAAACATTAACTTAAAGACAACTGAGAAAGACTGAACACAAACAAAGTGCCCCCAAAAAGAAAATGCAACTTATAGTCCAGTGTGACTTATATATGTTTTTTCCCTCTTTATGACACATTTTTTGACTGATACGACTTTAGTCCGGAGCAACTTATAGTCCGGAAAATACGGTACACATTCATGGTAATTCTTCAGTGACTTTAAAAGCATTTTGAAGGCACCCCTGATAACGCCAGAATGCACCCAAGTGTGCTACAGCACCCTATGTAAGTGATTGTTAGTGTGTCAAGGCTGTGTGGGGTCTGGCAGGCTTACATGTTTTTTTTTCCCACCATATTCAGACCCTACCATTCAAATATCCCAGCAGAAGTCAAGACTCATCATGCCAGGCAACGTTTTCTAATATTCTACTGTCCATTTAATGAGCCTGTGTGAATTGTAGCCACAATTTCTTGTTCTTAGCTGAGACCCAATGTGGCCTTCTGCCTCTGTAGCCTATGTGTATTAAGGTTTGACATGTTGTTCCTCATACCTAAGCTGTAATAAGAAGTACTTATTTGATTTACTATTGCCTTTGTACAACACATTTTGAACCAGTCTAGCTCTTCTCCTCTGACCTTGGCATCAGCAAGGCACCCAATGCACTGCTTCCCACTGGATAGTTCCTCTATTTTGGACAGTTTTATATAAACCCCAGAGTTGGTTGTGCCTGAAAATCCTGGTAGATTTCTGAAATAAAGACACCTGACCATCTGGCACCAACAACCCTGACACCTTCTAAATCACTTGAATCCCCTCTCTTCTTACTAACACTCACTTTGAACTGGAGCAGATTGTTTAGACCATGTCTAAGTGCCTAAATGCTTTGGTTGCGGCTACTTGATTGGCTGATTAGAAATTTGCGTATATGCCCATTACAAAAAGAGTACCTAATTAAGGGATGAGTGTATGCTGAGCTAAAATCTAACTTTTATATCAGTGCTGAATCACAGAAAAAAGTGTGCTGATATGAAAGAGTGATGAGTATGTAAATTATCAAATGCAGGCGTGGTGTATTCAACACATACTGCTGACTGCACAGCTTTGAGACATAAATCAAAGTCTTTCATACTGTACAAATATGCAGTGTAGTAATTCTGATGCATGTTAAACAGCAGTAGAGATGCTGAAACTAAACCTACCACAGGATAAACAGCCTGGATATATTACAGCCAAGTATCAGTCATATACATTTCAACATTATTCTGGCTGTCTTTGAGATTCATGTTATGCTTGAAATGCCAGTCTAAGTCAGAATTTTACAAACAGCTGTAGAATATACCCCATATAGAGTAAAAGCAATAGAAATGGAGTAATGAGGAAAACGCTTTAATGGATAGACCATGCTGAGAAGATGAAAACAAGCTTCCTGTTGCTGCATGTAGAGAGGAGATCAATCAGCAGATAAAAGTTACCACAAAATATGTAACTATATATGATTTATATATAATATCATGATAAATACTCATATACAGTATATCATTCTTTTTGTAATTGTTTTTCTGTGACCTAAAACCTCTTTGAATCCAAGCAGGTTGGTTTCATTAAAGATTCAGTGACTTTAAAGACCTAAAAGTTGAATAAGGTAATTTGACTGTACTTTGGACTGTTGGGTTTGGTCTGTAGCGATGCATCTTAGGGTCCGTTTCACTGCTATACAGGGGTCTGGCTGCAGACTGTACAGCCACTATCACAGACTGTTCATCTAAGACAGTATATCTCAGAGAAGATATGCCATAATTTGACAGTACAACATTTTTCTACTTATATTTTTAAAACCAAACTTTATTCATAGTTTTAAAAAGTTTGACAGTTACATTCATGAAATAACAACATTGCAAACATTACAGACAAAAAAACATTTCATAAATAAAACAGAGAAAATGGTCGGAGATTATACGCACACATGCATTTAAGAAGTAGTTTGGCTCGCTTTGGCTTAGCTTAAGCTAACAAAGCTACTCTGGCTACATAATTGATGTTATTACATAAGCCAAGTATGCTGTAGCAAAATGAGCTTTAGCAAATGTAGCTAAAGCTAATGTAGTTGTATAGATAACACACCTATGTAGCTTACATAGCTGCTCTGTGAGCCTAACTTTAGCTACATTTGCGCTGATGTGGTACATATGTAGCAATGTCAGGGGTTCTCTGATAAGAATGGAGAAAAGAGCCCTATGCAGAATTGAAAAGCATCTATCTATATGAGTCAACTCAGTGTCCTTACTGTAGACTAGACCTGACTGCATGTCAGAAGTCTGTGACTCAGTGCACAATCTCACTCATATTGCAGATGTGTCAACATCAAAAACAACAATTATCCACCAAAAACATGAGCAAATGAATCCCAGCAGTGATAACTGAAAAACAGGCAGGCAACACACAATGCATGATGGGAAAACTCTGCAACCCAGATTTGAAGTGGCAGTGTGAAGTGCTTGGATCAAGTGACTCTCTACAGAGTTGAACTAACACTGAAAGCATTAACACCGTCAATTAACTCCAACACTGAAGACCATTTCACTCAGAATTTAGTTAAAATTACATTTAGGTGCTTAAAATCAGCTGTGGAATGTTTAACACTGAGATTTCAACACTTCAGGTTTTGCTGTGTAAGTTTTGCCTTACCCTAACCCTAAACGAAAGTTTAATATGATTTTATTTATAAAGCCTAGCGTGTATTTCTAGATATGTACAATGTCTCAGATGAATGGTTGCCATCAGAAATAAACAGGCTGCAGGCAGGAATTTGTGCTACCTCAATGGGCCATTTAATATTACCTGCCTCTCACCTGGTCTCCACCCTTGGAGACCATGGAGCTGTACTCACATGGACATGCAAGAGATGGATATTCTACCAAACCAAGTGTTTGAGAAAGGCTGTTTAGAGCTGGTCAAAAACCTCCACTAGTTCTTCAATCATATTATTTGGACCACAGCATGGCAAAGACAATCATTCAGACCACAGGGGACTGTGTGCTAAGGTGATATATCAGAAACTTTTTGTATTTGTTTTGTATTTTTGGCACGTCTTGTGGACAAAGCTTTGCTTTTTATCAGTTTGGTTATGTTTTCTTTTAAAAAACACATTACGATTGTTCATCAGAAAGCTCATCCTGCTCTCTTTTAACAGCAAATGGTATCATATTCATAGAGCTTCTCAGTGCAAAAAGGAAAAAGGCTTAAAGGTTAATCACTTCATCTAACTAGTTCTCTGCTGCAGTGGGTTCAGGCATTTAAAATTCGAATTTTGATGCTATAAGTCATTTTCTTTTGGTCATAAAGAGACATCAGTTCAATTCTTTTAATTCTGTTTCATAACTAGATTAAAATTCTTTAGGGTGGTCGGACACATTTTCCTTTTTTGTACTATAAGAAAAAATCATTGGGGGTAGTTCAAACATCTCATTTGTGTCAGAGTTACACAGCAAGTAACAAAAGAAAAGGTTTCCTGCTGTAAGTGATAATGAAGGACCACATCAGTGTCTTGCCAGACCAGTTCAGATTTGTGACTTTTTATACGTATTTTAATGTGCAGTAGCTACTTTGATATTGAGCCTGCAAACTGATGTTTAAATTGCACCAGTGCCATCGTGTTCAACAAGCTCTTGTTTGCTGTAAAAGCTCATAAAGGAGACAATCACAGGAAGGGTACTGTAGTTGTTGCAGGCTGCTGTCTGGGTCAGTGTGACCATCAGCTTTGCCTGTGATAGAGGTCTGACCTTACTGCTTTGTAGAACTTTTAATTGGCTGTCTCCAGATACCATCTCCTCTCTTTGTGGACAGATACAGGAACCGATGATGCCTTTGGATGCGGTTGTGTTTATTTTATTAATGAAGAGAGTCTACAAGCGTGGATGGTTTTGGATGTGGAAATTTGTAATTAGCATGAATGGGATAAAAAAGAAACAAGAGCAGGGGAAGCACACAGAAGCAGGCTATAATGGCAGAGCTGGTGTTGACAATTTACCAAAAAAGGCAGTATCTAAAGGCTTACAAAGCTGAAGGCAGGCTGAAAGGGAAGCAGTTCAATGTAAACAAACAATTCTAATGGGCAGGCAGAAAACCAAAAGTCCAAAGGCAGGGACTGGGTCCAGGAGAACAAAGCTTGGGTAAAAAAAAAAAAAAAAACAGGAAAGCTTGATTACTGGGTATGTGGTACAAAGTAGAAGTGGCACAGATTCACAGGGAGGCTGAGGCTAATCACACGCAGGTGAAACCAATCAGAGCAGAGCACGCTGTCAAGGCAAAAACCCACAAGTGACGGGTGTTAAAGAAGAATTTGAAGTAGAACAATGCATGAGAGTTGAACACAGAAATACAGTTTATCACCCCCTCGGCTGTTTGATCTTTTTATTGATTTCATGAAGCAATCATGGTCAATATAATTTGGCTTTTTGACTAAAAAACCTCCTGAATGTCAAAGTGAAAACAGATTTCTACAATGTAATTTCAATTAAATAAGAATATGTAATTCAAAATTAGTGACTGAATAAACATTCTGTGACTGACTTCATGCACCAGAGGTCCAGCCAAGTGATGCTAGTAGTCTCACGATTAGTGAAATATGGATTACCTGAGTGCAGTGAATGTGTCCCGAATGAATGTAGTATAAAGACACCTGTGTCTGGAGGGTCCAGTCACTGGTTAATCAGTATTCCTGGCTAACATTACACCATGAAGACAAAACAACACTCCAACCAACATAGAGAAAAAGTTATTGAGAAGTATAAGTCAAGTGATGGACAAAAAATTCCAAGGCACTGAACATTCCCCAGAGTTCAGCCAAATCCATCATCATGAAATGGAAGGAATATGAGACGTGTAAATCCACGTCTATCAGGCCATCCTCACAAACTGTGTGCCCATGCAAGAAAGAGACTAGTGAGAGAGACCAGACACCTGAGACTACTCTGAAAGAGTTACAAGCTTCAGCAGCTGAGATGGGAGAGACTCTGCATATAAAAACTGTTGCTCAGGTTCTTCAGCAGTCAAAGCTTTATGGAAGCGTGACAAAGAGAAATTGACAGCTGAAGTAAACTCAGATTAATTCTTGACTAGAGTTTATCAAAAGGCATGTGGGAGACTCCATGTTCAAGTGGAAGACAGCTCTTTGATCTGTTGAGACCAAAATGGTGGTTTTTGGCCATCTGACAAGACGCTATGTTTGGTGGACATCAAACACCACACATCATCACAAACACACCATCCCCACTGTAAAGCATGGTGGTGGCAACATCATGCTGTTGGGATGCTTCTTGCCAGCCAGCCCTGGAAGGATTGTAAAGGTAGAGGACAATCACATTGGACAATTTTACTCAGTCTGCAAGAGAACTCCAGCTTGGGAGAAAACTTTTTTCCCAGCAAGACAATGACCCGAAGCATAGAGCGAAAGCTACACAGAAATGGTTTAAAGACAAAAAGGTGAATGTTCTGGAGCAGTCGAGTTAAAGCCCAGACCTCAATCCAACAGAGAATTTGCGGCTGGACTTGGAAAGGGTTGTTCATGCCTGATCCATTCTGACAGATTGTGCAGTTTTGCAAAGAAGAATGGAGTAAAATTGCAGTGTCCAGATGTGCAAGCCTGACTGAGACCTATCCACACAGACTCAGTGCTGTGATTGCAGCCAAAGGTGACTCTACTAAATACTGACTTTAAGGGGTGAATATTTATGCAGTCACTTGTTTTACCTTAGACATCTTTTGTTCAATTGACATTAATTTGTAGTAATCTGTTTACTTTGACATTGGAGAGATTTTTTGTAAACCAAAAATGTCATAAAAGCCCATTTATATTGACAATGATTGATCAACAAAAGGGTAAAACATCCAAGGGAGTGAATACTTTTTATGGGCAGAAGAAAGATTCATTCAAAAGGAAATACCTTTGTAAAAGCAGAAAGTCTTGCAGCAGCAGGAATACACAACTCAGTATGGTTTATTCTGATGTGAACAAGAGCTAAATCATTATGTAGACCACCAAAGTGGAAGAGACAGGAAAGCCTGGCCAAATGACTGTATAGCTCTATTAAAACTCTTTTCATGAAGATGATTCAGGTGAAAGCCATTATCGCTTATCACACTGATTTCTTTATTAAATCTAACAGAAAGGGCAAGATGTAAATGAAGGAAAGCAGAAGGGGTGCAAGATAAGCGATGGGCTTTATTCAGAGGGATTAAATTGTCATTTAGCAGACCTACTTTTAAGATAAAGGCCCTGTTAAAATAGAATCTGTTTCTGTTTATTTCACCTGCTCCATCTATTCATTTGAATCTCAGATCAAAACAAAGTGATTATGAGATAATTGAAGGTCAAGTCAAAGCATTCATTCAAAGGAAGTGCAGTTATTCTGATTTTTGCCTAGAAAGTATAGAAAATGTAACATAGCATCATAAATTTTCATGAGCAGCTCCTTTGGTAAGTGGTGTTACATACAATAGACACACACTGGCTGTTATCTGTAAAAAGTGTTATTGACCTATAAAATGTTTGGTGTACAGATGCACTTACATCCGGTTGCACCCTGCATGCCCTCAGAGCTGTAAAACGGTCTCTGGTGTGCCGTCTGCACTTTACTTTCATACATCAGTAGAATCTGATTTACACTTCAAAGCAGCACAGCCGGGGACACGGGGAAGGAGAGATGGAGCGCGAGGAAGAGGCAGAGAGGGAAAGAAAGAGAGAGAGAGATGGAGCGGCCCCTGGCTCGGTTTTGATTTGATTTTCATTAAGCTAGAGAACATAAAAGTAAAATGAATTAAAGTGAATCTTTGTTCCCTCTGGTCACTCCAGGTTAACGTGTCTGTGGCACTGGGGCGAACAGGGAAGAGCTTTCCACGCCCTGCTGCTGGAGATACTCACAGATCCAGGCGAAGCTTTGATTAGAGGCTCCATCTCCAGCCTCCAATCACACCTCCTGCTTATTTTCTCCATTTCCTTTGTTGCTCAGGGGGGTGAAGGAGGATCTAACCTTTTGCCCTGTTAGAGAGCTATAAAACTGAGAATGCACTGCCTCCTTTTATTAGACAGAACAAGGAAGTCAGGGCAGAACTGTGGACAGAAAACACAAAAGTAAGCTCAGAGATTGAAAGGTGCTGCTTAGCACGCCTAAAATAGCTCCGACCTCTCTTCATGAGCCTAAAATAGCAGGCATAATTAACTTTGTATAAAAACGGATCATGAAAAACATCCAACACACACTCACATCATGCACCATCATCTCCAGAGATTCTCATTTTGCATGCTTGCAGGGAAAAATCCATATGAATAATTTAGTTCTTCATTGTTTTTTGTGCCTTTTTTTAACAATACACAAATGACTAACATGGTGAACTCACTTCATAAGCAGCTGACCACAAAGAAGAGCCTGCAGAAAACAGCATCACTCCACAAATCACAAACAGTCCCTTATGGAAGCCCTTGAAAGACGCTTTATAGCCGCTCTCTGAGTTTGTTCTTTCATTCTCTAATTCAGCATCAGCCCATGATATAAAGCAAAAGCACTCATGCCTGATGAACAATACGGGACCATATGTTGCTCGACTCTTCAGCAAACAGCCGGGCACAGATGTTCAGTCTGCAGGAAGAGGTGGATGAGAAGGACCGGCTCATTTGGAGAGAGAGAGTGGGATTTGGAGGGAAAGTCTACCAACCAAAGGGGGCTTCAGAGGGAACACAGAGGAAACAACAGGAGGCTATTAGAACCTGAAAACAAATGACTTACCTTTCAACATGTCTGCAGAGCTCATTAATTGCAATTATTTTTAAATTTATGATCCAAGAGGTTTTAATGCTAAGCCAACAGGAACATTAAATAACAAGCCCTCTTCCTCATTTATCTTCATTATAGGAGAAAAGATGAATACAGTACCAGAGTTCTGTCTGTTCTGATCTGGTGTAGATTAGTTTAACTCCAATAACTGTGTTAAACATTTGTATCCTGTATCTTTCATCTCTGTCATTAGTATGAATTTATCAAACTCTAAAATTAAGCACAACGTATTCAGAGGCAGACTCAGACTGAGTGTTCAGAAAGGACAGATTGTTGAATGACAGTCCAAATTTCAGTACACAAAAAAAAAAAAAAAAAAAAAAAAAAAAAGACAGAAAAATTCAGAGAAGCAGCAAAAAGGCCTGGTTAAAAAACAGGCATAATCATTTACTAGAAGGAAAACAACAAAGAACACGAGATCAAGGAAACATGAGGGATAATGCTACAAACTGGAGACATGAGGGAGGAAACACACACAATCAGGGGGATACAGAGACACAGGTGCCAGTCATCAGGGGCTGCGCTGATTTCATTTTACTCTCTTCTTTTACAATTCTTCCAGGACCAGGTGTTGATAAGCATCCCAACAGCATGATGTTTCCATCCCCGTGCTTCACAGTGGGGATGGTGTATTTGTGGTGATGTGCAGTTATCTGTGTCTGCGAAATGTGTCTTGTCTTATGGCCTAAAAGAACTACTTTGGTCTCATCAGACCAAAGAACTTTCCTCACTTGACCATGGAGTCTCCCACATGCTGTTTGACAAACTCTAGTCCAGATTTGATGCTGTCCAGTTTTCTTCACTATGGCTTTCTCTTTGCCACTCTCCCATAAAGCTCTGACTACAGGGCAACAGTTTTTATATGCAGAGTCTCTCCCATCTCAGCTGCTGAAGCTTGTAACTCCTTCAGAGTAGTCATAAGTGTCTTGGTGACCTCTCTCACTAGTCTCCTTCTTGCACGGTCACTCAGTTTGTGAGGACGGCCTGATCTAGGCAAATATACACATGTGCCCTATTCCTTCCATTTCTTGATGATGAATTTAACTTAATTCCAGGTTATGTTCAGTGACTTGGAATTTGTTTTTGTGTCCATCCACTGACTTACACTTTTCAATAACCTTTTCTCTATGTTGGTTGAAGTGTTCTTTTGTATTCATGGTGGAATGGTAGCCATGAATACTAATTAACCAGTGGCAGGACCTTCCAGACAACAACAATCACTTGAGACACATTCATGCACTCAGGTGACCCCCATTTCACTGATTGTGAGAATACTTGCACCAATTTGCTGGATCTCTGTTTAATTGGGACAGTCACTTTAAAGGGGGTGAAAATTTATGTAGTTTTTTCACATAACATATTTTATTCAGTTGACATTACTTTGTATGAATCTGTTTTCACTTAAACATTCAAAATTTTGTTTTTTTTTTGTTCAAAAAATTCTAAATTATATCAACTATTAAACTTTCATATGTACTGCATTTATTTTGTCCTTTGTACAGCACTGTACATGTCAGCCCCTTCTTAAACCAGGAAGATTGTGAAGTGACAAGCAAAATGATGACTGAAAACAAAAACAAAGTTTCATTCAGATGGTCTCTCCAAAGTCCTAGTGGTGTATGCTGGCTCAGTGGCACAGATAACTGAGTCCTTTGATGAAACTGTCATTGTGGATAGAATTTGTGTCCCCTGTGTCTTTCCTGCAACAATGAGTAAAAAAAATTAGATGAAAGATGTTAGTAAACTGCCTTTTTTCACCTTAAATGGCCTTTATGCAACCAAATGTGTTTATGTTGCCAGGCAGCCTGCCCCTGAAATCTGTTAATCCTTCACACATGTCTCTCACAGCGTGAAGTTTTCCCTGTTAGATGGTGAGAGGGGGGGATCTCAAAAGGCAAGCCATGAGATGTTGGCAGACAGACTGCAGAATCTGACACAATCATGACAGTTTCCAGGGTAACTGGACATAGTCACAGTATTAACAAAAGATGCACTCCCATCACGTGACATAAACATCAACTACCTCTTCCTCTGACTCTGAATTTTCTTGTTTTTTACCTGCTGCATCCACACATTAGCCCCGCCCATGGATCTTGCAGAAACTTTCAAGACAGTCTGGCTGCAGACCATTCATCTCACAGACCGTTCATCTGAGATGCCATATGATGCATAACAGAAATACACACTAAAACTTTTTAAATTAAATCAATTTAAACTCTTGTTTAGGGTCAGGGTAAGGGTTTAGATAAAAGTCAGGTTACCAAGAGATAAAAATCCAGACCTGCAAAACCTGATAACAGAATGTTAGATAAAGCTGAATAAACAGTCTGGGTATGGTAAAAAAAAAAAAAAAAAAAAAAAACTCATCCTTCATGAAAACACTCTAACCAAGCAAGAATAGCTGACATATCTCCATTAGCTGGAGCCAATGTAGCTAAAGCTGACAAAATAGCTACATAAGCTATGTACCGACATTATCTACGTGACTAAATCAGCTTTATCCAAGTTTGCTAAAGCTCTCATTGCTAAAGCTAACTTAGCTATAGATAACATAGCTACATAGCTTACATTTCTGTGTAGTTAACATACCTAAAGCTAAGCTCACAAAGCAGCTATGTAAGTTCAATAGATATGTTATCTACTAGCTACGTTAGCTTTAGCTTTGTTTGCTAAACTCAGATAGCTGAAGGTCACTTAGGAAAGGTTAGACATCTCACCATTTTCTCTAGTATTTTCATGAAATGATGTTTGCATGTGGTGATTTCATAAGTGTAACTGTCAGACTTTGACTATGTTGAATCTAAAAACAAAATCTATGAAGGTATATGCTGTACCAGCTTATATGACACTTCCTTTCTGAGATATACTAGTATTGTGTCTCAGTCCAGTACAGTCCAGGCCCCTTGAAACATTATAAGGTGTCCAGAAAAAGTCCAATAAAGTCATGATGACCCATACCTTAGCAAACAGGGAATCATAACTTTCAAATAAAGCCAACTCTAAAGTGGATTGCCTGTAAAGAGGTCAGGTTTGCTGAAGTGGCTGTCCTCATTCACTACTTTATTTAACAAAGTTAACAAAGTTAAATATGAAAGCGTGTTACATAAAGAGTGAAATGATGTTGAAAAGGGTGTTACACTAAAGGAAATTCAACAACATAATTATGACCTTTGTTTACTGAGGATGTTTCTCCTCTTACAAGGTGTCTCTTATTTTTTTGTAAATTCTCTGTTTGTCACAAGGATGTCACGAACAAGCCTTCAAAATTATGTTTTAACTGAAGTCCCTGTGACTCACAGCTTTAAGTTATGCAAGTAAAGCACCAGCTGTGTCAAAACAGCCTTGATTCTATCCATAAAAGACAAAAAAAAGTCGCATTTCCTGCTGTGAGCACCCTGCTGGTCTATTACCAGGGATCTGTATGCTGCTAATGTGTGCAGATATGTGAGAAGTGCAAACATCTGTCCACCTGACAATCTGTCAGTGGGTCACATAATCAGACCTACCTGAAGTCCAAAAGTCAATTACACCTTTTGTATAACAAATAACCCTTTTTCCTGTTAATAATATGTTTAAACATTTTCCTATGGCTAAGCTTAAAAGCTGCTCAGATCTTGCTTAGAAGCAGCGCTGAATGAACAAAGTGTTAGATGTGCTCTCTCCTGGAGTCATAAGGAGCAGTGTGTGCACAAAGCGTAGGAGTTCAGAGATCTAGGTCACATCCTAAGTCCCATTAGATTTAAAGGTTAAATTTTGATAAACATGGTTCACATACTTCAAGTCACCATAGATTTCAGAGTTAAGTGAAGAGTTTCTCTTTGATCTCAGCCTGAAAAAAAAAAAACATGCAAACCTTTTTGAATGCTGTAGCCTCAAAGAGAGACTACTCTGCTATATTTCTGTGCAAAATATTCAAATCAGTGTGATATAAGCATTTTTGTGCTGTTTTAGAATCTTCAATGACAATGTATCTACATATTTTATTCTGGCTGTATGGTTTTCTGTTCTTTATATCCCTTTCTGTTGTCTTTGTAGCTCTGCAGGTGGAATCGTGGTCTCTATGGGCCTCATTCAACTGTTAGGAGGAGATTTTTTCTTTAAACTCTCTTACGCAGTTTTAAGAAGATTCTGTCATCCACCAAATTTTTCTTATCTGTGATTTGTTTTAGCAATGAAAACAAAATCTAAGAATGCAAATTTGAGTGATGATATGCCAGCGCATCACGTTATTGTATTGTTTTTATTAATCAAGCACATTTATATTATTATAAAACTTAAGTAAACACATGATTTAAATGTAGTCAACTGTTATTTTGCTTATGCAATGATTGATATAAACTGCAACATGTTAAATGATGACTATAACTACTCTTTACACTTGTGTATTATAATGACAAATCTGTTCACTGGTCCATCATTTTACACTGATTTTCAACTATTTCCCACCAGATTTAACCTTTTCACTACATGTGAACGTCATTTTCCCATCACAGTGTGATGTACGTCAGATCTAATGACAGCACTATTTGACCGAGTGAGATCATCCTATCTTTATATATATCCTTTTTTAGCGTATACACCGCAAGCAAATGACATTTTTCTCTTTGATGTTAGGAAAATTTAGGAAAATAAGAGAAAAATGTCATTTGCATAATAATGCGGAAAGCGGTGTATGCACCACTGGTGCTAAATATCACCCAATAAATCAGGCTTTTCTAATTCATTTCAAGCAGCACTACATCTCCTTTATAACTAGAAATATTTGAACACTTGGAGTCTTGTGCATGATTGTTTTATTTCAATTCAGGCAAATCTGACCCCTCAGTTTGATCCTATGTGCCTTCTGTGTTTGCATACAGCCCTGCAGTCTCATGCTTTGACATTAAAGGAGTGTTTCTCTATGTTTCTAAGTATGCTCACCCCCTTATTTTCTCAAAGAACACAGTTTCAAAGAATCCACCAGTTAAAGAATGGTTTCATAAATCTTTTTTTAAGTGAATGAGGCCCCGCATTGAGAATGCATATCTGTCTTCTTAAATTGTACAGAAGCAATGCCAAAATACCCTTCAACCCCTGCCAGATTGCCCTGGTGACACAATTTGGAGCCAGGATACATGTACACTATATTACCAAAAGTATTCACTCACCCATCCAAACAATTGAAATCAGGTGTTCCAATCACTTCCATGACCACAGGTGTATAAAATCAAGCACCTAGGCATGCAGACTGTTTCTACAAACATCTGTGAAAGAATGGGTTGCTCTCAGGAGCTCAGTGAATTCCAGTGTGGTACTTTGATGGGATGCCACCTGTGCAACAAGTCTAGTCATGAAATTTCCTCGCTCCTAAATATTCCACAGTCAACTGTCAGTGCTATTATAACAAAGTGGAAGCGATTGGGGACAACAGCAACTCAGCCACGAAGTGGTAGGCCATGTAAAATGATGGAGCGGGGTCAGTGGATGCTGAGGGGTATTGTGCGCAGAGGTCGCCAACTTTCAGCAGTCAGTCGCTACAGACCTCCAAACTTCATGTGGCCTTCAGATTAGCTCAAGAACAGTGTGTAGAGACCTTCATGGAATGGGTTTCCATGGCCGAGCAGCTACATCCAAGCCATACATCACCAAGTGTAAAGCACGCCACCACTGGACTCTTGAGCAGTGGAGACACGTTCTCTGGAGTGACGAATTGTGCTTATCCATCTGATAATCTGATAGTCTGAGTTTGGCGGTTGCCAGGAAAACAGTACTTGTCTGACTGCATTGTGCCAAGTGTAAAGTTTGGCAGAGGGGGGATTATGGTGTGGAGTTGGTTTTTAGGATCTGGGCTTGGCCCCTTAGTTCCAGTGAAAGGTACTCTGAATGCTTCAGCATACCAAGACATTCTGGACAATTCCATGCTCCCAACTTTGTGGGAACAGTTTGGGGATGGCCTCTTCCTGTTCCAACATGACTGTGCACCAGTGCACAAAGCAAGGTCCGTAAAGACATGGATGAGAGAGTTTGGTGTGGATGAACTTGACTGGCCTGACCTCCTGACCTCAACCCGATAGAACACCTTTGGGATAAATTATAGCAGAGACTGAGAGCCAGGCCTTCTCGTCCAACATCGGTGTGTGACCTCACAAATGCCCTTCTGGAAGAATGGTCAAAAACTCCCATAAACACACTCCTAAACCTTGTGGAAAGCCTTCCCAGAAGAGTTGAAGCTGTTATAGCTGCAAAGGATGGACCAATGTCATATTAAACCCTATGGATTAAGAATGGGATGTCACTTAAGTTCATATGCGAGTCAAGGCAGGCGAATACTTTAGGCAATATAGTGTAAGTGCTTTATCATAACATGGCAAAGAGCCCTCAGGTCAGTATTTCTTAAAGCAGTGTTTTTTTATGTTTTGGTTTGAAGCAGACTCTCAGGATTATCAAATGCTGAAAGATTTTTGTGTTAGTCTCTAATGTTTTATCTCCCTGTTCCCGTGCTTATCCAGTGAAGACTGCAGTAAGAGCAGCATTTGTCAGCTGAGCTGTCAATCAGACATTACCTCTGTTTCCCATCAAATAACTGATTGTTTTTAAACTCGTAAAAAGAACCCACTTCAACATTAATCAGCATGATGGTAACTTGCTGTCCTATTAGAGAAAAATGTATGTGTGCTTTGATTTTAAAGTTAGACTTATTCCCATTGGTTAACATGGAGGAGGAGTTTCCAGCCTATGATGCAGCTAGTCAGCGGGGGCGGGGGGGGGCTCTATATTTTGGCTTCACCTCTCTCCCTTTCTTATGCTATTTATATAATCTGTAGGGAAGCTTGTTAACATTTCATGTTAGGTGCTGCAGTAAGGAGAGAAACTTTTGGATTGTTTTTGGACTGTTATTTTTTTCCATTTCATGATTTTTTTTTCTTTGTGTATAAAGTATTTAAAATCATTTGGATTTCAGTGTTCAAGGTGACTAATAAGATTTACAAGCTCTTGGTCTTATTGTTTTTCATAGCTGATGGCTTCATAGGGCCCAGTTAATCTGCATTGCAGGTTCTCGTCCTTTTTTTTCACTTCTTTACGCTACAACAAATCACATGTAATGGTTCACTGGGAACATTTTCAAGTAGTAGAAACTACCCTTGAGATGAACACACGTCATAGTGAAAAGCCCAAGGTAAACACTGCATTAACAAAGTTCAGGGCTCTTAATGCAGAGGCCAGGGTTAATGTATACACATAAAAGGACATTGTCATTATGGAAGTATTGTTTCTTGTCCAAGAGGCACTGGACAGTGTTGAAAAAAGAAAGCTAAAGTGGAAGAGCAGCACTGCTTTAAAATCACCAGTGTTACAGCAGACACAAACTTGTTTACTGTATATCCATTGATCCATCTTCCTCTTACTGCATCTGAGTTTAGGTTGTGGTGGCAGCAGGTGAAGTAAGTCAACCCAAACATCCATCTCCCCAGCAAAGTTTTCCAGTTCCTCCTGAGGAGTTCTGAGGCACTCCCAGGCCAGATGGGGTAATCCCTCCAGCTAGTTCTGGTCTGCCCCAAGGTCTCCTCTCAGTTGGAAGTGCCTGGAAGATCTCTACAGGGAGGCAACAAGGAAGCATCCGGATCAGATGCCCGAACCACCTCAGCTGGCTCCTTTTGCTGTGAAGGAGCAGCAGTTCTACTTTGAGATCCATCCATGTCTGATCTCCTTACCCTTTCTCTAATACACCCTCTTGAGGAATCTCATTTCAACCACTTGAACCTGCAATCTCATTCTTTCGGCCACTCCCCAGGGCTCATGACCATGGTCGAAGATTGGAACATAGATCGACTGGTAAAACAAAAGCTTTGCTTTCTAGCTCAGTTCCCTCTCCACCACTGTGTGGTACAGCACCTGCAAAACTGATGATGCTGCACCAATCCCTGTGTAGATCTCAAGTTCCATTCTACCTTCACTCAGAACAAGACTGTGAGATACTTGAACTCCCTCACTTGGGTAGCAATCCACCTGTTTCTGACAGAGGACCGTGGCCTCAGACTTCGCAGTGATTATTCTCACACCAGCTGCTTCATACTCAGCCATAAACTTCCAGGAACTAAAGGCTGTCTGGCTACAGCTACTAGCTGCTGTTTCCACAATGGAGGCTTTGAACATGGCCCACTCCATGTCTCCAGCCCCTGCAAGAAGCACAAGAAGGGAGCACAAGAAGTGCTCCCGGAGGCGGGAGTAGAAGACCTCACAGACAGGGGCTTCCACCAGACATTCCCACCCGCACTACCCATATAGGTTTATCATGTCTGTCTGGCAGCCTCCCCTGCCATCTGTTCCAACTTACCACTAGGTTGGGATCAGTTGACAGCTCCACTCCTCTTTTTAACCAATGTCCAAGTGTCTACTAGGTGCTCTAGTACCAAGTACACTTATGAGCACCCCTGTGTTTAAACATGGTGTTTGTAATGGCCAACATAGCACCACCTGGGTATAGATCAGGCAGTCCCCTCCAAGTGTTGCCATCCCCAAGAAATACAATGGAGGCTCCTGGATGTACCCTGTCCAGGACCCGACCCAAAGAGTCCAAAAAGGCCTTGTGCTCTGTGCTGGTGCATAGGCACTGATGCCATGCAGAGTTTTCCTTGGACTTGTGGCCACAAAGAGGCAACCCTCTTGTTCCCAAGGGAAAAACTTCAACACTGCCAGGGGCTTGTGAGAATCCCCACACCTGCCTGGTGCTATTGCCATTGCAACTCCGGAGATAAAGAGCATACAGACCCTCTCCAGGGGTGCAGTTCAGGAGCTGGCGCTGAAAAAAGCCCAACTATATCTAGCCAGTAACGCTCCACCTCCTGCACCAACGCTGGCTCCTTCCTCACCAAAGAGGTGGCGCTTCATGTGCTGAAAACCAATCTGCACTGCTGGAGGTGAGCACGCCTAAGCCTTCACCCATGCCTGTCGCCTGGTTTTCATTGCTCCTGACCCTAAAGACAAGGTGGCAGGTGGTGGGCCCACTAGTGGGCCGCTCCATGTTTCCTTTATAGGCCAAGCCAGGCATTCGCCATCATCCGGGGGGGCACCTCAATTTCCCTTTAACAGGCAAGGTAACTCCAGAATGTGGACTCTGAATCATGAGAATTTTATAAGGGTTTTATTTATGGATATAAAGAAATATCCATAGTGATTATATTTGGGCTAACCTTTAGACATAATGAGATATATTGAGAGGAGTGGCTGACTTGACTGGAAGGTAGGTGAGTTGTAGCTGTCCGTTGTCACTGAGTTGTCACTGAGTTGTCACTGACCTTCAACTGTTGGCTTTGTTCACATTATTTCATCTTTTGGAATAAGGTCACAAGATGACAAGCCAAGTAGACAGGTTAGAACAAACATGATATTCACCCAGGCTGTCACAGCACCACCTTTCTTGTCTCTTTCTCCTTAAGCCAGAAGTTTGAGTCAGCAACAGCCATTTTTAGCCTTCGTAACACCTCATCAGAAACTTCACCACGACTGTACCAATGTTTTATAAAATCTATGATCCTGTCTGTAGACTTTTAAATTTTTAATAATCACCAGTGAACTTTCCTTCACCTTATGGATGTGTAAGACGATATCACACTCTCTGACAGATTCATTAGTTATATTTTCTGTTTTTGCAGATACACTTGTTCAAAAAGTGTTTTTCCTGTGATGACTAAAACATAATTCAAGGGCTACCAGTGGTATACTACAGTATTTCTTAAAGTTGTGATAGAGAAAACAACACAAAGAAGAGGTCATGGCAAAAGAAACATATCCATTTTTTATTAATTATTAGTACTTATTCACAAGCTGCAGCAGAAGTTGCCTCAGATATTACAATTTATTGCAGGCCTTTCTGTAGATCTATCTATTATATCTATATTTCTAATCTAAATTAAATTCCTGATGAGAATTTAATCATGCATTATTAAAGTTTCTTTTTACTACACTTAATCTGTGATAGGATTTTTCCAGGAGAGAGTGTGAAAAGAAAAAAGCTTTGAAATTATTTGCACGCTAACTGCAATATGAGATTGTCACATTATCCCATTATAGTCCTTTATTTCTCTCCTTAGAGCAAGATTGCAAGATCTCCCGGCGATATTGGTGTCTCATTATGGTTAAGAAAATCTAATAGAAGAAATAAAACTACATATGACATTATTATTATTACAATGTAGGAGCAGCACAAAGACATTCATGTAGACGGTGTAAGTATCAGATATCTTCCTTAAGGCATTCTAAGCAGTAAAATTAAATTGGCTCCCTCAAACAACAGCATCTAATCTAAGTTTCTATGTTTGCAAATGGGCTGTAATAGAGCCTGCTTGGTTTACACGCTGAGATCCCTGCTGGGTGACTACGGGTGTTTCACAAAGCTGCAGCACGTTCAGCAGCAGCATCAATGAAACCCACAGGCTGCGCTACTTAACAGCCTCGGCCTCGATAAAGACTGTCCGCCTTAACTCCCTCTGATCACACAGCTAATGGCCTCTGCAGGAGCCAGTCGGAGGCTTTTTGCTGAGCAGAGAGAATCTTCATAGTTTCCTGTGACCGATCAATGAAATCTGTACGAATGCTGGTGTCTCCGCTAAACTAAAGGAATCAGCAGGGACCTCAGGGGACACATTCATTTCAGGAGTAGATAAAAATCTGGTTTCCTGGTGCACAAACTGGGAGAAGTAAAGGGTCTTCTAAGTGGATTCTCCAATTGAAGGACAACATGTGGGAACAGATGGAGAGGAGGAGTCGATAAATTCTAACCTCATAACCTCAGTGACAGAGGATCGCCCAGACAAGAAGTCTTCAGAGCACTAGTTAGATTGGGGGACACAACTTTATCATTTTTGGAAGTAGATTTTCTTAAAATGATTTTCGTAATATTTTTAGAATAAATATAAATCACAGGTCTACTTGTGCCTTAAATTATAATATTAACTCAGACTTCTACTGCCATAGATAGATAGATAGATACATTTCCAAGGTGAACGCTTAGTTTTATGCTTTGTAAAATAATTTGCAGGGATCTGACGTTTCAAGCTTTCTAAACTTTCCGTGTACAAAATGTGCACTACATAGATATGCAGTCAGGCGTATTTATATAGCACTGGCAGTAACACACTCCTTTTTGCTGTCCAGGCAGAGGCAAGGTCTGGGCTGAACAAACTATGTGAAATGCAAAAGATTAGAACAGAAGTGGGGTTTCCATCCTAAAGTTTCTGCAAAAGACAATGCAAATTTACAATTATCACTGTTAAATAACTGTTAGAAGACAACAGGTCACAAGGGGGCAGCACTTATGACAAAATATCAAGAGAAAACAACAAGAAGAGGGCTCAACGCTGTATTGCATAATGGTTGACATACTATGTCTTGGAAGCTACAAAATATACTGAGATGCCTACATTTTACTCACATGTTTAATAGTTATGGAGTATAACTGACAGTCAGACGTTGTTTTACAGTACACTGGACCTGCCTTTGCTGGTTTCTGCTCTTGGAAAGCAGAGGTGGCCCACTTTAGCTTCATTAGCTTTAACTCAAGCTAACATAGCTGCATTAGCTATGTAATTAGTGTAACTACATAAGCCAAGCTAAGTTAGCAATGTGAGCTTTAGCAAACATAGTTTAAGCTAACAGTTATGTAGATAATGTACGTAGCTTACATTGCTGCTTTGTGAGCTTAGCTTTAGCTACATCAGTTATGCATCTATTTTATCTATGGCGTGCTTTTATCTATAGCTAAGTTAGCTTAAGTAATGTTAGCTTTAGGAAATGTAGCTAAAGCTAACTTAGCTATGCAGATAATATAGGTACGTAAGTCACGTTTCTAGTGAGCTTAGCTTTAGCTCTGTTAGCTATATAGCTCCTATAACTCTGTAGTTTACACAGCTAACAAAGCTAATGGAGCTATGTAAGCTACACTGGTTGAGAGCCTTTTTCTGAGAGCAGACTGTTTACTCATTTAAAGTTTTGTAATCAGGTTTTTAACGTTTAACCAAAGCTTAATCTGATTGAATATAAAAGTTATAGTGTGTAGTTTTCTGAGATACTCCAGGTCTCAGATGCATAGCCGCAAGAGTGGCCAACAGAAATCAATGGTCTGTAGCTAGACTGTCTTGTTGTTTTTTTTTCCTACAGATATGTAATTTAGAGTTTTCCAAGTCATCATGGCCTCTTCAGAACCTGGATCTATCTACATAGCAAAAAGCTGGTGTTTCCTTTGCTGTTTGATAATAGCCTACTGGTTATAATTAATGTTATCTTTCTGATTGACCAACATAATAACTGTAGCTGATTTACTGTAAATAAAAAGACGATCTTTGTTAATGGACTAGCAATGAATTAACTACATTTTTAATAAACTTTGCCTACCCCTGAATAAATCCCACCCTGGCATTGGCAGCAGCTTTAGATCCTGTTGACAAGCTGATTTCAGTAGTCCCCTTCTTCATTTGATTACTCGGCGAGGGGAAAGTGACATTGACAAGTGTGAAGGTGTTCCAAAAGATGAACTGTTTTTATCTGAGAGGGTTGATTTTGAATTGAATTGAGTGGTTTTGTATGGGAAATTGGCCGTTGCAAGCCTAGTGGGCATAGGCCCTAATTCCCTTTGTATTTGTTGTAAGTACAAAATAGATTATAAAAGATTCAGGTGATACATTTGTTTGAAGTACATCATGTAAATGAGAACGAATAATGGTGTTTACATTTTCTAAAAATGTTATGTCTTTCGGCTTGTGTTTTTTAAGCAGTCTTAAATAAAACTGAAACATATTGGAAGACAATACATCATGATGTTAGCAGTTTTTAAGCAGCTTGATGATCTATTATCAGATTTCCAGTGTGTGAGCAGATGTATGGGAATCACGGACAGTGACCTTGAGGAGAGCATCTTATCAACCTCATTAATTCTTTACTGTTCCTCCAAGTCCCATAAATCAACGTCACTCCCTAACAGGCAGCAGATGTAGGGGACATTAAACAATCTATTATGCTCATGTGTAATTGCTGATACGAAACACCGTCATGTTGTGGTGGATGGGAGCACACGCAGGCCTGACAAGCAGCAGGGTGTTCAGCATCTTTCAGCAGCTGAGTTTGCTTATAGGGGGTTTTAAACTAGTTGACAGTTTCTTGAAACAGAGCAAGGGAGAAAAAATAACTAAAAATGTTTATTTCCATACAAAAGAAACATAAGAAATCTATAAAACAACAATTAACTTAATCACTAGGAATATTTTAGAACCGTTACATGAAGAATAAAAAACAGTTATCATTTGCAGTGTAGTAGTTAAAAAAATAGTTTTTGTGATAGCAGAGTATTCCTGCAGAAATGTATGAAATTTGGTACAGAGAAGTCCACATGTCTGCAGCCTCTAAGAGGATAACAATCATTAAACAGGTTTAAAGGTGGCACATCATTCCTCTGTTACACCTTCTAACACAGTCCTCTATGTTCTAAATGAAATTTATGTGCTGTGCTTTGGTCAAATATAATAGGGATCATGTACCAGTGGAGGTAGAACCATGAGTACAGTGGTGGGTCAAAAAGGAGGGTTGGGGTGGTCTTCACAAGAGGGGTCTGGCTGCAGACAGTTCATCTCTTACGGCCACTCTCACAGATTTTCCATCTGAGATGCTGTATATCTCAGAAAGAAAGTGTGGTCATTTTCCAGCACAATGCTAATCCAGTTTTAAACAATATAATACATAAACAAGGTTTGACAGTTACATTCATGAAATAACCACACTGCGAACATTTCAGACTAAGCAACATTTCATACATTAAGTTGGGGGAAAATAAAGGTCAGTGGTCTAATCAGTGATTATATTTTATTTACACCCATTTTAGAAGTAGTTACTGAAACAGTGGCTTGCTTTAGCTTTGTTTGCTAAAGCTAACATAGCTACACAAGCTATGCAATTAATGTAAAACCAATGTTGCTAAGTTGGCTTCAGCAATTTGAGATTTGGCAAAAGTAGCGAAAGGTTACGTAGCTATATGGCTAATGTAGATACTAAGCTGACTTTGCTGCCTTGTGTGTCTTGGTCTTTCCTGCAAAGTACTCAGTTTATCCTTTAGTAAGTTTGAACATTTGCCCAAAGTATAAAGAAAATCCATCCAAGCATAAGTGAGATATCACATTCACAAACAAGGGATGACCATTAGGCCCAGGGACCTTGACCTCTGACCTCCCAGAATCTAATCAGTTTATCTTTAAGTCAGAGTGGACATATGTGCAAAGTTTAAAGATAATCCCTCAAGGCCTGCCTGGGGGATTATCAAAATCAAAAGAATGGCATGGATGAATGAATAAATGGATGGATGGATGGATGGACACAGACAGATGCCCAAACAGACAACTCAAAACAAAATGCCCTTGGTCAACATAGCAGATAAAATCTGACTGAAGAATCCTCTAAAGTACACGTTTTTGCTTTTTCAACCAGATAATCCCATTATTTTTGTTTTTAAAGTACATGTCTTTTTGCCTTTGTAGAAGAAACTTTCAATAATTCAAATAAGGTAAAAAAAACAAAGAATAAAATTTTAGACAGGATGTTTTTGCTGTTTGTCCTCTGTGTTTTCAGAGCAAATTTACTTTCACCTTCCTTCTCTTGAAAGCACACACTGCGCACCTAAAATCAATAACATCTGAAATTTCAGTTTGACTTTAAGAAAAGAAAAACAAGCCAAAGTTAGAACAAATCACACTGCCTACTCCGAGCTGTTATCACTTTAAAACATCACCTGAGAGTCTCGGTCGTGTAACCAGGCCTCCTGTGAGCCCTGATACTCCTGCAGGGCTGTTCATGCAGCATGTCACCGCCCAGTACCCTGTGTCTGACCCAACATTGTTTTGTTCAGGTGTGGACCTCTATGACCTGCATAGTCTCACTTTACTGACTGCACCCACCCACACTCACAAACACAACCACACACTCCCTTAATCCTCTAAGTGTGGGGTATTAAAGCTCAGCACCCTAACAAAGGATGTCCTTTAAGCCTTGTGCTGAATGCCTGTGTTCACTGTGTGTTTCCTAAAAAGTAAAAGGTTATCAAAATATTCTCCTTTTACATGAAATTTCAATCAGTGAAACACAAAACCAAACTCAGATTAGCTCAGATGAGTGTGAAGACATGAGGGATCCATGTTAACCCTTGTCCAGAGAGGACAACACTTACCACAGCAAAGACAGCTGTTGACAGCTTACACCACTGCAGTACCAGCTGACTGCTGCTATGATGGACTTCTTTAAGGTCACAACAGGAGAATGACCGAGACAGAAAATAGCTTGATTCATAACAGTGTTCTAGTCACCATCATATTTTATCTTTACCGACAGTTCTGTCTCAGTAAGATGAGTAAACTTTGTTTTAACCAAATCATCATTGATGAAAATGGAGCTAAAGCTCAAGAAAAGGCCATTCTATAAAGGTTTTTCTGGTACTATATGTTTCATCAATGAGGATGCAACACCCAGGTGCCCTGCATCTTGCTGAAGCACGATTGCAACCACTGGCCTGTACTCACATTGCAGGCCCTGATGAAGCCGAAATGCGTTGGTGTGTTAAAGTTGTTCTCTAAATTGCAAGTGTGCCTGGAGCGTTCTATTTTCTTCCTTCATACTCCTTGAAAGTTGGTGAAGTTGTGCCAGGAAACTCAACTTTATTTCCACTGCACTCACACTGCTGCAGGACCAGGTGGAACTGAGTACAGTAACCTTTTGTTCATACATCATCACGCCATCATATGACACCTGCATGGCTGTGTTTACTACTTTTTGTTTGGCTGTTCACACTGCAGCCCAATCAAGAGCTGATCAAATCTGATTCAGAATCACTAATGAAAGTGACCTGAATTGAAACAAAAAGATCTGATTCAATGTGCTGTGCTGTTCACACTGTCAGAAAAAAACAGATAGGAGTCACACATAAACAATAAATCAGGTTTGGGTCAAGCCTGCAGTCTGGAAAGTGGGAAAGATTTAACATGGGTCAAGTCAATTTTATGGTGTCTATAAATAGATTTACAGGCTGTATTTGTGACAGATTGCGACAAGTAATCATTATTCAAGTAGTTTTCACTATAGACAGTACATTCACTGACAGCCAACCGGCTTTATTATGAAGGTCTGTCCTGACAGTGTCTGAATGGAAACACAAGTTTAATTGTACTGTAGTTATGATTGTTTCTCAACAATGGTTGATTCTTCCACCCAAGAAAGTTTAAATAGAAAGACATGAAGCTCAATAATTAAATGAGCAAAGATGACATAAGTAAATAAGTAAGAAAAGGAAAGCTTAAGAAGCTGGCATGGCCAGATGGGCTAAACTTTAGTCTAACTAAAACAAGCTGACAGCATGATGTTAACGTGCTGGAGATGGCACAGGTAAGCTAGCAGTGCAAAATGCATTAGGCACAAAACAAAATACAAAATATAATGTTCAAATCACCATCCAAGATGTGAATCAGGTCAATAAATTGTGATGTTATTACAATGTTACAGCCTAATATCTACCAAATGAATAAGTTCTTTGCAAACAGTATACATATGTGGACATGCTACGTTTGAAAAGTTCCCAGAAAAACAGAATGATTTTGCACTACATAAATGTTTCACTATGTCTCGCTGTGTATGTGACATGAGGATGTATGGATGCGTATAAATGGGATAAGTAATTCTGATGACTACCTTCACCATCAGGATGTACAGTCATGGACAAAAGTATTGGCACCCCTGGAATTCTTCCAGAAAATACACAATTTTTCCCTGAAATTGTTGCAATTATAAATGTTTTTGGTATACACATATTTACTTAATTTATGTGCATTGGAACAAAACAAAAAAAGCAGAGGAAAAAAGCCAAAATTGACATAATTTTACACAAAACTCAAAAATTGGGCTGGAGAAAATTGCTGGCACCCTCAACTTTATATTTGGTTGTACACCCTTGGGGAAAAAATAACTGAAACCAATTGCTTCCTCTAACCATCAACAGGCTTCTTACTTCTCTCAACTGGGATTTTTTTGACCACTCTTCTTTTGCAAACTGCTCCATGCAATTTTGAGATCTCTCCATAGGTGTTCACTGGCATTTAGATCCAGACTCATTGCTGGCCACCAGAACTCTCCAGCGCTTTGTCTCCAGCCATTTCTTGGTGCTTTTTGAGGTGTGTTTTGTCCTGCTGGAACACCCATGACCTCTGACGCAGACCCAGCTTTCTGACACTAGGCCCTACACTGTGGCCCAAAATCTTTTGATAGTCTCCAGATTTCATGATTCCTTGCACACAGTGAAGGCCCCCAGTGCCAGAGGCACATGAAACAAACATGTGTATACCAAAAACATTTGTAATTGCAACTATTTTGGGGAGAAATTGTGTATTGTCTAGAAAAATTCCAGGGGTGCTAATACTTCTGTCCATGACATGTAAATGTGAAGTGAATGGGTTAATTGTGACCTGCAATGTAAAAGTGCTTTGAGTTGTCAGATTACTAGAAAAGCATTGTACAAACTCAAATCCTTTTAGTCCATCTACGAAGATTGTAAAACCGTACAAGATTTATGAAACCTCCCCTTGATTATAAACAACCCCATGGTAAGTGGAGATGACTTTATGGCTACAACTGCCATAAAGTTGTCTTTTATTTGTTGTTTCCTCAGTCCCTCTCTTCTTCCTGCTTTCTCTCTCCTACTTTCATAGACATGTAAATTTCATAGAAAATAATCACAACAATTTTTAACATAATTTTTGTTTCAGATTTTTTGTTTCAGACAATGGTTAAAATGAATGATAATAGTGAACTTACAGTTATTTGGGCTGAATTGGAAAATTGATTTTGAAACGCTGAGAAAATGAGAAATGAGAAAATAAAATTGATGCCAGGGCCAGGGAAGTGTACTGTGCTTGAGCACTGTGTGAGCACTCACACTGTTTAAACAAGGGTCAAACGTGCAATGGCATAGTACGGATCACCTAGTCTGAGTGCCTCCTTAAACTATTACCAGCACAGCTCCAGCACTCCTGTGTTTAAACTACCAAGTCATAAATCACACATTTAATCAAACTCTTACCAATCTGATCACATTCAAAGCTGCTTAGTTGCAGTCCTTTGCTAATGAAGCCTTACCACTGACAAAGCAAAAACTTCTGGTCAAGGAGCAAGAAGATAATTTCTTAAGATCTCTCTGTGTCTGCTCCAGGATATGAATGATATTAAAAGCTAAATCCAACACTCCAAGACTCATTAAAAGATGTTCTCATGCTCAGAAGGAATCAAACTTTGCTAGAATTATTTCTACATTACAAAGAGGAAAGGAAGCGAGGAAGAGATAATTTAGAAGTCAAGCCATCCTCTGTTTCCTGACAACATCTGTCTCACACCGACTGACTGAGTGAGCAAAACTGTGTGATAAAATGTTCCACACACGGCCCGCCTCTGTTCTACAAATCACATCAATCAGTGCGTACATCTGCTTCTCCGCTTGAGATGTGTCATCTGCTAAGTGAAGAAGAAAGAAAGATGGATTAATGATGATGAGCAGCGGTGACAGCCGCAGATGAAAACCTGACACGGCTGGTTCCTCACTGTGATTTCTTCACAACTTTGTTAAGAAGATTTAAAAGTTGTGCCTTGACTTTTGTTGATGCTCTAATAAAGGCATTTCTGTAAGTAATGATAAAAATACATCATCTAAACAATTTGTCTTTTTTTCTTCGCTTTCCTGCCTCTGTAAAAATTAAGGACCTAACTTAATAACCCACGCTGTTTAAGACTTATCTCTGGCTTTTCAGTATTTATATCTTTTGTGAGTAATTAGCACTGTCAGCGATTTTAGCAGCAGATCATAAATTTCTTTGGGAGTCTATTAATGTCTGTTCCTTAAGGCCATCTCTTTTTGCCTGCTCTGTATTTGGAAACTAAATATCCCTAAACTGTTTGGCTCAAACACCTCATTTGCACCCATCAACTCACACAACTTTAAAGTCATTTTGCTCCACTGTAGTCAGAGTTGAAGTTTTCTTGTTGACATCAGCTACAATGAAGAGATGAACAAATGAAAAATACATTGAAGGCACTGGCATGTGCACACACTGGTTCTTCTAGAGCTTACTGAAAACTTTAAGAGGATGGCCGACACAAGGGCCTAATGATGACTCACTCAGGTTAACTCAACATGACCCTTCACACTAGACTGTAAATTTTGTATTTTTGGCTAGCCAATGTGAAACTCAAAGGAACATGGCCATCAGTTTTAGTGCTTGTGAGGTAGGCAGCTAGCTTGTTAAAATGTCTGAAAGAACCAGTCATTATTGTTTGAATATTCAGTGTTGGGCTGTAACCACATCACAAATGGTGATGTTAGTAGTTGACCTACATTGGATCTGTGGTAGCATCACTGTTTTCTGAGTTAAATAGCTTCTCAGTAGCTGAGCTGTTTTACTGATCTGGTATGACAGCGTCCGAAAGAAGCTGTTAGGTCACAGTGCAAAATCAAACCTCCAAGGATGAGTAGAAGACACCAGCCTACTAGGACATGTGTTTGACAAACCCCAGTCTGCACTTTGTGTTAATTGAAAATGTTTATATATTTATGGAGGGAGAGAGACGCATCAAAAAGTTCTTAGTATTAGCCTAATTATACTCAAAACATTGTTTCGGCCATCACTGAAACAATTCAAAACTGTATAGCCAATGAAATCTATTAGGGCCTAGCACCGACCTCGGAGTGATGACCCTTATTGAAATTGCCCAGATTATTCTTTGTTTCAGCCCTTCACAGTTTGTTTTGGGAGCGTTAACATGCCTCAAAACTCACCAAACTTTCCCCCAAAAGTGTGTCCTAGTGGAAATACCTGTCTGGTCATGGAATTTTGCAAATATAGGTATAATTGCTATAGGCTTATGATTTTGGGTCAGCTTATGGATCATCATGAAACCTACAAAAAAGCCTCTTGGACCCAAATCCCAACAGGAAGTCCACCTCGGGTTTTTGACAATGCCAGTGACACCTTGCCAATCTGACAGAAAGTTGGCCTAACTTACAGATATCATACAGTGTCGTGAAAAAGTATTTGCCCCCTTTCTAATTCCTGATTTTTTTATTTATTTATTTTTTGCATTTTTATCACACTCAAATGTTTCAGATCCTCAAACCAATGTTAATATCTCACAAAGATAACCAAAGTAAATACAAATGCTGTTTCCAAATGATGATTTTATCTATTAAGAGGAAAAAAATCCAAACCTATCAGGCCCTATATGAATTGCCCCCCTTTGTTAAATCATGAGTTAACTGTGATTAACCACAGTTCTTGGAAAGCTGAGTTCAATTTAACTGGTCACACCCAGGCCTGATTACTGACAGATTTGCTGAAATAGAAACTGTCAGACAAAGTGAAGTAGGCTACAAGATCTCAAAAAGAAACACATAATGCCACGATCCAAAGAAATTCAAGAACAAATGAGAAACTAAGTGATTGAAATCTATCACTCTGGAAAAGGTTACAAAGGAATTTCCAAGGCTTTGGGACTCCCGCAAACCACAGTCAGAGCCATTATCCACAAATGGAGAAAACTGGGAACAGTGGTGAACCTTCCCAGGAGTGGGAGTGGAGGTCACAAAAGAACTCAGAACAACATCCAAACAACTGCAGGCCACACAGGCCTAAGTTAAGGTCAGAGTTCATGACTCAACCATAAGAAAGACACTGGGCAAAAATGGCATCCATGGGAGAGTTTCAAGGCCAAAACTACTGTTGACAAAAAGAACACAAAGGCTCGTCTCACATTTGCTAAGAAACATCTCGATGATCCTCAAGACTTTTGGAGAAATATTCTGTGGACTAACAAGACAAAAGTTGAACTTTCTGGAGGGTGTGTGGCCCGTTACATCTGGAGTAAAAATAACAGCATTTGATAAAAAGAACATCATGCCAACAGTCAAACATGGTGGTGGCAGTTTGATGGTCTGGGGCTGCTTTGCTGCTTCAGGACCTGGACCACTTGCTGTGATTGATGAAACAATGAATTCTGCTGTTTACCAGAAAATCCTGAAGGCCAACGTCCGGCCATCAGTTCATGCCCTCAAGCTCAAGAGCTCTTGGGTAATGCAGCAGGACAACAACACGAAACATACCAGCAAGTCCACTTCTGCATATCTTTAAAAAAAAAAACAAAATTAAGGTTTTGGAGAGGCCAAGTCAAAGTCCAGACTTAAATACAACTGAGATGCAGTGGTGTGACCTTAAACGGGGAATTCATGCTTGAAACCCTCCAATATGGCTGAGTTAAAACAATTCTGCGAAGAAGAGTGGGCCAAAATTCCTCCTCAGCGATGTCAAAGACTTATCACCAGTTATTGCAAGCACTTGATTTCAGTTATTGCTGCCAATGGTGGCACAACCAGTTATTAGGTTCAGAAGGGGCAATTACTTTTTCACACAGGACCAAATAGGTTTGGATTTTTTTCCTTTAAGAAATAAAATCATTTTGTATTATGATAGTCCTTGAAGGATGCAGGATTTGCAACAGCCCAACTACTGCTACACACCCAGACATTGTAGTCTGTCCTTGTAGACATGCTGCTTGCAGCCCTAGGTCTTATTTGACTTTTTTTTTTTTTTAAGGGGAAAACCCTGTTGAGATTCAAAAAATCTTTATCAAGAGTGTCCAAGCCAAGTAATGAAATATTTCTATTCGAGAACAAAGAAGTTCAATTAAACATTCGTTAGAATCGATTAAAAATACAAAGCAATAAAACTGACAACAATGTACTACTCATAATACATTGCTAGTGGCAGTGTTGTAGAGTCACCAAACCTTGAGTCCAAGTCGAGTCCCTAGTGTAGTGAGTCTGGACTTGAGTACATCACAGCATAGTGAATATTTATTCCTATCAAATGGTAGTGAAAGCTTTCACAGAGTAGACAGAGTGCATGGGAAACTTCAGAAACACAATGTAGCCAAATTGTTTCATATCTCCTGTATGTCCAGTTTATCTGAAGATTCTGCAGCACTTGACGTGGGTGTTGACTGTTTTGCTGGGCTCTGCAGTTCAGTAAAGTGCATTTAGTCAAGGTCACATTTATTTATAGAGCCTTTTTTTGGCAAACCAAAGTGCCAAAGTGCTTTACAACCAACATAGGGGAGAGAGGATGAACAAAGCACAAGACATAAATGCACACATAAATACATACTGATTACTAAACTTTGTATTAATACAGATAGTCGTCATGGGGGATGCAGGGGGGTAAAAGTGAGTCTTAAGACATTGTTTTAAGGAGTCGAGAGTCTCAGCAGTTCTTATAATCTGAGGTAAACTATCCCAGAGTGGGATTATTAAGAGGCCTTGATGTGAAGATCTGAGAGGCCCAGCTGTACTGTCAGAAGAAAGTCTTTCTGTAATGTAAGTCAGAGCGAGACTGAGCATGACTTTAAATTCAAATGGAAGAATTTTGTAAAGGATTTTGTATGAACAGGGAGTCAGTGCTACTGTGGGATGGCAGTAAAAGCTAATATGATCCTTTTTTAACATCTGCAGAGGAGTGTGGTTGAAGAATGCTTTACCAGGTGTAGGTGACTGCTGTATGATGCCTGGTTTAGAACAAATACCAGGAGTTTCAGACATAAAGATATGAAGATATAAGAGAGAGGAATATCTTGTTAAGTCTGTTATAACAGAATCATTGATTGGGAAGTTGCTGAAAATGAGTGGCTAGTTGCTATCTTTAAATGTAAGGAAGTTACTGTATTATAAGAAATAACTGGTACCTTGGGAAAGCATCTTTCACTTTACTTCTTTTTGTTCAGCTCTTATTTCAGGGTATAGATCATTGAGAATGGGAGTGAATCACTCCTTTGCAAGACAACTTGGTTCACATATGATTCACTGATGATTTATTATTGTATACTGTACAAAATTTCAGTTCAGTTCAGAACAGTTCAGTTTGATCAGATACTAATAATACATGGAATAGCAGCTACTTTTTAAACTTTATGAATCAAAGAAAACGGAAAAATGGTATCCTTTCAAAATAAAATGTCTTTGAGTTTGTCATTTGTAAAGGGACAAAATATCAGTCCTCTTTAACAAAAAATATTCTTAAATGATGTTTGTGACCTGGAGCACTCACCACACACACCTGGTACTCGTTTTGTCGACCAGCTGGAAGGACAAATCTGGAAGTTTGTATTTTCCTCAATGGTACAAAAATCTCTTGTATAGACTGGTTAGCTGAGCTGTGATGAACACAAATGTCAGTATACAAGAGAATAAAGTAGAAGGAACTAAAATGCCTTTAAGGTGAAAATAACAGAATCATTGCAAAAAGAGAAAAAGGTGAAAATTCATCAAAATGGGCTAAAAGTGGCAAAAATAGGCCAAAAAAGTGGTGAAAGTGGTTACAGAGTGGAAAAACTGGGTTGAAGGAAGAAAACTGGAATAAAAGTGTTATGAAAGGCAAAAAAGGGTCAAAAATGGAAGGACAAAAATGGAAGGAAAATGGTGAAAAGAGGTTAAAAAGATGCAAAAGTGGGTTAAAGGTTTTAAATTGGGCAAAAAGGACAAAAAGTAATGACCTGGAGGTTTGGTTTTATCCCATGTATGCAGGCAGCCTAGGTTCAATTCTAGCCTGTGGCTCTTTTACCACTCTCTCATCCCTCTTTCCAGCTCTATCTCTATCCCTCTCTCTGAAAAAGACAAATAAAAACAACAACAAAAATGTGGCAAAAACTGAACAAATGTGGGAAAAATGTGACAAAACTAGTAATGAAAAGGTTAAAAAAAAAAAAAAAGGAGCACGAATGATTGATTTGAACATCAGACCCAATAATAGCTTGACACACTTTTCAGCTCCAAAATGAAGTAACTGTTAGCCAGGACGCTAGCACCAGTGTTACTGATCAAACTCACAACATCTCTGTTATTTAGTTTTGCCATATTAGTGTGAGAGGATATAACTCTGAAATTTTGTATGAAGTTGTAGCCCTTTTCAAATACGTAGGTGTTTTGTTGATTAGCTCTTTGAAAGCAACAGACTCAAAGGTTGTTATATGAAGCTTAAGTTGCAGTTATTCTGTTCATTCCTGGCATCATGCCATGATGCTGTTGGTGATTTAAAATCAAACCTTGTCTCTTTGGATGGATCAGATCCTCCCTGGTCTGCATAGTGAAAATGGGCTGCACCTGGGTCACCGGTGTTTGCAGTGCCAGGCTCCCTGGCAGCTTGTCTAGTAGAAATGTGCTGTTTGGCTAGTTGCTTTGTCAGATGAGAATTATTATTCTGTGGACAAAGTTTTCCTTCCTCACAAAGACTAGAACTCACCACTATATTCTTGTCTTTTACCCTGCAGAGGGGAACATACAGTTGGTGTATCCAACTAATGCATTTTGTGTTTGTAGAAAAAACAAAATGTATGAGTGATGATTTCTATTTTCTTTATAATATATAATGTAAAGTAGATTCATCACCATGCGCATCACTGACAGGCTGCTGATAGCATTGTCTTTGCGTTTATAATGAAGACGTGTTTCAATGCAACATCAAATCTTAAGATCCCCACTAATTAACCACAACCTAAGATGACAAGTGTTTCATGTCTAAATCCTTAATTGCTTATTCCTACAGGATTTCATATTCCAGCAATGTTCAATTAACAAGCACGATTTAAACACGCATCAGTTGCTTTGCATCAGTTTAAGTGTTTGTAGATAAAGATGGAGACACAACATGAGCAAATTGAGCAGAACAGTAGAAATGAAGAGCATATGGATGAGTATTTGATGATTTGGAACATCTTGTAAGTTCCTTTTCTGCACAGATTGTTGCTGTCTTGAGAGAAAAACACAGTAGCACTGGGCGAAGAAGCTTTTCTTAATACCGTGCACACTGACTCTACAACTCTGGCATGAAAATGAAGTCTGAAATTCTGCTCAATTTTTGGACGG
Organism: Cheilinus undulatus; assembly: GCF_018320785.1. Taxonomy (NCBI): domain Eukaryota; kingdom Metazoa; phylum Chordata; class Actinopteri; order Labriformes; family Labridae; genus Cheilinus; species Cheilinus undulatus. The sequence continues at coordinate 35,719,818 of NC_054865.1, read as the reverse complement.
CAAAGGCTCCCAGCACAGAGGAATGAAAGGCTTTACCTTATCACAACACCAAAGTTCTTCTTCCCCGCATGAACGAGAGGAAGTACTGAGGCAGGACATTTCTTTTTCTCTGTAGAGACTTCTAATTCGTTTGCTTAATTGCATTCAGGGATTCCATTGTTAAGTTTTTATCTGCCAGCTTTTTTTTTTCGCCTTCCAAACCATTTCCCATTTACCCAGGGATCCCTGGCAGGCTCCACACAGAGCGTGAGGCTGGGCAGTTTACCTCAATAAAGATAATTAATTTGGGGAAACAAATGGCTGGGTGAGAAATAGTGGGGAAGTTGGCAGGATTTGCAGTCATCTGGAAAAACCCATTTGACTTTAACATGGGACTTGAGAAGAGTTCAAGTGATGTGCTCGACAAAATCTTAATATTTCCCATGCTAACTTTAAGAGGTTATGTGGAATATTTCTGTGCATCCTAATGGTTTGAGAATACTGTACTGTATTTCAGGACACTTTACTTGTGGTAAACAGTTGCCAGTTGTTTTCAAATTTGCCAAATCTGACAGAATATTATTTTATGGTGCCTAACCAGAAGTTTGTTCATCTATATGTGATGTGTTTTAATCGTCTGCTGCATGAGATTTAATGAAAATCACACAACCACACATCCACACTAAAAACTAGTGATGATTTTTTTAATTACTCCTTCAGTTAGTTAGAGTTGACAGCGTGCACATATTGCCAATTTCATCTTCAAAGCTGCACAAAGCTGCACTAATTGCTTATTTTAAGCCATGATAACTGCTCTAGCTCTGGTTTTATCAGTCTGCCTGTTCACCGCTTTGGTCCAGACTGATGGAACAGCAAATTTTATCCCTGAAAAAATACTAAAAATTCTACTGCCTTTCAGGATCTCCTTACTTATCCTGTAGAAGAACAGGCAATCTACATTTTTTACTTTTAATACAAAATTTAAGTATTTAAGAAATGACAGAGGGGGAAAAGGGAAAAGAAATTTAGATTGTGTCTTGGGTGTCTGTCAACTTTTATAACATTGACTCTAAATACAAATTTAGTCTCTTTTGTGTACAATCACAAATTTGGGCTCAATATATTGCCCAAGAGCACACTGGGCAACAAAAGCAAGGGGTCTGGACAGCAAAAACTCCAATTAGACAAAAAACCTCAACACTCCTCAACCGGCATTCATGGCCCCTTCACTTTTCTAAGTGCCTTTGTGTGAGTTAACATTTATGCTTTTTCATGAAACCTCTCTTTACACATTCTGATTGGTTTATTTACAACTAATCTAAACAGGTCAGGCTTAAATATGCTGTCCTTGCATCAGGTGGCAATTTTTTCACATTTTTAACATTTTTATACCCACTGATGTTAAATTTACAAGAATGGAACATTCATTATAAATATACATTCAACATGGCTGTTTATGGCTTTAAAACGGCAACCTGTTGTACACAATATCTGATCCGACCCTGAGATTATTTCACCTGACCTGGGATCAGTGCAGAGTCCAGAAAGAGAGAGAGAGAAGGATCCTGCTGAGATGTTTCCCTGACTGCTGCATTATTACTGCTTAACGAGCTACAAACCCTCATCTGCTGAGTTAAAATCTGACTTATAACCTCATGTCTGAGCCATAACAATCATTCTTCTGCATGTCCGTTCTCTCTGAGTCCCCCTTACATCCCTGCGCACATCATGAAGTGGCGCATCTCCGTGCGTAATTATGTCTTTTAGTGCTGCACCAAGATCAAAAATGCCGATCTCTCATGTCATAGGACAGCCTGTGTCCAAATGTTCAGTTATAAAGAATTTGTTATATCGTTATGAGAGTATTTTTAGCATTTTTTAACAAGACCTGGGGCCAAATACACGCAGGATTTATAAATGATGTCCTGTTTAAACGTTAACGATCAAGACCATAATTGCACTTCTTGTTGACATTAAATTAATTAATTTGGCATTACTGATTCTTTATAATGAGGGATTACATCAGGCTGGAGATTGAACTGAGTTACTCAGCAAAGTGAGATAAGATGTCTGCGTTTGGGGCTGACGGACAATTATGCAGGGAAAGTGTTTGCTATCCTTAGGGCAGCTGTTTTAATCCCCCACAGGGATAGAAGTTTTGTTTTACAAGGCAAAAACCTCTGTTTTTCCTTAAGGTCTGAGATGCAGAAAACTAGTCAGAGGTGCGGGCAGGGCTGGACTCAATGAAAGTCCGTGCAGCTGCGCACAGTGGTTAAATTCTTCATCTTATAAAAAGAAAAATCAAAATTAGACAAAAAAAATCCCTCTCCTTCAGTCTTAAAAATCATGCAGTGTAACAGCTGCTTTTTGGACAGCATGTTTGCAGAGCTGAGGTGATGAAGGAGCTGCTCTGCTGTACGCTACATGTTACATGTTTCTCCTGCTGTAAAGAGAGTTAAATGTTCCATATAAGTCATTTATTGCACCGTATTAAGACCTCTCCTTGCTATAATTATAGAAAGATCATGATAAATGAGTGAAAATTTGTATTTTAAACACCCAAGAGGGTAAATATTGAAAACTAATGTATTTTTTTTAATTTCCATCTTTTTTCCCAAGTGTCTCACGGGCCAGATGACACCTGATGGCGGGTCAAAAGTGGCCCGCAGGCCGCCATTTGGGGGTGGCTGCACCAGGAGATATACCATATGCTATGATACAATATGCTGCTACACTGCAATACAATACAACGCAATGCAATGCAATGAGATATGCTACAGTTTGATATGATGTAAAATATAATGTGATAAGTTATGATACAATAAACTACGATAGGATGTGATGTGATACATTAATATACGATACACTATGCAACAAAATGACACGATAAAATATGATAGGATAGAACACGCTACGATACGCAATGCTGTGGTGAGATACAACACCGTATGATACAATATGATTCACTTTATCAACCCCTTGGTAAAAATTTGTCCTGGACTCTGAGTGCTGTATTCAGTTACCTGTCTACATAGTCATATATTTTTACAGTTAAAAAAAAAAAAAGAAGAAGAAATTTAATCAACATCATGCATAAAAAGCTCCGGACCTCCTCACACATGTGGATTATGTTCCAGCTATTGCTCCTGACCTAATTCAACCCCTAGTTATATCAAAGTTTTGTCAAACTTAAATCAACACTCTATACTGTATACTGATAAACATTTTTAAATTATAGAGGGTCATTTCCTAAACCCTGGTAAGTTAGGTTGTGATCTATCAATACAGTAGCAAAGTTACCATAGTCTTAATAGTGTTAGCATTTCCTCATAACTACTTGAAACTGATCAACTGCTGAATTTGTATTGACAGTTTGCCTTAAAGAATGAAATAAAACCTGGTTTAATCAGTTTTCCTTTTTCTTTTTTGGATTTACACTTCATGAACTCCACCTAGACCAAACTGTTGCAGGACTTATCCAAAAAGTTTTGGAGACTGTGAAACCATTAATAATATGCATCATGATGTATGAACCACCAACTCTGGCCTGAAAAATGATTCCTCCTGGCTCATGCCTTGCTGTTGATAAGATTAGAAATGTGCAGGAAAAGTTGTATTTTCTCTGTCCAGCCAACAGCACACTCAAACCAATTCCACCCTTTTTGACCTGCTGTGTTCATCATGCAGGAAGAGGAGTTGGTGTTTACTTCTTCTGAGCCAAGCAGCCTGGAGTGGAGAGAGATATTCAGATGGATAGTCCAGTAAACACTCCTGGGATTCATCTCCCTTGACTCTTTGTAGGGTGACTGACACTGAGCTGTTTTTATCAAAACCTGCGAGCGGATCTTCCTGAGTTTGATCTCACACCTGCTCAGCGCTACGCAGTCTTTCCTTGTGTTCGGACTGTAACAGAAGCATAATGAAGTCGCAGCAGAGTCTTTTTGAGCTTGGCTCGAGAAATTTGATTCCTTTGCGAGAGCAGATGAGGATGAAAAGCACACTGTGATATTAAAGTGAACCAAGACATGTACAGAGAAAACAAGAAATATGATTGACAGCTGGATATGCACAGGCCAAAAAAAGAAACTGTTTTTTATTAATCATGTTTTGCAAAATACAAACACAAAACAGTACCCCAGTAGCAGAATTTTGAAGCTTTTTTTGATCAGTTTTGCTTGAATTTTATCAAGAGGTCCAATCTCTAATCCTGGATAAAATTATGTATAGACCTGTTTAAGAAGTAGTTATGTGATGATGCAAAATTCAGCCAACATAGCTCCGCTAGCTATGTGGTTAACCTTACAAAATAACACTTTAGCTAATGTAAGATAGTTTTAGCTTAAGCTAACCAAGTTAATGCAGGCCACCGTTCGCTCAGGTACTTCTAAAATGGGTCTAGCTCCAACAAAAGTAGCACAATCTAATGTAGCTAATGTAGCCTCATTTGCTTTAGCTTTAGTTAAATTGGTTTAGCTTATTTTTAGATATAGCTACATTTTCACTGTAGCTAGCATGGCTAACACAGCTTTGTTAGCTTTAGCCTCAGCTACTTTAGCTGTGTTAGAGTGTTTTAATGGAGGAATAGCGTTTTTAAACAGACTGTTGTATACTTGACTCAACAGGAAACATTTGAGAAAAGGCAGAGGATTTGAAAAAAAACTCAGAGTGTGATTGGATGAACGTTCTGTCTATCACATCTCTACGGGCCAATAAGAGAAACAAAACACGTGACGTAGCCGCTATGGAGCTGCACGTGCGCAGCTAGTGAGGAACAATGCGAAATATGGTGACTATAAGTACACAAATTTTATCGTTACTGAAAAGAAAACAACTCACTGCTGTTCTTTGTTCTTCGTTCTTTGAAGAAATGTTGTCAAGATCTGATAAAACTGGCGCTTTAGCAGCATTCACACTAATCTCTTCCTCCATAACTGCACCAGCTCTTGCTGCTGCCTGTTTACGTCACGACTCCGCCGCGCCTGAAAGTGCTGCCCCTCGTCGCTGATTGGTCCTGTCACTTTCTAACCAGGCCCAAACGGTTCGGATGGGAGTTTTGCAAGATGGATTCGCCAGTGAGAAACAAGGAAACGGGCGTATCCATCTGCTTTGCAAGGTTAATGCAGTAAAACTTGCCCTAGGATAGTGTGGACGTGTCTGTTGAATGAGCTGAGGCCACACCCACACACGGGAACACTTCTGTTAAATTTGAAAATGCTACAATCTGAATGGGGAAAAGGACTCACGCTTTTATCCTGCTTCTTGACCTTATGTCGACCTTCTGATCAGAGTGCAGCTGTCTGGCTCTGGTCCAAAGAAGAGACAAAGTCTGTTTTCTGGCTCAAATCTCTGTTATGATGCTTTAAATGATCCATAGACCACTGTGGCTGATATATTTGGCAAATTTACCTCATAATGAAGGGAGTGACATCAGATAACACCAGACTGCACTGAGATGAACTTCTCTGTGATTTTATGTAGTGTTAGAGGGGCGGGGTCATTCCTTACCTTGGGCTGTTGACATCACCTGCCCACATAATGGCCCCACCCTAATTAACCCCAGCTAGGAAAGAGGTGAAAAACTTTCTAATGGTCTAAAACCAAAATTCAGTTACATTTAGATCTCAGTGTTTTTAACCTGTTTACAGCAGCATCATTTACATTGCTAGGGACTTGATGCAGTTTGATGCTATTTGTTTTTTGAGACAGAAACTCGATCGTACAAATTCTGTTACAATAAAAGAAGAGAAAGAGAAAAGCAGACATAAAAAAATAAAAGGTCCTGCTAAGTCACAGCCTTTACACTGTCACGACCCTGTTCAGCTTGAAATTTCGATTTTGTTCTTAGAGTAGCGTTGGAGTTAAGTCTATTTCAGTGAAATCAGATGATTTCTACTGAGAGCAGGAATGTCAATAAATGTTGTTTCTGTGACCTGAGGATGATGCCAGAGGAAAACCATACACTACAGTATGGTGTCCATTCAAAAGAGGTCATCTTTTGATAAAGTGAAAGGGCACATTAAACTTGAGGTCAGACCAACCTTAAGGACTTTTAATTATGTATTTATTTATTGTTTTTACAACAGATGTGAATATTTTAGCCTGACAGCAGTGGCTCAACAGGAAAGGTGAAGAAACTATGAGTTACATCTAAAGCCATGGAAAAACAGCCTGTAGTTCATGGAAAATCTTCACTCTTTTTTTTTCTTAAACGATAAAACATCAGTCATATTTTTGGGCCCTTAATCTAAGCCAGATATCTTAAACAATTGTCCAATAATCCAGGGGTTCTCAAACTTTTTGGGGCTAGGGACCCCTTACAGGGCAGAACATTTTCCAAGGACCAGCACATAACCCTCACACTGATTTAACATATGTTAACTGCCAATTGTACTCCTAGATGCTGTATTTTAAACTCTTCAACCTAAATACAAGCTCTTTTCCAGTTGAGTGTAGCTTCTTTTGCTATCCTTTGAGCAGCCAAATAAGAAGGCTTCTGTGTTTTTTCTTGTGCTTCTTTTTAATCATGACGAGTGATAGATTTACGTAATATCTCGTAGTCATATCTGAGTTTTTATTGGCCGAAAGCTGAATTATGTTGGAGTGGTTGGTTTAGTATAGTTGTTTTATGGCGCTGTGGTCCATTTATGTATCTGTTTGATTTTTAACTACATGGCATTACTTTAAAAACTTATTTTGAATTATTTTGGGGGCCCCCAAGCTGTGGATCGCAGACCCCCAGGGGTCTCTGGACCCCAGTTTGAGAACCACTGCAATAATCAACAGGATCAGCCTCCTTTGGTCAGAAGCCTTTTATGTTGTTTCTTTATTCTCTGAATGTCTGATCCTACAAACAGGACTTTGGAGTGTCATATTGATCAGTGTTATTAAGCCTGATGGGGAGAGTCATCCTCCCTGCAACGGCGACCAATATTATCCCTACTTACACAGCATGCCTCAAGGGCACTGAACATACATATTATTATAAGGAAGCTCATTACATGGCATTAATGCACAACAGAGCACACTGAATGGTTGAAAAGCAGAGCAAGTGTAGCATGAGATGTGATTGCAATGATTTTTTGTATTGCCCACAGTGAGGACATCATAAGGTCTGATACAGAGGAAAATAACATCTCCCTCTGCAATTTACAGTTTTGTATGCATGCCTGAGGTTATTTGCATTGTGGGAGGAAGTAAGAGGAAGGAAAACATGGCTACAGTCTGGACAATGGCAGTGAAACTCACTTATCAGCTCGAGAATGAGACAGCTACACAGCAGAAGATCAGTTCAATGTAACAGGTAATCAAAAACCAAATAGTTTTATCAGCTCTTCAGTCAGAACTGAATCCTCTGAGACTTCATGACTTACAGTTCAGAGAGGCAGCGATATCGCTGGTATGGCCCTCGTTCTGCACAGTAAGCACACAGAGTCGACCTGCTGATGCAGAAACTTGTGCTGTTCAGACTGTCATTCACTTATAATACAACTATGTTTAATATTCTGGATGAGGAGTGCAAAAGCATAATTTTAAAGCTTATTCCTTTTTTTCTGTATGGGGAAAAAATATTGTCTTCAACTTGGAAACATCCCAAAAGAAATTTATTTCAGCTGCTTAGTTCCTTGGTTTAGTTTGAGAAGTGTTAACTAGAGACAGCACCAGTCATTTCAGATGTTTTTACATCCAGGGATGAGAGTCTCTACAGCTATAGATATTCTGTATTTCTATGGAAAGATAAGGTGGAAGATGTTGGAATATCTCAGCTAGTCCATCACACATCTCACCTTGTACTGTTGTTTTTCACTCTTACATAAATAGGTCAGTGACTTTTTCTTTTTTTTTTTCCTTTTTTTACATGTGTTGGAGCAATGAAGCTAATGTTAGAGTGCAAAAACTGCAGCTCCATAAGTGTCCAATGGAGGTTAACTGCAAGAGCCCTGAGGTCTTTTTTAAAATCCCCATTTTTAATACAAAAATTAACATGTTCAGAGCCTGGCATTTAAAAAAAAAATTGGCATCAATAGCTCATTTCTATATTGGCACACATTGCACCATGGGCGATTTGTCTCTGTAACTCACCCACTTTAATGATTTTTAGGCTAAGGAATGCATAAATTTGCATGAGGATAGTCTGATGCTTACAGGCACTTGCATTGTAGCCATTTGCCAGGAATCATGAGGCCCACGCACTACATTTTTGTGTGTTTCTAGGTTGACTAAAGTCAGCCTGAGACAGAATTTCCAGTATAGAAAATACCTCCACTGGGGTCTAGAGCTCTGCTTCAGAAACCAATGGCAGGTGTCACTGGCTACATTCACATTGCAGCTAAAAGTGACCCAAATCTGACTTTTTTCAATAAATAAAAATAATAAATAAATAAAAATCACTGCAGTGTGAACAGCCAAAAAAAGAAAGAAAAAAAAATCAGATCTGAGCAAAAATCAGAATTTAGCAACTTCAGTGACTGTTAAGTGACTCAACTGAATCCAACGTTTGATTTTCTGTTGAACTAACAAGGTTAGTTTTTGCCTTCAGCTAACCAACAGGTGCACCAACAGCATCCACTGATGTCATATGTGCACGCACCGTGGATATACTGTTTCTGAACTGTACCATGAAAAGTCTCCCAGCCCCAGCTGGTTAAAATATTTTGTCTTATTATGAGGGAATTCAGCCTGGTCACTCACAGTGTGAGTCAATCAGTGCAATGCCAGGTGTTTGTGAGCTGACTGGTCCTGATCAAGGCCAGGTGTGGCAAGCTGATACAGACACCTGAGCTGCAGCACTCTGTGCTGACCTATTAGCTCAATGTCAGAGATACTGAGCGCATCTCTCTGTGTTTTCTTTTGTGTGTGTGGTAAAGAGAATCTGCTAAAGCAATTTTGAGAATATTTCTGGGTGGTTAGAATTACCTGTTATTCCAAGATAGTTGTGAATCAGTGCTGAGTTTCCTTACTCATCAACTTTTATTCTTCTTCTGACATGAGCCTTGTGGCCTTTGAATTCTATTTAAAGAGAGTTTCTCAGTGTCCCTAGAAGTTTAAGTTAGTAGTCAGCTGCGTGGCAGTGGTGATTTAGTTCTTAGGGGTATTTGTGAGCGGGAGAGTTTGGTTTATTGTTTATTTTATTTCCCTTTCCCAACTGATCGCTTAGTGGTTTTCCTTTTAGGATAATTTTGAGAAACCTTCATCTGCAATTGTGTCCCCAAACCCCCCTCAACCTGACACTTACCCAGTCAAAGTTTGAAACATGGATTAATAGACATAGAAACGAGGGCAGAATAACACCCTCAGAGCTGTCCCTGTTGTAATGGCTGTTTGATGTGCAGTGTTGAACATTGTGTTGATGTTATAGTTGAAGGTGTTACTTACTTGTCTTGCTCTAGAAACTGACTGAAGCCTAAGACTTCAAATGAACTGACGTTTAAAGTGTTGGGCTGCAGGTCTATCTGCTGTCATTGAAAATTCAGTGTGAAAGTATACTGTAAATAGAAAGTATGCATCAAATTATAGTCTTTTTTGAAGAAAAAAATCCTTAACCATTCAAATGTCTCGAAACAAAAAGACTTACAGAATACTGAGTCATTTAGCAGATGCTTTTATCCAAAGCGACATATATCTAACATGTTCCAGGAGTTAAGGACCTTGCCCAGGTGCCCCCAATGGATACTGGTCATGCTCTTACTGGGATCCAAACCAACGAACTCCTGTACCAAAGTCACCCACTGAGCTATCCAGCCTCAATTCAATTAGCCTCAATCATTCAGCCTTGAATCAGGATAATGATAATCAAATGCCCAGCCAGTTACTAGTTTCTGATTTCTGGATTGTATGGGGACCAAAACTGTAATAGCCTCAAGTGGACAGTCAAGGAAGGTTTTCCACTCTGTCATTGGCTTCTTTCATCAACACTGAAGGTTTTCACTTTGGACTGAAGTCCCTCCTCTGACAGTCAAAAAAGCCAATCATAGTCTTTGTAGTGGCACTGGGGGTGCCCTAATTAACTTGTGATTCTATACCAATAGTGTAACTATCTGGTAATTTCTCAAGAATAAGGTGTTCATTACCTTGTAATAAGTTGGCATTTCATTAAGTAACTCGATATCATTGAGGAAGTATTTACAAAGGTACATTTGACTTCCTGATGAAGGCTTGATGATGAGGTGTGTTTTTAAGGTCTACACATGACCATGCCTTGAAAACAAAGGCATTTTAAAGCTTGAAGAGGATGCCTTGGAGTTTTCTTCTTGTTTGCCAGTAACTACAATTATTTTGGCAATTCCCTGGTAATTAGGTGGTTTTTTACCCTAACCCTTTAACCCCAACTCTTACCCTAATCCTAACCCTTGTAATACTAGGCAATGCTCTGGTAATTAGGTAGGTTTTTTCCCGACTGCTTTCTTGGAAATAAGATGAGAATTTTCTTTATTATGTTGCTTGATAATTCCCAGGTAATTTCTTTAGCCCTCTAAATTAAAGTGCATCCTTCATAAATAATCTTAGGTCATTTTTAGGGTTAGGGGCTAAGGTTAGGGTTAGAGTGAAATACCACCTACTTCCCAGAGAACTGATGGGTTAGGGTAACCCTAACCCTAAAAGGAAATACTTGATAATTAATTCATAATTACTTAGTAAATACTTCCTTAATTTAACCATATTTCTGAGTTAATGCTTCGTAAAATGCCAGCTTTATAGAAGCAATTACCACCCTGTTTATGAGAAATTACTAAAGAATTACACTTACATTACTAGGTAATTAGAGCCCACTAAAATAACATTTTACCTACAATTCTGTTCATTTCCCTTAGATAATAGTCTTCATTCAAATAGAAGTTCAGTGGGACTTGCAGGGTTTTTTAAATCCCTTTAAACAGGGTGGAAATTAAATACTTTTGACACTTCAGTATGTTTTTCAGACTGCTTGTCTCTCTGATATTTCAGCGAGTCATTATCTGCTAGATGCTCTGTAATCTGCATGCAATCCGTGCGATGTAATGTCAATTCGGAGAGACAGGTTCTGTCTGCCCCAATTAATTAGTTTACTCCAAGTTTGTAATATCTGGCAGGCTGAGGGAAGCAGTTTCCATATTAGCATTAATTGAAGGGCTTGTTAGCTGCAGGAATTAGCCATGCTGCTGAAGTTTCCATATGGCACACCTTTCTCTTAAATGATCTGCCAAAATATCTGTTTACTTACCTGCATTTAATTAGTAGCTTATTACAAGCCTCATCCTCTGCATGCTAATGATGCCTGTTTCTTTTCCATCTTGATGGTTTATCAAGCTCCTGCCAGTGTGAAAGAGTCCCAGAGGAAACTGATTCCAGAGTGCAATAAGTGCAGCCATGGTATGAAAAACATGACAGCAAAGCTGGGCTGCTGTGACACCTCATGATGATGTAGGAGGAGGTCTTACTATTCCGTTCTTTTCACAGCTAAACATGCTGCTGAAATATGGACATAGATCCAAAAAAATCATCCATTTCACTGCAGACCATCTGAGGCATAAGCTTGGAGAGCAGCGAGCAGTCAAGGGTTGTCCATGCTCATAAACGCAACGATGCCATGCACCAATATGTTTTGACAAACTTAAGCTTAAGAGATATAATTAGAAGAAGGCACAAACAGCCAGTTATTGGTGTGAGAGAGAGCAGATTGATAGCTAAGGAGAGGCAAAGCGGCATTAAAGATCAGCTCTGTCAGAGAGCTGGGGACACAGCTCAGTCATCTCTCCAGAGCCCTTGCTTTATGCTTTTCATTTCCAGGTCAGCACTGCATGTAGGCAAGGAGCCAAAGTGCCTAAAAAGGGGCCAACTTAAGACAGCAGGTCCTGTTCCATTTTATCTGAGGCTCAGGGAGAAGAAAGAGCAGAAGGGCTTTGAGCACAAGCCTTCACAGATGCACAACTTGAATAAAAGAGCAGCAAATCCCACCAGTAGCCCGAGACATGAAGGGAAAAACATCATCTAGCTTTGAAGTTTTAGTCTGGAATTAAATTATCTTACAAAGTTTGTTTTCTGTCGGTCTCTTCTCTCAGTGCGATGATAAAAATCAACCTTTCTCTCACAGGCTCTAATGTACTGTGGGATAATAATAAAGGCTTGTATTCACTCTTGGCTAGGGCCTCTTGCTCCCACTCGCTCATATAGATGTCCGTGTATGAGGGCGCATATCGGTGTCCCATGGCCGTCCCCCAAACCTGTAAGTACAGCTTGTTGTCAAAGGTAAAATCATAGTTTTTAAGACAGATCTCTTATAGGCGTAGGATCTCCCCGTCCGGTCTGGATTTATCTGGGTACCTGGGGGGGGGATCACAGGTAAGTAGGTGGTTGGTGGAGGACCCTGCTGGGCAAGGTAAGTACCTGTCTGGGGACAGGATTTTGGCCAGGTAAGTAGGGGGATGAATTCGAGGGGTATGGTGAGGGTCTCCTGGAGCTGGGGCGTCCTGAGGCCTCGCATGGATCCTGGAGGTCTGTGAATGACAAGGCATGGTTATAAATTTAGCTGCCTGCACCACTGGGAGAACATTTTTTTGGCTGTGCCTGTGGACCAATGTATGAGGTCCTGTGTTATGTGGAACTGAACTATGGGAAGGGCTTTGAGATGCAGAAGATCGTCCTGGATGTGATTGTTAATGGTGTCCAGGATTTGTTTTTGTTCCTCTGGTAATGACTGGGAGAAGTTTATTACTGGAATTCTAATTTCTGCATTCAGAAAGGCCGTTCTGGTTTTCCTGTGGAGGGACCGCAGCTGCTTAATTGATGTTTTGTTGGGATTCTGGTCTGTTATTGATACCTACTGAGATTATTTCTATTTTTGTGTCTGGGTTTGGACTGGTTAGGATTGATTAATGTCACTCTGAAAACACATCCTTGGATACTCAAGCTGCTTAATCCAACTTCTGTGCTCTGTGCTCGGGTTCATGCCCAGATTTGGTGCCTTAAAGATAGTAAAATGTAGCAGGATTAGCCTAAAATGCTGTGTACCATCAAAAATGGTCCTTCATATCTTTAGTCAAACACACCTTCTGCTGCTTCAGATTGACTTATCAGTTTCTGAATCAGTCATAGACTTATACAGAACTCATCCAACATACTGACTGGCTTTACTTCACCTACTGACTACTAAAGTCACTTTTATTCAAAACTGCATGTACAAATACAATTCATTTAACTATTTTCCTCCTTCCCTGGTGGTTGCTGTGAAAGGCTCACCTGTGTTAGATAAGAGCACATGTGATACCAGCTGGTCTTATCTGATCTGTTTCATGTTACTACACCTGCACAGAGCCAGATTAAAACAGAGCAGATGTATCTCACGTGTCTCAGACATTCTGGTATGTTAATGAGGACAGAGTATGACTGTGTGTGAACTGATACAGAAACAGAGAAGACTTTGTGTGCTGAAGAAGTTGAGCTGGGGGTCAGTGGGATATTTCTACTAGAAGCCATTGTTTATTGTGATAACATTAGAGGTGATTCAAGCAACACGGAAGGAGATCTTGATAAAACCAACATACAACAGCGTGCCTTCAAGCTCATGTGGGGTGGTTTGCAGGTTATGAAGTGGACTGATATTTATACTGAAGCAAAACAAGATCAGAAGCTTAAAGACTGGCGGACATTGTGTCTTACTTTGGCGGTACTATTTGCAAGACCCAGCCCTCATAGCCTGGGTAGAACAGGATTCAGCCCTGTAATGCCACCAGCTGTCTATACCTTTGCCTAGCCATTTCAGACTAGTTGCATGTTTTGCTGCACATGTGCCCGCTCTACTCCTGTCACTGCAGCTTTCACACTAGGCACACGTGTGCTGTGTCCTTGCCATGTCTCCCTGCAGTCAAAGTACTGTCATTACGAGAGAGATTTTATTTTTCAATGTGCAAAAAATTTAACCTTGCAAGCAGATGGGTTCGCCCATTTCCATGTTTCTTACTGGCAAATCCATCTTGCAAAGCTCCCATCTGAACCATTTGAGCCCGGTTCGTAAGTGACAGGACCAATCAGCATCGAGGGGCAGTAATTTCGGGCACGGCAGAGTCGTGACCTCAGAACTTGATGACATTTCTTCGTTAAAAGAAGAATAAAGGGCGCGCCGGTAGTCGAGTGGTTAAGGCGGGCTCCATATACGCAGGCGACCCGGGTTTGAATCCGGCCCGTGGCACCATATCCTGCATGTCTCTCCCCACTCTCTTCCCTGTTTCTGACTCTATCCACTGTCCTATCAAATAAAGGCAAAAAGGCCAAAAATAAATCTTAAGAAAAAAAGAAGAATAAAGAACAGCACTGAGTTGTTTTCTTTTCAAAAATGACAAAAGTCGTGTACTGACATGTCTACAGTGGCAATGATTTGCATTATGCAACTCTCTATTAAGTTTATTCGTTGTTAGTGGCGCACCGCAGTTTGGGGCTACGACATCACATGTTTTGTTGCTCTGATTGGCCCGTAAAGATGTGACTGACAGAATGTTCATCCAATCACCCTCTGAGTTTTTTTTTTCAAAGACTCTGCCCTTTCCCAAATGCCACACATGGAAGGTTTTCCAAATCCATCTGGCATGTCAGGTTACAAAAAATGTGGACATAAAAACAGACCTGGCCTTCAGGCCAGATCGAGGTTGGTTTGTGTTCTCACAACAAACAAACCGCACCAAAGTGTGAATAGGCACACCCTAAGAGAATACTGATTCTAGAGTGAGCAGAACCAAATTGAAGCATGACAACAATAATTCAAAGTTTGGATTTTTCTGGATTGGCCTTGATGATGCTCCACATTTCGCACAGTATTTTGTGAAGAGGTGCTTGCTAATGGCAGCATGAGGCCTGTAAGTAAGGCCTTGTAAACTCAGGTATAATGTAATATTAAGACTAAGCAGTCATGTTTGCTGACTAAGCTGTATGAGTTTTTTTTAGATGAAGCTAAAGGAACTGAAGTCACAGAAAACAGATTCCTCTTGAACCAAACAGCAAGATCATCAGAGATAAAGACATATGACTTTATTAAAGCAGGATGCTAATCTTGAAGAAAATACATCCTCTCAGGAGCTAATTTTAGCCTGACTTGTAGAGGTAAGGTAATGAAAAGTTAGAACATAGCCACAGCATATCATCTGATGGCTTTGGAGAATGAAAGTAAAATATGTTTGGGGGAAAAGTCTATCTCTATGTGCCATTTCTGTTCTTGTAATCAAATGCAGCTCAGTAGGATGTTATGTATCCATTGCTCTTATTTTAGCACTTCACAATTCCTGTCCTGTTGCAAGATTTCCAGCCTATTTCAGTCCTTCCACAGGCGTCTTGTGAGGCTTATTTATGTACATAAACTACAAGCTGTTAAATTTTAATTTGCACCCACGGTTTGTAAACATTTACATAGAGCAGACATGAGTGTTAGGGGGAGCTATGAGAGATGAAAAGAGCTTATTTTCTCTTCATGGGTTTAACTCTGCTCTGCAAGCAGCTACATGGAGCTCAGATGAAAAGAAGTTTGTTCAGAAGGAGACTTCTGGGATAAGATGTGACATTTAGATTTTGTTTTAAGGGCCCCTCTCACGAAGCAGGATTAGTGGGTTGCCGAGCTAAAGTTGAGCTTAGCCCGGGTTCTTCTGTGTCACGACAACAACTCAGTTTGAAGCTAAGCTAACCTGCTTAGGCTGTGAGGATCAATGCACATAAAGGGCTGTGACCTGCAGGGGAAAGTGGACCCTAAGTGGGCTGGTTTTGGTGGTCAAAGAAGGGAACTTGATTTGTGTGCAAGGATATAAATGCTTTTCAAGCGATAAAAGAGAGTTGCTACTATTTACTGTACTGAATTTCCTTCGTTTGATTCTCCATAGTCACTGAAGTCATCTTCACATCAATGCAGCCTTCAGGGCACACGGGGCAAAAGGAAAGCTTTGTGAAAATGTTGCCACAGCCTCAGTGTGAAGATATTAATGAAAAAAATCCCCACCGTGCTGTAATGACCTGGCAGTGATAAACCTATTTACTTACACATGCAGTTTTCTTCCAGCTATCTTTTTTCTTTTCTCAGCTTGGCAGAAGCTGCTGTAGCATTTTTTCACTGGTGTTGCTCATATTTATTCATTATGATCATTATTTGTTCCTCTTTGCAGACAAACACGGTGTTACTGATCCACGTCTCTCCCATGTGTCCCACTTTTACTGCCTGCTTAACACATTTCTAAAGGCCACTATGACAGAAATACCCTGACTTTGTTGTTCTCTCCTCCTGAAATGGTCCTGTATGTTTGCTTATTCTCCTCCATAAAGCATCTGTGTGTAATTTCAGCTCTTTTATATCTTACTGTGATAGCATTGGCCTCTTTTTGCCTCACTAAAATCTTCAATTCCAGTGAAAGACAGAGGAGCATTTACTGAATCCATCTCACTGTAGATCCTCTCATTTTTCGTATCCGTAATCCGTTGCAGCCTGGATCCACTGGGCTGCATACGGTAAAACCCCTGGATTCATGTCATCAGAAACTCTGATTTTCTGCTGGGTTGTATTTTGCTGCTGCTCATGTTTTGCATTCTTCTTCTCCCTTGTTTTCATTTTGATCTCCCGCTGAGAACAATTTGGATTTTCAATCAAAGATTTCTCATGTTCTGCAGTGTCATTTGCTCTAAATGTCAGATGGTTTTTTGTATTCTGGGCTGTGTTTTATGGGTAATAGCAGTTTTTTGTAATACAAACATAATGATATTTTCTGTCACATCTCTGATGTGATGCTGATGTCTCTGTCTACATGGTGTCATCTCAGAGATATTTTCATATTTTCTAAGTCTCAGCATAGCTGTTGTTGGGTGCTAATGGGGTTGGGTGACTTCATTATACAGATGACACATGACAGTTTAATAACCCAGTGCCACACACTTCCAATCATTAAGCATCCCTTTTATCCATTTGTTAACATTTGCACCATGCTATTAGATCAGTATTTTTCTGTGGCACTCAGTGCTTTTTAAAGCTATTAACCAGAGTAATTTGCTGCTAATGCAGTTTTTGAGGTACGTTTTAAAACCAGAACTTGTACTGAATTATACAGTTCACTTTAGGTGCCATGTAATTCATACATTCCGAGTTTAAAATGTAGTTGAGTTAAGAAAAAAGTTGATTTGAAAAGGTGATCATCCTCAGCTGCAGCAGAGAACAAACATTCGAACATTTACACAATCGGGGCAGAGGTATTTGGCAACAGGACCATTTCGCTAACAGGGACTATAATACATTATATTTAGAACTATGAGCTTTAATATGGAACATCCTGCTATAGCCTCCACTCTTCATCAAAGGCTTTCCACAAGATTTTACAGTTGTTCCTGTGGGAATTTTGTCACACTGGCATAGCATTGTCCAAATGTCTCGCTGGATTATTTAGATTGCCCTTCAATGGAGATAAAGCGCTTAGCCCAAACCCTGATAAACAGCCTTATACCATTATCCCTCCTCCACCAAACTTCACAGTTGGCACAGTGCAGTCAGGCAGGTAACGTTCTCCCTCCATCCACCAAATCCAGACTAACCCATCTGACTGCCAAACAGAGAAGTATGATTCATCACTCCTTAGAAAATGTTTCTACTGCTCCGCTGTCCAGTATTGGTGTGCTTTACATCACTCCATCCATCGGATCTGGTGATGTGAGGCCTGCAGCTGCTTAGCCATGGAAACCCAATCATGAAGCTCCCACTGCTTAGTTTTGTGCTTACATTAATGCCAGTGGAGGTTCAGAACGCTTAAGCTATGGAATCAGCAAAGCGTTAGAGTTCAGCTTCATGGTTTCTAAATGCATCCACTTTCTACTTTTATACACCTCAGTAGGTCTGATTGAAAAACCTGACACCAATACTCAACAGGTGTGGCCAGATACTTTTGTCCATGTAGTGGACTTCTCAGGGCAGACACCCTTTGATCACGCTGTGTTGCTGTAGAGTTCAAGCACCAAAGAGAATCTGCCAGTAAGTCAATATCGCATCTAAGCAAATGCTTATCTCGAATCACCGACTTATCTCCTGATTGAACTTTTTTTGTTAATGGATAGACACAATAAAGGCAAGGTCTTTTCTCCACACCACTCCACCACAAGCATACCACATACTTATGATGCTTGATGGTAAAGCATTAATGCTTTCCATCTGGTGTGTTGTGTTCTGTCAGTACCACCGAGTGGTACAAATCTTGCAGTTGTAGTGTAGAGGAGTTACACAACAATGGCAGACTGATGTTTACACCTATAAGAACAGCAACCACGCCACTGATGGATGTCCCTCACTCTCCAGAAGAAATTAAATCAACCAGCGTTGCTGAGCAATGTAGCATTAGGTGCCTGTATCACAAAGACTGAGCATGCTTTTGTTCTGTAGCTGTTGTTAAATTGATCATACAACTCCAGTATCACTATCTCTCATACTGCCTCACCTCTGTGCGCACATTGTGTATTTTTCAGTGACCTGAGTTGCATTCACTTTTCACATTCCAGGTTGTTTAAGTAAACATGGAAAATGGATAGACTAGAAACAGAGTTCAGTACTGGGTACACATGACAATTTTGTAATGTGATCCAGTAGTTGTGTTGAATTGTTATCACATCTTCGTGTAGCCTTACCATGCTGTGGCAGGTGTGGGCAGCATAAGAAAACAGGACCCAGAGGTGTAAAGAGGTATAAATTATGGATTTATTCACATAAAGTTTGAGGCTTTCATAAACAAGGCAAAAGCAAGTTGGCACAGCTGGATAAAAACGCTCTTTACATGTTAATCGAAACGTATTATCCAGTTGCTGACAAACTAGTTCAGGAACAAAGGGTCTAGTGAAATTTTTAGGGAGTAGGTAGAGATGGTTGGGGAGTTAAAAAATAATGATTGCAGGGATTCGGCATAAAAGGATTCTGAGGGCATCTGGTGGACTCCTAAAGAATGGCAGAGATCCCTGGTAAGTGGAGAAGAAGGAAGAAACTTTAGGAATAGGGGCAGGACAGCTTGTGAGGATAAGGATGCCAAGTTTTAGAGCTGTAGAAGGTAGCCAAGAATCTCAGGTAGACAACCTGAAGGCTGGACAGGGTGGATCAGGCAGATGGCATTCACACAGGGCAGACAGAGTAGGAACTGTTTGGCATACAGCCTGAGGATAAAGCAGATAAGAGCAGAAATTCTTGGCTGATTGAAAAGTGGTCAAATGAATGGGGTCACGCTGGTGGCCAGCACTGCAACTGGTGAGCTGGCCACAGATCAAAGCAAGGCAGAGAATGGATGGGCTAGTGGAGGGCTGTGCAAGAACTGTAGCTAAGGAGCAGCCGATATGTGCAGCTTAGGAAAAGAGCATTGCAAAAGCGCTGCTGGAAAAAAGTGCTAATGCTGCCACTGACTGAGGCCTGCCTGGACATCAGGAGAGGTTCTGGCTGTGTGTTGGCAGGGACCGCAGACCGGTGGTTAGGCAAAGTCTCAGTGGGAATGGATGGAGGCAGCCTCAGTTGTCAGCTGGAATATTGTACCCAGAAGTGTTGGCCATAAAAGTGCCCTCTGGGTCAGCTACTGGAAACAAAGAACAAGTGTTGGCCATACAGTCAAAAGAGCCTACAAACAGACATTGGCCATGCAGCTGATCGAAAGCTTGGCAGGTCTGGTGGAGTTCTTTGGTGCTGGCAGAGAGGACTGATGGGCAACAACGGAGTTCCTTGAGTTCCTTTCAATGGTGGATGCTCTGAGGTCAGGGCCTATTAATAACATACAACAGATTTACTCCAGAAATCATATTGCAGGAGGTTTTTATGACAAAAAATAAATATATAACAGAGACAAAGACGTAAGCTTGATGGGCTAACTCAGCTGAAGCCTTTGTGAGGGACTTTACCAAAGTTAGCTGTCTCTGCTACGACAGGCTGACAGCAAGTGTTGAACGAAATAAACTTTACTATTTGTAATGCTTTCTGGAACTATGGCCTATTAATGGCCTTTGTTTACCAGTTACTATTTCTTATTTATAGAGTTGAATGAAATTGTTGGAAATGTACAAATTTGGTGCTGAAAAACTACAGCCAATGTTTTCATTTCTATCTTTCCTGTGTTCTGTAAAGTCTTAAATTGCACAGGATGCCTTTTAGTGCTGGGATTTGGTTGTGTTTTGTTAAGTCTAAGGGTGGAGTTCATGAAAACCAAAAATGACACTTTGAGCACCTGGGGCTGGTGATTTTAGCTTGGTTGGCCAACTGGTGTTAATTGAGCTTTTCCTGTGTGGAATCAATGACGAATTGTGCTCAGAGTTTTACATTTACCGGAAATTGAGACCTGCCCAAAGAATTGACTGGGCCGATGGAAACCCGGTGAATGGGACCTCCAAAGTGGTGATTTATTGATGATATCAATGCATGTGTGCTGGATCTGTAGCACTGGTGCTACAACCTGGCTAACAGTTTCCTCCTTTTGGAGCTGAGAAGTCTGTCAAGCTATTATTGGTAAATGGATCTAAGTTATATATAGCACTTTTCTAGTCATCTGACTACTCAAAGCACTTTTACACTGTAGGTCACACCTAAACATTTATACCCTTTCACTCCTTTCCCTCCTCATTCACACACTGATGGTGAAGGTTGCTATGGAGGGTTGGCCATCAGTATTAACTAATCCCATACGCATCCGAACACATTTACATGTCACTGAAGGAGTCGGAGCAAATACGGGTGAAGTGTCGCCCAAGAACGAAAAGACGTGACTGCAGGAGCCAGGGATCGAACCCACAACCTTCTGTTTGAGAGACAACCCACTGAGCCGAGGTTGCCCCCACTGAGCTCTGATGTTCAAACTATCTACTAATGCCACTTTTCATCAGTGTTTCCACCCAGTCTGCCACATTTGTTTCCACATTAAACACAATTTTGCCACTTTTAGCCCATTTTTCAACTCTTTAACTGCTTTCCCCCATTTTACGTCCATTTTTATCAATTTTCCATTTTTAACTCATATTTGCAGCTTTATCCCATATTTTCCCTCTTTGTAACCTTTTTTGCAACTATTGGACCATTTTTGCTACTCATTAACCACTTTTCAACACTTATTACTGCCAGTTTTATCACTTTTAACCCATTTTAGCCAGTTTTCACCTTTATTTTGCAATTATTTAATTATTTTCCCCATCAACTTATTTCATTTCCTTCTGCTTTATTCTCTAGTATCTTGGTATTTGTGTACGTCATCTCTTAACTATGAGTTCACTATAAGCTTTGGCCTTATGGGCGGCCTTGTGTGACTGTGTGTACGTTTGTGGGTGTTGGCGCATTCACCAATCTGATCATTAAGGGCCCAAATGTGAGACCACATGCTTTTTTAAATATTTGAATCCATGATGATGTTAAAATGTTAAATACTGTATATATAGTAGTACTATCTTAGCACTTCTCCAAATGATTCACAATTACATTTCCTCTGGTAAAAGTCAAAGTAAGCCAGTAAAAATGTACACTGTTGAACTGATGTATTGTTAAATCATTTTTTACTATTATGTGAAAACCACTGCCAAGCACAGTGCCACCATACCCTCAGTCACCTGTGAGGGAGGGTTCAATGCTTCTGTCTGTGAATAATGATAAACTACAGACAGTTCATAAGGCTCAGGAAGCATTATTTGTATGTGTGGTGAGCACCTTTACTCCAAAATCAAGTTAGATTTGACTTTAAACAGCCTCAGTAATGTGTAAATCATTCCAAGTGCTTAGCAGCCTATTTATCTGACCTCTCCTTCCCCTCATGTCCGGAGGGGGTCTCATTTTTCTTGCTGTCTCAAGAAATCAAGAAGAAAAATAAGGAGGCGCTGAGCATTTTCCTGCCAAGCTCCATAAATCTGGAGCCAACCTCCTCCAGCGAAGTCTTCAGAACTGAAAAATCTTCAAGCCCCAAACTCAAAGGCAATCTATTTTCCCTGTCATATAACCAACCTTATCCCTGACACACACACAGCATTAATACAACCACCGACTGTTGGGAAGCCAGGTCGTGGCTGCATCATTACACTCGCTGCCTGCCTGCTGTCTGTGTGTGCTGCTTACATAAGACTCCTTTCACTGTGTTGGAGCTGCACTGTGGAAGTGTGTGCTCAGCTGTCTGTTTGTCTTCCCTCTTTTTTCGACACCTGCTGCATTTCACCGATTCACCGAGGCAGTGGGAACCTCTTCTGGATAAGGTGTCACCTTCACCTGGGCTTGGCGCCACGGGGGGCATGACTGGGGCTTAGCTCTTTCAGATAAATGTTCTGCCCCCTCAGTTTAAGTCCTATACCCCACCCTGTTTAATATCACAAACAACAAATACATCGACAGGAATAGACTGTAAAATAAAATACAATAAACTCACAAATAGCATTCAAACATGGTTGAACACTGCTGTCAGTTTGACAGCTCTGTCTGTTCTGTGCCGTCTTCAGCTTCATGGAGTTGATTTGAACCTCAGAGTGCACTGACTTTAAAAAGGTTGACACTCCAGTATGCTCTTCTGCTGATTTTCAACAGCTTTAGAAATTGATATCTAGATAAGGTTCTTTGCAAAAACTAAACAATACAGCTCCAGCAGGAGCAATGAATTTGGCAGACTTAGCATGAAGATGCACAAAACTTTGGAGTGTTTCTGTGGGAATTCATGCCCATTTATTCTGTAGAGCATTTTTGAGGTCAGGCACTGATATTGGATGAGAATGCCCGGCTTGTGTTGGCAAGTAGTTTTGTCCATATAGCACATGTTTCAGGACTGCAGCACAGAAATGTTTCAGTAAGAGAGAAGGGGAATGCTTTTATGCAGAGAGATATTATTTGTGCTGGTTCTAGCAGTTATCTCTGTGTTTAGATTAATAAACTGTCACCTATATCAAGGTGCAGAAACAGACAATGTAGGATGATGGCCTACCTTATTACAATATAAAGGGTCTGCCCCCTCCTCAGTCACTTCATCTGGGCACTAGGCCTGCCTTCACCTGCCTTTGATTTTTTCGTATTTCATTTTTTCTACCACTGTGACCACATTATTGGGTTTGTGGGTTAAGTATGCCAAATCTTTCAATAAAAATTTGAATCCTCAACAGCGGTCTGATCAGGAAGATGCAACATTATGAGAGTGTAAGAAGGCTAAGTCAAGCTGATAATCACTTACATTAGATTTTATCTATATCTTGTTATGTTGAAAACCTTTACTTGAAAGGTTTTTCCTTTGCAGAGGTTTGAGCAGCATTTAAATGTTGCACCCCCAACCAGCCAGCAAAGGAGAAGTGACACTGACAAGTGTGGTGCTTTTCCAAAATTTGAACTCTTTTAACTGTAAGTGCTGGGACAGAAAAGAGCTGATACTGAGTGTGTGAAAATCCTACTCTACATTTTTGTATAAAGATGAGAGCTGTCAGCTCAAAGAGATGGTGGCTGTAGATACATGATCATGGAGCTGGTGGTGATTTTAAATGAAGCCTTGTCTGTTTGGATGGAGTGGCTCCCTCTTGGTCTGCAGAGCAAACTTGAGCTGCACCCGTGGTCTCTGGTGGCTGAAACCCAGTGCTCTCTGTCATCATGAGCCTCTTCTGAGCAGGATATTCTGTCTCCCAGGATGCTGTGCTGATGTTAGCACAACCTTTGATTCCAAATTGATTTTGTGTCGTTGTTGGCTATTTAACATAAAGTCATGAATAATGAGTGATTTTATTTTTTTATAATTCTAACAGCATTATTGAATTTGAAAAGTAACTAGATACACTATGAGTTTCAGTCCATACTGATCAATTGCTCTGACATCAGCAGGTAATTCTAATCACTTCGTCCTCACTTGACATTCAGAGTGAAGGTGAAGTGTCACAGTGGCCATAAATGTCACACCTTGAACTGTCAGTCTGAACAGGGCCTCTGTCTTGAGTGTCCAGTCTTCCTGAATGGTCAAACCTAAATTGCTTTCTTTCAGAGAGGTCACATGTACAGAGCTGGTGTTTGGGCCTTTTCAACACTGTAGACCAATCAGCCTCCTGCCCACTGTCCACATCAACCTTGCTGCCCTGCTGATTTTGTTTCCAGGACTGCATTTCTAAATGCGTCCACCTACTCATCTGTTCACCCAGAGCCTTGGCAAACCTACCCACTGACCCACCCACCCATTATCTCAACACTGCACATGTCCAGTTTGCCAGACCTTTGCTGCTTTGTCATCCTGTCGTCTTTCACTTGTATGTTCAGCAAACTTACAGCTCTCCTGCTCCTGAATTTCTCCCACCCCAAATTTGGCCCGCTACTTCTTTATGACCTGAGCTGCTGGGTGTTTTTAGTTGCTTGGACAGCCTTCTTGTGCCGTGTAAGCTTGTTAAATTTGCCATTGATTCAGCCCGTAGGATCTTTGACTTGTTGTGTCTCAGTGTCTACATTTGGGTCCTAAAACCTCCCACACACAACCGAACAACCCTGGCATTCATCCCAGTTCTTCCGAAGTCTGTTTCTGCAGAACATTTTTCCATATTTTCCAAATTTGTCAAAATCACACATTTCCTAAAAAAACTTTGGCTTAGGGTTCAAATAGCTTTTTACCTCATTCAGGAATACCCTTGTCACATATTTAACCAGTTTATTGCAAAATTGATAAACAGTTTTACTTGATGGAGAAGTCTCTGCTCAAATGAAGCTCCTTGGGTTAGTCAAGCAGCATGCTTTGACTTTCCAGGGAGAGCATGTCTAGAAACCCCCATACAGATAGAAACATTTATAAAAATGTGTACTGAATACAACAAAATTAGTTCAGAAGCAATTAATCCATAGTAGCATGAATCTAAATATGAGAGTGCAACAATATTTATGCTATAAAGGAGGAGGCTAGGGTGGAGGAGGTTAAGCTTTGCCAGCAGCAGCAGCATGGTGTATCTGCATTAATGCAGGTAGGGATTAGTAAGAAGGGTGTCATAGGTGTTGAGAGAAAGAGCTGTGATTGGCTGTGGGAGCTGGGAGGTGATCATTGGGATCAGTTGGCCATCAGCTGATCACAGCTGGGGTGTATGACTACAGTGCCCTGCATGAACTAACATTCAGGGTAGAAAGAGCATCCTTCCAAACATTTACTTTTTTCAGTTTCTTATGCAACGCATGGCAAAATTCTTGTTTAAGCAAAAAATAAATAGATACATGCACCGGATATAAAAGTGGAAAAAAAGAAAAAGTAATGCCTAAACATAGCGGTCTTCCTCAAGCAACTTCACCAGTAAGTTTCTTTAATCTGCAGCAAGGTTATAGTAGTTTTGAATTTGACACAAGTTTTAATTTTGTATCTCATTTTGGCCTTTTGTTTTCAGTTTCAGATTAGTTTTATTTCATTTAAATAGTTTTACTGCTGTTTTTTAGTTTACTTATTATTTCACAAAAATGCTTTGTTTTAGTTTAATTTTTAATGGTTTCAATGTTAGCTTTTTTATGTTATATGAGATACATGCTAGAGGTAAGACACAAACTGGCCAGAAAAGGAGACATTATACAGTCTTAAAAAAATTATTTAAATAGGCTACACTTCATTTTTCCATTTTTATTTTAAATTAAGTTTCTTTAATATTAGAGATTAAAGTAAATAATTGTTGGAAACCCCAGTAATACATTCTCTTGCAGAAGTCCATGAATCAGTGTCCCATGCACCCCAAATTACCATGACTGATCTGGTGTTTAGTCTGTGTGTTTCTTACCTTCTGTGCCAGCTTGTTAGTCTAGCCCTCCTTGCCTTATTTGTCACGTGGATCCTCCTGGAGTTTTTCCTTTCTTCTGACTTTTGTTGGACCTGAACTTTAACATGGAAAGCTTTTGTTTAACTCCATTTGTTAATCTCCATGTTATTCAGGTGGTTCCACCGACTTGGCCAGACTATAAAACAACCTCTTTTTAACTCTACTCGCCTTGTTTCATTGAGTGTGATGATCTTTTCTTTTCTTATGACCAGGCATTAAAGGTCTAAACTTCAAATTTAAGTGTTTATTTCCTAGAGCCACCACTTCCTAACTATGTGGTTATCTACTCTGCTCATTAACTAGAATCCCTGTAAGAAAAAGCTGGAAATAGATCCCCAATATTAATGAGCAGTTTGATAGGCATTATATATGAGCATGTTGTACCTGCACACACAGCACTTTCAGTCCAGTAATGGTCGTCATCTTCCTCCAGCAGGATAAATGACTGTCTCTGATTAGGTCTTATACTGCCAGTGTGATGTAAGAGAGGAAGGTCTTGCCTGGGACTTAGAGTGAGCGATGAGGCCATTTAAAGGTGCACAGAGCGCACATAAGTTATTTTGAATTATTGGTGTCTGAATCAGTGGAATTTACACAGAAGTCTGGTCAGGGCGCTGCACTGTGAGGTTGGTGGTACTTCTCTTCTTCCAGCTTCATTTCAATAAAGAGATTACACATTAGACAGCTGAACATAAAACATGACACAGATGACAAGATTTAGACAGAGAGGAGGTTGGAGATGTTGTTTACAGTTGGCCTTTAAGGCCTTTATTTTATATATTTGATACAAATCCACCAAGCATGGACTCAAAACTTCTTTCTATGCAAATGTAAACAGCATGTTGGCACAGAGGCTCTGCATTATCTACAGTGTAAAAGATGTTATGTGAATATGCTTGAACATCCATTTCATTATTTTAAAACAAGTGGTTTCAGGTTAAAAAAAGACACTGAACACTGTTAAGTGCAATAGTGTCGTCTCTTGGGATCATGAGAGTTGTTGTCTTTATCACTAAACAAGCACCTGTTGGATGTTTAACCCTTTTATTGATTAGATAAATCAATTATATACCATATAATTTTGCGTTATGGCTTTGACTCTCCTGAACATTCCTCTCGTTGTCTTGAAACCATTCCTGTGCAGCTTTCACTGAATGTGTCTGGCCATTGTCCTACTGGAAAATAAATCTCCTAACCCACATTCATTTTACCAAAAGACTTTCTCCCACTTGACCATGGAGTCTCCCAGATGCCTTTTTGCAAACTCTGGACAAGATTTAATTTGAGTTTTCATCAATAGTGGCTTTCTCTTTGCCACTCTCCCATAAAGCTTTGACTGGTGAAGAACCCAGGTAACAGTTGTTGTATGTAGAGTCTCTCCCATCTCAAGTGGTAAGGCTTGTAACTCCTTCAGAGTAGTCAAAGGTGTCTTGGTGGCCTCTTTCACTAGTCTCCATCTTACGCGGTCACTCAGTTTGTGAGGACCGGGATGTTCAGTGCCTTGGAAAATGTTTGTATCCATCCCTTGACTTATAATTTTTCAATAACTTAGACTTTTCTTTGAGGTTGCTTGGAGTGTTCTTTTGTCTTCATGGTGTAATGGTAGCTATGAATACTGCTTAACCAGTGACTTGGCTGTTCCTCTGTTGAATTAGGCCAGTCACTTTAAAGGGGGTGAATTTTTATGCAGTCACTTATTTTACATAACATATTTAGGCTCTTTTAAAGGCTTGTTATGCTTCATTCTGAATTTTAATATAAGAAGTTAAGTGAACCTGCCCCCATGTAGATATATCATGGAGTAAAGGCTAAAACAAACATATTTTGTTATATGAATGTTTCTCTATCTTTAAACATACCACCACTCAGCATGATGATGTTGCATTGCTAGAGCACAACTTACAGAGCAAACTCTAAATACTAAAGAAAGACAACAAGATAAACAAATCAACTATAACATGCATATCATCTCTTGAAATTGGCCACAGAGTCTTGTTTTAAGAGGTTAATTGGCATTCAGACAATTAAAACAAGAAGGGAGAGTTAGGGAAAATGTGCAGACAGGAGAAAGCGGGACAGGGGAATGAAGGAGATGTGTCCAAAGAGAGCTCTTGTTTGTTGTGGATTTTGCTCTGAGATCCGCATAGTAAGCCTTTGATCAATCAAAGGGATACGATCTAAAGCACATGCTGCCATGTCATCAAGGGGGTTGTCAGCTTATTCAGTACCACACATTCTGGAAAGATATTTTTTGAGGGGACATGACTGTTGGTGGCACTGTTTTTATGTTTGAAGCTTGTTATATTGTCATACACACTTGAATGCAATCTGATTTATGATTGCCACATACTAAGTCATAGCAGATCTAGGTGACATGTCACTGAGCATTAAGAGGAAACTGCCAACTCTGTGTTGTATGTTGCTTTGTGCAACGGGGTCTGTTATGTTAATTTCTTTCATAAAGTAGCCACCGGAAGCTTCATATTTTGACTGACCTCCTTTCTAACCTTAAAAAGTATCATGTTTTTTCAGTGTAACCATGTAAGAGTTGACAAAGAAAATGTTCTGTAACTTTGCTAAAAACATTTTGAGCATCTCTTTCAACTTTAGGGCTGAATGTTGGATAACTCAAGTACACAGGTCAGCAAAGGGCAGCATAGATCTAGTCCTTCATAGACAGTTTATGGTGGAAATATTACATTATGACTGATTCGGACTTAAGTTACAACCCCTCATAGAATATAAGCACAAAGGCTTCAGTCTGTCTGCTTTCATCTCTCTGTAAACTTAAAGATGCAGTTTGTAAAATTGGGAATATTCGCATTATTTAACAGTTAGATTCTTGCTCACTTCTTGTGATATCTGTGGCAGGCAGTGGTATCAAAAAATAAATGTGCATCTGTGATTTGATCCCCTTATGTGGTTCTGTAGAAACATGCAAGATGAAAAAGTCCAAGTTGGTGGAGTCCATGAAGGGGGCCCTCCCTGTGTATGAATAAAAGGCTTGTTCTACATTAATAAGATAATTGCATATATTTAGGAAATTAAACTCCTCTTTGAACAGACCTACTTTTGAAAAAATGTTTCATTTACTAACTTTGCTCTACTAAATATTACAGACTATATATTTTATTTTACACTGAAATCTATCCATCTTCCACCTCATCTTCTGCCTACCTGGGGCTGGGTGGCACTGGTGCTTGCTGAGCAACCCAGCAACTCTTTCCAACTCCTTCTGGGGGGTCCTGAGGCATCCCCAGACCAGACAGGATACATATAATCCCTCCAGCGCATTCTGGGTCTTCCCAGAGATTTCCTTCCAGCCAGACAAGCCAGGAAGACCTCCAAAGAGAGGCCCCCAGGAGGCATTCTGATCAGAGGCTGGAACCACCTCAGCTGGCTCCTTTCAATGCAAAGGAGCAGCGGATCTGCACTTAGAACTCCTCACCCTACCTCCAGCCAACCTCTGGAGAAAACTTTTCTTGGCTGCTTGTATCCACAGTCTCATTCTTTAGATCATTAACCAGAGGTCATGACCGTAGGTGAGGGTTGGAAGGTACAGTGCTTAACAAATTTATTTGACCACCTGTCATATTTGTCTCAGAGACCATCCAGCATCATGAAGTGCTTTAATGCAGACTCTTTCATTTTCAGCGAGCTCTCCACGTTTTACCATTTTGAACAGGAATGAGGAATTTCAAACTGAATTCACCTTTTTATACCCAAATTTGAGCCAGCTCACTGGGCTTCTCTGAGAAGTCAGAAATGAATCAAGCATAACATTCAACCACTAAAACTCATTTTTTCTGTTCAGGAATGCAACTAAATAACTATAATTTGACATATTAATCAAGAAATAATAATGTGCTTTACTATTTTTTCAGTTTTTTTTGTAAATCAGTAAATTTAAAAATTCATGGATAACAATAATAATTATATTTTAGCATTAAAAATATCATTTGGGTTAAAGAGCGTCTACATATTGGTGTATTAACCATTGCAGAAACATAAAAAATGATTTTGGTAATTACCAGTGCTGTTAATTTAGGGCAGCTGTGGCATAAACCTTACTAGGTGGTGGTCTAATAAATTTGTTAAGCACTGTAGATGACCCGTAAATCAAAAACTTTGCCTTTTGGCTCAGTTCCCTCTGCTAACACTGCATCAATCCTGTCAGTCTCAGGCTTAATGTTAACATTAATGAAAATTACATCCTATGTTACATTTTTTTTCTAGCAGCTGCTACAGAACTCATTCATGCTACGTACTGCTGACCTGTGATGGAACAGGGCTGGTCGTTTTACCACCCAAACACCTGACCCCTGTAACATTATGGCCACACTAGACATTTCCAGGTCAAGTAAGGACTGCACATGCTGCTTCTCTCCGCCCAGCTCTGTTGCTTACTTCTTATTTCATATCGAGGACTCCATTCAATAAAAACTGCACTTCATGAGATGTTTTAACTGAACAGTAAACCATTGTTTTAATTCCATTGATAATGTTATATAATAGTGGAGAAAAGCTGTTAAAAGTGGCCCTACTGGTCAATGCTGTGAGCAACATAAAAAAACATCTCTCGCACAGTTAAACAGGGATGCCCCTTTTAACAACTATTCTCCCACACTGTGTAAAATCTTCCATAAAATGAAAATGGTAGTTTACTGATTGTAAGTCCACTTCATGGAGTGCAGTTTTTAATTGAAAAAAGTCCAGAATTTAAAATAAGTATCAGAGGTGGACAGTGCATCTCTCCTAGTCATCTTTTGTTATTGTTCTGATTGAGTGCCCCCTTGTGGAATAATTTACAGACTGTGCATTAAATGCATCTGTACCTACTTGTGCACATTTTCAGCTCAATAACTAACTTTTTTAAACTCTCCAAAAGTAACTTGAATGCATGGTGTGATTTCTACGTTATTTGAAAATTTCTAAAGAAAAAGTGCGCGTCACCTTCTCCTGTTTCTTTCTTTGACTGTCTGTGTTTCACCCTCCATCTGACCTCTGACTACAGTGACACCCTTGAATAATTCCAATCAATGGAAAAGCTCTCAGGGGAAGGTCTAATTACTTTCCTGCTGCTCTGCTCTGATGTTTGTGGCAAGTTCCCCCTGGGCTTCTGTAAATAACAACATCAACCACTGTCTGGAGCCCCTCTCTCATTTATCTGGATAGTTTGTCTCCAACATATTTTGTCGTGTTCATCCCCCCAGTGAGAGCAACTTGTTTGCAGGCAGCAACTCGACCCTGAGGCATCACTTATCTGTATGAGATCTCTGCTGAGGCGTCTTCCACACAGCACAATTACACTGTTCTTCTGGGATTATGCTTATCAGCAGATTTCTGTGTTCGGCCCAGTTTTTCATAATCTGTATTGCATCTTTGTTTTATCATCCAGATCCCAAGGTGCATTGTTCGACACAAGGGGCTGAAACTCAGCAAGTGTGCAGTCTGCTTTATGATGATCATTTGCTCAGAGCCTCTTTTAGTACATGGTTGTAGCCTTCTTATTTAGTAGAGTGCTGTATGAGTTAAAATGTCACCATCTGTTTTTCTCAGGTACTGGCGCTGCTTAAAATAATAGATGAGACAGTGCAGATGACATCACTGAAATCACTGAGATCATTTTGATCTATAAGATCAGCATCATAAAGTTGAATGAAGAAGATATTGAGAGGTATCATTCTTCCTTGAATGTGTGCTCATTTATAGAGAAACAATATGGTGGCCTGGGAGTGAAATACAAAATAATGGTCTGAAAAGCTTTACATTATCAAAATATTTTCTTCAATATTTTTTATCTTCTACTTCAATTTGACTCATTTAATGCAAGTGTTTTGTGTTTTGTAATTATTTTTTAACAATGTCATTTCAACATTTTAAATGTAGTTTGTGTCATGAAATGTAAAAATGTTTTTGCTAAACGTTTTTCTGTAATTTTGTATCTGACTTTGTAAATTTGTTTAAGTTTTGTAAAAGTGTTTCACACTTTGTAATTTTGAATTGGACTTTTTATAAATTTTTCTATAAAATATAAATCTGTTTTGTTATTTGTAAAAGTGTTTTTTTTTTTTTTCAGATGTACAGTAAGTTTGTTTTATGAAATATAAAAACGATGTGGTTAATGGAAATTTGTTTCAAGCTTTTGTACAAGGGATTTTAAATATCTGTGAGCATGCTTTAACAAAATGGACAAATTAAGGAGCCTGGGATCTGTAGTGCATGTCATCTCTTTCTTAAAATTAAAATCTTATCATCACTTTTATACAAAAACATAGATGGCCTAAGCGGACATGCATCAAATCATTTTTTATACTTAGTTTTTTATCCGTAACTTGTGATTTTTTGTTGTTTTCTCATGTTTCTGACATCCTGAGATAGCAGTCCTATTTTTTCAGTGATAACTGGGGAATTTCTCAAAGTCTCAACTTACTTCTCTTCTTATCTCAGGGGAACAAAGCTTGTTTTCTCTTATCTTGTTTCCTGCCAAACAAGAAAACTAAATAATAGACTGGCCACTGTTGGTCAGACCACTGCCATTGTCCACACTAATGAATAAAGTCTTTTTATGTCACTCTAGGGAAATTAGATAGGAAAGTCTTTCTCAAAAAAAAAACTGGAAATTACTTGCAATCACTGGAAAACTGAGTAAAAATATGCAAAAACAACCACTTATATGGTGTTTTCATAGAGATATGGATAAAACATATGGAAAATGTGTGAAATGAGTGAAAATCTGATTTCTTTCGTATTTGTTGCAGTTATTATGCAGAATCCTTGAAGGGTGCTGCAAGGTTTTTTCTGGATAAGGTACACTGTTAGCTCCCCTGTGGTTTTCTATTAAAATGCTGGTTGAGCTTAATGCTGCCATACTGAATAGAGAAGCAGGAAGGTAATAACCTTCCCCAGGGCCTTTTGAATGTTACTCAGTGCCAGCACTGCTTATGTGCTTCTTAAGGAACTCGATGAAATGGATGTTTCTGACGAGCAGCAAACTTGTGCTTTGACAATCTTAACTCAAAGTCTACTGATGAGCTTCTCCAAAAGCTTTCAATCACGCTGCACTTGTAAATTTGTTTAAAAAGCTTCTTAAGATGTAATTAGATAAACTTGAGCAGAGACGAAGGTTACAATCCTGAATTGTAGGATTGTGTGACTTCTTGTTTCTAACTATGGTTCTGCATGCAAGACAACCATTTCTCTCTGTATGGATAAAATAGCTGCAATTTAGGGGGAAAAGCCTGATAATCAGGTGTGCAGATTATATCCTGCTTTCCAGGGTCTGATATTAACCAATAACATTAAAAGAAGAAGGATTTTCTTCATTGACTGAGTGCCTAAGACGGCTGCATGGTTGTGCAGTGACTAATATCCTGCCCTACAGGAACACGGCTTCTGTTTCCAATCCCTGACCAGACAGAGGTTTGTCTGTGTGGTGTTTACATGTTTTCCAAATGCATGTGTTGGTTTCCTTTGGTGCTCCAGCTCCTTCCCACAGTCTAAATGCATGATTGTTTGGTTAAATAGTGACTCTAAATTGCAGCATTAATGATTGTCTGCCTCTGTATGTCAGCAGTGTGACTGACTTGTGACATGCAGGGTGCACCCCGACTCTCATCCAGTGACAGCTGGGATCAGCTCCAGCCTCTGCAAGCCTTAACAGAAAAGCAAAATAGGAAATGAGTGAGTGGAGCGATTGAGAAAAAAGGTCAATGGCTGTTTCAGAAGTCATTTAAATGGTAAAATCAGCTTCTGTTGAGATGTCAGAATCTGAGTTTGATCAAACTTTCTTCACTTTCATAAAAATAGATTTTTTTCAGATCATTAAAATTCTACACAATCTTTGGCATTTTATATTATCTTGGATGTGCTGCATATCAACAGTATTGTATAATCTAACTCTGCCAAAGCCACGGATAATATAAAACTAAACCAACAGGTAACAGAAGTGGGCATTTGATAAAATCCAGACAGTCAGCAGTGTTTGTTTAATTCTTCTTAAGCTTTTAGCTTCAAAGAGGAGTCATCAGTCCACATAGCCTGGACCTCCAGCCCCCAAAAGTCACATCCAGCTCTTCTTCTTTTACGGATGGAGCAGAAGGCCTCAGGATACATGACAACCTGTAAGCCTCCCAGCTTTGACCACAGTTGTCTTGTCTGCGAGGCACATAGAAAGATGAAAGCTCTGTTTTTGTGTGTGTGTGTTTGTGCCTGCGGCGCTGTGTGTTAAACTGAGCAGCTTGAGGTCCAAGTAGAAAATAATGGAGTTATTATTCAACCTGTGATTTTTTTTGAATAGCTTGACAAGTGGTGATGTTCTGTTTATTTATTATTTTTTTTTGAAGGCAATTTAATCTTTTCCCTGCATTCACCTTATCATGGGGCAGGTGGAGTAAGAGGTAGACCTGCAGAGTCCAGTGGTGTAATGGAAGCTGGAGAAGTGTGTATGATCTTCATTTATGCCCCACTATTTTCAAAGCAGCACATTAAACAGAATGATAACCTCTTTGTGTAAGAAACAAGGAAGTAATGTAAAACCATGTCAAATAAGGAAACATCAAAAAGGCCTGATATATCCAATAGAGGGCCTTGTCCATGCTTGACTGACATCTCCATCCTGCCAGAGGAATGAGTGTCAAAGCCAATAAACTAACTGTGTATCATCTACACGCCATGGGGAAAACAGCTTGGCAGTAAAGAGTTAAAACCACACCAGTGTACTAGATAGAAGCAACATGAGTGGCTAATTGCAGTGCAGATTTCCCTGGTGAATGTTTATTTAGTTGCTCATTCACCCTCTATGTAAACAAATATCTAAGTCCCTAATTAATGCAGAAATATCAACTTTAAATTCCTCCCTTTTGCATTCTGATTTTCTCAAAGGATAACAGTGGAAAGATCATTTATATTTATGTAAGTTTATATAGATATATGAGGAGAGAGGGAGAGAAAATGCTCCGTAATTTCTGGAGACTTCAACCCACAGCTCTGACAGCCTCATCAAAGAATTTGCACAAAGGTAAAATTCACTGCTTCTCAGTACCCACTGTTGGTGCTGGACTGAATGATCCATGTGTTTACGTTATTGTGCTTTCCCTCAGTACAAATCACCACCAGCTTCCCAGTGCACACATACAAAAAACAACTGAAAAAAAATCCTAGAGAAGAACAAAACTGTTGCTCGAGCTTGTAGCTCTATTATACAGCTGCTATCAGCTTGTATTATAAACGGGCAGCAATCATCTGCAATCATGTCTCTGTAGCTTTCAGAAAAGTCTTCTGTATGTTGCTTCAGGCACAAATACATGATGCTCAGTGTATAGAACTGTTTCTTACATTATTAGGTACTTTAATATCAAATGGAGTTATGCACTGGCTATATATAAAAATGGACAACACATCACCTTATCCTGTTGTACAAAAGTGAAGCCAAAATAGCCTTGTGGCAGGTTCTTACAATAATGACCCTTTGCTGAACCCCACTCTAAAATCCTATGTTAGCAACCTTAATGATCCGCATGAGGCCTGTCAAGCTTGCTACAGAAGTTGGTATGCCAAAGTGGTGTGCTAACAGGACATGCAAATCTGACAGACAATACTCCAAATGATCCGTGAAAGTGCTGGATAAACAGTGTCGAAGACTGCATGAACAGCAGCAGCCATTTAGTTCAGCTGGCAATGGAATAGCATTATAACCTTGCAAAGCAGATGGATTCGTCCATTTTATGTTTCTCACTAGTGAATCCATCTTGCAAAGCTCCCATCTGAACCGTTTGGGCCCGGTTAGAAAGTTACAGGACCAATCAGCATCGAGGGGCAGTAATATCAGGTGCCACAATCCAAACATTGTGGTTTATTTGCTCTAGTATCATGACTGTAGCTTTCACAAGCATACTGTAGATGTTCTCTAATATTACTGAAATCATGTCTCAAGAGATTTGATTTAACTCCCTAAGGAATACGTACTAATATAGCTGAAAACTCCATATTCAACATGCCGGGTGTGAGAGCTTGAGTGACTCTTTTTTAATGTTTGCTATATTCTTTCTCATCAATTTTTTTCTATCCAGTACATACGGTATGAATGAGCAGTATTTGGAAACTCTGCTGTCAGTCATTGCATTTTCTTGCTTTTTGAAGCACTGAATTAATAGATATGAACTTGTAAGAAAGGCAATCATCTGACATAAATTGGCATCAAAAGAACCAGACTTAAATGACAGAACCCATTTTTGAAAAAATTTCTTTGACATGTAATTTGATTTTATAGTTTGACTAATGTCCCATCTGTTAACATGGAGGAAACAGAGCTTGGGACTTGTAATCATAAGCGTCATTTGTAATCTGTCTGATAACTCAGCTTGTCTGACAACTGAGTTTGTGACAAAATGAAGAAGTTTAATGACTTTACTTTACAATAGAGCTTGAAGTACTAGTATGTACTGTACTTAAGAAGAGTATAAGGCTTGTCCAACTGCAAACGTTTGACACACTGAGGAGATGCTTTTTAAGGCATTCATAATAAAGATCTTTTCTATTCATCTCATCCAGTGTTCATTTTGTTGTTCAAAAATGACAAAATGTTCCTCATTGACCTTTTATTCCTGACAAAGACAAGAAGATAATCAACTAAAAACAGAACTTTGATCTTAAAAATTCTCATAAGATCATCTCTGGTTTAATTGTAGACATTTATTATGCTTTGTGCACAAACAGTTTTGTAGAATATGTGCTTAGGGACTTCATCTCCACACACTTCACTGCAAACCAAATCGATCTTTTCGTCTGCACACTTGGTATTCTTCATGTGTAGCTTAGAACAATGAATATATGCAGGAGTCAAAGTCAAACTATGATTATGATAGACACTAAAGCCAGTGTAATTAATTGCTTTGCTCTAATCCACCATTTGGTTCCTTAGTAGTATGACGGCGTTTGCACTGTCAGATCAATAGCTGTCATAGCTCTACATAATTTTCTTCTATCAGGTAGAAATAATGATTTTCATCAGGAGAGACAAAGATATGTGAGAGGAGTGTCAGGGATGTCCAGCATGGAATACATGATTAAGCATTCACAGTGTGTCGAGCAATGGTTGGAATGTAAATGCTGTTGTTTTGCATTTACAATAATATGCATAAGCATAAACAAATATGTAACTCATTAAATAGTCGTGAGCACATCACCAGAAGGAACAGTATCGCTCTTTAAATGCCCTTGTTAATGGCCATATCTGAGCTATTGTCACTTTACTGAGTTACAATGAAAATTCATATAAAAACAACATAACACTACAGTAAGAGTAAATAAATAATACCGTTACAGTGAGAGGGGTGTGAAAGGAGTGTGATGCCCACACCATGGACAAAAGTCACACACAGATGGACTTTAAGGTAACACAAACACTAAAAATTACACCGTTGAAGCTCAAGTTAAAATGTGTCAGTTATATAAGAATGTACAATCATACTTCTGACATGAAATATATTTTATGCTACAGTCATCATTGCTGGGGGTGATGTGTCAGAAAAAAAATAATTTATTACTCAGATTACTTTGTCAGACTGTGAGCATAAAGATCTGTGCAGGTTATCACATCTGTTATACCACTGTCAAGCTGTTTGGTTACAGATCATGGGCTGTGGGAGAACGGTAGAGTCCACCCATATAAAGGTAGAGATGTACAGATGTAGAATCAGCTATGTGCCATGTTAACATGGGGGCAATGGATTTTTCTGATTCTTGAGAGGATTGTTGACAAGTCAGGGGAACATATTTTTGTTGGAAAATCGTGAAAAAGTGTATTTTGCACAATATGTGACCTTTAAATGGGTTGAATATTTCTGCAGTCTCTTATTTTACATTACATATGTTTATTCAGTTGCCATTACTTTGAAGAAATCTGTTTTCACTTTGACATTTGCCAAAAGCCAAATAATATTGACCATGATTGATTTATAAAACCAACAATTATAGGCACTGTAAACTCTTGCCCTCTGTCTTTTCAGCTAAAATGACCTCACAGGGGTAAAAACAGATTAAGTAGATTAAGCACCCTCACCTATTAGCAAACTGTACATGGAACACGCACTATTATTGCTGTAATTGTCACTGGGTCTTCAATAAAGTCCTTTAAAAAAATCCTTTTGCTCCTGTAGCAACAACATGTTCACTTAATAACAATCTTCGTGTTCTGTCCCACATCCTCTGTGTGTCATTTAGAGACACCTAGTGGTGTAAAAAAAAGTACTCGTTCTAAACTAAGGCTGTTGGAACGAATTTCAGGGTTCAAATATAATTCAAATATTTACAAACTCATTAATATTCAAAAGCTGAGGTTACTATTCCAGCGTTTTTTTATATCTATATATATCTATATCTATCCATCTATCTTTCTATCTATCTATCTATTTATCTATATCTATATAGATATAGATATATATATATATCTATATATAAATAATTTATTTATTTATTTATTTATTTGCTGTTTATAATCGTTCTCAAGCCCCGGTCTCTGCTTCACCCATAGGTGTAGGCACCAAATGTTTTGTCACATGACATGATGAACAATAAAGTTTTAACACCAAAACATAGAGGCGCTGCAATGGCTGCCATTGGGGATGTTTATGGCCATGCTGGTGGTGATTTGGCAAGTAAGGCTTCGCTACATCAAGAGATGCTGATGTATGAGAGTAAAACCGCGATGCCTGCCAGCAGTAACCCGCTGTCGCGTTGGAAAATGCTCTTGTCCAGTTGTCCTCTCCTGTCCCAGCTGGCATGCCATTACCTGTGCAACCTGGGCTCCTCCATCAGGGCAGAGAGGGTTTTCTCCATGGCTGGGACAATAACGAACAAAAAATGCTCTGTTCTTGATTCAGAAAACTTGGATCGCCTTGTGTATTTAGGGAAAAACATGTAGGGACAGGATAGTACCAACATTTTTTTAAATGTTTTGTTCATTATAAACATGATGTCATCACCACTGTAAGCGGTGCAATTTAATTTATTTTTGTTTGACATTAAATTTCTGAACCCGTTTTTTCAGTTGGTTAAACATCAGTACCAAAATACCTGTTAAAGGCCTCTAAATGGTGCAGGTGGCTAAAAAGAACATAAAAATAAACTACTTTACCTTTGCTTTTAGCTCATTATTTCTTCATTGCAATCTGTAATGTAATACTGGAGGGTCCTCTAGTGGAAACTTGTGTAACTACATAGTAATTAGAGTAAGTAAGTGTTTTACATATTATTTAAAAATGTGCATAAATATTCAAGTTTTATTTGAAATCTGTAAGAAATAATTTATGAACTTCAAATGGGACTGTAGATAAATATTGACAGCTCTAGTTTAAAATTCCACTGTAAAGCTACCACTGTCAGGGCATAAATGAAGGCAAACCTAGAGAGTTAGACAGTCAAAGCCTTTGTTTTACGTCTGAGGTGTGCTGTTTGTTAGAGCTGTTACATGTGAAATAGTCTACAACTAACAACGTCACTTCCTCTTTTTCTTTGCTGGTGTTTATATGCGGTTGGCATTTGCTTCCTTCTTCTTCTTCTATTACCAGTCCTTAGCTTCCGTCTGAGATATGCGGCGTCTCACATAAGCAGTCTGCTGCATCTATTTGAAGATGGCAGCACGCACAGACGCAGCAGCCCGGTGCTCTTCAATAGTTAGCAGCTTTTTTGTGTTTTTAGTGTTGTCTTTGTCTGTTGTAACAGACGCACTTGTTCAGTACAGTAGAACTGAACTGTTCATGTTTGCGAGTAGCAACTACTGCACTCTAGACTCCAAAAGTTTTTATAACTTTATTCCTCCAGAGATCCAACACTCCCCCGTCGGTGGGCAGCTCACCATCCCCCCGCTGAAGTGGCGGAGACGGCGGAGGCACAGAAAGCAGAAGAGGGGGAGGAGAGCGGGCCTACGTGCTAGGCTAAAGGCTAACCCCCAACAAACCGCTGACCCCAAGTCTCTTCCTTTCCAATTCCCAGTTGCTCAACAACAAAATGGATGAGCTCCAACTGCGGATTACCACCCACAATCTGGACTTCTGCGTGATGGTAATAACAGAGACTTGGCTGGACTCCAACACCCTGGATGCTGCTATCGCGGGCCGTGCTGCCTACAAAGCCGACAGGACAAAGCACTCCAGTAAGAGCAGAGGAGGACTGTGCATTTATATAAACAATAACTGGTGTACGAACACCAGGGTTAAAGACTTGCACAGCTCCCCAGACCTGGAGTATCTGATGCTGCAGTGTAGACCCTTATACTTGCCAAGGGAGTTCACATCGGTCATCATAACTGCTGTATATGTGCCGCCACAAGCTCACGTGAGGCTAGCCATGGAGCAGTTACAGCTCTCCATAAACCAACATCTTTCTGCACATCCGGAAAGTATTGTGATTGCGCAGGGGATTTTAATCATGTAAATTTAAAGTCTGTCCTGCCAAAATTCCACAAGAATGTGAACTTCCCTACAAGAGAGAGAAACATACTTGACCTGGTCTTCACAAACATCCAAAATGCCTACAAGGCGACCCCTCTGCCTCACCTAGGACTCTCAGACCATCTGTCTCTAGCTCTGATTCCAGCATACAAACCACTGCTCTGTAGATAGAAACCCCTTGTTAAAACAGTCAAAGTGTGGACTGAAGAAGCCACTTTAGCCCTGCAGGACTGCTTTGACAACACAGACTGGGGAGTATTTGCTGAGGAAGCTGACCTGGAGGGACACGCAATCAGCCATCCTCTCTTAAATCAACTTCTGTGCTGAGACTGTATCGGTCACAAAAACTGTTAAAGTGTTTTCCAAGGGGAAGATCCTGGATGACCCCTCTCACAGTTTGTTTCAGGAGTATGAACTACTCCCCTTGGGTAGGCACTATAGAGCCTGTAAATAGAAAAGCAATTGTTTCAGATGTTCTTTCATTCCTACCTCAATCACATTGCTCAACAAAAAACAGACTGCAGTCCCTAATGTTTCCTAGTCTCTGTATTCTATACCTATACCTAAGTGCTATACCTTCCTGGCACCTGCTTGCAGGTGGGCACTCTTTGTGGTAAGTTGTCTAGCTGGTAATGTGTAATGTCCTTTTTTTGCATGTATTCAGTGCTTTTCTTGCAGTGTGGAAGTTGGAATTGTCAGTATTTATTGCATGAACTTTTATGATGTTAGATACTCTCAGGCACTTAATATAGTAGTTTATTCCAATCTTGATGTTTGTACATCAGTGTATGAGCTGTGTACATTGCACTACTGCCCAAGGCAAATTTCCCCTCACGGACAATAAAGTATATCTTATCTTAACCAGAAGCCGTGGCTCAACAATGAGGTGCTGACTCTGCTGAGAGTGCGGGACTCTGCCTTCAAGTCGGGGGACCTGCAGGTCTACAAAGAGGCACGAGGGCGGCTGAGGACAGGCATCAGAGAGGCGAAGCGCAGGTACAAACAGCGCATAGAGAAACACTTTTCCAGCGTACGGGGAATGTGGCAGAGGATTAAAACACTGACCGGCTACAGAGACAACCACTCAGCTACAAACCCTACAGACAGCACTCTCCCGGAAATCCTGAACCAGTTCTTTGCTCGTTTTGACCAACAGAACAGTGAGGCCAACACCTTACCAGCTCTACCAGGGAAGGATGACCCCCTACAGCTGCACCAACACCAGGTCAGATCCACCCTGTGCAGAGTTGACGCTAGGAAAGCGGCTGGTCCAGATGGAGTCACGGAACATGTACTCATGGCCTGCGCAGATCAGTTAGCAGAGGTATTTACCACCATCTTCAACCTCTCACTACAACAGTCTGCGGTCCCCATGTGCCTTAAGACAGCCACAATTGTCCTGGTACCCAAGAAGATGTCAGTGAAATGCCTTAATGACTATCACCCGATCGCCCTCACACCCATCATAACCAAGTGTTTAGAGAGACTGATCCTCTCTCACATCAAATCCACCATCCCTGTGGATCTCGACCAACACCAGTTCGCCTATCGGGCAAACAGATCAACAGAGGATGCAATTATGATAGCTCTGCACACAGCCCTTACCCACCTGGACCAAAAAAAACACATGTAAGGATGCTGTTTGTAGACTTCAGCTCAGCATTTAATACAATAGTCCCACACAAGCTGGTTCAAAAACTGAGCGAACTGGGCTTGGGCAGTTCGATGTGCACCTGGATACTGGACTTTCTAAAAAACAGACCCCAACACGTTAGGATGGGAGACCACACCTCATCCACCCTCATCCTGAACACAGGAAGGGGTGTGTCTTCAGCCCCCTCCTCTTCTCATTTTTCACCCACGACTGCTCCCCCATCACCCCTCCAACACCGTCATCACATTCGCTGACGACACCACTGTAATAGGACTGATAACGGACAACGCCAAGACAGCCTACAGAGAGGAGGTGCAGCACCTGACAGAACGGTGCTCGAACAATAACCTGGACCTTAACATCACAAAAACAAAGGAGATAATTATGGACTTCAGGAGATCTAAGCGCACAGAGCACTCTCCCCTCCTCCCCTCCTCAGGGAGAAGAGATGGAGAGAGTGGAGCGCTTCAAGTTTCTTGGGGTTCACATCTCGGCTGACCTCACCTGGTCTGCCCACACTTCCCACCAAGTGGGCAGGGCCCGGCAGAGACTGTACTTCCTTCAGAAGCTCAAGCAGGCCCACCTCCCTCCACATCTGCTGACCAACTTCTACGGGTCAACAGTGGAGAGCCTCTTGACCTACTGTTGCATTGTGTGGTTCAACAGCTGCACTGCAGAGAACAGGAGAGACCTTGCACGGGTGGTGAGGGCAGCAGAGCGGGTCATCGGGACCTCACTACCTCCCCTCAGTGACATTTATGCTGGCACACACCCTGGTCACAAACTGTTTTCCCCCCTCCCCTTTGGAAAGAGATACCAGACAATCAAATCAAACACTAACAGGCAAAAAAACAGCTTTTTCCCCCAAGCTGTTAAGACAGTGCTCCCCCCATTCAGATAAAAAAAAAAAAACAATCCTATAACACTGGTTGGTGCAATTTTCATTCCATAAGTGCAATATCCTGCCTAATTTTACACTCTGTATAGAGTTTTATCTTTTTATTATTATTATTGCCCCTCTTTTACCATGTCTTGTTCTGTATATAATGTTATTTATTTTATCCATTTTATTGTTATTGCTCTTTTTACCTACTGCTTTTCTTAGAGAGATGCCAAACTGCCTTTCGTTGTTCTCAACAATGACAGTAAAGTGCTATTCTATTCTATTCTATTCTATTCTATTCTATTCTATTCTATTCTATCCTGGAGGGACATTTGAGATCGATGGTCAGTGGCCAGACCCTTCTCAAAGATCAAAGTCTGTAAGTACTTTTGTGTATATTATGTAACTTTACACTGCTTTGTAGATTTTGTAAATGCTGTTCTTTATTTTGTGTTCTTTGTGCTGGATTGTGAAAAATGCTAACTGCGATTAGCATTTGCCATTCAAAAACATTGTAAACATTAGCTTAAATGCCAGCTAGGCCTGTATGCCTCTTATTTAACGTTGTTTACATCATTACATGACAGCTACATGCTTCATTGAGTTATTTTACGATGTATATGAGCATGAGCCCTTTGTGATGACATTATTTCATGTTTTTACAGTTTTACAGAAAACTTGCCATATCATTTTTTATATATAGGGAGGATTTCTTGTAGGCTTATGCTATTCTCTTTCTCACACACAAACACCAACACACAAAAAACCTAAAGGTTTGTGGACATTAGCCTCATGATGAGCTGTGATTGTGAGTGAAATACATGAGCTATGAGTTCATAAAACTTTAGAAAAGCATGAAGTCTAGTGCAACATGATCAAATATCTGTTCTTACAGTGAGAAGCTGTGATGCCATGATCATCTCAGGTTATAGATTGAAAACAGCTGGTTAGAACTAAACTTTTATAATGTTAACTTTTTAAATTGCTTCTTTTTTTTTTTTTTGCCTCAACAGCGATACACTTCAGTGGGAGGAAAGGTTAGTACATTGCTCTTCTCTTATTTTTCATTTTCAGCAAGCAACTTGCAGCACACATCACCTTTGAACAAAACTTTAAATCCTGTCTTTGTTGGCCTCAGGCCCTGAGGAAAGTTGCAGCCTATAAGCTCAGGTACCTGTGAGAACAAAGGTGCTCACTGATAGCCCTGTGTGTGT
This sequence comes from Cheilinus undulatus, assembly GCF_018320785.1. Taxonomy (NCBI): domain Eukaryota; kingdom Metazoa; phylum Chordata; class Actinopteri; order Labriformes; family Labridae; genus Cheilinus; species Cheilinus undulatus. The sequence continues at coordinate 35,675,928 of NC_054865.1, read as the reverse complement.
GTGTGGAGGGGGGGGGCGTAAAAGTGTTGCAGTCGCTGGTTGCATACAAGTGTCTCAAATTTAAAATTCTTTCAGAGCTGCAGAGAGCCTAATCTCTAAAGCCAGGGCTCCCTCTGCAGAAAATTATTCACTTACACCCTTTAAAGATTAAAAACCTGTAAAGACACACATAATGGATTTTATTTTATAGTCTTAGTGTGGGTTTGTCAAAGCATAGGCTGTGACAAATTGAAGGGTCTCAGCTGATAATTTGATGGTTCAGGCCATGGCTGTGTTTAATGTTTATAACGCTGCAGAGGCTAAATGACTGACAGTTTACAGAGCAGTTATTGTACCAGGTCCTTCTGATGGGACTATTTAAAGTAACCAGTATATATTTAGGTTTCATTGTAACAGTTTCTCTCAGACTGCTGTGATATTATGTCCATTTAAATGATTATTCACCATTAAATGTAACTGTTATTATGTTAAGTTAAGCTACCTGAAGTTATGGGTGCAGAGCTAAAAATCCTCTTAGCAGCAGAAATACAGAGAAGAAATAGCTGAGGATATGTAAAGGAAGTAGTAAGGAATAAATGCACCTGAGGGTCAGACTGCACAGAAGATGATGAACTTATAGTACCCAGTTGTCAGGACTTTATGGTGCCTGACTGTCCGCACAACACAGAAATTAACCTGATCTAAACACACATACCTTGTTGAGAAAAGCCAGGTAATGGTTTAATCACCACAGACAGCTCTCAGGGGGCCCATAAACACTTTCCACTCCAATGCTTTGGAAAGCTACTGGTCTGACAACAGCTGTGCTCAGAGTCAGAGAGTGAAGCTCTCTGCTGAGAGACTGAAGGATCTACTCTCACCACTGAAGCCAAACCTCTTTTGTGAAAAGCACAGCAGTTTATGTTGCTGTTGTTTCTTCTTAGAGTTTAAAAAATTTCAATTTTTAATCCATGATTTTGCATGAATGCATGTTCAAATTACATTCAACAAATGTGTACATTTATCTTGGTTTGTATCGGAGAAGAGATTGCATCCAGTCTACACATCAGGCCATAACACTCTGCAGTATTTTTGTATTACATAGTGTAAGTTAAGATCCTGCACTCAACAATGGTTATGTTTTACATAATTATGTATAGCTTTTTTCCATGTTGATTTCAAGTTATTTTTATATGCACCTAAAAAGGTAAATTTGCAGTGCAGACGGGAGTTTAGGCATTCTAAGGATAACAAACACAACAAATAACGGTTACAGTAATTCAGACAAATGCATTAAAAAAACAGCATTACAATGTTAAAACAAACCTTCATTTATGTACACTATACATACAGTACATTTAACCATTTTATTGCAAAATGGATATAGTTTTACTTTGCAGTGAGGCTCTGCTAAAAAGTCAATCACCCTTTCAGTCCATATTCACATAGATATGGTGAGGGCTGCTATGTAGAGTGGCCATCAGTATTAACTAAGCACATTCACACACATCTATACACATCCAAACACCACTGTTAGAGCAGTGAGTGCTAATTTAGTTTAAGTGCCTTGCTCAAGAACACTTCAACCGACATGACAGCTGGTGCTGGGATTAAACCCTGACCCTTCAACGTCAAACTCTACCTCCCTGGCCACAACTGCTCCAGTGAGTAGCAAACAATAGAAGCAATCAACGTGTTAAAATAATATTCTTGTAAGTTGAATTCTACTGTATTTATGGCCTAATGGTTGACCTAGCCTGGTGCTAGCTTGTCTAATCAGCTCAAACCAGTAGTGTTTTACAAATGGCACCACTGTAACTTAATACTACGTATTCTGAGTGCACAAGGCCCCGTCCACACAGAGACAAAAGTGATATATTGTCGTTTCATTTTGAAAAAGTTTTCTGTAAAGACGGAATTGTTTGAGGAAACGTCCGCGTAAGCACAGAACCACTGAAAACGCTGTAGTGCATATGCCAAGCCGGTGCGTGGCACTGTACAGGCAGTACAAGAAGATCACAGAAAACTGACACAAACTTTCTTCTAGTTGCCATTCTGGTTGTTCTCTGCGTTGGATTTAAGAACATATGGTGTATGCGTTTACCGGTGGTGGTAAAGGAGCATCAGATTTTGCTATAAAATCCATAATAAGCTCAGTAGCTTCTGCAGTAAGAACACAACCCTGTATTCAGCCATTGTTGTTTTGGTTGGACCCACACAGGCGTCATAAAAGAGCTACGCTATGTGATGTAATCATTTCAAGAAAGATGCTGATAGCCATCCACACGGAGATGAAACGGCAGTCATTTATGGATTTATGCAGTCTGGGACCTGTTTTTAAAAAACGTCGTTTAGTCACCTGAAACGCCAATCTGACAAAGTGTGCAACATCACTCAAAAGCACTGTACTACAGCTGTACTCAAGACTATCCAATAATGAATGTAGAATGATGGACGTCCTTGATGAATGCCATATTGGTGATGTCATGTTACTAGCTGCGGCAAAACATTTCAGTGATGTAAAAGGCATTGTAAGAGCCAAAATTCATGGTATTAAGTGGTATTTCAAGTATAGTTTTTTATATGGTCAAAAAGCTTGCAGCTTGGTTATAAATACTATGGATTTGTATGTCCGGTTTAGGTGTGTGATCCCAGGCTAGTAGAGAATTAACCTGGCATGCCAGATGACTGTTTCAGATACCCACTGAATGGGATTCATCTGGAAAAGCGTTTGAGAGGACAGGACTTTTTAAAAAAATTCTCAGAAGGTGATTGGAGGAACATTCTGTCATATTCAATACAGACCAATCAGAGCAAGAAGACAAAATGAGGTGGTGAGCATGCTTTCTATCTGTGGGTAACATGAGCTCAGCAGGCAGGCTACTTAAGTGGTGGTGTTAGTGAGTAGATAAAACTCACGCCATTGTGAGTGCAAAAAAATATTCTTCGCCAGGAAAGGCTTTCAGAAATGCTGTTCAGATCTGACGAAACTGAACTTACTGCTCCACCAGCAGCCTCTGCCTTACAACACAACTAAACCCTGCCTGTAACTATTGCAAACTCATGCTGGAACAGGTCAGGACCATGAAAAGCTTTCAATGCTATACTTTGCTCTTCTTTTCAAAAAGAAATGTCCAATGTTTAATCAAACTGCCGCTATACTATCACTACAACTGTGCTTATTGCTACAGGAGCAGCAGCCATTGCTGCCAGCTTTCAGTACCCCGCCCATTTCTACCGCCTTGTAATCCTCAGATGATGCTGATTGGTCTGGTCCGTTCGCAGATTGGGGCACAATCCTTTTAAAAAGGAGTTTTGCAGGATAGATCTGCCTGATGACAGACTCTCTTCTAATCCTTAACCATGCCCTTCTGAAGGCAATATCAAGCTTTACATCACATGTGATGAATATTTCTCACTTTATATTTCCTCACTATTAAGGTTTTAAGGGAATTACATGTGACACAAATAGAAAGGCCATGCTGTGTCTCTGTGTGCTCCTCATGCTGTAAAATGTTCTGATGAGTGGAAAGAGATATTCAGACTTAGATTTTATTCATGATTTAACCCTCTGCTGTTTTCTATTCATGTGTTATTCTCTGGCCATTGTTTTACCCTCTAACACTTTGTTCCAATTATAGTCCATCCAAATAAATTCATGCACATGATTTGTATTCCTATAGTGTCACACAAAGTGGATTGCTTTCAAACTTTACGGCAAACAGACATTTGGCTGTTGTTTCCAAGTGGATTAGAAATACAAAGAATGTGACAGGCTGTCATTTAATTTCTGTGAAAGCTGTTTTACTGCTTTGAAACAGGAGGATATTCTCCTAAAATATCATAACTGCTGGGATTTATGTGAAATATTGAACTAATATTGAAATCTTGGAAACCGTACAGTTCTCAGCCTTGGTTTATGGGAAAAACAAACCTTGACACATATTACTTCAAAATATTTTTGCATCAGGCAGAGTGACGTTATCTCGTGAGACCTGCAGGAGAGACATTTCATATTTTCATCCATGGTGATGTAAGCTTTCTGCACAGAGCAGCGTCTGTGCTCAGACTGCTGGGGACAGTTTGCCGGTAAGCTCTGTGCTTTATTCTATCTGACAGCTCTGCAATTTCTCTCAGCCTCAGCCCTCATCTCTGTCACCTGCTCCAGTCTGCAGGTTGGGAATCACTACTTGTTATAGCACTGCAAGCTACTTTTTCTGCAAGGCTTTCAGACATAAACCACTAATAACCTGCTATTACTCTTCATTTTAGCTTCACCTATAAAAAAGACAGAACCATAAACCCCTGCAGCTGCACTGACCCACGCTGTCAGAGGCCAGTGAGCTCCAGATAAGCTGTCCACTCTTCCTTCAATACAGATAAATGGTCCTTTGGAGGTACCTTTTTTCTGTATATATGTGACAAATAGTGGGGTTTACACTAGAAATACAACGCTACAAAGTTGTGTTTCTTGTAGGTCACAATTTACAACATGATGAATCATGATTGTAAAGTTTTTGCACTAACAATGGCGAAAGTGTTCTGTTCTGCTACATTGCAATAGCTCAGTCTATTGTGAGTTCAAGTCTGAATATGGACCAATGTGTAGAGAAAAGCACCGAACCCCCAACAGATCAGTGTTTCATGTACAGCCCTTCACTCTGACATCTCTTCTTTGGTCCATAACCGTAGGCGAGACCGCCCACAAGGGGGGATAAGGGGAAAGGTTTTCTGGGTCTCTGTAAAATCATGATCCATTGTAAAGGTAAGCTGTGATAACCATATTGTATTTTTGACCTGAACAATAATCACTATTATCAGAACAACAAAAATTAATTTTATCTGTTTATGCCGGAGTACCTCTCAAGATGTAAACCCCTTTTCTTAAAACAGAATTACCTGTGGTAAAAAAAAATCTGTAAACCTTGGTTTAAAGTGGCAAGAAAGTTGTGAAAATTGCTTTAAATAGCTTTTACGTGGCAAAAAAGTAGCCTAAAAATGGATTGAAAGTGGCAAAAAAAAGTATCAAGAAGTGGAAGAAAGGGTTAAAACTTGATTTGGAGTGGAAAGAAAGCTGTGAAAGTTACAAAAAGAGGAGAAAGAAAGTTAAACATGGCGGAAAGGGTTAAAAGTGGTAAAAAGGTTCAAAGTGACAAGAGAGTGGAAAAAATGGGTCTATAGTTGCAAAAAAAGTAGCAAAAAGAGTGAAGGAAATGGGTTAAATGTGAAAAAGGGTAGTAAAAAAAAGTGTTAAATGTGACAATACATGGCAAAATTGGTTTAGAGTGACGAAAGGTGTTAAAGGTGTGGAGGAAACAGGTTAAAAAGGGATAATTGTATGTCAAAACAATGTTATAAAAAGCAGCATGATTTAACAATTTAAACATCAGACCTGAAAATAGCTTTACACATCTTTTAGTTCTGAAATGAAGTAACTGCAACAAAAAAGCATAACTGAAGCATAACTCCGCCCAGCTGAGTAAAATGTTAATCTGGTAAAGGATCAACTCTGAACTCACACAGTTGAAATCCTGACTGCCAGGAGCATGCTGCTAATTTGAGTGTTACTACAGTTATCTCAAGAGACCAATAAACATCTGCATACCTGCTCTTTTATCTTATACTCTGCCTTTTTGTATCTGTTTGCTGCCTTTTTACTGTCCATGTGCCAAGTTTGGACTGTTTAAATAACCTGTCTTTTAGTCACTGCATTTGAATCCAGTGTTTGTACATCATGTCCAGGGCTTCAAGTGGGCCAGTATGCACCGGTGTGCAGTACCAGCACTTCTAAATTTTGCCTCCTGGCGTACTGGGACTTCTTTCAGTGTACCAGCACTTTCTCATCAGTTGCTAGTGTTGTGCCGAGTTAGCCTGCCTGCCTGCCAGTCAGCTCAGCAGATCATTAAACAGGAGGTCCAGTATACCCCTATAAAGGTATTATTATTATTTTTCAATAGTTTTATAATCTTTCAAGGCTTCCTTACTTTTAATGTGTTGTGAAAGGTTCCCTAGTGTTAGACAATTATTCAAACAGTGGGCTGGTTATTAGGAACATGTCAGTCATTGAAAACACAAACAAAGATGGCTAAAACTCGCATGTCCACTAATGTTCTTGTCCTTTGCTTTATGTTCACATGTCCTGTTTTACAATTAAAAGTATATCACTACAGCAGTACTGATTATATGCAATCGGTACACATGTGGAAAAGGTTATGATGCTGGATATTTTGATGCTAAATAGCTGTTTGTTATGGCATACAGCTCTAAACAGAAACAAACAGAACAGAAAAATGGAACATAGAGCAGCATCATGGTATATCAAGAGATATTTTTGAGACCTTAACACCATGTGACTGAAGTGGCTGGTGTCAAAAAGTTAATTTCTTCACTTGTACCATGTTTTTTCTTCAGGTTACACAACCCTTTGAACTATTGGGCATGGACCTAATAGGAAAACTGATGACCACACACAGTGGCAATACCTATGTGTGTGTCATCATAGATTGGCACACAAGTGGCCACAAACCATCCCCTAAAGGCAAAACGGGCAGAGGAAGTCACAGACCAAATCCTCAAATTTGTACACCAGTTTGAGGCACTGAAGCGTATACTCACTGACCAGGGAAGTGACTTTGTAAATGCACTAATGAAAATGTATTGTTATTGTAATCTATTATAATATATCTTTAAAATAAAATGTTGAACATGCTGTGTAATTGTCTGACATTGTATATGCCTACCAGATCAACAAGAATGTCTGTGCGAAACCGGGCATCAAGAGAAGTTTATGCGCTCCATATCACCCTCAGACCAATGGGCTGGTGAAGTGCATGAATGGAACCATCCAGAAGTAAAGACAGCAGTTTTCATTTGCAAATTATATTAAAGAGTTTTGCAATACAGAAATCCTTTTTTCTTTTCAGGGCTCTTTGTAAACTCATTGGGTCCAAACCACAAACCTGAGATGAATATTTGGATGCATTGATGTTCGGGTTGCGAACAAAGAAGCAACAACTACCAAATTTTCCCCATACTTTTTAATGTTTGGTCAGGAAGCCCGTTACCCGACAGAGATACCTGAGGACTTTCAGGTTTTTAAAACGCAATTAAGTTTAATTACATTATGAGGATTGAATGTTAGTTGTCTTTATGTAGTCTAAAGAAGAAGTAATGTATCCAGTAAATGTTTTGTATTTTATTTGGATAGAAAATAACTTTGTTGTAGCTTGAGGAATCTTGTCTTTTTCACAGGTGGACAGTGGTGTAGAAGAGGTGGTTGGAGAGGAAACTGTTTCTGGGGACATTAAGAGGCTTGACGAGATCATTGTCATGGAGAATGTCTCCAAAGTGCAACGTGAAGCACAGCGAGCCCTGAAATCAAAAGGCAGCAAAGTCAGCTTTGCTGTTGGTGACAAAGTGTGGCGGCAGAACATAAGGAGCCAGCAGAGTAAGGGTGGGAAGCTGGAGACAAATTTTGTTGGCCCCCTCACTCTAACATCAATTGAAGGAAAAAGTGCAGATCTGCTTTTAAAAAACATAAGCACTGACCAGCTGAAGCATATCAGGCAGCAAACCCCCTGGATCCCTCACAAGATTAACACAGGTTCTGCCACTGTCTCAACCACCACTGTCTCAACCACCACTGTCTCAGCCACCACTGTCTCAGCCACCACTGTCTCAGCCACCACTGTCTCAACCACCACTGTCTCAACCACCGCTGTCTCAGCCACCGCTGTCTCAACCACCACTGTCTCAACCACCGCTGTCTCAACCACCACTGTCTCAGCCACCGCTGTCTCAACCACCACTGTCTCAACCACCGCTGTCTCAGCCACCGCTGTCTCAACCACCACTGTCTCAACCACCACTGTCTCAACCACCACTGTCTCAACCACCACTGTCTCAACCACCGCTGTCTCAGCCACCGCTGTCTCAACCACCACTGTCTCAACCACCACTGTCTCAACCACCACTGTCTCAACCACCACTGTCTCAACCACCACTGTCTCAGCCGCCACACTGCCATCCACAGGAGGAAGTGCCACAGATGCAGAAATCCAAAAATGTATGTTTTATTATTTATTATTTATTATTAATATTATATTATAGAATATTTTAGTGAGTTCAATAATGTTTTTCAATCAATGGACAGTCTTGGAACAAAAATAATTAACTAGTACTTCTTACTTTTGTAGATCTAGATCCTTCCATATTTAATTTCAACGGTATTACTTTGTAGAAATCTGTTTTCACTTTGACGTTAAATAGCTGTTTGTTTGGTTGGGTTTTTTGTAATTTATTTTTGGTCAAATTATTGTCATGGTGTTGGGTTTTCTTGTCTTAAATTCTGTGTTAAAGAGCTCAGGAATGACTTCGATTCCTGAGCTCTTTGTGTTTGCTTCTACCTCCAGTGTTCCCTAGTCTTTGAGTGTTTCCCAGTTTAGTTTCCAGTAGTTATGTTTTATTTTATAATCCTTGTCCCTCCATGTGTTTGTGTTTCCTTGTTCTCTTGTTCAGCGTTTTCTGTTTTTTTGTTTTTTTGTTTGTAGCTTTTCTTGTGTGTGATCCCTGGTTTTCTTCCTGCGCTTGTGTTTTCCCTCCATCCTGATTGCCCTCACCTGTGTCTTATTTGCCACACCTGTCTCCCTGTGTCTGATCACGCTCTGTCTATTTAGTTTGTGTGTTTTCTCTGTGTCCTTGTCAGTTCTTTTGTGACCCCCCAGCCCGTCTTCTCTATCCATTCTGTGTCTCTAGTGTTCTTTCATGTATCTTTTGGTGAGCTTGGGTTTGTATTTTTCGGCCTTTTGTGCATTTTGATTTTGTTGGGACTTTTGTTGTAATTTTGAGTTTTTAGTTTATTAAACATATGTTTTTGCTTCAGTGCCTTGCGTTTGGGTCCTCCTTTTGAGTTTTTTGCCATTGCATGACAATTATATTGATCATGTTTTTTTTTTTAAGTCAATTAAAGGGTAAAACATCCAAGGGGGTAAAGACTTCCTATAGGCACTGTAAGTCACTGAAAGGTGAGTTTTGGATACATGTTCTGGTGGATGCAACAAACATAATGTCCAGTGCATGTCATCAGATTGGATATATTAATCCAATTTACCTTTTCTAACAGGTTGTCCATGATATTCTGATTTAAATAATTCAACATAAGGACACAATCAATATAACCAAGAGCACTGTGCACCAACATTGTCAAAAACTTGTTTGTTTCCTCATCACCTCATTCTTTTTATCAAAAATTCCACCTATAGTGCTCAGTTCAGTATTAAAGTCCCTTTAAAGTGAAATCCAAAATTTTTGTCTTAAAACACTAGATATGTTGGAATATGGTTGCTTTATACATGTGAAAACACTGAGATCTACTGTGACTGAATTTTGGATTGAGACGTCTTTACTGGCTTGGTTTAATTTGGGAGGGGCCAATATGTGGGCTCAAGATGTCACTAGCCCACACTGAGCAATGACCCTGCCCCTCTAACACTACAATATAAAATCACATAGCAGGTTATCTCAGTACAGTCTGTTCTTCGCTGATTTCACTCCCTTTATTTAGAGTTAAGAGTTAAATGCTGTTTTTCTGTCAGTTGTGGGGTAAATTTGCTAAATCTATCAGCCACAGTGGCCTATGGATCATTTTAAAGTATCATAACAGAGATTTGAGTCACAAAACGGACTTTGTCTCTTCTTCTAAGGTCAACAAAAGGTCAAGAAGCAGGTTAATTACATGAGTGGTTTCACCAATTCAGACTAGCTTCTTTTTTTTTAATTGAGAAGCTTGTATTTCTCCTGAGTGGGCGTGGCTTCATCTCATTCAACAGACACGCCCACTCCACCCTAGAGCAGATTTTGCTGCCTCATTTTTCACGATTTTGAAGCTTAATTTTATAAACTTAGAGATGTTTTATTTGACCGAAATTTGAACAAGGGGTTTATGACACAGTGACCTATCATACAACAAACCTAAATACAGATTTATTTTTACTTTACAGGGCCTTTAAATTGATCTTACAACATCATAGTGTGTTAAAGTTCCCATGCAGAGACAAATACCAGTAAAAGAAATGTATATTTTGGCTCCATCAGTAGGTTTACTTTGATTTAATTTTTTTTAATTGATTGATTTTTTTGATGAATGAAAGGCCTGTGATCAATTTAATTACAAGCAAGAAAATGACACATTTTGTGCACTTCTCTGACTTAAATCTTACAAAGCACCTCCTTAAATGGCCTTAAGAAACCAGCATATGAGGCTAACTGTGTCTCAATGCCATAGTTTTAACTCTTATTCCATTGTTAACTACCTGGTGTGTTGTTTGTTAATAACTGAGAACATCCTGATAATAAAAGCCAAGGTTTTTCCTCCCCACAGTCATGCAGAGGATAATAAGAATCTAAAAAAGCATATATATATTCCATGAATTGGCATAATATCCTGATATAGGTGTATTTCTGTTCTTGTCATGTATAGTGCTTTAGTTTTGCGGTCAGGCTGGGTGAGCTAAGCAGTCATCGCAAACAAATTGCCTTTTCAAACTGAGGCTTGAAGCTGTGTCTGGCTTTGTAAGTTAATAATTAAACAGATGAAACAAGATGTTTCCAGATGGAAAACAAGACACAGACTAAATGCAGAACCCAGTTTAAAGTTTCAAGAATAATTTAGATGTTTTTTTATAAGCGAAACCGAATCGTGTCTGGACAAATCATTTTCAGGGACCACATTGGAGAATGGTCTGCTGCACAAAGAGGCTCGGTTAGCCTAAGCGTCTCTAAAATAGGCTCATGTTTATCCTACAAAGACCTTGAGAAGGTTATCCATCCATGCATCTCATCTCGTCTGCTATCCCCACTATCCTCCCTCTGCTCAGCCGAAGCAGCAGCTGCACAGCTCGGAGATAACTCTACAATAAATGGGAGAATTGCTACTTCTCCTCTCCAGCTCTACTGTTAAAGGTGAATTTACACTTTGTATTGTTTCCTCTTTTGTTTGACTGTTTTCCTGGCTATGCATTCAATCGTTTATCCTTGATCCTAAATTGCTCCCTCCCTCACCTCCTATTGTAGTCTTACATTTTTATTCACAGCGGAATTAATTGCTTGACTCCTGCTTTAATTGCCTTGTGTTTCATGCTTTGCAGGCTATTTAGTCTTCAAGTTTTACTCACTGAAACAGCTTGACTTTGCAAAGTAAGTGTAACTTTGACAAAACTTTCTTTTTTAAGAGTAACTGTGTGATTGGGTTGTAGATACAACAGAGGTGTTAAGAGGTGAAAACCACTGAATCACACATTTTAACAAAGCATCATCAGGGAGCACAAGATTGTTTCTACAGCCTCTCTATACAATAAGGCACTTGAGCTGTGATATAAGACATGGAGGACATTAAGGAAGAATAAAAAGACAGCAGGAGAACAACTTATATGAGCCTTGACAGCAGACTAGAATAAATAATGGTATGAAGAGCTGCTGATGCTGAGTATGTTGAGTTTTTAGATGATGATGAAATCAACTGAAATTAATACTGATGTATCTTAGTGACCTACAAAAGCAAACAAGACCATCAGCATAAAGACTGACTTCATCAACATGGATATTTTTAATGCTTGAAGTAACTGCCATGAAACATGAAACATACAGACTTGGTTCCACTTTACAAAAAAGGTACACAAATTTTGCATAGTTTGTACGCAAAGAATGAATAACTACTAGAAGACCATTAGTTCAGCAAGAAGTAGCTAAGGCACACAGATTTTGACTAGTTAGTAGGTAACTAATGTATAACTAACTTCTGGTTAACCATTAACAAAAGAGTAACTACATTTGTTACCTACTATCCATACAAAATTGGACAAATGTATCTATTTGTTAAGTAATGAATAACCAATGGTTAACTTAAGTGAGTTCAGGGGCATAGCTGGGGATTTTGGGCCCCCAAGGAATATTACAAAGGGCTCCCTTTAACCAGCTAGCCATGCAACAAATCTTGTGTCATTTTACATTTAAATGCATAATATCTATGTATAATTTCCCAATGTATGAGCAATATTTTTACTATGGTTAAATTAATATTACTTGCATTTTTTCACAGTGCTGGACAAGACCATTTGGACTTTTTTTAAGGGAGGAGCTGCCAACACTTGAATTTGGATTTATACCGTGATATAAAACCATTATCCTCAAAGGCAAGAAAAATACCGTGTTATGATTTTTAGGCCATATCGCCCAGGCCTACCACAAAGCTGGTGTCCCAAGAAGGCGACACCCCAAGAAGACCGTCTCCTCACCCTGTCAGCACTTGGAAACCGTATTCTGTCCGCTACAAATCTGCAGGACAATATGATCAACGGCTCTCTATTCAGACAATCTAGAACAGACTTCACGAGGCCAATCTCCAGTCTCATAGGGCTGCCAGGAGGCCTGCCATTGCTGTCCTTCACCAGCAGCTGGTGTCTGCAACACGTGCACTGGAACCTGAACATGTGGAGGAACATTATTCAACATTCAGCAATGAGTCCAGATTCTGCGTGCAGTAGTTTGATCCTAGGGTCTAAGTGTGGAGAAGATGAGGAGAGTGGTATGCTGATTGCTGCATGGTGATGTTTGGGGCGGCATCTGCCTCACTGGGAAAACAAGGCTTGTCATCGTTGTAGGCCATCTTAATTCAGAGAGATATCGAGATGAGATTCTGCAACCAGTGGCAATCACATATCTCCACAGTCTGTCCTCCAAGATTACAACGCTCACCCCAACAGAGCGGGGTTTATCAGAGACTACCTCCAGAATTTGGGAGTAGAGAGGATGGAATGGCCTGCCAGCAGTCCTGACCTCAACTCCATTGAACACTTGTGGGATCAGCTTGGGCATGCTGTTCATGCCAGAGTGACCAACACAACCACATTGGCTGACTTGTGACAAAATGCTGGTTGAAGAACAGGATGCCATTCCACAGCAGTGTGTGACCAGGGTGAGGAGGAATTGCCAGGCTGTTGAGGCTGTGTATGGTTCTTCCACACACTACTGAGGCTCCTGTTTGTTAAATCAATAACTTGTCAAATCGCCAATATGTCTGTTTCTTCAGATTTCTAGCATCCAGTCCACCAAACGAGTCAATGGCAGAATAAGCTGTCTGGCATTGGCAGAGATTTTGCAAATTTTTCATGGGTTCAACCCACATGATCAGCTCTGCTGCTCATTTTACAAATGCATGTTCCTTGCAAATGTGGCACCAGTTGAAACTAAAATAAACAGGCTTTCCAATAGTATACGATTCATTGTCAAGCATCATTGTTACAACAAATAAATAATCTGCCAAACACACATTTCATTACTTTTTGTGCTAAGTTTAGTTACTCATTCATTACCCACTTACTACTTGAAAATGTTTGGACCTCATCTATTTGTTAACTTATGTTTTACTAATGGTTAAGTAGTAGTTAGCAATATATTTGCCTACTAACATTTGAATTGGACTGTTAAAAAAGTTGATAAGTTTCTCTCATTTAAAGCAAATATAGTACCAGCAATGAGAAGGAGCGCCAAATCAACATAAATAGGAAGTTCCTCACAGAGGCTTTAATAAAAGTCAGAGGTAAATAAATATCTTAAGTCTAACAGATAAAATAAATGGTGTTGATTAAGAAAAAAAACCTTAACCCTTAGCCTAGCCTAAAAAAAAGTTAACAATGATAGGCAGTAGAAGTAATAAAATAATATAATATAATCCCACCTATAGTATAACATCAGATATGTGTATAACCTTTACATTAGATATTGAGTTACAACAAGAATCTATCCATCTAATATGTAACAGAATGAGTGTGGCTAAATCAGACCAGGATGAACACATTTCCATCAGACAGCACTACCATTTATATCAGAAAACTCAAATACATCAACTCTTGAAATAAAGGAAGGCCATACATCAGTTTTACACAAAGGATGGTAGTGAGCAAAGAAAAATGGGGTTGTATGTTTTCATCTATGAAAAAGCCTCTCGTATGCTCTTGAAACATTGTAGGTAAGACATACAAGCACATACTACAACACACGATGAGTACAAAAATGGACTTGAGTTTATTGCCTCATGGCTCCAAGGAGTTGAGAGTATATATCCAATATGCTTCTCTGTTTGGTAGCTGTTATGTGATATTGCTAACCCTTAGGGTAAGGACTGGCTCCTTGTGAATTTAGGAGAGGCAGCAGACTGTGGTTCCTGTTCTTTAGAGGCCTTACAGCAGCATTATGTTTTCCTTTATTAAAGGCAAGGCCAGTTTATTTATAGAGCATGACTCGTACAATGAAAGTGCTCTACACTTTAAGAACAGAATTAGGAATAACATTAAGCAAAAATTAGATATTTAAGTTCAAAACATGTTGACATTTAACCCAACAACCATTAAATTTTAACATCTTCCCAGTGTGAACTACAACTTTGCTCAGGCCTTTAGAGAGGCTTCACTTAGTCTTTTCCAAAGATCACTTCCAAACATATTTCTGAATAACCTCTTGTTGAACCTTGAACTCTTTACACTTTATATTTGACAAGGTCTTGAACCTTGTAAAGCAGCTTAAGTATAAAGCTGGTTTATGTTCAGCCTTAACGTCATATCGTGCTCTGTTTGAATAAATATAAAGAAAATTAAACACTGAAAGACAACATAACAGTAAAAACTGCCTCTAGAGTCACTGGATCACCACAATCAGAGGTACAGGACATTCACACCACCTACTGGGGGATATGCCATACTGGACTCTAAACTCCCAGCATGCAGTGTGTTTTCTTACCTATCTTTAGGTAGAGGCACAAAACAAGAGAGCACGAAACAACCACCTCAAGGACAGCTTTTAATCCCAGCCAAGACTAAATGCAATCAGAATAATAGCACTTAGCGTCTGTGTATCTGCTATTTATCTAAATATCTTTTTCATGTGCTGTCCTTCATCCCTGCTTCCATTTATTTAATTATTTCTAACTGTTTCTAAGGATTAGAGGTTGTCTGCACACTCGATTACATTGGCTGAGTACTGTCCTTTCTTTAAATGAGGTTAATCAAAAACATTAGTTTTTGAATAAAAGATTAAAACAATGACTCTAGTATGGAATACTAGCGTACTAGTTCTAGTGACTCCTTTCCTGCATGTCATTCCAAGCTCTCTCTCTCTCTCTCTTTCTCTCTCTCTCTCTCTCTCTCTGTGATTTCTGATTGGACCCACCCTCTTGTCTCTCCACTAAAGACATAAAAAGCCAGAAAATAAGGATTAAAAAATCAATTTCCATTAAATTTAACTGTGTGAGAGGAGCAGACATTCCTTCTTCTGTGAATCATGTTTCTCACTCAGCCTTGTATAGTAATTGTATCAGTAATATGGCTTGAAAGCAGCACAAGGGC
Source organism: Cheilinus undulatus (assembly GCF_018320785.1). Taxonomy (NCBI): domain Eukaryota; kingdom Metazoa; phylum Chordata; class Actinopteri; order Labriformes; family Labridae; genus Cheilinus; species Cheilinus undulatus. The sequence continues at coordinate 35,660,554 of NC_054865.1, read as the reverse complement.
CCGCATACAGTGCATGGTATATTAGTCTTTTCTGCTTCTTTCTCCTCAAGGTTATTTGAATAAAACAGAGCTTTTGCAGGCAGGGATGCTTGCAGACTTTAAAGATATGACTTGCCATATTTTACACATTAGTACAGCAGATATCAAACAAATCCTAGGAAGATTTAGAGTTAAGGAAAGACTTTCTAGGCTCTTGCATCTCTCCTGCATCATGTGACCCCCCTTTAACTATTAGCCCTGCCACCACATGGTGGAGATAGACTGCCCTGGCCACTCAAGGATGCTGTATGTAAAGGCATAATGGCAATTTCATTGCAAAAGGAGAGCATTTAAAGAAGTAGCAACAGACTTTCCTAACCAGCTAACTTTCTTTGAAAAAAAAAGACTAGGATAAAACCTAGTATATGGCTGACTGCAACTACCTGGGATGCCTGTTGAAATGCCTGACTGAAATGTGTGTTCTGGCAAAGTGAATTTGTCATGATTGTTAGTAGTTTATTATTTTTAGCCAAAAGTACAGTAAGTGGTTACTGAAATGTAAAAAGCTACATGTTGCCCTCTCTCTCTGTCTTGCTCCTTCTGTGTGTGTGGAGATGAACCCTGAGCAGCATCACCACCCCGCTTTTGTTCTACCGCATCTGATTGGTTAAACACAGACTCACATTGACTCAGCTGATGCCCTCTCTGTTCTCTTTGCTATTACTGCGCGAATGGAAGACAACACTACATGAAAAGGGCAAAAACGTCTGCTCTGCACAAGACAATCTGTCGGTGTGGCTCTCTGCTCTGGTTTTAACAAAACCAGCGCTCCAGCAGGTCGAAGTAAACTGCAGCAGTTCCTTCTGCAACATCCAAGCTAAAAGCTAACGCTGGACTATACGGGACAAGCCAACCGCCATCAGAAAGCCATGCCAAAACAGTGCAGGAGTGGAGCGAGAACATTTTTTTCTGTCACAGAAAGCTTTCAGTGTTGCTCTCTGCGCTTGTTTGGCTTTAGACACATCATCTGGCTCAGACAAAAGCGCAGCTGCAGCTCAGTCTCAGCCTGGGGACACAACACTACAAGAACAGGAAACAAAAACCTCTCCTCTGCACAAGACAAGCTGTTGGTGTGGCTCTCTGCTCTGGTTTTAACAAGAACAGCGGTCCAGGTCGGAGTCAGGGTTGCCACCTGTCCCTTAAAATACGGAATTGTCCCGCATTGTCCTGATTCCCCGTTTTGAGCCTTTATGGGGCGTCATTTGTTCCATATTTTCCTCCCTCACATCCTGCTCTGCCACTGATTGGTTAATACCTGTTGCATATGTCGGTTGGATTGGTCAACTAAAACAGAGCCAATCCAAGGTCAAGTAAGGCGGGTCTTCTCTTCTCAAAACGTGGAGCGGGAGGGAAAGGTGACAGCTTCAGACACTCGCGGTGCAGGAGCAGTTATAGATACACAGAAGTGAACAGGAGAATTAAACACTTGGACAGCAGCAGTAACCTTGCAAAGCAGATGGATACGCCCATTTCCTTGTTGTTCACTGCTCCCATCTGAACCGTTTTTGGCCCGGTTAGAAAGTGACAGGACCAATCAGCAACGTGGGGCAGTACTTTCAGGCGCAGCAAGCAGCAGCAAGAGCTGGTGCAGTTATGGAGGAAGAGCTTACCGTGGATGCTGCTAAAGCACCAGTTTTATCAGAATTTGACGAAAAAAAGCCTGTGTCTTATTTCCAAATTACATTACTAGTGCACGCATGTCAGCACCTGTTACAAAGAAATTTAAACTTTACTTTTGTACATTAAGAGGAGACAGAGACACAATGTCCATATTAATATACTGTCAATGGTCTAGAGTCAACCCAGGCAGTCTTTTAAGCTTTAATTTAATATGTTTCATCCTGTGTGGCTTAAAGTCCATAGGAGGCATAAAGTTTGATGTGGTGTGAAAACTTACATGAAGATAGAGATGTTGACTACAGTTTCATTATTCTTATTAGAAGATACAGTGCCAGAATAAGTGTTAGATCATATCTACAAAGAAAATAATACATTTGGACTTCTGGAAACTGAAGTTGTAGATTCTATCGAAAAGCTACAAAAGTACGATCTTCCAAAACAGATTTTTTTCAAACCTTCCACATAAATATGCAGATGAGTGTCCTCTCCCTTTCTTCTTCTCCTCCCTGCATTGTTATTGCCCCTTTTTAGTATTCACAGGCTGATATTTTTCTCTCTCAGAAGCAACAGAAGGTCCCCAAAGACACCCTTGGTCCAACATGTCTTTGACTAGCCTGCACACTATTTTATTAAAGCAACCCATCTCTGCAATAAATATTCATCGCCCACAAAGAAGTTTCATTTCCAGTTGAAAAAGAATGTGTCAGGATTTTAGATGAGTACTTCTCTTACATGGAAAAAAATGGATACACTTTGCTTTTGGAGGAATTACAAATGAATAGAAGTTAGGCGTGCCCCACAAGCCATTTAAGGAAGTTTGTTTATTAAAGCTGTGAACGCACTGAGAGTATCAAAAGTGTGCACTTTAAAATTCATTAATGTTCAAATGATCCAAAGCTCAAGGCTTCAGATGATAAATCACACACTACTGCCTCTGCTCTCAGAGTAAACAGAGGAGAGTGCCAACAAAACGCTGCAAAACAACTGTTCTCAGTTTCAACTTCAAATATTTTCATGTAGCAGTTATTGAATGAATGATCTGAATGCAAATATGTGAACAAGCATTATAGCAGCTGTGTAATTGATTTAGACAGAGATGGGGTGTCTGTCTTTCGGGCTTGGTTTCTTTTGGTGTATACAAGACATTTTAGATCGTAATTGTGATTTTATAGGAGACTGGGGAAAGTTAAAGAGAGAACGAGAGGATAGAAAATCAATCAGTCTCTAAATTGTTTTCTAACGTTAAACACACTGGTCACAAATAATTACAGTCATGAAACAGTAATTTCCAATGAATTTCATTTTGGGCTCAGACCATGCTCCAATCTTTGTAAATATGGCGGAGAGAAAATCAATATCTGCAGCAGAACACCAGCAATAACTGCCTCAGGGGTTTGTTTCAAACAGTGGCTTACCATGACTATTGTTGGTCTTTTGTTTCTCTATTAGATCAGGCCGCTGTACTGATATTGGTTTAATAACATTTTCAACAAATTATAGTATATTTATTGTTACTAAAATATTAATTTGACTTAAATTTCCCTCTTTTAAACTACCTGTGATTAATTAGCATTAAGATACAGAGTATTTATGACAGTGGACACATTTTGCTCTTAATAAAAGGCTTTTTTCTTTCACTTTATGGGGGCTTCTCAATCAATTGCTGTTATTTTTACTTTAACATTAGCTTTCACAATAAACGCATCATACACTTAGGATGGATTACAGGACTTATTATCACATTCATACCTGAAGTTGTATTTAAAAGATATCTGGTCCATATTGTCCACTTGATACATGTGGGTGAGTCTATCATTGTCTCTGGTTTGTTTTGTTTTCTTCTTGTCAGAGTAAAATGCTGCTCGCATCACATAGAGTATTTCTGTTGTAGCAGAAGTCTGATTCATTCTCTTTGACCTTGTCTCCCCAAAGACCTCACAGGTGTCGCAGAGACAGTGGGCTGCAGCATACAATGAGCCGTCATACTTATTGTGTGGCCAGTCTGCCTGCCAGGATCAGACAAGATTCTCTTTAATTGATGAGAGCGATCCATCCAGGTACTTTGCCTGAATCATGCAGGCTCCACCCCATTCTGAGTAAAAACATTCCATCAAAATAAATGGTGTTAAACGCAAAGGATGAGGTCTTCAGCAGTTTAAAAGATTAAGATATGAAAAATGTATCGTTCAGTGGTTATTAGGAGCCCAAATCAAATGGCCAGTGATAAAAAACAGATATTATGACTTTTCTGAACAAGGCATGGCATTGTAACATTACGCAATTAACAAAGTTAAAGGTCTATATGAGTGTCTGTTCAGAAAAAAACTCATCTCGTGACCAGAGGTGTCATAAACAGACATCAAATATCTAATGTGTGTGTTTTAACCATGTTAAATGAGTTGGATGTTAACTTGTTAAAACATTAGGGCTCTGTTAACAGGCAGACAGTTCCTGCTGGTCGCTAGATTTAAAATCAGTAGTAACTCAACAGCAGTCCCACATTTTTACTCCTTTCTAGTGTTAGCAAAACGCTACAGAGCTCTTCTTTTAAACATTTTCATCATTTGAGAATGAAAAACATATGTAAATTATGGTATAGTTATTGTATTGTAAAGCAGAAAACACAATGCAATAACATTTGGTTGCATAGCTACCACTGTTTTCTGATCTATGAAGTTTCACCTAAATGGGGTGTGGTCACTCTGGAGAACAGGAAGTTAAGTTGGACTGCACTTATTGATAAAGTATGAAAAATAATTTTTGCCAAGTTTTAGAGATGATTTAAGACAAATTTAAGTACTTTATAACAGAGCCAGGCTAGCTTTGTGCCAAGCCCTCATGTTAAGCTAACCTGCTGAAAGCATTTCCTTATGATGTTCACCAAAGTACTACTGGAGAAATAGCTGTTTTTGTATGTTTTGTATTTAGTAGTAATAAAAGAGGCAATGCTAACATTACAGCAAACAAAACCCTGGGAGAATGTGTACCAGCTTTTGTCTAGGGCCTCTACTGTAAGCAGTAGTTAATGTGCATAAGTCCTCAATGTTATGCAGGATAAAGCTGAGGCTCGTCTACTGTGGACTCACTGTTTGCCCCTCTTACCCTCCATGCCCTGACACCTGTCATCCACACAAGACCTATTCTTTCAGTGCTTTTGCTGACTGTTAAACAGGGGAAATAAAACCACGTATCAATTGAAAAATGGGAAAGCTCTGTGATCTGTTCTCTGCAGCAGTCACAAACTTTTCCTCTCACTGCAGCCTCTTACAAATCTATTCATAGTTCTCAAATCATTGTGGCAACCCATCTTTCAAACACTGGCTAGTTGGCTAGCTAGGCCAACTCCTAGTCTGACAAGAAGGGACAGCCAGCGGGGAGATACAGTGCTGTAGAGTCTGCAGAAGAAGGAGGTTAGGATAAATGGGTGGACAGAAAATGGTCATTAATATTCTACCAAAAAATCAGTGCTGTTTCCTTTAACCATGACCACAGTCTTACCTTACGTTAACCATTTTGATACTTTGGCACCCTTTGAAAAAGCTTCTTAATGAGGTTCCGCTCATCCTTCAGCTATGTCACCCCACACTCCAATGTTTTGGTTCACTCTCATGAGTCCCACTGTGTTTTTGGTAGTAGAAAGCAGCTCTTTTCAGTGACAACACTCCAAAAAGAGCCCAGTGTGCACGGCTCAGCACAAAACCAAAGACAAACATAGTGATTCTGTAGTCAACAAACCAGAGAATTCAGAGTCAAGGCTTTTCAAGAGTCTGTAGTCTAAATACAGAGGAGAGAGCAAACATTTCACTTACTAAATAATGACGCAATTCAGGATTTTTTCCAGCATTTTACCATACAAACCTCCAAGCTGGTGATTAGTGTAGGAGGTTTTTATTTACAGGGGATGTAAGCGTCTAGAAGGCTTTATAAAAGCAACATGCAAGGATTGCAATGACGATACTAGACTGAGATAATCTGAGGGGGATTCATGCAAAATTTGGAGAAGTTCTTACAGTTCTGGATCAGTTTACCAAACATGCATGGACCCACATCCCACATGCCATGCCTTCTGCCAGCTCAGGAACAAGGATCTGCTATCTGAAACTGAAATATGACAGACTCACTGTACTAAACCATAAGATCACTCATGAAAAAGACAAAAAAAAAAAACAGAGAACACCAACATTGCTGACTAGGTATGCCTTTCCTCACTGAGTATAGCTTTGGCTCATGGTGTTTTCCACTTCCGCACAGTTTCTTCAACTAACCTGAGAGTTGGTTGACTCGTTAGCTGAGTGAGCTGACTCTGGCATTTTACTCACACTGCAGTGGCTCAGTGTGTTAGTGTATATTATCGTTGTACAGGTAACATTCAGGCGGCACAGATCCAAACACAAACTTGACGAGCCTCTATGGAAAATGGCAGCTGTCAGAACAACTTTGACCTAAATGAATGTATTATCTACATAAAACTCAACTATCTGCTGTATTAACAAAACAGAAAGTTTGTAACAGTTGGCTTGAATTGATAATTATGATTGAGGTTTTATAAATATCATCCAATAAGTTTATCTAATATGATTCCAGAATTCTTGATTTAATAAGATCCACTTCCCCTCTAAGTCTGTTGGAGAATGTGGATTTTATTAATTCAGCATGTTCTCAAAACTTAATTGAGATGACTGAGTGCATTAGTGATGTCCACAAAGAATTTCAGCCATTTCCTATTTGCACAGCTGCATCCTTCAGTGGGCCCATTTGAAGACCAGTAACTTGAAAGACAAAGGCTGTCCCATTTTGCAAGCTCATTGGAATGTGGTCCACAAATGCATCCTTCTTTCCCCGGTCAATGAAGGATCCATCAGGGGAATCCTTTGTGGCTTAACTTGTCCCTAGATGAACTGCATGCCAGTTCAAAACAAAGTTTGTCACCATGTACATGTAAATGCCTTTGTCTTGTTTTATCTCAGTCTTCTGTCTTGCTCCATTAGAGTCAAACTGACACACATGCATTTTAAAAGTCCAATTTAAGTCTGACTAATAAATCAACTTTTAAATCCTACATGAAGATGTAGTGACTGATGTATAATATATATAAAAAGTATGCCCTTGGATGTTTTACCTTTTAATTGATTTTATAACTTAGTAATGGCCAATATAATCTGGCTTTTTTGACAAAGAAAAACATCTTTATTGTCAGATGAAAACAGATTTCTACAAAGCAATGTCATTTAAATAAAAATACTGTATGCAAGGTAAGATAAGTGACCGCATAAATACCCACCCTGTTCAAGCCATTATTTAGTAGATGCACCTTTGGCTGCAATCACAGCACTGAGTCCGTGTGGATAGGTCTCAATCAGGCTTTCACATTTTGACACTGCAATTTTACTCCATTCTTCTCTGTAAAACTGCTCTTTCAGGATGCACAGGGATGACTTTTTAATTCCAGCCACAAATTTTCTATTGGATTGTTGTCTTTAAACCATTTCTGTGTAGCTTTTGCTGTATGCTTTGGGTCACTGTCTTGCAGGAAAATTAATCTTTTCTCAAGCTGTAGTTCTCTTGCAGACCAAATAAAATTGTATTCTGATTTTCCTATATTTTGCCACAATCATTTTACCCTCTACCTTTACAAGCCTTCCAGGACCAGCTGCTGAGAAGCATACCTACAGCATGATGCTGTCACCACCGTGCTTCACAGTGAGGATGATGTGTTTGTGGTGATGTGCCAAACATCAGCATCTTGTCATTTCTCACACATAAAGCTTTGACTGGTGAAGAACCAGGGCAACAGCTGTTGTATGAAGAGTCTCTCCCATCTCAGCTGCTGAAGCTTGTAGCTCCTTCAGAGTGGTTATAGGTGTCTTGGTGGCCTCTCTCTCTAGTCTCCTTCTTGAAAAGCCACTCAAGTTTGTGAGGACGGCCTGATCTAGGCAGATTTACACATGTAACATTCCTTCCATTTCTTGGTGATGGATGTAATTGAACTCCAGGATATTTTTGGAATTTTTTGATGCCATTCCCTGACATACTTTTCACAAACTTTTTCTCTGAGTTTCTTGGAGTGTTCTTTTGTCTTCATGGTGTAATAGTAGCCAGGAATACTGATCATCCAGTAACTGGACCCTCCAGACACAGGTTTCTTTATACAACGATCGCTTGAGACACATTCCCAGCACTCAGGTGATCCCCCTTTCCCTCTCCGTGAGCCTACTGACACAAATGGCTGGACCTCAGTTGAAAAAAATGATAATTTAAAACTCGATTGTAGTAAGTGTTTTTTACTTCTGCCTACTCCTTTTGAGCATGTAAACGTGTGACAACTGCAGGATATTGTCAACAGTCTATCTTTTTGTTTTTTCCTTTTTTCGCAAATGCATGGGTGACTGAATTTGTTATGGTGACAATCTGATTATTTGTTTTTTGTTTGTTTTTTTACTATTTTAATTATTATTATAATTTTCACTTTTACACATGTTAAAAATAAATAAAGATGAAATATTTACTTAATGACGATGTTTGAATACAACTCCAGACATAAAACTACCATTGTGTGAAGTCTTAACCAATCAGATCAGGCAATTTACTCCCCAGACTCTGGTGTAGGTGCCAGTCAGTCTGGTTCTGTCAAAGAATAAAACTAAGGATATTTTGTCTCCATTTTTATTTTATTTTAGTTAGTTTTGAAAGCGCACTATACAGTTCTAGTTAGTTTCATTGTCGTGGTAAAGCTTAGTTTTTATTTAGTTTCAGTTACTAAAATGATTTTTTGATTTTAGTTTTAGTTATTTAGTCAGTTTTAGTTTACTATAATAACCTTGGTGTGATAAGATCTACTGGCAGAAAGGGAATTTAGTACTCACAGAATTATTTTCAGTATAGTATCAAAGTACTGAAAATATAATTCCTTAGAATTAGCTCCTCTATCTGCAGAGGAAGTCTGTCTTTTCCACAAACTTTCCACGTTGCACAGCCATGCTTCTACAGCAGCCTAGACAGAAACCAAACACTGCCTCTTCTGAGCGCCTTTCCTTTTGTTTGAAAGAGTCTACATGCTTGGAGCTTGGAAGTGGAGGATTAAAGGAGCAGTTATCAGCTGGTTCCCACATACTTCTCCTTTGAAGGCCTTGTTTTTGTCTGTTATTGATGGCATATACAGCCCTACATTTAGTTTTCTATTTTTGTTGTATTTATCCTGTACAAAAGTTTATTCCTTAGGCATAAAAATGAACTTTAATGCATTTCTCCCCTACAATTGTATTCCAGTGTGAATTCCAGTGTATAACAAAGCACACCACAGTGTACAGCATCACATGGGAATTTGGAGATAACATGAACAGCTGAATAAAAGCAGGCTGATACAATGTATCATATGGAACACAACATGAGATGAATATGACAATACAGGGAAACAGTGTGACTAGTTACACAATACTGTCTAAAATACAGCGAAATATGTGACTGGTAAGCACGTCTTTAAATGCACTGTACAAGTCACTCATACCTGTATATTCATAAAGCTAGATACACGTACTTCTATTCATATTCCATTAATTCTGAAACCTTCATACTGCCTTTGCATTACATGAATAACAACCCACATGAGACCTTAGTGCTAACTTTCACTGAGTACGTAGATCTGCTGGAGAAACCCAGCAGGAGGTGTTTTTCACTTGATCTAAAAATGGATCTTAGTGTCATACTGTTGAGGTTTCTGCATTGTGTTTCTGCCCTGATAATGCAGCTGTGGTACCTACATGAGTCGCACAACTGAAGCTGTCCTTTATCAGACCTTCCCTGCCTTGTATTCTATAATATGTATGAGGATACTGTTCAGTTGATTAAAAATATTGCTGGCTGTAGCTTGGTGTGGACTTAGAATAAGAATCTGTTTATCTATACTGTGATCAAATTGCTGGTTCTAAATATTGATATTAGAAAATAACAAATGGGACTGCAAACAGATTTCCCTGGCAGTTCTGTCACTACCTCATGACTCCCTACAGTAGAGCTTATGAATGATGGTCGTGTTTAATGACTGAAGAAGTTGGCACAAGAAGAAGAAAGAGGAGAAAAAGGCTGTGGGATTACTTTGGACAGTAATCAAAAGAGGATGAAGTGTAAAAACAAGTGTAACTAACATCAAGCTGCAGTGAAAAAATATAAATACTTCCCTTTTTTGAGGAATTTTATATTCTCCAGTTACCTAGATAAATGGATATTGATTAATTTTATTAAATGATTGCACTGCAAACTATCAATCACCATAGAATTGTTCTATTATAGTGGTTTAATATCACTCTTAAAGTGGGTCATGTGTCATATCATAACATACCCTATTGTATCATACCATACTATATGATACCTTATCCTGTCATATTGTATCATACCATATTGTATTGTATTTTATCATACCCCATCATATCATGTAGTATCATATCGTATCATTTTGTTTCATATTGTATACTATGGAGCCCTATCATATTGTATCATATGGTTTGCACCTAAATTATTTTGTCATGTCCTGTCGTATGTCTTATCTTACGTTATCGCATTGTATTATAGCTTTATCTTTTATAATATCGTAACCTATTATATGATACCATATTATGTCTTCTTGCATCATGTTATATTTAATGTATTGTATCATAACCTACTGTATATCATCTTGTGCCATATTGTACCATACGATATCAGCTAAGTCAGAGCAAATCACTCTACTAGCAACCATTGTATATACCCACTCGCACAACAACCAGACCAGTCTCGAGACCACATTTTGAATGTCTTGGTCTTGTCTCGAGAACATTTGTACTCTGTCTTGTTTAGGTTTCGGACTGGCCAGACTCAGGATTTTCCAACAAGACCAGTCGAGACCAGCATCGATACGCTATTCTTCGACTTCAATAATGTGATAATAAGGAGAAGCACTTGCTAAAACAACAAATAGCTACCGCTGCACTACACAGTGCGCTCTGGTCTTGGGAAAGTCTTGGTCTCGGATAGTGCGGTCTTGAGCACAACACTAGTAACCACCACACTGGGGAGGCAGTCATTACAAACAGCTTTGAGTACTTTGAGTACAGCCTGGTTCTCCTCAAATGATGCTGATTGGTCTGAACAGTGCTCAGTTAGGCACAAATATGGGGGATTGGAGATTTTCAAGATGGATTTGCCTGACAAAAGAGGTGGAGTCTGGCAAACCGAACTGCTTTGCAAGGTTATTGTTTCATAACCTATTGCATTATGTCCTGTAGTATCTTATCTTAACCTATCATATCATATTGTATTGTGCTGTATCTCAGTCTATTGTATTGTATAGTAGCGTATTGTATGATACTGTATCGTATTATCATGGGTTACACTGTTATTTTCAGCCCTACTTACTGTTTCTATTTACAAACTGACTAAGTGCACTTTGTCCATTGCAATGTTTAAACTCTTAATTATATTTATCTTATCTTTACTATTATGCTATAATCTCTTGATAAGTTCCTCCACTGTCTGACTGGCTGTTACCGAATGATGTAGGCCTTTTTGATCACCTTGCTTCTTCTTGTAGAATTGTATCTCTGTCACCTAGATTTAATCAGAAAAATATGCAAAATCTTTGTAAAAGAAATCAAATTATTCATTTAGTCTTCTCATCCAGACCCACCTGGCACTAGACTCATTCTTATCCTGGAAACAGTTAAAGTCTTAAAATCACTAATGATACTGGCATCATTACTTTTCTTTGGTGAAGTACACTCTGGTAAGAAAAAAAAGGGCCCAGTGTTAAAAAATAAATAAAAGTCTAAAAAGTAAACACAGGTGGCAGGGAGTCTAAACTCTGGCTGCGCTGTCTGTCTTAAGCTTTATCACATTTATCTCTATCAGGGTTTCTGTCAGAGCTATATGATGCAAGAGGGTCTACAGGCTGACAAACATTTCTTTCTCAGAAGCTCTTGGGCTTGAGGTGAATGAGTCATGCAATGGATTGACCTTATTCTTTAATAAGAAGCTGGATGTTAGATAACTTATCTGTTTCTTTATTCTGAGTGTATCTGTCATGACAGATTGGAGTCTATCAATAAAAATTTGGAGTAATTTGACAGCATTTAGAATCCTGCACTAGTTCCCGATTAAAAAGCATTTTCGAAAAATTTTGAATCTCATCCCATTAATTTGCCTGTAAATAGTTGTATTTTCTCTTCTTTTAGATGACTTTCTACAAAGCCCTGAACATTTCAGCAAGTCGCCAGATACACCATTTGCAAGTAAAGCTCCACATGTAAGTATTTTTAATATATTTGATTTTATTATTTTGGATTTATCAGATCTAACTGACATTTTGTCAAAGTCTTGTTTCATTCTTGAGCAGCAGGTACTGTTTACAACAATATTTTGGGCTTAACACAGTTAAATGCAAGTATCACATTGCAGAAATGGTATCCACCTCATCCAACAACGGGAGTAAACAAAAATAATCTTGTTTATATTAAGAACGCTTCCTTACAGGTAAAGAATCTGCAGATAAAGAGAGACTGAGAGGATGGCGAGCAGTGAAAAGGAAGTCTCAAATAAATAAGCTCAATATTACTTGATATTTTAAATTAACTGTATATAATAAACGGGACTCATCCTCAAAAACTCAAGTCCATGTAAACGCAGTCACTGATTGACAGAAGGAGTTCCCCAAGGCTCTGTTCTTGGACCTCTGCCATTAAAATGTTTACACCACAGCTAGTATTCAGTGATGACACATACCCACACTGTTTCTATCAATATTATCACATATCATTGTTGAATATGGTCCAATAAATACTGAAAAAAATGACTTGAGTGATAAGTCTGAGTGCTGCTTGCTGAGTCATCAATAAAACAAGGAGAGTATCAAATTTACTTCTAGTTCCTGGATCTTTTCACTGTCTACCTGCCTGAGAGAAATACACTGATTTTGAATCACTATAATTGGTTTATAAAGACTTGATTGATTTAGGACTGTCGAAACCTTTCAAATAGTGTTGTAAACAGTCTGCTCACTGTTCAATCTAAACATGGAGAAACAATTTCCTGATTTATTGTGGGGATTTTATGTCTTTATTCGAGAGACAGGACAGGGGATAAAGAGAGAGTGGGAGATGACATGTTAACAAAAGGAGCAAAAGGTTGATTTTAATCTACCTGTTAGGATGTCAACAGCCTCCGTACATACAAAACCACCAGGCTACCAGCACCCAGCTTTTATTTGTAACGCACCACTCATCTTAGAAAACTTTCTTAAAACCTAATTACATTTCCCTTTTTCTCTTCCTCTAATTTGCCACAACAGTGATTTTTTATATATTTTCTTAAGAAATTTCAGACTCAAATGAAGCACTTTAATTGCCTTGAATGTCTTTATGTCTTTTATGCAGTGCAAACTCATTTAAATTTGTGGTGCTGGTGGGGTTTTTGAAAATACTGCAGTAAACTGCTGTCAATGTGCACAGTTATAGAGAATGACTGAATAGAGAACGAGTAGATTTGAATTAATGGTCAGGAAACAATCAAAAAGAAGCCTTTCTGTACTGCAACAGTTGAAGCTAAATCCATTCAGTTTTTTTTTTTACTTCATAAAATCAAATAAAAGCGGTAGAGATACAGTGATTCAGAGATGAATTTCAAGGCCATATATGGATCAAATTACCCTTGACCATGTTGTATTGGATTCAGTGACAGTAGAGAACATAAACCAGGGTTGTAATTCTGACATCTAGACTTTTATTCTGCTTTCTTACTGCCTGCTTTCATTATTTGATCAATCCTTACTGTCTTTTCATGCTGCTCTGCCTCATCTCTTTTTAATAGGCTGTCTAAGTGCACAGTATAAAGTTTTGCTCCAGACATATTGATCTAAAAAGTCTTTACAACAAAGTTGTTCAGTAATAACCTGGTTGCAATACTGAACTACTGGATTACAGCGACCTCTTGTGGATGAAATCTAATATTATGGCACGCAGGTGTGGTATGAGAGACAACATAATTCAAAAAGAAACACCATTTGAAAAAAAAGGTCTAGGATGTATGATGCTGATGATTTTACATCTCAAACAGTTACTAAATCTGTACAAACAGCAGAAACAATCCCCGTGAATGCAGCTCTATTATTCTATTATAAATGTACTTTCTGTCTTCTTCACCTGTTTTTTTTTTTTTAAATATGAGATTCACTGTCAGTATCAATGTTTCTCAAATCCCTCACATGCTGCATGTTAGTGCCTTTTATATTAATTGGTTGCACAATTAATATCAAGATTTTACCTTTAAAATCCCCAGCAATGTTTTAAGGACACTGAATCAAACATGTCTAGCTTTATCTTTAATCAAAAAAATCAAAAATCCCAAATTTTATAAACATAATAACAACTTAGATTGTTATCAGCAGGGGCAGATAGTAACTAATTACATTTTCTCAAATTACTGTAATTGAGGGTTTTTTTTAGTGTACTTGTACTATTTTAAGAACTTATATATATATATATATATAAATTTTTTTTTTTTAAATTTTCCAAGCAACAAAAAAATTACAGACGCCAACAGAAATATACAATTATCATAAAAACAGCCCAAACAAAAAAAGAAACAAACAAAAAAAAAACACACAAAAACAAAAAAACAAAAAACAGAACCAAACAAAACCATTCCACAAAAATAAATAAGTAAATATACAACATAGAAGTACAACAGACCCACATGAAAAACAAAAAGGCTCAACTTCCTCCTCTCATGTCCTTTATCATAACTTTAATCACTATAATCCATCAAATTGAATATACTCATCTCTCTGAACAACTCATATAAATTTCCATATATCAGGCATTGCTACTGATTCAACCTACTGAAAAAATAAATAAATACTCCATCATAAGCACAGACAACTCATACACAAACAACAGGGAGTACCAGAATGCTATACTAGTAAGACACAGACTACTTATTTGTTAAATGTGTAATTTTATGAATTCAGCCCTTGTATTATTTTTCCCCATAAATTCTCAAATTGAGTCACTTTGGTTTTTTTTTCAATGGCAATAAGCTTTTCCATATTCAAATAATAAGACAATTCGTTTTTCCAGTGATTAAGGGATGGAGGATATGTCGATTTCCATTGTTTTAAAATAAGTCTCTTTAATATCTATGAGGAAAGGAGAATGATCCATTTTTGTGGAAATTGCACACTATTGTTTGAAACATCTTGTAAGATACAAAGTGATGGGTGGAAATTAAGCTTCGTACCGAGAGCCTCTGATAGCCAGTTCTCTGTTTCCAACCATATCGTCTGAATTTTACCACATTGCCAGAACGCATGAAACAAAGAGTCTGCAGTTCCACACTTAAAGCAGTTCTTTGAAACCTTCCCATCATACTTCTGCATTTTATCTCTGGTACAATAAATTCTATACATTATTTTATATTGAATCAAACGTAAATTTTCATTGACTGTAATATCATTTGTCATGTTCCAACATTGTTCCCACTTGGAATTTATATCCTCCCTTCCTAAATCCTGGTTCAACAAAGCGTCAACCAAATAAGATTTCTGCAAGATTTTATAGACTTGTCAGTTTGTTGCATGTTTCAGACTTGAATATAACTTCCTCTAACTCACTGTGTTGTCCAAAAGATCCAAGGTCAAAACTTTGAAATAAACTCCTCAGCTGCATGTACCTGAAGAATTCCCCATTGGACAGACAATATTTGCCTTTAAAGTCAGTCCAGGAAATAAATTTGTTACTATTCATTAAATCCTCCACCGTTTCTATACCTCTCTCCCTCCATGCAGACCAATTTAACACTTTATTCTGCAGAGTTATCCAAGGATTATTCCACAATGAAGTATGCTTTGGCAGTGTTATAGATTCCCTTAAAAGACTCGTCATTTTTTTCATGTTGCTGATAAATCTCTAACCATAAAATGAACAGAGGATTTTTTTCAGTTTTAGAAAACACATAAAAAAAACAGATTTTGAGGATAGACCTGGACATTTTCAACCTGAATCCATTGTTCTTCAGTATGTTTAACAATATGGTGTAGGTATAATGCTTGATTGGCAAGGTAATACAGTTCTAAATCTGGAAGATTAAATCCTCCCTTACCTTCTGATATATGTAAAACTTTCCTTTTTATTCTTGGTGTTTTCTTTTCCCAGATGAATTCTGAAATAATGGAATATGCTTTTCTAAAGAGCATTTTTGGTGGGGTTACAGGAACTGCAGAAAAAAGAAACAAAAATTTCAGAAGCCACATCATTTTAAATAAGTTGATTCTTCCAGTGAGATTTAAAGGAAGGTTCAACCATTTATTCATATCAGATTTCATGTTGTTAAGTAGTGGAATATAATTGTCTTTGTATATCTGTTGCTTACTATTATTATTGGCACATCCCAAATACTTAATTTTAGTCGTCCATTTAAATGTCTGTTGTAAGGTATGCACTGTGTTTTTGGATTTCCCTACTGCCATTATTTCTTTTTCCTAAATTAATCTTATAGCCCGAGGCCGCTGAATATTCTGTAAATATTGCAGGCAAAGGTTGAATGGATTCATCAAAATTATTTAGGTACGTCAAAAGATCATCAGCAAATAAATTCAATTATTTTAAGAACATTTTAAAATCAGTACTTCTACTTCTACTTAAGTAAATGTACTTTTACTTGAGCACTATACTCTTGTACTTTTTCCATTAAATTATTCCAATTACCAAAGTAACTGGAATAATTTCAAATATCTGGAGAATTATCTTTGAAAATGTCAGATAATTTCTTGAATATATTTTTTAATATATTTGAATATTTGTAGGTTATTAGTATTAATATCATTATTTTTTAAGGAGTGGGTGTTGTGCTTTAAAATCTTTTAGTTCTTTTATTTTGAGTGAGGACTTTGTTTAGATTTTTAGGGGGTATATTTTTGGGCATTTTGCGTTATTTTCCATGGCATTTAATGGTATATTTTTGTGAATTTGATTAGAAATTTGGGGGAATTTGCTTGAAAATTTTCAGGAATTTTCATGGATCTTTTTGGTGAACATTTAATGTAAATCTTTAGACTTTTTCAGAGAAGCCAACAAACATTTGCATAATATTTGAGGACATTTTGGGCCATTTTAAAGAGATTTTTTTAATTTACAGAGACATTTGTGTTATGTGTTAGGAATTTTAGGGTGATTTTTATGTTTTGGAAATCTATCATTTTAAAAGGAATTTTCCAGGATCTCCAGAACTATTAGGAGAAATTTGGTACAGGTTCTTGTGGTCTATCAGAAAAAGGACTAAACCGTACGGCTCTGACACCGTGAATTACTGACTGACTGATTCAGCACTAAGGCTCAGGACTCAGAAGGATGTAAGATTACTTTAGCAATATTACAATTAATAATAACAGCTAGGCAGCTCTGTCTTTGTGGGTCTTTGTAGTGGACTCAATGCTTACTGTGCAACAGTAAACAGATAGGTGTAAACCTGACTCCAGCACCTGTGCCTGGTAGTCAGATCAACACTGCACTAGTGATGTGATGGATTAATGTGAGTGTGGGCATTGGGATGAAATGACACCGGCACATCCCTGTAAACTGGTTTCATGGAGGAATAAAAACATTTGGTTTGGCAAACAAACCATTGAGTAGCTCCAAGGAAACTTGGATGTGAAGATGTCTGAATGATTTATTGCTGTTCTGGATTCTGTCGGCTCCATAAGCAATATGTTATTGAGATATGTATTCCGTGTGTTTGTTTGGTTTCTCTGGCAAAGGAGGGATGATGTCGGCGATCTAAATATATCCTGTTTCGTTATGTGATATCTTCAAGTGAGGTGACCTCATTTCATGAAAAAAGTAACTCCATTTTTAGATTTCTGGGAAAGCATGGTCCCAGTGTATTTAAACCTACAAAACTCAAGCAAGATAAATAAATATGTTGCTTTCTGGATAAAGAATTTAGAATGCGTGCTCAAAAGATATCACACAGCTGTGAGAAATTAGGATCAAATTAAATTTCATAGATTTTCTCATATATTGACTGTGTTTTTTCAGCACACTGATAAAGGATATTTAAAATACTAAACAAGCCAAAGGTGTGTTGAATAAAGCAATTCTAAACTTATAAAAGGAGCCTAAGAACCTAATAAGTCCTGGCATAGCCTATTTACAGCGCCAACATTTATATATAGTTCAAAGGGATGAGTCACTTTTATGTGCGTTACTTTCTTTGTGACATGGGGGTGACCCAAGTTAATGATTTGCGTGCAATTCTTCCCATCAATCCCTGTCAGGTTCTCTTGCACACCAGTAACATACCATAGCTGAGATGGCTCACATTGTGAGAGCATGAGGTAATGAGAGAGACTCGGTTGAGTGCACTACACATGCACCAAAAATCTAGCCTAGTTGAAAGCACAGGTGGTGCTGAGTGCTGTTTACGTGCAGGATGGATGGAGCTGATAAAGACACAGGTCAGCATGGTGGCAAAAGAGCCTTACATGTACTCTGCTTTTGTTTTTTTTCTACCTGAGGAGGGGCTGCATGAGTCAGGTGTACTGGTCTGTTTTAACAACCTTAGATCCTTAAATGGATTTCTATGAAAGATCAGACTAATCTAATTTTCTTTTGAACCTATGGGACATATATTTGTTTTAATTAGGGTGATATGGCACCAATTCAAGCAGTGCAACATGGGCATAAAATCAAATCATAAGATAAATGAGGCACTTCTTTAAAAAAAAACTCAAATTTAAAGGTCAGAGAGGATTGATGCCTCTCAAATGTAAAACACAACATGAAATGTGCTTTTTCTCACTTTACACTTTAAAAAAGAGAGCATATTATGCAGAGATCCTTAATGACAGTAAGATGTGTGGCACCTATTCCTTCAGTCACAGCATAGCCATGCCTTTGCCACATTTAGAAAATGTCTCTCAGGGTTACCTAATGCACCTTGTGACACCCTGACAAGGTTATACACAACTCATACATCAACCAACGGTGTGCTACACATTTAAACAAAATAACTACATGTTGCCAAAGCATGTTTTCTTTCATTTAAACCATTCGTACTGATATCAGCTTGAAACTAGAGACAAGGTCACTCATATAGAGAGTTCATACACAAGCAAACAAATGTGCATAAAACAGCTGATTTCTTTCAAGAAAAAGGAGTAAAGCATTGCTTAGGAATAAAAAAGGCATGTGTTTTTTGTTTTTTTTTTGTTATTTAAATGTGTATTATAGGTTCTTCTCTACTTTCAGTTATGGCCAGAGGCCTCTAACAGCCCCACAGCTGATGCAAGATGTCATCACTGACAGGCTCTTTGTTGGCATCTTAACACCGACAGATAATCAGTGTAAAATGTAAGGGAAAGCTGCATGATGATCTGTAGAAATACAGACAAAGAGCAGGTGCAGCCTCCTGACAATATGAACATCCTGCTCTTAATATGAGAGCCTATCTCTCTACTTGAGAGCAGTCTGCCCTGGAATCGTCCCCTTCCTCCCTTTCCTTCAGGCTGGCCAAGCTGCACCTCTTCACGACCTTTAGATGCTTGCATGAGGTGAACCATAAAATAAATTGCATTGGTAATAAATTAAACATGACAGTCATTGCCTTTTCAGAGAGTATATGTTTTCACTGCAGTCCATCTGCATGAGACATGTCTAATTAGAGATGTCCATTTCTTTCACATATGATGCACACGTATATGTGCATACATGTATTCCGACAAAAGTGATATTATTCAGCACAAAGTGTGAAAAGTTCACACACAGTTTGACGAGTGGGGCGTGTTGCAGAGGTGTTGAAAGAAGAGTTAGCGGTGAGTTGTGGTGGAGGTGGTGTCATGCAGATGCCTGGGCCCATCGATGCATTGGAAGAGTGACCTCAGCATCAACAGTGAAGATGGCTCATTGATGACCAGGGGAGGGCTACGTCGTATATAAAGGAGGGAAGCGTCCTCGCACCAAAGACTGATCAACAAGTTTGACCTCTTTGCCAATACTGAAGAAAATCTGCCCTACGTTTCCTTGGATATAAGGACAAAAAAATCTGGTAAGAAATGCACGAGAGTGGGTCAGAATTTAAATATTCAATTGTAAACTTGATCTCTATTTAAAGATTGAAAATCACTTGAGTAAAGTTTGTAACCATTTCATGTCTCATTTGTTTCAGTAACTCAACATGTTGTCATTAAGGCAAGTGGAAACCCTCATTCTGATAGCGATACTTTTCCTTGCCAGTTTTTACACTGAGGCTAAACCAGTCAGGTAAGATATTTTATTATCTATCATAATTAAAATGTAATTTCTGAAGTGAACATAAGGAAGTGATAATAAAAACTTGAAATACTTTAATTTTATTAATGGAAGTTTCCCTTTTGTAATATTCTATAACTCTACAGAAAAAGAACCATCAGCGAGGTTCAGCTCATGCACAACGTTCGAGAACACAAACAAGTCGGGGACAGACAGGACTGGCTACAGGAAAAGTTAAAGGACATCATTGTTGCCAGTGTTAAACCGCAACAAGGACAGTCAGGGAATATTAAAAACCTTTTGCCTAAATGATTTTCCTGGAACAAAAAGGTGGACAATTGTAATACAAACAATTTACTTTTTTATTTTATTTTATTTATTAATTTATTAAGTCATTAATTAATTTGTTTGTTTGTTTGTTTATTTTCATTTAGGTTTTTATTTCTTTGTTTTTCAGTTTTTCCTGATATTTTTCTATTTCATTAACTTCAATTGTTTACTTACTTTTTAAATACAACAACATTATTACAGATATTAAAGTTATTTATCGCCCTATTCAATGCTAAAGGATAGAGCCACATACGTAAGGTTTTTGTTGGTTTGGTTGAGGTTTTTTTTTATTTCAGTACTATACAGTTTAATGTTCTTTTTGAGGGTATAAATATTCACTATATGGAGTCAGTGTTGTTTATTGTATATTCTAATGTGCCATAAGGACCAACTATAAGAAGCAAGTCTTATGAACCTTGTTTATAATCACTAAGAAATATTAATAAGAGTAGATCTATTTTATTGTATGTATTTTATATTTAATTTATTTATTTTTTACTAGTTTTTTGTGTATGTTCTACTTTGGTAGAACATGATTCAGTGTGTTTTAAACTTTTCTCCTTCTTTTAACAAATCCTCAAAATAAATCTGTTTTGACTCCATATTCCTCACTTTATGTTTATCCTCATGTAAAAGTGACACTGTCTTGAACACTGCATTGCTTATTAAGTATTCACCCCTATTTTCAATATACTTTTGGGAGCATAAGTCTAAAAATCCTTATAAAATGTTTACTGATTCTGGTAGTTCAAGTTAATTCTGTTATCTCTGTTTGTAATAAATAGAAAAACACACAACTGTTTCACCAGTGTCTTGGCCAGCAGGTATGGCTTGACTGGTTTGTACTGGCTGCCTGTCAAATTGCCCAAAAAACTGCTGTAGCTGTAAGAAGTCTTCACAGTGCAGTTTGGTAAACTTTCATTTGAAAACAGGTAATATTTCTAGAGCATATCCTTATTTGACTGACAGTTGCTGTTGGGTTACTCTAAGCACGGAACAAAATTTTGTTTGAATAGTGTTACAAAAAATGGCAACAACTGTATTAAAGGACCTTTTGTGGCTGTTTTATACTCTGATATTTAATCCAAATCATTACACAAAAAGACCACATACATGCACACTAAAAACTAATGTAATGTAAAAATCTACAATTCTTCTTCCGAACAATTTTTTCAAAAGATGCTGTTTGATGAATTCTTGATTATATCTTTTTACTATAATAGGCCATTTAGACTACATCCTATATTTCCCTCAGATTTTAACAAGAGCAAAAAGAGAGAGAGAGTTAGAGACCTTGCAAATTTGGTTATGTGATACGGGTTTTATCTGAATGCAACATTTGGGTTGGGTTTTTACTTAAACTGTTTGGACTATGAGTATATCAATTTTGGTACCATTGGTAACTTATTATCCATTACCATCTGTTTTTATATAATTAGGTTGGTTATTTCCTAATGTTAAAAAAAACAATATCTTGTAAATCGTCGTGAGTGCCATCATTATAACCTGAAAAACGATACAAAAAGAAAGGAGAACTATATCCACGCAGTGAAGCACCAAATCTTACCTAATTCACCTCTCAATCCGTTGTTTTCTACGTTTCTTTCTTTTTTTTAGATTCTTAATTTTTTGACTCCTCGTGATTAACGTTTCGGCAACGTTTCTGTCTAGCTGTGTACGTCAGCACGTAAGCCCCTAACGGTCGTCACGTACGACGTCAGCTCGGTAAGTGTTTTGAAAGGAGATGGCTGGTTAGCTGGTGAGCCTCTGGGATTACACTACAACGGAAACGTTGCCAACAGGGTAGATATGAATTATGTTTTGCTATTTATAGCTTCATTGTAACAGCCTCTGTGCCACTATTACTAGATGAACTTTACTAGCCGAACAGCTATCTTATAATATGAGGTTAATAGTGTTTAATCCTCGCTAGCGATGCCAGCTACTGTTAGCTCGCTAGGCTAACAAGCTAGCCGTAGTGTAGGCTGACTCAGTCTAGCTCTAGCCGCAACGTTGACAAGATCTTGTTTTCAACTATCAGATTTTTGGAACTATTACTGAATAGAAAGTCTTTAAGCAAACTTGAAGTCACTGTCGAACAATTGTGTTAGCTCCCATAGGCTAATTAGGGTTGGCGAGGGGTTTACCAGGGTATCGGACTGACTTGTTGATTTCGCCATTAGCCAGATGATGAACGGTGAAAGATCCAGACCGGACTCCCCCCTTTTCGGGTGATGGCAGAGCGTCTGCAGTCATATGACAGTAACTCCAGTGACACTGAAAACTGGGATCGAAAAGCAACAAGCCGACCACGCAAACTCTGCAAACATTCGAGGTAAGCTTGTTGTCAATCTGTCAGACATAGAAGAAAAAGTCCATAAAAGCCAGTTAGTGTCATATAATGTTACAGGGGCAGGGCTGATGCAGTGTTATTGATTAATAACACGTTTGTGGATTAAAGAGAATTTCTCAACGCTAATAGACGAGACGAGACCATGCGATATCATCGTAGCATTTGAATGGATCATTTACAAAGATCTCGCATTACATTAGACGATACTGTGTAATGATTACGTTTATCATCAGATGTTAGCAGTAATTCAAATAATTAGGTGCGTAAAATCTGTCAGCTGTAGAACGGTTTAATAATTTGTGCCCAGAAGACTGTCCCCATTATTTCTAATGGTGAAGACTGCCAGTTTTGGATATATTCCGAGTAAATCAGCAGCTGCTTTTTATAAGTATTGTTTGAAATTCGTTAAATTTTTTTAATTTGAGCCCCTTCAACTGGCAGGGGGAAACAGTTCCCTTGGATTAGCAAAAAAAAGTTCAAATTTGACAAATTGATCTATTTAGGGAGTGTGAATATGAAATAAAATGAACATGAAGGTCTAACAGTTAAACATGGTGGGAATTTTTATGAATGTTATGACAGCTACCCTTAAAAATAACAAAGGTGTGTTTCATAAATAATTAACATCATTACTTATGTGTCATAATATCCATGTGGGTTAAGGAGCTGTTCTTAATTAGGTCAGCAGTATAAGCACTAAGTCATTGTTTGTTTATAGACTATAAAGATGTTTTAATATGATATTGAGAAAAACTGTTTGCTGTTCTAGAGAAATTTGCTGCATGCTATGAAATGTATTCCTTTCAACTCCTGTTGTCTAAAGTGACTTGACAGAGGAGGTGCTATTGTTAACAACACTGTTATTCCCTTTTTAAACTGATGGTAGATTAAGACCTTTACTTGGTCTCAAGCAAAGGGGGATTGTATCTGTGATGTTTTCATCTGGTTGGGTTTGTCAACTCATGCAATCACCTCTTTTTTGTGAAATTAAAAACTTGAGTATGATTTCTAGGAAACAATTTAGAAGGAGCTGTTAGTTTCATACCAAGTGTTTTCTTGTGTTCAGTTTTTAATGCTTAACCTGACATGTCTTTCATTAACTGTGCTTAGACTGACTTAATTATTGTAGAAGTGCATCAAAGTTCATGCATCTCTGAATTTAGTTTTGTGTCAGATTAGATATCAAAAGAGGAGGCAACAAGACTTGGCTGCATTCTTTGTGTCTGTGTCATCCTTTCATAACATGCTTACAGAATGTGGGAGATCTGGTTGTTAAATAGTTCATAAGGCCTCATATGTGGGGTTGTTGTAGATATGAACTCCTTATTAATGATAGCATGACATTAATTAACCTCTTAGAGTAGTAACAGCTTAACTGAACGACAAACATAACCTGCAGCATGTAATCTAGCTCATGCTCTGTTAGATTGAATCTTTTTGGTGTTTGGATTTTAATACACAAATACTTTGAGATACATCTGTAATATGCTAAGTTCTGTTCAACAGGAATTGGTGAACCATTGTGTCCCGTGCTGTAACCTTTAAAATTATTACAAAAGTAACTGAATTACTATTCACAAGTAATCCTTTGGCCCGAAGAAAGTGTTAAGAATGCTATGCATGTTGTTGGTTTGTAAAGCAGCAGTCAGGCCCGAGCATCTCGAGTGGAGGCAGAAGAGAGGAAGATGAGCCTGCATGGTGCCAGTGGAGGCTGTGACCGCTCACGTGACCGCCGCCGCTCCAGCGATCGCTCCAGGGACTCTTCACATGAGAGAGAGGGCCAGCTCACCCCCTGCATTCGCAACGTCACCTCACCCACCCGCCAACACAACAGCGGTGAGTGTGCATGGAAAGAATAGAAGGGCTTATATGGAAGTTGTGTTAGAGGTCCACTGCTCTTGGCAGCTACTGCAGGAAAAACAGCTGACTGCATTTATTAACTTTCAGCTCATGCATGGTTTATTATATCTCTCTTATTTTTTCCTGTGGAGGGAAAAAGTCAACACTTATCCACGTGTTTGTCCAAAAGACAGCTTGAAGTTTAGATGCTAGGTGTTAGACACATGCACTTTCCTTTGAGTTTGTTTAGATGATGTACTCTAGCAGCATGCCATTACTTATATAGATGGAGTCAAAACTGGTTATGCACAAAGTTTTCTTTTAACAGCTGTAAATAGACAGAAACATACCTGTAACATCTGGTTGGTGATGGGATGTTATTTTTCCTGTGTGTAGACCGTGAACGAGATGGTGGCCCATCATCAAGGCCCAGCAGTCCACGGCCTCAAAGAGTCTCTCCCAGCGGCTCCAGCAGCAGCGGGGTGGTGAGCAGTCGCAACAGCAGTCTGTCCAGTACAGAAGGCACCTTCAAGAGTTTGGGAGTTGGAGAAATGGTTTTTGTCTATGAGAATCCCAAGGAAGGAGGAGCAGGAGCCACTGTTGGAAACCGAAACATTAGGACATCAGAAAGAGTGACTCTGATTGTGGACAACACACGCTTTGTAGTTGATCCCTCCATCTTCACAGCACAACCTAACACAATGTTGGGCAGGTACAGTGCTCTTCAAACAAAAATGTAGATTTTTTTAAACTGATTTCCACATCAGTGATTGAAAGATGTGGTCATTTAGTTTAAATGTATTTGCAGTGATGCAGAAGTGCTCTTGAAATTTTGGATTTCAGCTCTGAAACTAAACCTAATCCTCTTTATTGTAGAATGTTTGGATCTGGAAGGGAACATAATTTCACACGGCCCAATGAGAAGGGGGAGTACGAGGTGGCTGAGGGCATTAGTTCAACAGTTTTCAGGGCAATCCTGGTAGGTTTCGTCTCAACCTTTCCTGTATTTAAACTGATTTTAGATAATGATGTAGTGATACTGATTTAATAGAGATGTCTCAAAGTGTAACACATTACGGTTTAAAAGTTCCACAGTCTCCTCCATGACAGAAGCCCCCACTATAGATGTTAACTGAGTGTGTTATAGCACAGTTTTTGTATGTTGCCTTCACTGCATTTAGCATCATAGGTTATAAATAGAAAACTGGTGACTGGTTTGGGGACTGTGTTAGAATTTTATGGGAAAGAAAAAAACTTGCTGCTAATGAAGTCGCATCGGAAACTGCTCTTTGGAATAATTATTCAAGATCAGAATTCCTTTGTGACAGAAATAATTGGGAGGAAGATATTCATTACATTTTATTAATCCGGATAGATAACACATACGAAACTATTTCCTCCTTCCTTCTTGTAACTGCTGGCTAACTGAAGGTCCATCTTGTAAATGTTTGATGGATAAAGTAATGAAAAACCGAGCAACTAGTAAAGTCTCACCAGTAAATCCGCCCAGTCAGACACCTAGACTGTAGACTTTTCTGTAAACTTTTAAGTGTTTTAAGGGCAGTGTTGCACACTAGGCTCTGACCATATAAATGAAGACATAACATAACCTGAAGAGTGAATTAAAGAAAAAGACTGAGAGCAGAAGGAGAGGACTGGTTTTCATGATGGGAGACACAAGTTGGGTACGTTTACCTGCACACTGGTCAGCTGGGCCTCAGATCTTGTTAGCTGTGGAGGGTGTTGCAGTAAGCAACAAGCCTGGGCTTTATTGGACTTCACTCTTTGTTTGGTTGGGTTAAAAAATACATATATATAAAAAATTATATAATAAATAATTTTGAATATATGCAGTGCTTAACAAATTTATTAGACCACCCTAACCTTAACCAAAGTAAAGTTTATTCCACAGCTGCCCTAAATTAACAGCATTGGTAATTACCAAAATTATTTTTTATGTTTCTACAATGGTTAATACACCAACATGTAGAAGCTCTTTAACCGAAATATTTTTAATGCTAAAATATAATTATTATTGTTATCCATGAATTTTCAAATTTACTGATTTACAAAAAAACCCTGAAAAAATAGTAAAGCACATTCTTATTTCTTGATTAATATGTCAAATTATAGTTATTTACTTGCATTCCTGAAGACAAAAATGAGTTTTAGTGCTTGAATGTTATGCTTGATTATTTTCTGACTTCTCAGAGTAGCCCAGTGAGCCGGCTCAAATTTGGGTATAAAAAGGTGAATTCAGTTTGAGATCCCTCATTCCTGCTCAGAATGGTAAAACATGGAGAGCCCACTGAAAGTAAAAGAGTCCGCATTAAAGCACTTCATGATGCTGGATGGTCTCTGAGACAAATATGACAGGTGGTCTAATAAATTTGTTAAGCACGGTATATTTATAAAAAGAAATGGCAAGTTTCACGCAATTCATAGGTGAAGGTTGGCTTTGGAGTCCGGTAACTTCAGCAAGTTCTCAACTTCTCACCATCTCAACAGCAGTCATCTACCTGAGTTTTGTGATATAATTTAAAAGGTGACAAGGCAACTGCCTCCTGTGTACCTCAGGCATCGTACATTTAAGACTATCAGACAATCCAGTGATTTTTCAACCCATCCTAAACCTACTGTTTGTTTCACACATGAAAACCAGTCTGAAACAATTTACAATATGGAGAAAAAAGAAACAAAAGCAGAGGAAACTTAACGTTGCCTATCACTCTTAACAGTAGCCACTTGACTTTCAAATCTATATTTTCGATATGAGCTACGATAGCGTTGCTATGTTTGATATTATTTCCCTCTAATTGAAAGGATTACTACAAATCTGGGATAATCCGCTGTCCTGATGGAATCTCCATCCCTGAGTTGCGGGAGGCGTGTGATTATCTATGCATCTCCTTCGACTACAGTACCATCAAATGCAGAGACCTTAGTGAGTATCCCTCTGGACATTGAAGTTCTTGTGTTGTATTGTTACATTGAAGGGCAGATGCCTTCTTCTTATGTTCATCACAAAGCAAGTCAAGCAGCAAAGACAGTATAGTCATATTTTTATCCTGTTTGTTTTAAAAATGTTAATACTTTCTAGTTATGGCCTCTGAGGGTGACTGCGAATTGATAAATTGATGAACTGTTTTCTGCCTTTTAATCAGGTGCCCTGATGCATGAGCTGTCCAACGACGGAGCTCGGCGACAGTTTGAGTTTTACCTGGAGGAAATGGTTTTGCCATTGATGGTTGCCAGCGCCCAAAGTGGAGAGAGGGAATGTCACATTGTTGTCCTTACTGATGATGATGTGGTTGATTGGGATGAAGAATATCCTCCACAGATGGGAGAAGAGTATTCACAGAGTAAGAAAATACTAAACACAATACTGATACACGGACCATGTATTTATTTACAAAAACAGATTTCATCAAAAAGCTTTTACTTTCCTCTTTTCAGTCATCTACAGCACAAAACTGTACAGATTTTTCAAGTATATTGAGAACCGAGATGTTGCCAAATCAGTTTTAAAGGAGAGAGGATTGAAGAAAATAAGACTTGGCATTGAAGGTAAGTTGAAATCTAATTGTTTTTTGGTTGTTTTTTTTTTTCTGTGTGATTAGCAGTGATGTCCCTTGTGAGGGGTATGGAAGAAATTCATGCCACTCAGACAGGAAAGCTATCTTTTCAGGGAGAGGAGCAAAGCTAAAATGTAGAGCACAAAGGATGAAGAAAATATTTCACCTGAAGTCAGAGTTATTTTGGGCTGTGTTGTATTCATGAAAAATAGTTTTACAGATAAGACAGATCTTTTTGTTTGTTGCAGATTGGGTGAGGCAGGTAAAGTGTCAGTGTGCATGAAAATGACATCAGTCATTTGGTTTTAAACTAAAATAGCCAAGATACATTTTAAAAGTGAAGAGGCTGACTGAGGACATACTAATTATAGAACAGGAGTCAGATACAAATAATTATTTTTAAAATGATCAAGAGAACAGCAGATGTTTTCTTTCCTGTTACGGGGAACAGTGCTTAGTGAAATGCTCAATGTTTGAAATCTCCTGGTTCTTAGTGACTTTTCTAGCTACAAACTGGTCAGTGATTGTTATTAATATTAATGGGTGTGGAAGAAAACTGAATAAGCTTTATAGAATGTTTCAATGTCTAATAACAGGGAGACAACAGTATATTATAATGCATATTTAAGGACATGAAGCTAACTTTTCATAGTCATCACAATCAGAGCTCATGATACAACACTTTACTGCAGGTTACCCGACATATAAGGAGAAGGTCAAAAAAAGACCCGGAGGTCGCCCAGAGGTCATTTACAACTATGTCCAAAGGCCCTTCATCCGCATGTCCTGGGAGAAGGAAGAGGGGAAAAGCCGCCATGTGGACTTCCAGTGTGTGAAGTCTAAGTCCATCACTAACCTGGCTGCAGCAGCAGCAGATATCCCCCAGGACCAGCTGGTGGTGATGCACCCCGGCCCCCAGGTGGATGAACTGGACATCCTACCCAATCACCCACCCAGTGGGAATCACTACAGCAACAATTACAGCAACGA
The DNA here is from genome assembly GCF_018320785.1 of Cheilinus undulatus. Taxonomy (NCBI): domain Eukaryota; kingdom Metazoa; phylum Chordata; class Actinopteri; order Labriformes; family Labridae; genus Cheilinus; species Cheilinus undulatus. The sequence continues at coordinate 35,631,542 of NC_054865.1, read as the reverse complement.
GCCTGACCCTGATGCACCTTCACCTGCTGTGTGAGGACACGCTGGTCCTCTCTCAATGCCTCTGCCCCTCTCCTCCTCCTCTAGTCCTCCTCCCAGCATGCTGCAGCATGGAGCACCAGGGGCACCATAACCATATTGCCTTTACACCTCCTTTGCAGCCTTAGAGCCTCAAGAACCTGGGTGACTGTGGAGAAAGAATCATGAAGGACATGAGACTGGTTAAATGAAAAGTTCACTGTTATTTTCATTTTGTTTTTTACTTGACCAAAGGAATTTATTTTTCTGTTGGGGGGGGGGGGATAAGTAAAACACTTACTATTAACCTTATTCTCTACTATTTTATTGTACTTTAATTTGATGGGTTTGGCTGAGCACTTTTGTGGGGTCACTGTTTTCTCACAGTTTTTATTTTAAAAGATAAAATTGTTTTTAATTCCCTTCGGTGGCCTACCTACTCAACGTACTCTTGGGGGAAGAATACAAGATTAGCTTCAGAGAAAATGTGACTATTTGATCTTGGAGAAAATCAGCTCTCACCACCTTAGTGTCACAATTTCCAGTTGAGCTCCTCAGATGTCTTTGAATCTTGTAATTGGGTATGTATTCATTGGCTGGATCTGATATGTGATGTTATGCTCCTCCCACAGCCGAGATTATTAAGCAGAGCACAGGCTGTCGTGGTCCGAATCTTTTTGTGCAAAGCTTGAAATTGTTGTTTAAAAATAAAGGTTAAAATCATCAAATAAAGACATCCAAATGGCAATTTTCCATATTATTTTTGATTTTGAGAACTGACTGAAAAAGTGTTGGTCCCGCTGATGTAAATAATGATAAAGACAATGAGAGGACAATGATGAACAGTGAGGAGGAACGTCATAGATCATTTAGAATTTCTATCACTACTCTGGCATACCCCGTCTATCGAGAAAGAAAGCCAAAGCATAAAGGGAAACCCAGCTCTTCTAGCTTGATACAGAGTCAAAATTCCAGTTCGCAATACAAGAAATCTTAAACTACATGAGCAATGGACAGTTATGCTTTTTCTCATCAAGAGATAAATAGCATTAATTTAAAAGCAACAAAAATAGAGCATATCTGATTTAATTTACCAAGCAATCTGAAAAACAAAAACTTAGATAAATGAGTAATTTGTTATTTAATTCAGGCAAACGTATACATCAGAGTTGTGTGCCTTAATATTTAGACAAATAAATACCGGCCTTCACTGAACACAGGAAAACTACAGAGGTTCTTAGCAGGAAAAACAATCATACATTACTGTTGTCAATTTTATTTGATGAAAGGAACTACTTGTCTTTTTTCCTGCTTTTTCTCTTAATGATGGAGGAAGAACTTGTTCAGGGTTTCTTGATGCTGTCAGTCCTAACTCCGAAGTACATTCTCTGAGAGAAGTAAGCATTCATATAGCACCCTCTGCTCCTATTAGGTGTGTTTGTCTGCTCTCTGGCCTCCTCCTCTTCTGCTGCCGCTGATAGTGTAGGTATTTTATGTTCAGTGCTAAAGTCCACAGCCTTCAGTTTAAATGTCTAGTGCAGCCTGAAGCAGTTCAAAAACCTCTCATCCTCATCTGATGTTGCCTCCTCCTGTGATGTCCAGACATCTTCTGCATGTTCCACTGCTTTTTTCCCATAACCATCAGGTATCACTTCAATTCCTGACATTAAGGCTTCTAAGGCCAAAAATGTCCACTTCTATACCCAGCTAGAAAATTTTACAGATTTTTTTCCACTTTTTGGGGGTTCAATCTGAAAGTAAATTTCATTCTTGATCAAAACTACCAAATATTCAATTATTTTCAAGAATACTCCCCCAGCCCCCGTCATTCATTATGTCAAAACTCTGATTTTTGGAGGTTTTTCATATGAAAACACTGGTATATTCAATTAGGCTGGCATCTAAAGGGTTAAAAACTTGAAAATGTTGGAATGTTTGGTAATTTGGTTCAGGACCAATGTTGATTGTTGGTTTTACCCCCCAAAATTAGTTTATATATTCTTAGGAATATTTCAGGAAATTGGCATTTTTGCCTGTAATAGTTTAAATGGTAGTAAATATACAGAATATTATAGACCTGTTCATATGAATTTAAATTGGAATTTCAAAATGTATCAAGAAACAAACCTTTCCAAAAAATCATGCCATTTATCATAATGCCAAAACTTCTGCAAAATAAAAAAGTGAAAAAATACTACATTTTTGTCAATAATGTCTATATAATACCAGAGGGTTAGTGTACAATGCCTTTAAAAGGTGTTTACCTGCTTGGATGTTTTACCCTTTTATTGAATTTATAAATAAAAGTCAATTTTTTTTTACATGACAAAAAACTCTTTAATGTTAATGTTAAAACAGATTTTTACAAATTAAGGTCAACTGAATAAAATTGCTGTGTGTAATGCAGAATGAGTGATAGCATACAGTGCTTAACAAATTTATTAGACCACCACCCAAAGTAAGGTTTATGCCACAGCTGCCCAAATTAACAGCATTGGTAATTACCAAAATCATCTTTTATGTTTCTGCAATGGTTAATACACCAGTATGTAGAAGCTCAAACCCAAATGATATTTTTAATGCTAAAATATAATTATTATTGTTATCCATGAATTTTCAAATTTACTGATTTACAAAAAAACTGAAAAAATAGTAAAGTACATTATTATTTCTTGATTAATATGTCAAATTATAGTTATTTACTTGCAATCCTGAAGAGAAAAATGAGTTTTAGTGCTTGAATGTTATGCTTGATTATTTTCTGACTTCTCAGAGAAGCCCAGTGAGCCGGCTCAAATTTGGGTGTAAAAAGGTGAATTCAGTTTGAAATCCCTCATTCCTGTTCAAAATGGTAAAACATGGAGAGCTCACTGAAAATGAAAGAGTCCACATTAAAGCACTTCATGATGCTGGATGGTCTCTGAGACAAACATGACAGGTGGTCTAATAAATTTGTTAAGCACTGTAGATATTCACCCCCTTTAAAGTGACTGACCTAATTCAACAGAGATCCAGCCTATTGGTGCTAGTAGTCTCACAATTAGTGAAATGTGGGTTAACCTGTTCACACTGAATGTGTCTCAAGTGATTGTAGTATAAAGACATCTGTGTCTGGAGGGTCCAGTCACTGATTAATCAGTATTCCTGGCTAACATTACACCATGAAGAGAAAAGATCACTGCAAAGCAATTAATAGAAACAGTTATTGAAAAGTATAAGTCAGTAGATGGATACAAAAAAATCCAAGTCACTGAACATCCTCCAGAGTTCAATTACATCCATCATCAAGAAATGGAAGGAATATGGCACATGTGAAAATATGTTACAACAGGCCGTCCCCCAAACTGAGTGCTTATGCAAAAAGGAGACTACACACCTATGACTTCTCTGAAGGAGTTACAAGCTTCATCAGCTGAGATGGGAGAGAATCTGCATACAGCAACTGTTGCCCTGGTTCTTCACCGGTCAAAGCTTTTCAGGAGAGTGACAAAGAGAAAGTCATTGTTGAAGAAAAGACAGGATGCTTAGTTTGGCAGACACAAAACACTGCACATCCACACAAAGCCACTGTTGAGGAAAACTCATTAAATCTTGACTAGAGTTTGCCAGAAGGCATGTGGGAGACTTCATGTTCAAGTGGAAGAAAGTTCTTAGGTCTGGTGAGACCAAAATGGGGCTTTTTGGCATCAAACAAGACCCTAGTTTGGCAGGCACCAAACACTGCAAATCACCATAAACACATCCCCACTGTGAAGCATGACTGTGGCAGCATCATGCTGCTGGGATGCTTCTCAGCTGCTGGCCCTGGAAGGCTTTCAAAAGTAGAGGATCAAATGAATGCAGCAAAATATAGGAAAATCCTGGAGGACAATCGTATTCATCCTGCAGGAGAACTAGGGCTTTGGAGAAGATTTGTATCCAGCAACACAACGACCCAAAGCATACAGTGAAAGCTACACAGAAAGGGTATAAAGAATGTTCTGGAGTAGCCGAGTCAAAGCCCAGACCTCAATCAAATAGAGAAGTTGTGGCTGGACTTAAAAAGGGCTGATCACACCCAATCCCCATGCAACCTGACAGAGCTTGAGCAGCTTTGCAAAAGAGAATGGAGTGAAATTGCCGTTTCTAGATGTGCAAGCCAGATTGACGGCTATCCACACAGACTCAGCGCTGTGATTACAGCCAAAGGTGCCTCTACTAAATACTGACTTGAAGGAGGTGAATGTTTATGAATTACTACATTACATTATATTACACGTTATGATTTCAATGACATTACTTTGTAGAAATGTGTTTTCATTTTGCCATTAAAGAGTGTTTTCGTTTTGTTTTGTGTCAAAAAGCCAAATTATATTGACCATGTTTAATTCATAAAACAATTAAAAGGTCAAACATCCAGGGGGTAAATGCTTTTAATATGCACTGTATTCCCCACTTTGTACCTTTAGACACCAAAGATACAGGTGCAAAGGGTCCTCAAACACATCATGGCACTCTGATCCTACTGAATGCAGAGAAATGCTCTTTAAAGGCATTACAGGAGTTACTTATGACTGTGACTATGCTGTTGCATTTTGTTCTTCATTTGGTAGATTTTTGTCCCTGTTGCCTGTAATCCCGAGTTTAACTAAGAAGCTATAGTAGACAATGTCTTCCTCAGTTTCTCATCAGCCACTGTGCTTAAATAATTTGCTACAGTGTACTGTCTGTTTAGAGCCCAATAACACTAGAGTTTACTTTGAGTTCTTGTTGTGCATGTCCAATATTCACGTAATTGTCTTTTTCTCTTTGTAACCTGATTGGTTGAGATGGTGTCAGGGCTGTCCTGAGGCCTGGCACTGTAAGGTGAGCTGAGCCTAAGGATTCGCTGAGGGGGTTCTTCTCCAGGGTCTCCTCTTGGTAAAGTAGAGCTTTGTGATGGTAGGAGCTGGGGTTACTGGTTTTTAGGTGTTTGTAAAATGTGATGGCTATTTTTTGGATGGGGATTAAAAGTAGAAATTGGCCTGTAATTTTAGACCTAAATATGTGTATGCATGTGTGTGTTCTATGTATGTAGATCACAAAGTAAATCTCTGTTGGTTTCCCTGAGCTTTGGATCGATTCTGGAATATCAGAATTTTAATTTTGTCCAAATTTACTGTCAGGGCCAAGGTCTGACAGAAGTTTTGCAGATGATCAAGTTGCCGTTGTAATACCTCCTTGCATTGAGCCAGCAGTATCAGATCATCTGCAAACAGGAGAAAGTTCATGTCTGAGTCAGAGAGGGTGACACCAGGGAGAGAGTTCACCAAATCAGCGATGTAAATGTGAAACAGGGTGGGGCTGAGACTGCATCCCTGTTTCACCCCTTGACTCTGGGAGAAAAAGTCAGTTCCCATTTCTCCAATTTTAACAGCACACTTCATATTAGTGCACATCGTTTTAATAATGTCATAGAGTTTTCCTCCAACACCTGTTTCAGTTAAGAGCATCCAATCCCTGCAGTCAACCTTTATAGATACATGGAGGACAGAGAAAATAATATATCTTCACCTCTGCATTTCAGAGTAATTTTAGACAAAGATGGTCAATTCCAGAACCATTTTTTACATTTCAAATGACAGTTTCACCCATGTTACCACAGCATTTTTGGAGAAAAGGTTCCAGAAAATGGAGCCAGCAGCTTTTTATTGTGATGACTGAGCCATCTTTGATTTTTAACCTGAAGCAGTAGCTATTGATCTTTTTCTCTCCACTGCAGCACTTCCAGCAGACAGCACAGAGGGGACAAGGACATGTAATGGATTAACTGTCCACAGGTACAATCGACATCAGTGCTATTGTCACTGACACCAGCAGAGCGGATCAGGGCAGTGTAATCATTGTACATGGATTCTAACATCCTGTTTATTCTGCAGATGTGAGCATTAACAGTACATTGAGAGTTGCACTGTCCCACGTCTGAGATTCACACATGTTGAGACATTCTGCTGAATGTTCAGTAGCATTAGTAGACTGACGGCCTGAAGCCAAGATGACTGAGCATTTAAATAAAAACAGCACAATAACCTGGAATTATTTCATCAAAGGATCGATTCTTAATAAATGAAACAAGACAGATGAGATGTTTGGTAGTGTGGCCGTGGTGTTTAACAAGAAAGGAGAGGAAGAAGTTTCATCTTTTATGTTTTGGTTGAAACACCCACCACCACCTCCTTCAGAGAAATAGCACCCCAAATTCTTCAAAATGTTCCATCACTTAAATGTTTTAGTGAAAAAATTTTACATTTGGACCATAGACAGAACATAAGTGATGGGACAGAATAAATAAGTTTAATTAGTCAAATCTGCAAAATTCTCTAAAAGGAACCCTGCATGATCAGAAAAGTTCATCTTGTTGGATAGATATTTATATCTCTCAAATGTATACTGAACTAAAAAAAAAACTCTCTGGATATCTGCATTTTGAGTAAATTTGAGTTTATAAACTCACCAGGAGGCCGCCATGTTTTGGTCCGTGCTGGTAGTGTGACATCACATTCCCGCAGCTCCCCATGAGCACTGCTCTCCGTTCCTATGCAGTAACTGCTTTTCAGATGGTTTTGCTGCTTGCAGCTGTTGCTGCCAGAACAGCTTTCATATCAGACACGAGTTTGCTGTGTGTTGGTATTGTCTCCCTGCTGTCAAGGCTCTGTCATTCCTCCTAAGTTTTACCTCAGTAAAACTTCCTGCAAGTGACTGAATTCAGTGTATAGTGGAAGTGTGACAGGAGCTTTTCAAAATAAAAGCATTATGTACATAAGAAGGGAGTTTCTCCAAAGAAATACTAAAGGGGACTTTTACTTTGAAAAGCGCAAAACAGAAGTTTCGTACTGTGCTTACCTTTACCTATACTGTGTGGGAACAGAAAGTTTCATAAAGAGTCGATGCCTGGGGAACAACTTTAGTAAACAGACGCATTTTAGCTCGTGGCCTTCATCTGGTTCATCAAGAAACAGAGTTCGAATACATTCTGCAGATATAGACATAAATATTTTCTACAAGAAGGTAAATATGGCTCTGTAGTTATCATTTTCCTGTCTACATGGACAGATAACTGCTCATGGTGCAAATAACAAATAGAAGAGACCTCAAATTTTAAAATTTTTGTGCGTAAGACATGCCGCGTTTCTGAAACACTGGTTTCTGCATAGAAACAGCAAGGAGCGCTGCTGAACTGTGACGTCACACCGCTTGCACGGACCAAAACATGGCGGCTTCCTGGTGAGTTTATAAACTCAAATTACTCAAAATGCAGATATCTAGTGAGTTTTTTAGTTCAATATACACACTAGAGATACAAATATCTATCCAACAAGAGGAACTTGTCTGATCATGCAGGGTTCCTTTAAGTGGTCATTATCAAACAATGTTTCACAGCAAAGGTTTGTTTTTACCCTCTCAGTTTGATACAAATGCAGCATTTCTCATTAGAACAGGCTGCTCTCTGCTGATCCTAATTCCCCTTGAACATTGCCAACAATGAAAATCTTCACTAAGAGATTTTTGGCTACTTGTGCAGGCAGAGAAGTGCCTGTTAGGTAATGCTAATTAGCACAAGTCCTAATCCTAAATTCTGTTTGCTACTACAAACTGAGAAAGTCTATCGTTCATTCAAGGTTTAGCTCTGATTCTTTCGCTACAAACTTCACTGGTCCTTTACAGAAAGAGAGTTCATTTGATGTTTTTGCTTTGGCAATATGTTTTAACCAAACACTGCTGTCACTAAATCCTCCCTGGTTACCGAGTAACAAACAAAAGTGACCCTTCAGTTTTAAAAAGAATCTACTACATCCCATTCCCCCACCTTAGAGGAACTCTACTGTTCTGCCTTTTGTTAAACAGACATGAAGCAGGTTTTATGATTTTATCAAATGGAGGAAAGCATTTATCCCTTCCTTAATCTACTTTCGTTTGAGTCCAGGAAATTGATTTAAAACTAGCTTTTGAAATAACAATGTTATTAATGAAGCTCACACTCAAAAAAATCAACCAAGTGAGTTGTTGAAGTAAATTAATGTACCTATGCTCAAATCAGTTAATATAGTCATGTAGTCAACTTTTGTTAGCTAGCAAGTAGGCTGGTTAATTAACACTATAGCTGCAAAATTGCTGAATAGTATAGTGCAAAAAACTTACTTTTGCAAAAAATAATGTTTTCAGATTTCAAATTAGAATACAAAACAATTGAAAATGCTTTTACTAATTTTTTTTTGTTGAAGTTGGTATGTGTTTACTAAAATTAAAGCTATGTTGGTCTAACTAAACACAGCTGAGTAACATAGATGTTATACTATTTAGCTGCATTTACATGAGTAAGATAAGTAAATATATCCATACATCTTTACATTAGCTTTAATAAATAAATTTAAGTTGGGCTAAATTCACCTAGTTAAGTTAAACAGACATGAATCTATTAACTAAATCCAAGTTGACCACATAATGTTGGTATTACTTAACACAGTCATGTTGACTGTACATAAGTCAGTTTTGGCCATATTAATAAAACTATAAAATTATATCTAACATAACTTTGGTGGAAATTATTGATATAACGTTGTTCAGTAAACCCAAAGAACTACTTTTTTGAATGTTAGCTCATACAGGACACAGTAGTCATACACCCAGCTGTGATCAGCTGACGATCCCAATTATCGCCTCCCAGCTTCCACAGCCAATCACAGCTCTTTCTTTCAACACAGTGGTCCATTTAAATATGGCATACCTCTCACTATTCCTTCTTGCATTTATACTCATGCATTATGCTTTTGCTGCCATCAAAGCTTCGCCTCCTCCACCCCAGCCTCCTCCATTATAGCAAAAAGGTTGTTGTACCCTCATATTGAGATTCATGCTACTATTGATTAATTGCTTTTGAACTAATTTTATTGTATTCAATATGCATTGTCATTAATGTATCTATCCATATGGGGGTTTCTAGCCATGCACTCCCTGGAAAGTCAGGCTGCTTGAAAAAACCCAGGGAGCATCATTTGAACAGAACCTTCTCTGTCAAGTAACTGTATATCCATTTTGCAATAAAATGGCAAAACAGTCTGACAAGAGTGTTCCTGACATTATTATTATTAGTAGTAGTAGTAGTAGTAGTAGTAGTAGTATTAGAAGTAGAAGTAGTAGTAGTAGTATTATAAAGTTGTCCAACCAGAGCAGTCATGCGGCCAACATGATTGGACTTACTGTGATCTGACATTGGTGGTGTACGTCTGTGTGACAGTGATAGTTTATGGTATTGTTATTTTAGTTCTGCTGCTGTGAGAAAAAAACAGGAAGAAGATTAGAAAATTATCTATCACCCTTTTACTTATTTGACAAAAAGTTTGATAAATTTCTAAATCATTTAATCTCGGTTAGACAGAATCCTAATTCCTAAAAGTTTAGGCGTTTTGTTAAATGTTAATTTAAAAAAAGTGATGTCTTGCAAAATAAGGAAACTCTAAGTTTGAGCAGAAACAGCACAAAGACACATTTTAAATGCTGAAAGGGAGAAATATCATTATTTTTATAGAAATATAAACCTGTGTAATTTTCAAAGCCAACAACATGTTTCAAAAAAGTTGGAATAGTGTCATGTTGTGGCATGTCATGTCTCTGTAGCATTACCTCCTCTTTTAACTGTCTTGGCAGCTGTGGAAACCAGTTTCTGTATGATGTCATGCTATTTATTTATTTTTATTTATTTCTTTAGCTGCAACTTTTTGTATTACCTCTACTCATCACATGATGGCAGCAGAGTGCCAAAAACATGCTTATTTTCCTCTCAATTACCTTACAGTGGTTTTGAATCAGGTTTTGAATATGGCATGCCTCAAATTGTTTCCTTTTTTAATCAAGAATCAACTCATTGTTAGGAAAACAGCAAATCACTATAATAGGTGCTTGATAAAATGACTCAGTGACTCAAAAATTAATTATTCTCCCTGAAAGTGGTTTCATTGTGTATAAAAGTCCAGAGAAACCATCACTTTTTTTTTTTTTTTTTTTTTTTGAGTGTGTCTTAAATGCAAATGTTACAATGTATGCATCCCTCTTTTGTAACCAACATGTCAAGAAATCTCCAGTGCTGTACATAGATATGTGTTTATGAGCAATTTTAAATGCCAGCAACAAAGGCCTGGAAAAAATATGTCATTGTACTCAGCTTTAAGCATGTCCTCTTTGCCTTTGCATAATTCAAAAGTAGTGATAACTCAAACTGTATTTAGTCCTGACTTGTTATTTCTCTTTTATCCACTCAAAGTCTCTCTGCTCATACCTATTTTGGCTTGCCATTTCTTCATTAATGACAGCAGCTCTTGCTCAGCTTTAATTCTCAGTTTAAAGTCCTCGGAAACATTAACAGTTTCACAGTCAGGCTAGAGCAGGGGGTCTTTCCAGTTTGCACAGAGAAGTCACTGAGTCCAGAACAGTTCATTTTTCTGGAGAGTTTACTCAGAGACTAAACCAGCTGCTGCTACAGACTAATAGCTGCAAAACAAAGATTCTGAATCAGTTTTGCAGTTTTTTACAGTTACATAAATAAAATTTCTTTGATTTGTTGTCAGGCTGCATGGCGGCGCAGGGGTTTGCGCTGTTGCCTCACAGCAAGAAGGTCCCTGGTTCTCATCTCAGCCAGGGCCTTTCTGCGAAGTTTGTATGTTCTCTCCGCACATGCGTTCTCTCTGGGTACTTCAGCTTCCTCCCACCACCAAAAACATGCTCATTTGGTTAATTGGTGACTCTAAACTGGCTGTAGGTGTGAATGTGAGTGCACCTGGTTGTCTGTCTTCATGTGTCAGCACTGTGATTGACTTGCAACCAGTCCAGGGTGTACCCCGCCTCTCATCCAATGACAGCAGGAATAGGCTCCAGCCCCCCCGCAACCCCTAAACTTCAATCAACCAAACACTGAACAAGAGTCAATGGCAGCAAAATAAGCTGTTTGGCATTGGCAGAGAAGATTTGGCACATTTTTCATTGGTGCAACTTACATACTCAGCTCTGCTACTCATCCCACAAATGCATGTTCCTTACAAATGTGACGCCATTTAAAAGGGTAATAAACAGGCTTTCCAACAGTATAAGATTGCCAAGAAACATTGTTACAAAAAGGAAATAATCTACCAAACACAAATTTCCTTACTTTTGTGCTAAGTTTATTTGTAGTTGTTAGAGTTAGTCAAGTCCATAGGAGCATGCCGTCCACACCATAGAGGGAACCTAAGGGACATGGAAGCTGCTAGAAAGTGCACTGAGAGACAATTATTTAGCTTTTCTTTAGTTTCCCCTCTTTCTGACAGCTGGTTGTCTCATAATCTAATTAAAATTCAGGCTGAGAGTTTTTAACATGCAACATTACACCTTATTTATCTTCAACCTAATCCAACCATCTGCTCTCTTTGTAGGATAAAATATCAGTGCCCACATTAGGAAGTTATATTAAACTTTGGAATGTGCAGCCTGCACTGATGCCGACTCCTCAAATAAAGTCTTCTCAGTAATCACATTATATCAGTGTTATGTATAGTGTTTCTCCTAGTTCTTATGTTTGTACAGAAAGAATATCAATCTCTCCGTGTTTTAGATATCTTCTAAACAGAGGAACATCTTTACACTGCATTAGGTTCTTCAGATTGTGTTTAATCTTTAGTATCCTGAGGTCCAAACAAGGAATCTTGCAACATTGCAAGCTCTTGTTAATATATACAACGTTCCTGTCTGCCCATTTCAACCAAAATATGTCCAGAGGCTGTTTGTATGCTTGCCTAAAAAAGGAGTGAAAGAAAAATAAAGCACTTCAATCTGAAACCAGAGATGCAGAAACAACACAAAAGGTTAAATGTCTAAGTGAGACAAATGTAATCTGAGACTAAATGTGCTAATGGGCTGATACTTTTCAGTGGAATATAATCCTGTTAATGTGATTATCATGTTAGAGTTTTAAACAGTATTGTATTCATGATATGCATTTTGTGTGTCTGGATCCTTTTGCACACAAAACTGTGGAGGAAGGTTGTTTGTTCGCTCTACTAAAGCTACTGTGTGTGCTCTGTATTCTTAACTAAAAGTATTTGCTTTTGCTTTTTTGTCTGAACTTTCAAACTCACGATTCTCCAGTATTCCTTTGGAGTGAAACCTCAGTCTAGCCCTGAAAATCTTCTTCATTGTTATCATGAACCCCAGAGTAACCACATCATTCATCAGGAGTGAGTCACAAGACAACAAGACGAGTAGGCAAAACTCTTGTGGCAGTGTTTAGGTGTCTTTACAGATATTTTTCATTGGTGATCTGATGATGACTAAACTGCTATTGTGGTTCAATGTCTGTGTGTTTTCACACTGTTAAAATTGTTGTGGCTGCTGAATAGAGGAGATCAAGTCATAAATGTTATCTGATCAAAAACTAGTCAAAACCAAAGCTTATGACTAAATGTGTTTGCTTGGAGCTAAATGTGTTCTTCACTTCCCTATTACACCATCTTCATGCACTCCATGCATTCAAACTGCTTACGTTTTTCAGTGAAGGCATTGGGTGGCTCAATATAGAGCTTTAAATAAATACATAATCTGTATCTGATCAAAATCATTATACATTTGTTGAGAATCCTTATATCTTACTAGTTTGATTCATACAGTGTCTTACCTGTTTACCAAGGTTCTGTTCACTGGAGAAATCTGATTGTGTGATGCATAGTTAGGGTACACTTAAAGTGAAAAAATTACTGTGCAGCCACAAAAGAAGGAACCTTGCAAAGCAGTGGATTTGCAAGACTCCATGTCAGTCATCAGGCAAATCCATCATAAAAAGCTTCAATCTACAACGTGGAACGCTGTTTGAACCAATCAGCATCATTTTAGGTGAACAAGGCCAAAGCTACAGGCTGAGTTTAGTTAGAACAGGGGTTCTCAAACTTTTGGGACCCCTTACAGGGCAGAATAAAGGTTGAATTTTATTCACTGAGGACCTTCACCATTCACAACTACGACAGCGGTAGCCTAACAGCCCAGGAGTTGCACATGCACACAAACTCATTACCTCTGCCAAGGAGGTTATGTGATTGGCAGGGTTTGTTAGTTTGTAAGTTTGTTTGTTTGTTTGTTAGCAACATAACTCAAAAAGTTATGGACGGATTTTGATGAAATTTTCAGGAAATGTCACAAATGGCCTAAGGAAAAAGTGGTTTGATTTTGAGAGTGATCCGGATCACCGTCTGGAACCAGGAATTTTTTAAAGGATTCTTCACTATTGGGAGATAGGGCTAATGGCGGAGGTCTGCGCTCTCCAAGTGCTTTTCTAGTTTTCTCTTGCTGCTCTGATTGGCCTGTCATGAATGAGACAGAACATACCTCCTTTTTACCTTCTGAGCATTTTTTGAAAAGCCCAGACCGTCCCTTCCCAAATGCTTTCTATGGGAGCCTTTCCAGATGAATGTGGACTATATCCATGCAGTATATATGAAACAGTTTATCTGGCTTGTCAGGCTACAAAAGAGGAGGGTATCACATGTTTGAGCAAGCCAGTCAAATCTGTACTCAGTCAAATTTATGCTGGATCAATTTATGTTGTCATCTTGATTAAAAAAGATTAAAATGAGTTTGGCATTATGAAAATAAATCATATAAATTTACTCAACTAAATATATTATGTGTATTTTATTCTTCTTACTCCAGTCTTCTCCAGTTGTGCCATCGGGACTTAAAGCAGTGGTTCTCAGTTGGTCCTGCCTCAAGACCCACCAGTCTGTCTTATGACAGATCGCGACCCAAGTTTCCAAAAAGAGTTCAACAATCCATGTTTAGTTAATGGCAGTTTGGAACATCACTGGATCAAAACACCTGATATAAAAAAAGAAAGAAAGAAAAGGGACAAAAATGACACATTTTATACCCTTTTTCCCCATCATTATGAGTACATTTTTGCCAACTTTCCAAACATGTGAAATTACTTCATCTTAACGGGAAAATTAACCATTTATTGCAAGAAGAGGAGATAAATTAGTTGAAATTTTGATCAAACATTTAAATTTACTCAATTTCACAGTAACAAAGGTATCACGCATGTCCAATAAGGACTTCAGGAAGTTTGCCACCATTTTTTTTCAGACACCTAGCCGCGACCCACTGAAAACTGCTCCGCAACCCACTTTTGGGTCCCAATCCACCATTTGAGAACCACTGACTTAAAGTGATTTGCTATTGTGTGTTATGTAGGCCTGGAAACTTTGGCTGTTGACAAGTATTTTGACAATGGTTTAAATACATCTTTAATGCTTTTGTTAGATACTATCAAATCATGTTTATTTTATTCCATTTTTGGTCATTTTTAAATTGGGCCCATAAAAGTTGTGTAGGATCATTTAAATTCAAGTTGTTGTTGAATGAATTTGAAATATTAGAGCTTTTATCCCTGAAAACAAAGAAATTTTAAATTGGCATTTTATCACAAATTGAATCTTTAAGAGTTTTTAGTTCATTTATATTAAGACATTGACTTTTAATTTCAGCAGATATTTAAACGCTGTAGCATTGTTGACGTGTTTGACTTGTTTATGTGTTTAAAAATAAAAAATCTGTAGGCCTACTTCCGGTCACCGTCTGTTGCCATACAGGCGAGGGTGAAACCAGGTGTTACTAATTAAATTAATAATTAATTCTCAAACGGCTGTCGAGTTACTAGCTTGAGACTCTGGAGATGAACCGACGCAGAAACAACAGCTTTATGAAATATATTTCATATTTTAATACACAAAGGCTAACAGTGTTTTCACGGAGTGGCCGTTAGCTAGCAAAAAGGTAGGGAGGAGATGACACCAAAACGCTTCATCGTTGAGGACCTGTTCACCTTTGTGAAGACGAAGGAAGTGGTCTTAACTTCAGTGGAGGTGAGTTTGGTTTGTTGCTAATGATAGTATGTAGAGATATCCCCGATTGAATCGTGTTTTAACTTAACCTGGTTGCTGTAGGATCTAGGCATATCTGGTTTAACTGCTGCTTACATGAATAGCTCTGAGAAGTGTGAAACGGACCCATGTTTGCCTTTGGGTATGCTGAATTGGGTCTACTAGTTGCTTGTTTGAATCTGTGCTTGTGTATGCTTCAAGTTAATTTCAGTTTTTTTTTTTTAGCTTAGGTTGTCTCAACTATAGCTAAAGTGCTCTGAAGATTAACCTTGATTGTGTTTTTATGTTTTGACATAGATGACAGTTAAAACATTAGACCATAGGTACCAAAATAACATTTAGGCTACCTAATCATACTTTGTTTCTCTGATGAACTATCTGACATGAAAAAGACATTTATTTTCAAAATAACAAGAGTTAGCCTATGCAGAGTCTTAAAAAGTTGATAAATCAATTTAGTAAAATGTAGGGATTAAAGTGTCTTGGATACTGGAACATAAGGTCTGAAATTTTGTAGCTGTTTTCATTTTTCTATTTGTCAAAATAGGTTGTTCATCTGCTTTTTTTTTAGCCCACATTTACTTTTAACCACAAGTGAGATTCTCATAGAAGACCAGATTCGACCTAAGTCTGGACGGTTGTTTGTGTTCTGGCCTGTTGGGCTATTAGTGCGTCCCTGAAGCTCTGCTGTGTCTCTAGCTAGCAACTTAACTATGTGATCCAATGCATGTAAGTTATGGGTGAATGCAAGCTTTTGAGAAGTGGTTGGAGGAGAAGGTGTTGGCACTGAGGCTGGGACCCATACTTGCAATACAGGATTTTGCAAATTAAAAGCAGATTTGCAGTCAAGTGTTATGGAAGCATAGAGTCTGTTAATGTTAACTCCACCATCTCAAAGAAAGCTTTATTTGCATACTGCAGTAACAAATCTGCATTTTCTTGACTGTTGTTTTGTTTTTATCGGACAATCTGCACAAAGCATGCATGTATCTGTGTCACCAGTGTAACTGGGTCTTAAGATATATCAGGAGGGTCTCGAAAAGGTCTGGAAACGTATTAGATTTGAAGTCAGATTTTCTGTAAACCCTGAATAATTTAACAGCTGACCATGCATATGCTGAAATATGCCAGGGCTGCAACACCCTTCTTCTTCTTTGTCTCCAATAAGAAGTCTTGCTATAATTGCCCTAAGGCCCAATTACAGTGAGATTTTACGCTACACTCACAGTAGATTAGATGAATGCCCATCCCAAAACAATGAAACCCTCTGCAATTTGAACAGTACAACATAAGGAGGATAAAAAGGTGAAATTAATTCAATTTTTCTCAAGTTTCTCCTCTAGGTCTAGTTTAGTGGGCTCCCACAGATGTCCAGATGGCTGGTTACCTTGACAACAATCCTTTTCACCTGATAGTATGCAGCACCTTTCATTATATTTGGGAGATTGGCACTTGAGTGTTAAGAGTGCTCTCCTGCCTGCACATTTTGATCTGACAGAAATTCCTTGTTTGGACTCTGAGAATGTTGTATTTCCTTGAAAGAGCAGCAGTCTTCTATTGTTCTTCAGAAGGTGTCTTTAAAGCAGCAGTCTTAGATTATGACCCATTTTACATTTTATTGGAATTTTAATTTCTGAATGTGATCCTATAAGGAAATGGATGCATTTTTATTTCAATGTTATAACAAAGAATACAAATCTGTATGCATGGTTAGATATCATCAGAGATCCTAGCTTTAAAGTCTTGACATCTAATATTTGTTTCTTTGATCAGCTTCTCTGTAGTTATTTTCCAAGTGACCTTGAGGATGACAGTCAAATGGGGATATTTCAGTTACATCTGCAGATGTGTGGAGGAAGAGTGAGTACAAGAGAGATTTAGATATTTTTTGTTGGTCTGATTTCATCCTCTACAAGTCACATTATGTCGAAAAAGGAAAGTGTTGAAAGGAAATTACACTTTAAAGTATAAATATATGTATATATGTATATATGGCAATCAAGAACACATCTGACACACCTTGCAGCATCCCAACAGAAGGTCTAGCATGTTTGATTTTTGTCCTGCCATCTATGATTTGTTTAATCATGTCAGTGAAGCTGAACAATACTAGCACAGATCACGCTGCACGTGCAGCCATCACAACAAGCCAAAAGGCAAAGTGAAAGGAGTGTGTTCTTAATGACTTTAAGCTAACGATCGCAGGAGCAGAAGTCTGTCTGCCTGCTAGGAGCTTTTTCACACATTCATTAACTTAGTAACCACATTCAAGTGATAAGATCCAACACACATAAGATATGTGATGTTGGTTTATGAAATCTCCAGTAGGGCTGGGCAATTAATCAAAAATTAGATTAAATCGCAAAATGGCCTGCTGTAATGTTCAAATTGCAGAAGTTGCAAGATTTCTTTAACCCGAAATTTGAGGGGGGAAACAAACAGTTTAGAACTTTTTTTGTAGTAGAGATTTTATGCGTAACATATCATGCAAACATTCAAGACCCATTTTTTGAATAGTCTACAGAAAAAATCCTATTTTCTGATTAAATATGAGGATGACATAAAGTGATCATTCCCTTCAATACAATAATTCCTATCCAGTTTGCAATATGAGTCAAAATCATCACAATTAGATATTTTTTCAAAATTGTTCAGCCCTTGTTTAATCTTGTATTGTGTTGTTATAATATATAAATGATCTATTGCTCTTGTTGGTTGGAAAATACATAAGATGAGGAACTTGATTAATAACCGCATATCAAATCCCAATCGCGATATTGGGGAAAAAAATCACAATTAGATTGTTTTCCCAAATCGTTCAGCCCTAATCTCAATCATAGCCCTATCACAAGATCTGACTGGTCATCCAGTTTGACAGAGGGAGCCTGAACACACCCTCATGCACATCTATAATTTTATTTATTTTATTTTGTTACGATGCTAGTATTTTTTTTCATAAATGTCCTATTATTATATGTTTATATAACTCACCATTGGCTCTCAGTAGACGTTTAACAGTATGTTTTTCATATTTTAAGCTTTTAAATCCCTAATGACCCAATCTTTCCCATTGGCTGCTAGGGGTGTAACGATTCATCGATGTATATCGATATATCGATTGGTTGATTGATGATCCAATCAGATTGATGGAAAGTCAAAACATCAATCTAAATGGATGCTTCAAGCTACGCCTTTATTTTGAAATTGCCCCCGCACGCCCGTTGACAGTTTCCGCCCCAGGGAGCATCCTCAACAAGTTAGCTGCAAGCTAACTAAGTAGCAGCCGTGGCTTAAAGTTTCACGGTTGAGGGAAAGAGGATATCTTCTCCTCTCTCTGCTGTGTGGATATATTTCAGACAGACGCTACTGCAGGACTGATCTCTCCCCTTAGTTTGCCAACTACATCTACGTCTTTATCTGTATATAACCGCCGTATGAGATCGTTCACAGATCAAAACACTCCACCCGTTATGGCTGAGGAAGCAAGTTTTGGAGTTTATAGAGTTTGAAAGACGCATGCGTGGTCAAGGAGACGTGTCGGAGCTTAGCAGAGAGAAAGACAGCGAATTGTAGCAAGAATACTCACAATGCTGGGAGGAATAGTGGACTATTCACCCTCTGCCATGACTTTCAGTCGTTTGGTGAGACCATAGGTGAGACTGTCAGTGCATCTGTTGGCTAGGCAGGCAATGCTTCCGCCATGACAGTCCACACGTAGTGAAGCCAATGCTTTGCTTCACCATGACTCCACCCCACCGGGGAAGGAGTAATTGGTGAATTAGATTCTCTCTGAGTGCTTTTCTAGTTAATATCATGCTTTCACTTTAAACAAAGCTGTGATTTTAAAAAGAAATAAAGAAAGATACTTTTATCAAATATACCTGTATGTATTCTGCCTTATTTTCCAAACAATTAAATGCTCTTTGTCTTCACTGAGCAAAGTAAATTCATTGATTATCCACAGATGAGTCCTGCAGTTTGTCAATAGTGATGCTGGACTTAAAGATAAGCGGATAGTATCAGCAATGAGCGAGCTGAAAGTGTCTTAAATATAATGACAGTAATGATTTTTCAAGCCTTACAACAAGTTTAGTTCATGTTCAACACTGACTCTGTAATGTCATGTTTTGTCCAACAACTGACAAGATTTGGTTTCTTTTAAAAGAAGATGATCAAACACAGACTTTCTTTTTACACAAAAGCTAAAATCATCCTAATTAACTTTGATTTTCAAAGTAGTGATTAATAGGATGCACTCTGGGTTTTTGTGAACATTAATCTACATGATCACAAAATCACTGACAAAAAATGGCTTCCTCATCCAACTAAAGCTAAATACAAGTCAGACATAAATAATAATGCAATATTTGATACGTTTCTCATTTAAAGACAAAGCAAAGTGCCTGTCTGAAAAAAATGTCTATTTCATGCATTTAGTGGCTGCAGTGGTCACATATTTAACGGAGTTAGAATGTAAATGTTCTCATCGCAATACACAGATCTTTATTATCTTTTCAAATACACTTTATCCTCTTTTTTTATAATCCTTTAGCAGTCAGAGCATCTATATCCAAAGGGATGAACATCACAAGCAAGCATCTGGACAGGAGGACTAAATGCAAAAAAAAAGAAAAAAACATCTTAAAGACCAGTGAGACAAAGAGGTCTGCACAGAGGCAATGCAGTCTGCTCAGGGTGTGTAATGTCAAAACCATATTAATAGAATGCACAAATGAGCAAATATCTTCTTTTTAGGTTAATCTGAAATCTAAACACCAACAGCTGCTCCCGTCATATTCAGTACTCTTTGCATTGAACAGACTGTATTGTAGTTCCCACTGTACACAGTGTGTATGTTTGAAAAGGAGGGATGGCGTGACCCACACAAATACTGCAACACAATCCATCACTATTGTTTGAGAAGTCGAACTCTCCCATAAGGTGATGAAGAGAGAGGGTTACAGCAATTGTTGTGGAAAAAAGATCTTGTGATAATTGCCTGAAGCGGAATCCGTTCACTTTTATAGAGAAGAAGAGAACTTAGAGGATTTCAGAAACACCCAGACGTCTTCATGAGTTTCTGCAACTGATACATCCAGCACACCCATGAAATCTTCTGTTCTGCATGATGAGAGCATGTCTGAGTGTTGTTTAGGAAGATAACAGAGCCAATGTGCTGCTGTATTACACTTTCTACTGTAACTGCTTTCTTTTCTGTGATCATGGGAGTGGCATCTTAATAGACATTGCTTTAGAAAGAAAAGATTGAGGCTACTTTAAAGCAGTATGCAGACATCTTTTCACAGTTTTCCTTTTGGCAGTTATTGCTTTGTATGCTGCAAAAAACCCTAGATGCTCTACCTTTTTTAGGAATGCTCTGATCACCTCAAGCTTAAAGGGATACTTCAACATTTTGGCAAATTTGCCCATTGCCGTAATTCCTATAGTCTTAGTAATAGGTTTGTTTCCTTTAGTTGTTGGCGCAACTAAAGATCTGGGAGGATTGATATACCAGCTGCGCAGCTAAAGCTATGGAAGCAGACGGTATTTTTTGCTTTCCCTCATCAAACTCATCAAATACACAATCCAACAACTCCAAAACGCTCTCGTGGACAAGTTGTGACCTCGCCACGCTATGAAATAATAATGTTTAATTATGTAACATTACGTCACATGAAGCAAATACTTGGGACTACTTCCCGAGTAAACCACTGGGCGGAGTGACACAGTGCGCGCCTGTGGCAGTGCCGTAGTTACTTGGTAGTTCCGGTTTTGCATTTAGCTTTAAAACATCTTCGTCTCATAATGTTCCATGATTATTTCACAGCATGTGCTGTGCAATTAAATTAATTCAGACACACCAATTAACCTGATGTCTTATCACTCTCTGAGAAATGTGGCCTCTTCAGTGGCCTCTACAAGTAAAGCAAAATATTTGAGTGTAATTTGTCTTGGTTTAAAAAGCCTCAAAATGTCTGATATTCTACTGTATAGAGTTGAGATGGTGTCTTTGTGCCTGTGGGATGAATCATGGCGATATCTTCCTGGAGTAACTTTCATAAATGCCAATTATCCCAAAAACAGCTGATTCCCTATGAAAACAAATAACTTCTAAATTCTCTTGAATATATACAATGTCACTGAGGATATAACTCCATGTCGTTTGGTAATTAAATAGTAGCATTAGCTTGTCTTCCATTGGTTGTGATTTAGCTCCTGTTAAGAGGGTTATTGGAGGGTAAAGAGCCTGTTGGTGACAGATCTGGGCTACATCTGCTCCTACAAGAGGTGACAGGCCTTGAAATGCTCAGAGAGAGGTTGTACAGTATCCCACAGGCGAGGTCCAGGGGTCAGCACTCGGCCTTACAGGATTAACACACCTGCCACCGGCACAATGAGGTTTAATGAGCACACACTGGCTGCCTCAGTCAGTTAGCAGCAGGCCAAGTGCTCTCTGAGCAACTCGCACCTCAGCGCCGGTATTGAAGTCCTGGCTCTGGAGTCAATACCTTCATTAGTGACTTCATGGCAGATCACTCTCTGAGGCCGAACAAAAGGCTCAGGAACACAAAGTGACACATTCCAGGGATTAGCCAACTCTGGCAGGTTGTGCCATTAGGAAAGGTTCATTTTTCAGGTGAGGAATTTTCTTCGACCACAGGAGAAATCTTAGATTTCAGTTTAATTAATTTGACTTGAACACAACAGTTTGATGTAGTTTGAATTAGTGTTGACATATTTAACTGTACCAGGCTCATTTTTGTTCCTACAAAATTTCTGGCAATCTCAGAGACTGATGAGTCACATCAGGAAAGATATTTATATTTTTTATTTAACCTTCATTTAACCAGAAAAAAAAATCATTAAGATTAAAAAATGTCTTTTTCAAGAGTGACCTCGCCAAGACAGCAGCAATTTACAGAGTTTCAGACAAAGAGCAGTCATACACAGCAAACACAACATAGACATACATTTTCTTAGATTATTATTCTTTCATTGTTTGAATTGTGTCTGAGGCTGACCTGTTCAGTGTAAACATGAAAGAGAATGTGGTTGTATGGATCAGGTATTTCAAACAATCACCAACCTTACTACATATGTTTATATTATCACAGATACACAACATTCAACACTAGAGTATGGGTTAACACACACAGTATTACTGTATCCCTGCAGTGATTATTTATATGTTTAATATAAACAGTGTCTTGTTATGCCTAATGTAATAGTAGAGCAGACTGTTAGAACTGTAACAGTGATTTTGTTTTGTTTTTTGATTAAGGATATTGTACAATATTTGTGTTCATTTTACATACCCATTTTAAATAGCACATAGTCATAGCTGACATCAGTATAATAAACTGACTCAACAAGGTATTGATTAAGCTTCATCCAAGATGATGTTTGCACCTCCTCTGTCACCTCCATGTTTTCACAGAAGGCTATTCTAGTTAGGATGGCTTCACTCAAGAAGATTTTCAAATTGTAACAAATTTTGAAAACCTTCAGAGAAATAAGTACAATTTAACCAGTTTTCAGCATTATAATCCTCCAAATGGTGTAGTTGTGCTTGTTTGTGAGCTGCTGAAGTATGAAGCATCGGTTTGGGGACACTCACTCTCACTGGCTGCTGTGAGTTTTCTGTCATGGGCAGTCCAACCTGGAATTACAAACATCAATCATGTTTGTTACTAAGGATTCTGTCAGGAAGGCTTTAACTCCGGCTCCGTCAACACGGAGATGAATTCAGGAGTATACGCAAAAGTTTTTAGTTGTATCGGCATTTCATCCAAACGAAAACTGTGTTTTGGGAGGCTGTATACGCTACTTTTTGAAACCGGGTCCCAGAGTGAACAAATCTGTAAACGCTTACTGTTTCATCTCCGTGTTGACAGCCAACAGCATCTTTCTTGAAGCGATTATGTCATACATAATGTAGCCACATGCGCAGTCGAACCAAAACAACAATGGCGTGTTACAGGGTTGTGGTTGTGTTGCATAAGCTACTGAGCTTTTTGTGGCTTTTACAGCAAAATCTGATGCTCCTTTACCACCACAGAGAACAGCATACACCAGATGTTTTTAAATCCAACACTGAGAACAACCAGAAGGGCAACTAGGAGAAAGTTTGTGGCCTTTTGCTGTAATCTTCTTCTCTCTTTTGGTGCATTTCCGTGGCAGCAATACAGCACCACATACAGGCTTGGCAATATATACTATATACTATGCATCCCACACATTAGGTAGTTGTTGATGGCCTGAGCTCTCTGCTATGCCCTCTAGTGGTGCCCTCCAATACAGGCAAGTATATTTACAAGAATGCTCATGACGCAGTCAGACACATAAGTAAACGCAAGGTAAAACAGCAAGTTTATCACCTGCAAAACTGAGCAAATAGCAAACTCTCCACCTTGTCAAGTATGCAAACTGTCATCCAACTATCCCACTGGCAGTCCTTCAGCAGCTCTGGTTGTTTTGCCCTCTACTGCTGATTGGTGTCCTCAAAGGCCAAGATGAAGTCTGGCCTCAGCAGGGACTCACTAATGTGACGTATAATCTTTTTCAGCTTCTCAAGGTTCACTTTAATCACCCACTTCATTTACCACACTCTCATGGTAAATGAAGTGAAAGAGCTCTAAGTTATTAACTGGAAAGTTAACTTGTATTGTACTGCTGTTTGCAGAGACATAGGCCTAACTGATGGACCTTTTGCCCTTGATGAAGTTGATAATCACAATTTATGTAAACAGAGTTGATGCCTGAAAAATGGAATCCCAGCTCTTTATGCCATTTGCTGACGTCCCTGATGATTAAGTGGCAGTCCAGTGACCTCTGGTCCCCTAATACTCATGCAACACCTAATTAAAACCCTCTGCTAGGTCTGTGTAGAGCCAGAGTTTGGGGGCCCTGCAGCTTAAAGCGTGCTTCCTTTATTGGCTCCTGCTCTCCCACTGGTTACCTTCATGACCTCCCCCCCAGTAGAGAGAGTCAGGTGGCAGCAACACTACAGAAACTTTGACCTCTGATAGTGTGACCTTTGAACCCTGCCATGACCCCTGAACAAAGACTGTGACATCGTCTTTGTTATGCTCTGGCATGTTTTGTTTGCATGCACAGGGATGTGAGTTGTGCATGTTTCTGTATGAGCCCAGAAATAATGAGACAGTATGTTGAATTTAAGATGTGATGATGGAGACATTGAGGTTATCAGACAGGCAGCAGGAAACACTGACTGCATATTAGAGAGAAAAGCCCAAACTACGAGTGACATTCCTCCAAACCTTTTGTCTCTTTAATAAAACCAGCATAGTGAAGAACGTCAGAGAAGGACACTTCAGATTCCTGAATTTCCTCTCAAGTGGCTGTAGAGTTCTTGGGACACTCCACGTAATCCAAACTTGACATTTATGCTGCACTATTCAGCCATGTGGGAAACACTCGACACAGACTCCACCTCTGAAACAAAAGGTGAGGAATGTGCTCGTGTTTTCCTCTGAGAATAATGTGCGTGGATTTACATTTGCACTTGTCACATGTGAGAAAAGGGGTTTATTCTTTCAGGTCAGGCTAATTTATGTTCCTCTATGGAACAAATGAAAGAGACATATGAGAGAGGGTGTTCGGGGCAGGAAGGCTGCCATTCACAAAGATGTAATACAGTACTTCCCCTTGTATGGTAATGATGCTGCCCTAAATTCAGAGAACAAAGACACTTAAGGTGGCCTTTAGTTTGTTTACGTCTGTTGGTGAGCTACAGTTTGAGCTTTAGGTCTTTGTGTTTTCATTTAAGGGTTTTTGTCTTGGTTGAAAATAATCATGTGCCTTATGATATTTAGGAAATACTTGGAAAACCTTTGAAATAGAACCAGATCCTCAGGAACTGTCTTGATTTCCCCTGAGGATAAGATGGTTAAAGTACCTTCTACATCTTGATTTTTTTCTACCTCTGATTTTAGTTTGCAGATTACAGCCGTAAATGGTAGTTTACAGAATCAAGTTCAGGCAAGACGATTCATTTTAACAAGCAGTTTTTTTAACCCCAGTTTAGCTGTCCAAAACTGAGAAAATTGCCATTTTTCTTTTCAGTTTTCCACCAGTAACTGAAGGTTGTTGAATACTGCACTAAATACTGCAGCTGCTGTTTGTCTCTGTTTATTAAAGACTTGTACAAATAATTTCACCAGTGCAGCGTGCTAGAGCATCAGACATTATAGCACTGAGATATTTAAAAGCAAAACACATTAACAAAATTTAAAGTATGAGAAAAATGTGCTATCAGTCATTACATAAACACCTTGATATTAATAATATTAAATTTCAGAAATTTTAGCAGCAGCTTTTAAAAATGCTTATTCTCTTAGCTAGGTTAAATGTTCTTTCTTAGCATTATGTGTCCTTGTTTAAACTTTGAAACAGCAGCTCTTTGTTTTCTTATGCCAGTACTATGAAACAGGAACTATAAACTAAAGTCTGATTTACGGCACATCATAGATTATAAGAACCCACCTAATTCCTCTGAGGAGCTCAAAGAAAATGTTATTGTAATCTGAGATGTCACAAAACCTTCATCAGGGTGCTACTAAGTACGCTGGGATCGAATGATCCTGACATTTTCACACATATATGACGGTTATGTAAGCTTTTCTTTAGTGTCATGTCAGTCACTATATCTGCTGAGAAACCACTTCCCTCTTCATTATTCTTCCTGTGGTTTTTTTTATCCTGTCTGTGGTTTAGGTTAATTCAATACAGCTATTATATAGGAATCCAACTCCTGGAATACAGTGATGTATTCATTTGTGCCATACATGTCTCTGAGATGTCGGTGTTAAAAAGATTGCAGACTTAAGATTTGAAGGAGATTACTTTCCCAACATCTTGTTTAGAATTTAATACAATTATACAGATTTTCTGTTAATGACCAGTGATGCATAAACGTAATTGCTGCAAAAATGTTCTCTGTGCAAAATAATCTGACTGAAAAAAATATTTAATTATGAATTATTTTTCTTGCCTTCAATGCATGTAAAAAGATGCATCGCTCAAGTGCAGCAACAGACAAATCTCATTCTATTGCAGTTTTTGACATACTATCAGATCAGTGTTTCCTATAGCGCTTTATAACACACACTAGCAGCATGCATCCTCCACCTTAACTTCTGTTGTAGAAAAAAATCTGAATTCATTAAAATCTTCCTGGATACGCAAGATCCAATTAGAGCCCTGTGTAGGACAGTCTTCTTAAACTCACTCCTGTCTGATGGATTTCTGACAATTACTACTTGCATCCACAAATTTAAATATTTATACAAGAAATTAAAAAAAAAAAAAAGCTGCATTTATCTAAATGAATGAAAATATTGATTTTACTAAATTTAAGCACCTTGCATGACAATTCACTTTTTTAACCCATAAAGTCAAAGTTTTCTCTCTGGAGCAAGCAAAGACATCATAAAGAAAAAGAAAAATTTTCAACCCTACCATTTGTAATGACTCCAGACTGTGTCCACACATGTGAATGAAGTCGGCAGTAGGGATGAGGCTATTATACAGTGTCACTTGTTACCATGATGTAAAAACTTAGTTTATTAATCCTAAAGGCTCTGCAACATGTATGCTTGTATTCACGATTGCAGAATGGTGCAAATCATTATTTTCGGCGCAAGCAACCAACACAATGAGACACCAGCTGGGGTGTGCTTTGCTGCCTGTTAGCAGCATTGCTTCTTGAGCTATGCTGCATTAGCTTTACTATGGCTGACGTTTGTATCCACTGAAAAAAATGAGTGAAAGCAGAGGCATTACTGGCACAGCAACAATGACCTGAGTAATCCAAGATGACAGAGCTGCTGTCTGCAAAGCTACACAGAAAAAGTCAGGCTTAAGTGTCAAAACACCATCCTGCGCTACAAGTCAACAGAGATGTTATGTAAGCGAAAGTTACAAAACGAAACATTGAGTTGGACTGGAGCTAAATTAAACATGTCCCTCCCAATCAGCACCGCCTGGTGTTTATTAGTCACGTAGTCAATGGAAGACTTCTCAGTCCTCTGTAGGGCTCAGTGAAAGCTTTCCTTGCTTCCTCCTGTCTGTGTCAACAAATATCATAGGGTTAATAAATAAGATGTGAAACACTAACATGGTATCAAAACATGTAGACTTCCAACACAATAACATCAGATCAAATTACTGTTATTCACTGATCAATAAAACTGCTTGAACCATGTTCTCATTAATGAAATGATTTTTCAGGCCTTGTTTAAGATCAGAATTATTTAAAATAAGCATGATGGATGGTGACAGTAAAACTTTTAGTTTAATTCTCTTTAGAATAAATTCTCAGATCTTTATTTTTAAGTCATACTCAGGTGGAATTAATCACTGCACAGTGTGTCGGTGTGTGCAGCATCTCTGCATACTGCAGCGCAGTTATCGGCAGCTCTCAGCAGATAATTTTTTCACTCTGACTGCACTTAGCTATTAGTGCCAGCTAAAGTTTATGAATTAAATTATTTTTTGCACTGAGGCTGATTTGCACTGGTATTTTTGGATCCCATGGTCTCACATGGTTGCAAAGTTTGGTAGATAGTTTGCAGTACAGACTAAGACAGAGACTAGAAGTGCATGCTTGTTTACATACAGTCTGACCTTCATATCTATTGGACAAGAGGCAGAATGTGGCAAACAGAAGTGACTGTGGCATTCCTAAAAGCAGCACAGTCACACTGTGTAATTGGATGCATCCATTATGTCAACAAGAGTGTGAAAACAAACACGCTGAACAGAGTGAAACTGCACGCACTGAGATCGCATGAGTTGCATGTTCATCAACCCCTCCAACTTTCTCTCTGTGAATGTTTGAGTATTTCCTGCTGCATTCTCACATCAGCTCATCATCACTTCAATGTGGAGAAACAGGAAGCTGACAGGAAAAGGTCCCAATAAAATCTGGGTGAAATATTCTGCCATTTGCTTTCACACATGTAGCTGAGTAGTTTCGTGTAAAAGACCAGAAATATGAGAACAATGAAGCTATAAAGACTACATCTAAAAAAACGTCCAGTACTTCAGGAAATCACAGATAAAATAAACTAGACTCAGAGAAGTAAAGTAAGGGTTTGAATTTCCTATAAAGCATATATAAATACAATTTTTCCCTGATGATGCTCATCCAAATATTGATCTAATAGCACTGGGCTTATTTCTCACCATTTAAAGTGTCATAGCTGGTTGTGGTGAACTTGGAATCATTTTCAGATAAAGTCACACAAGGTCAGAGTCAGAGATTATGTGACACTGGAAAAAGAGCTGGAGGGCAGATTTGGACTAATTCATTCATATAGGTCATCAAAAACACACCTTTTATCAGCACTAATCAACCTCATTATGAAAAATGATCCTCCTGAGCCAATAGCACTTTTATAAATCTGTCCAGGCTTTCAGAGCATTGTTAGAATTCTTTTGAGGATGGATAGATTCAGTCGACAAAACTGCACTAACACTTCACTACCACTCACTGACTGTCAGTTTTAATGATCTAGACCAGCCTTTCCCAGGATTCTCAGTTATTGTAAATGACCTCTCCTGTCCACCTACAGGACCTCTGTGGCCCACCAGTGGGAAGAACTCATATAGACAACTTTTTTCTTGGCTGTTTAACCATTCATAATAAAGCAAAAATAGATTAGATTTCACAAATCAATGGAGCTTAATCTGTCAAAAAGCAAATAAACCACAAATACTTTGTGAAACATATTTTATTGTAAAGTGGACTGAAGAGTGGAACAAACAGAAGTATTTTTCCCATACATACATGTTTGACACGCTGGCATTTTTCCCGACACATTTTTCTGACACTATGTGTTCATCAAAGAAATAAACTTCCCTTTATTAGCTCATTTCCATTTTTTAACTGCTGGCTTTTGGTAGTGGTGTCATTCTTAAACTTCTGAAAGACTTAAAAAAAACACTGACCAGTTATAACTCCTGGGTAGTTTTTGGGCCTCAGTGTTCAGCAGCAATCATGCTGCATTGAGATGCTATCATAGGGGGAATAATGAACTAGTGTTTTCTTTGTGTTGACTGTAAAAATCATGACTAAGAGAGTGGTCCTTTATGTCTAGGATATCAGCTCTTTAATCCAAACTGTCTGTTTTGACTGTCAGTGCTATGACTTGTGTTTCCTTTATCACTCAGTCTGGGTCACAGTGAAAGCTGACATGTTCACACTTCAGAGACTTGTCCTGATGTTTTGGATGCTGGTGGTTAAATGTGTTTGAATGACACAGAATCCTTGGAGACTTCATTTTTCCCCAAAGTTCAAGAATGATATGATCTTTGTTTTGATTATATAAAAAATAGGGAAATTTAAAAACAACATCTGTTTAATAGCACAGATTAGTTGGAGATTAATTAATCCATGAAAAACTGCAGGAAAACTTCTACAGTTTGCCTGCAATTTTTCATTATTAAAAATATTGTTTTTTCTTATTTTGGCTGCCTAAGACTTTCTTGGTTCAGTGACCCCAGAACCAGCATCAACATTTTTTACTCTGACTTTTATGATACTGAAGTCTAAATTCTGGTACAGTAATGACCCTACTCTCTCGATCTTGCCGTCTAACATCGTCAATCACTTTACTGTCTGGGTCATTTTAAAAAGAGAAGAGAAACAAGTGAAGTCAATCTTCAGAGCTGAGTTGTATTTTTATGTCAAAACCACAACTTTCTTGGGGAGATTAACACTTCATCCACCAAAAAGAACTGTTGCTCTAAACCCAGATTAAGAAGGATATATAGGAACATGTAGGGATTAACATGATGGGATCAGTTTAAAGTCGCTATTCAGAAATCTAAGAGTGAATTTCATATATTTCAGAAAACTATGATCCCTGAGACTGTAGTTTAAAGACTTGTTCTACACCAGAGACTCCCACACAGGCTGGCTGTCTGAGTCCTGACTGTGCAGAGAACTTAAGCCTGTGTCTGAGTCGTCGTCGTTCACACTGTGAGCTTTTGACAGACCCCTGGCCTGCTCCACCCACTCACTCTTCCTCTCCAAATTGCTCATCATCCCCGTCTCATCATCATGTGTCCCATGCTGACATCTCTCCTCCTCTATGTCTAAAGTGTTGACTTTCTCCAGCAAATCCCTCATTTCCTTCTCCCTCTCCGCGCAAATCTCCTCGTTCAGCTCTAAATCGCTCCTAATAGCTTCCAAATCCGTGTTGAGGCGCAGACCGATGTATAAACTGACGTCTAGCTGCGTCCTGATCCTCTCTCTTCTCAGCAGCAGCTCTGTTTCTGACTCTGTGCACTGAACATGTGCCGCGTCCTCTGCGCGCTCCGCGTCTTTGCTCTCCAGCTCCTCTGTCCTCCGCTGCATCCAGCGCTGGTTCAGTTCCTCCTGCATCTGCTGTGTGATCATGTCCAGAAGTTTCTCTTGCTCCCACAGCTCCTCTTGTATTTTGACCACCTCCTCACACTGCCGGACATACTCCTCAAACTTTGAGAGCGTCTCAGCTGAACACAGTTTGTCTCCCTCTAGCTCCAAAGCAGCGTTATCCTCTAAGTACGTATCCTGCACATAATTCACTCCATGTGTCTTCATCCTGTCAAAATGCACCTTTGCCTCGCGCTTCTCGATCTCTGAGTCCAGCTCAGTAATCCTCTGAACCTGCTGGCGGATGGTGTGGTCCTGAGAAATCACGAGATGAACCAAAGTTTCCATCTTTTCCGCAGAGGACGCGTCCCTGTGCGCCGCTCGCGCCCTCTTTTTATTCATCTTCTCCAACTTTCTGAAGGCTTTCCTCACAATTCGACGCTGTTTCTCGGGTGAAATGCCATCCACGGAGCTGCGTGCGCTCCCCTTGGTAACACAGGGACCGTGTTTGCTTGGCACCACGCGCGCCTCCGCGCTCCTGGCTCCGCTGTTCGCCAGAGACGCTTCATTTTTTACCAACACAAACTTCACGTCCTCTTGCTCCTCTCCCCACGCGACCCACAGCCGGTAGATCTTGGTTTTGTTCGGTAAAATCCTCTCGAAGCCTCTCCATTTCTCCACGATGCAGTAATCCTGAGAGCATCCGGAGAGTGAAACTGTGGAGAGGCCGTCCTGAGAGTGCTTGTCCTCCAGAAGCACTCTGACAACATCCGCGCAGGTTGTGCGCTTTGACAGTCCGAGAACGATTTTTTCCTCCCGACAGACCCACACTGAGATCTTGCTCTCCTCTGACTCCATCGTCAATGTCCATAGATTAACCAGACATGAGACAAAGTCGCTCTTATGATGGATTTAAATCTACGTGCAGGGAGAAAGACGCAGCTGTGGCCAGACACATTTCTTCTGCGTGTTTGCGCGCTGCACCTCAGACCAGTCTGAAAAAGTACGGGAGCTTTCGAGGTCCATGAGTCCCTATGTGCACTTTTTTTTCTGAGGCCAAATTCAGGAAACTCCTGTGGAGTGTTATGCTGCGCCCTCACGTGACCAACACTGGCATGTGTCAGGAAGAAGAGTCTGTGGAGGGATTTGGGGGTTGAAAAAACAGTTCCTGGTGCTGGTATGCTGGTGGTTTCTGAGATGTGATGTTCACTTTATCCTCCACAAAGATAGAAGTCATAGGTTATGTATTTTAATTTCCAATCTGTTTAAACCATGAGTTAGGTGATTAGAATTATTACGTTAAAATGATTTATATTTTTAATTTAATCAGTCAAATTAACAACAAGGGGAAATTTTGGTATTTCCCCTTGTGGGACTAATAAAGGAATATCTTATCTTAGGAATATCTTATCTTAACAGTGCCAAAAGATAAACACATTTAAAATGGTTTTAAGAAAAAGAAAGAAAGTTATACTTGAAAATTCAGACACAATCCTTGAAGAAAGTGTAATCATATTAAGGCATAGTTTACATACTAATACAGAAGGGAAGGCCACACTGAGTTTATTTCAGGGCTCATGCAGTCACTAAAGCTGTATAGCAGAGAAATAGACATTTTAAATCCAGGAATCCAGTCAGAAATGCAGCAGAGGAGAACTCTTCTTCTGTTGGATCAGTTTTGTTCTTAATAAATCTTGAACTTGTTAGCTTTGATTGGCTGTAGTAAAGATTATGTAATCACCAGACCACATCCCTCCTCCTCAACTGCAGCAGACAGCTAATACAACATCTGATATTTAAGACCAGATCATTTCTGCACAGACATTTAGAGCCCATTGTTTGAGTCCAAAAGACTGCAGTGGATGTTCTAGTTAAAGGCTTAAGTGAGCAATTGCTCTCCTGATGGCATCTAGCACGATGGACACATCTGAATTGATAAAAGGTTCCACTGTAGTGGGCAGACAGAAGTTATGAATAGAGTATACAAATTAATTCTGATCAAATTAATTTAACCATTGATCCCGTTATTTATTCCATTTGTGTCCAGACGTTAATGTTACATACTCAATAAGGAAACTGCTGCTCTAAGGGTTAAATATTCCTTCACATTCCACATCATTAATGACCTCTTGAAACAAAGATAGTCAACATGTCATTGATAAGCTTGATCACTTTTTACGCCCACAGATGTAATTCATAGGTCAGCTTGATCAGCCTCCCCATATGTCATTCTTTGAGGATGGCCCCTGTAGGTCTTGACCTGGCCACCAGATGCTTGAAGGCGTAAAGAAAAGGGATGGATGGATCTTTTAAGCTTAAGTCTGTCCTGATTAAAATGAAGCTTAGTGGAAGTTCAATCAGGCAGACTGATCATCATGATGCTCATACTGACAGTGGGTGTTTGCTGTTAAAATTGTTTGATTGTTGTCATTCAGCCAAAACGCATCATTACTTTTCTCCTTCAAAATACTGTTATGACAGTTACAGTCAGCTTTGTGCTGTGAGGAATAAGAAATATAAATAAACCAGTATCTAAGTTTTAGTCAAGTTGAACATATATGATTAGGAAAAGTTTAAGCGGTGGTGTGCAATTATGATTGACCTCGACCTACAGACGGTAAAATTGTCTAAAAAGACAACATGATGCAATATATTCAGGAAAATTTTCTGTTTTGAGTTACAGAAATTTACAAAGGTCTTTGTTGAAATAATTGCAGTTGTGAAGCTTGGTAGTAGTTTAGTTTGACAAACTCTTACATTCAGTTTTCTGTGTCCAATGGCCTAAAATATCCAATATAGAAACATCCTCTTCCACCTCTCAAAGATTATAACACCTGTGCTGTTTCAATATTTGATACCCATCTCTGCTCTCAGTCAGGCTTTAAAGGTGCAGTGTGTAATATTTAGCCTAGTATCGTTTAGCTGAACAAATTTGGTAAAATAAAGCAAAACATTTCTAAGACGGTCTATCTAAATAAGTGTTTAGTCATCTAAATTCAAAAATAGCTATTTTGAAAAAAACAACTCAGAATAAACCTTTAATTCATACATAGGGAGGTTCCCCTCCATGGATGCCGCCATCTTGGATTTTTACATGTTTCCATGGTAACATAGAGGAATAAAAGGAAAAAAGGATAACTAAAGTTACTGTATTGTATTGTATTGTATTCACATTACAGATGCACATTAAATTCAACTGGTTGCCACAGTTTCCAGCAGAGAAATGCAACCTAGAACCCACTTCTAGATGTTGATATTCAGTTTTACACACTGCAGTTTTAAATAAAGGTGCATCTAGAAAAATAGAATACCATGAAAAAGTAAAAGTTTTTTTGCTGTGGTTGAATTAAAAAAGATAAAATTCTTTGTATTCTAGATTTATCTTATACAAAGTGAAATATTTGAAGACTTTATGTTTCAGTCTTTATGGTTATGGCTTAAAGCTCAATATAGTAGAATATTACACACACACACACACACACAAAGGATTTATTATGCAGAAATGTTGACTATCTGGAATTCTTTTTCCATGTATGCTCTCAGTACTTGGTCAGGGCTCCTTTTGCGTGAATTGCTGCATCAAAGTGACATGGCACGGAGTAAATCAGTCTGTGGCACTGCAGTGGTGTTATGAAGCCCAGGTTGCTTTGATAGCAGCCTTCACCTCCTCTGTATTGTTGATTCTGGTGTCTCTCATCTTCCTCTTGACATTTCCCAGCAATTCTCTACGGGGTTCAGGTCAGACCAGTTGGCTGGTCACAGTAACACCATGGTCACCTGGTAGTTTTGGCTTCATTGTGGACAGGTACCAAGCCCTGCTGGAAAAGGAAATCAGTATCTCTGTTAAACTTCCCAGCAGATGGAGGCATGAAGTGCTCTAAAATCTCCTAGTAGATGGCTGACAGCGTTGACTCTGGACCTGATAAAGCACAATGGAAAAAAACAGACAGATGACATGGCACCCTCAGCCATCACTGACTGTGAAAACTGAAAACACTGGACTTCAAGCACCTTGGATTCTGTGCCTCTCTGATATTCCTCCAGACTGTAGGACCTTAATTTCCAAATATAATACTAAAATTACTTTCATCTGACAACAGGACTGTATTATTGTATAGAGAGAATGATCATTTTATTTTCTTATTTTTATCAAGAAAAACCTCTACAAAAATAAGGAAAGTAGGAATTTTTGTAAACCATTCTAAAAAGATTACACTTGTATGTTTACATGACAGGTAGTGCATGATACCTCGGCTGCAAAAAAGTTTTAAACTAGTGCTTTGGCACACATTTCAGTTTAAAGAAGTATTGCGCCTTCTGGGATTAAAAAAGTTGCAGCAGGCCATATTGCAGTTTAATCTAAATTTCAAGCAATATCCCAGCCCTACTTTGGACCACTGAGAAATAGTCCAGTTCTTTTTCTCATTAGCCCAGGTTAGGTGCTTATAATGTTGTCTGTGGTTCAGGAGTGGCTTGACAATAGAGGAACACAACACTTGTAGCCCAGTTCCTGGAGACCTCTGTGTGGTGGCTCTTGATCCCCTGACTCCAGCCTCAGTCCAGTCCTTGTGAAGCTCACTTAAGTTCTTGAATCTGCTTTGTTTGGTGATCCTCTGAAGACCGAGCTTGCACATGTTGCCTGTGCACCTTTTCTTACCATACTTTTCGCTTTCCTCCTAGTCAACTTTCCATGAATGTGCTTTGATAAAACCTCTGAGAATAGCTTACCCTTTCAGCAGTGGCTTTCTGTGGCTTACCCTCTTTGTGGAGGGTGTCAGTGACTGTCTTCTTGGACAACTGCTAAGTCAGCAGTCTTCCCCATGATTGTGGTTGTGAACCAGAGTGAGGGAAAATAACTGATAAGAAACTGGACTTTACCACAACATTCTCGTATTTTGTGATAGTGGATTTTTGTCTGTTTTCATGAGCTGTAAGCCATAACCATCGAGATAAAAACAAGTTCTTGAAATATTTCTCTCAGTATCAGATAAATCCAGAATACATGGAAGTTTAACATTTTGAACAAAATCACAGCAAAAAATGACCTTGTAATTTCTGAAGATGCTCCTCTATATAATGTTTGCTTTTAATTTTTTTTAATTTGTTGCGCTTTGATTAAAGAATTTATTTGCTTGTTCCTTAATCCATGGGTTAAATTTAAATGGATGACCCCCACTATTTTTTGTATCCCACAATGTCTCCCTCTTGTGGTGTCTTCCATTCCTGCAGCCATGTATGATTAAAATAGTACTTCCCTAATGTTTGAGGGTTTTTGAGTATTTTAAAAAAGTGTTGGGCTCCATCTACTGTTGATGTGAGGTTTTTACAGCTGAATCTGTGAGGAGAGGATTCCTCTGTAGGTCCACACAGTGATGGTTGTGGTCACAGTATTTTGTTTGTTTAATGAAGGCAACAAACAAAGGAGGCAATATTATCAGATTTATTTAACTTCAATATTGCATACATACAAAGTGTCTAGAAAGCTACAAAATATCTATTATCAAGAAGGCATCATAATGTTACGGAGCAAAGACAAGACCATATGCAGAACACAGAAACATCGCAGAGCTTCTTTTCTCCCCTTTTTGCTCCAACACTTTATCATGGATACGAAAAGATATCACACATCTGTACCAAGAAAAGCTAAGATATCATTTTGTACAAAGCACCTTTTTACAAAAACGAGTCTGCACACAAAACCCAAACGTGTGTTTGATGACTATATGTGAGCTATGTGAAAAATCACTTTAAAGCCGCCGTTCAAAAACAAAAAGGTAATAAAACAGAAAGGTACCAGTACCTACGCTTCAACAGAATGACAATAACAAGAGCTAAACTGCTGATATGTTTGTAGCATGATTCCTCAACTTGGCTGCTTTTATTTATTTTCTTTTTAAACGTCCATATTCTCTTCAGTCGGTCCTCGTGACATTCATGCCGTTAGACGCATCAGTCCTGCTGTTTTAGTGTTAAAAGCACAGTGCAGCAGCGCAGCAGCAACACCTTTACCATCTCAATGGGCTTTAACAGACAATGTCATTACAAAACCAAGTACAACTGTATACAAGTACAATAATAAAACAGGGACATCACTCTAAGTAATCAATAAATGTGAACAGATACACAGGGTAAACAAAAAAGAAAGCCTCCAGTGTCCACAGGACTGTGGCACAATACTGAATGATTGAACTTTTTCTGCATCCACCAGAGACATTGTCAGCTACTATTCAGAGCTTCTTCCATTAAAATACTTGAGATGATTATACATCTAAAAAAAGAAAAAACAGTAAAAGTTTGAGTAGTTATGATCTTTACAGCGAAAATATTAACCTTGACGGCCTCGTCCACACTAGCAAATGTGAAGAATTTCAGATTGAACCAAATTTAAGAGAATTCAGCTCAGTTTATACATAACCTATAAATAAACTTTGATTTTTCTTTTGAAACAGAAATGATAAAAAGCTTTTATCATTCTCTACTTTGTCAACATCATGAAAAGCATCAATTCTAGTGAAGTTTCACACTGTGCGGGTTGTGGGAAATGGAAACCAAAATGCTTTTTTTTTTTTTTAATCACTTGACACTTGAACCTGCAAGTGTATACTAAGCAGAATCTGCAGTGTTTTTCTAACTGTATTGACATCCTGCGTGCAGTCAGTGGCTGTACTTCATCAGCAGGTCTCTCTCTTTGACCTCAAGTAAAGAAATCCACAAAATATGAACTCGATGTAAGAAAAATGTATATATATATCATTTTCTTTTCCATGAACCAGCTCTCCCTTTGTCATTACAATCCTTTAAAAAGGCAATGTGGTGATTAGTTTCACTTATGTCTATTTTTTTTGGTCTTGTAACATTTGATTTTTAATTTACTTCTTTTTCTTTTTTTTTAAGCTGGACATTTTTAACCAAAGGCACTTCCTTGCTACCAAGCAGGACATGACAGAGTGACTTTATCTTAATATTTTTGGTCTTTAACAACAGGAAAGGCAGTCAGTCTGTGTTCTTGGTACAGTTTTTTTTTTTTTTTCACAAATGCTGAATTTCTAAACATAAGAGTGTTACAGAATAATATAACCTGTTCTTAACCGTTGAACTTGATTTAACAAAGTCTACTGCCTCTGAACAGTAAAAACTGTATTTCTTGGAGTGTACAAACTAAAGGAAACATCTTAGAGTTTAAGATGTACCAGGAATTACACCACTAAGAAGATTTGAGTATTTTTTTTTTACCTGTTTTTATCCACAAACTGATTTTAGAAGCAAAATAAAGGGTTAATGTTTGAGTAGATTTTAAGGCACTGTACATCTACACTTTGGCAGATAGTATTTTGAATTTCTTACACAACATATAAAGAGTATTCCTCTCTGGGAGATCACAGTTTTAGTGGCATCTTTTGGAGCTCACACAGCTTTAACA
This sequence comes from Cheilinus undulatus, assembly GCF_018320785.1. NCBI lineage: Eukaryota > Metazoa > Chordata > Actinopteri > Labriformes > Labridae > Cheilinus > Cheilinus undulatus. The sequence goes on along the minus strand of NC_054865.1, from coordinate 35,593,810 downwards.
TGTTATAAGGCTGGGGATTGGTGTAGGCCACAGAAATGTGAACGAAGTGTGTACATGAAGGCAGCAACACTCTGGTTTGGAGTTATTACACAGTTGTTCCAGAGGGGGGCGGTATTCTGAGAGTCTTAAAGAAGGGGAGCCACAGGAAAACCCCACAAGGCCTGCTTACTACTAGAGATTTATAGGGTTATGATCCTTCATACTGTTGACTAAAACCACAGATCTAACAGGAAAAACAGACTCCAGGAAGGGGGACAAAGTGCTTCTGGAGAAGAACAGAACAATTCTCAGCTGTACTTGATCTGAATTTTTCAGGTCACAGACATATTTGCAAATAAATGCTCAGTATTTATACATGGTGGAGCAGAAAGCAGGCAAAATGATTGTTTCACAGTGCATTCCTTTGATTAATGTCTAAAACTTGGAGTGCTTTAACAGGAATAATAAAACAAATGAAAGCTAGAGTTTTTAAAGATAAACTAATGTTGCGATATTCTTGATCTTGCTTGCACTTACTGCCCATGTAGTGATGTGTTAGTTTAGGTTCTTTGGAAAATCTATTGGCTGTGGGTGCATGTCTGTATATCCACAGTATGGACACTCACAAATTTATGAAGTACAGACGTACAAAATACACTCAAACATTACACAGACCACATGAGGCCGCTGACAGAAAAGGCCAGCATCCTTTTTTTCTTACTCTACAGAACAAAGCAGAAGAAGACGACAGACATGTTTCCATTTACCAAATTATTCTAGTAAACTCTTTAAGAACGGCCACATTTATACCCAACAGAGACCAACTCAACATATTTTAAACAAGAGTTCCCATATTTAAGAATAAAACAACTGTACCGCAATTCACAGCTGCAGTCAAATAACAAACACTTAATATTAAAACAAATTTTCAAACAACCGACTTCACCCGATACCATGAGCAGAAAGCAGTGTGGGGGTGACTTTCAGGTAGAGGCACTGCCACTCGTTTCAAGGTTGATAAGTCTATGAAGGGGGGGAGGGTTAAAGGCTTGTGTGTGGGGGTCTCATTCCTTTACCAGTCTGTAGATATGATGCTGAGCACCGTGCTCGCTGTTTGAGACCTCAAACACACACGCCATACATAGCAGCGTCTCCTGTGTGTCCCTGTTTGTCACCACCTGCAAGACAACACACAGTCACTTTGTTGCAAAAAAAGATTTATAAAGTTACTAAAATGTGCAATCAGTATTTTAGAAACACCAATCAGAAGGAAAGGATTACAGGCTGGTTCTGCTGTCTATTGAGAAGAAATCTTAGCTGTCAAGCGCTGAGTGGTTTTCGTGGTTCTTAAAGTTTGCACATTTTCCTTAGATCAGTGAATGGGCTGAATAAAACATGTAAATACTTTAAAGTTACTCAAGTATTTATTCCCACAAGGCCATGCAAAATATCAACACATCTTAAAGCATTTTGATTTAAAGGATGCATTAGAATTCTTTAAATGTTCGATCCTTTAGTTTGAAAATTAGACCAAGCTTAAAACTCCTATTAAGACTTTTATCTGGATATGAACTAGACTGAAATACATGAAGCTTTGAAATGGAAAATACAACCAAAAGAAACAAGACCCTAAGCAACAAGTTTGGCTATCTCTGTTTATTTATTTCAATGCCTGAAAAATGTGACAGTGCAGGTGGGTAATATTGGATGTTTACTGATATCAAATATGCCAAAATTTTCAAATTACTTTTCGCAAATACTGATATAGATATAAATGTAGTTAACACCTAAAACTCCAGTCCTTAAAACAAGAGATAAGAATGAACAAATAAAAAGACTTAAGCTGACAAAGGTTTGTTGAGCTTCCGGGAACTAAAAAATTATGGGGGACAAAATCAGCACAGACTGAGATTTTCCCACGTGATCTTTAGGTTTAAAAGTACATGATTTAGTTGCAGCTAAGGATGCCACTCTTCATTGGTTAAGCAGCGATGTTATAAAATCTATAAGTATGCTGTTAATTGTTTTTGGTACTGGGCTGCAAGAGCAGGGCTCATACCAAGGTTATAGTAGCTTTGGAATTTTCATTAGTTTTTACTTTTATTTCGTTTTCATTTTCTGTGTCCAACTTGAGTTTAGTTTTAATTAGTTTTACTGCTGGTTAGTTATATTAGTTTTTGCAAAAATGCTTCGTTTTAGGTCTTTTTTTTTTTTTTTCAGTAGATGTCAGGGCTAAGTGAACATCACACATTTTTAAAAACATATTCAAACAGGCTGCTCTTTATTTATCACTTTATTGATTTAAAGCTGTTGTTTAAATACAACTCCAGGCATAAAACTACCACTGTGTAAAGTCCTAACAAATCAAATCAGGCCATTTTACACTACCCAGGCTTGGATGTAGGTGCCAGTCAGAATGGTTGTGACAAAGACTAAAACTAAGGTCATTTTTTCTTTTTTTATTGGTTTTTTTTTCAGTTGATTGAAATGATTTTCATATTTAGTTAGTTTTAGTGAACTATGATAAACTTGGTACTGAGAATAATAAAGGATGTATGGCAAAATCAGGAAACTGGCATTACAGCATAGGTTTGGGCAATTAATCAAAATATGACAGACTGCAATTTTCAAATTACAGAAGGTGCAATATTTCTTTGATCTGAAATTTGTTTCAATATCCCAGTTTAATACATTTTTTGATGCAGAGATGTTATCCTTTACAAATCATACAAACCTCAAGGGTCAGTTTTTCTACTAATATGTGCAAAAAAATCCTACTTTCATTGTTTTTGTAGCTGTCTCATTAAAAGTGAGACATCAAATCATTCCCTTTAATACAACAATTCAAATGGAGTTTGATATACGAGTCATAATAATGTCAATTAGATATTTTTATTAAAACTTTTCAGCCTCATTTTAGTTCACCAAATACTATGTTATTATATAGAATGATGTATTGCTTGATGGTTGAGAAATACATAAGGTGAGGAACTTTAAAAAAATACATATTAAATCGAAATTGCAATATTGGGGCAAAAAATTGCAATTAGATTATTTACTCCAAAATTTTCAGGCCTATTTCAACAACAAAATTAGCTTTCTTGACTCAGAAAAAGGCAGGGAATGTTTTTGCTCTACTTTTAAGCAGAGAGGAGCCAAAGGCTGGATTTTAATTTGAGGACAACAGCTTCAGTACATGAAGTGCACTGGAAAAACCATGAGGCTACTTGCACCCCTCATGTTCTTATTTCAACCATTTTTTCTCCAATGCTACTTCCAAACACCATCAATAAAAGGAATAAGGTACAGATATAAAGGTGCTGTTTGTCAATTTAAACAAAAAAACTCTAATTTTTGGTTCTCTCTGCAGATTTCAGCACTTCTTAAGGTGTTTTTAAAAGTTTCAGAAAGCTTCTACCACTCTAAGAAACCCTCCTCTTAAAATCAGTGCTGTCAACTGATTACAGAAAATTGATCTAATTACAGGCTTTATAATTAATTTTGATTTATCACATGTAACAATAATAGAAGAACAGCGTCAAGTTGTTGACATAAAGTTTCCACCTTGTCATCTTTATTTTACTCTGTTCATGTTAGCATGCGTGAATTTCCGATTTACTTTTATCTGATCAGTTTCCTTCTCTTTTGTTCTCACACAAACACTCACACAAACACACAAACACCGACTGTAGCTCTATTTTCTGCACAGGGTCGCCTTCCTTCCCTCTTTCAGTCTCCCTTCCTTCCTTCTCATTAATGTGTTTTGTGTAAAAAGTTGCATTTTGGCACCGGTTTAGCTCAGTTGGTAGAGCAGGTGTCCATATACAGGGGCTATAGTCCTCAATGCACTGGTCACGGGTAAAGTGCTTGTCTCAACCCACTCTCTCTCTTCATATTTCCTGTGTCTCTTTAGCTGCTCTATCAAAAAAAGGGCAAAAAGCCTAAAAATAATCTTTAGTAAAGTGACATCTTTCCCTCTCCAGCATGTGAGAATGCGCACAAAGAAGCTTCTTTTCCAAACGATCAGGGAGAACATGCCTCTGAACGGCTTTAGAAGTTTTTACAAGGTTTTTAAAGCGCAATTGTAGTATATTTATATTGAGCAGGAAAGATGGGAAAATAATATTAATGTATACGTACATAAAGCTTGACTGTAACTCTGCCTGACTTTGTGAGTGAGCGTCAGACTGAAGGATAGAGATAAAGGCAGGTTGTCTTATTGATCAACCCCAGATGGTGTTGATCTGAATGGATAAAGTCATAAAAAGTCCATAAAAGTCTTCATCAAGTAATTTTATAAGACAATGCTGACTGTTGTATGGACAGTAATTTATGTGATTATTTTTGTTCAACGTTTTTTGTCATCATTTTTAATAGCTCTATGTAAAATAGTTAAAAGGTGTATTTTTAGAAAGATTTGTATTCTATTTTTGCTTTCTTAGTGATGATCAATAACACTTTAAGACTCCATGTGATGCTAATAACAGGGGATACCACCCCTTCTTATAGTCCACTCCTCATGCAGATAATGAGGCTCCTCACACTGAGTTTCATCCCCTCAGGAATGGCAGAAATGTAGGACCAGCAAGAGAAAACCTCTTCTGAAGGCCCCATCCACCTCCCACATCCCTGTTGTTTATAAAGCCACCAACACACTGACAGCAAGGAGAAAAAGAATGTGAGTCCTACAGGGGGACATGGCCCCCTCAGGTCAAAGAGGTGATTACCAATAAGATAGTGAAGTTCTCCAGTACACTGTTCATCATGTATTTCTCTGGCAGATGTTTTAGCTTATGGATGAAGTTGATCATGTATTCACACATGGGAGACCGGCTTATCCGGTAGACAAAGCGTCCGTTCTCAAACCGTGCATATTCAGTCTGAGGAGAAACAGAGGAAAAAAGACAACAGGGGGTTACAGTAAGAAAGTAATTTTCAGATCTTCTGAATATTCACAAGACTTTTGAGCTTATACCTCAACTTTCTCGACCACCTGCTTGCCAAAGGAGCAGACCTTTGTTGAACATGTGATGGTCATGTTCTCTGAGCTCTCATACTGACTGGTGACTCCGTAGAAAGATCCAGAATCATCTTGAACGTTACAGTTCAAGTCAGCCTAAGAGAAACAAGAACATTCACTGATAAGATGGCCCAGCTTGGTGAACAGGGAAAAACAAGTATACTGTGGTTGAAGAAGTTAAATATAAACATTTAAAATGGTTAAATGAAGTGTAGATACGGTTTCTTGTACCAAGAGTTTTGAGTGAGCTGTAGGAAACCAAACCACTAGGACATTTTGTTATGGTATCTCGAGCTTTGTCACTTGTCATAAGAGAGTCACACATGTTTGTAAGAGAAAAGGTGGCCAAGCAGCTGAAAGATGTGACCCACTTCTCCAAACAGGCTTTTTTCCCCCAATGATCCCAGCTCTTTGCACAAGGCCTGAAAGATGCTCTCATGTCATGAAACTTGTCAGGAACTTATCAAATAAGCATCAGCACAGATAACAGGACTAATGTAATCAAAGCTGTGAGCCTGAATGGGTGGACAAGTCTGCTGTGTTTTGACCATCAGCTGCATCTTGTGAACACCCTTAATGAGAAAAATAATAATCATTTCATAATCAACAAAAGTAAATGTAACAGAGAAAACAGTCCATAACTTTCCATACACTGTAAAAGACTGTGACATTATTTATTTTATTTTTGAGGCCTGTCATGGCATTATTTTATTTGTAAAAGCTTGTGAATGAAATTTTTTTCAAATTAAAAAGAAATGCTAAATTTAACTTGATTTTGACTTTTTACACTTTCTGCTTTCAAATTTTAAAAATCCAATAGAAGGGTCTACTTTAATCATCATTCTCGTGTTTTGGCTAAGCATCAAAGGGCTGGATTAAACATTTCTACAGTAATTTAGAGAAGATTTTAAAATATTACTATATATATATATATATATAATATATATAGTGTACTGCAATAAAGCCTTCAAATATTGCAGTATTAGTTAAAGGCCATATCGCCCAGCTCTAGATAATCCTTTCTATCATTTGTGTGTCTGTGTTTCCATGAGCACATATGCCATGGGAATTTAAAGAGAACCTGGAAAATAAAGAGAACATTTTAATTGTAATACCTGATTCAACCATTTGGGGTACTTGGTGTCAGTGGAAATTCTGTGCTCTAATTTGTCGTAATCGATTACAGTGAGTAGAAAGGATCAAGTTTAAACAAAGGCTTATTTTCACCGCTGGTGATAACAGTGTAGCATCATTTAACTGTAGTCTTGTATTTTTGGCCTAATTATGAATTTAACACTGTTAATTGCTCACTTTTAGCTCTTATTATGAGGAACTCATGAGCTCTGTAGCTACAAATAACTCCCAAAATCTCTTAGTTCACACATTACCATTTGATGGGAGCATATAATTCCATAATGGTTATAGTTGGCACGTTATCATTAAAAGCTGATTAGTCATTTAAAAAAAAGCAAAGGAATCAATAAAAACACAATAGTAAAAACTGTATGCTGTGTAAGATTAGAACGTCACATCTGTCCTTGTATTTTTAAGCAGAAATGATTTGATTAAAATGTATTTTCTAAAATGTTAAATCAAACTCAGCTTTAAGAATATTTTAGTAACAGACTATTGGAGTTGTCAGGGTTAAATCTGTACATTGAATGTTAAATTGAAATATCTTGGCCACATCTGAATAAGCATGTTAATGTGTTCCAAATGGAAACTAGATTTTAAAGAGGATTAAATGAAGTTGCGTTAAAAGACTGATTTACAGGGTTGAGCGGGGTCTTCTCCTGGAGGGCAGCCTTTCTATGCCCTGAACATCCTGTTCATTATGGATACAAAAAGAGGAGACATCCTCCTACAGCATTCTCCTCCTTCATTAAGCAAAGCAGTTATACTTTCATTATTGTGCAGATTCTGTCTTTCATTTGAAATTTAGATTGGCCGGTCACTTCAAAAGGAATTTGAGGGGACTTGGTCCAAGTGCATACGGGCCTACTTTGTTGCCTGCCGCTAGTTAGCATTTTGCATCAGGGAGGAAATACATGCAATGTTTAAACAGCCATTAGGAGTGCAACCAGGTCACTCCATTGTTTGGAGATATTACATTGAATTAGTGAGTGCTTTGATCAAAAGCTCTCCTGCTATGCAAGTCCAAATACAGCAGAGTGCATTCTGCAAACATTAAGAGAGCAATCTTCTCTGTGTAGAATAATTACAGCAAATCATTGAAGGAAAACCTCAACAGACTGGGCAGGATTCTAGATCTATGTACACAGGATTACACGATCTTAATACTGATGTCTATTAAACATTTTCAAGCTTTTAGACAATTATCATTTTATATTACGCTTCTAATTCAGACCAAAGTGACTGAGAGATGGCACTCACCCAAAATTTTATAAGAAAAAAGGAGTTCTGTGGACCTTTTCCATAAAGCTCCTTCAGCCCTCCTTTCTTTTCTGGGAATTTGTCATAAATCTGACGAATGTCCACCGACTCCAGCAGGGCGTCACTGTAGGAATGATTTGTCTGTCCGATGTGTACAAAGAGGTGCTTGTTGTACTGAAAAAGTGAATAAACAAAATAAGAAACATTTTCAAATACATTGTTGGATTTAAGTTTTCTCTTTCCCTTTGATGTTACAGTAAAATAAAAGTCCATTCAGTCTGAATTTCAATATAATCACCTCACAAAGAACAGCAATGAAATAATACAAAGCAGTATTGACTGTCATTATCTAGACAGAGAGGATCACAGATAAAACAAGTCAATTTTGACAAATCACCACCACAATTGCATGTGGAAGCTGAAATTATACTGGTAGAAATACACTCTGATGAGTAATGGCAAATAAAAAGCAATGTTGCATGGGGCTGTCTGCATGGTTTTTGGTATCCCATTCAGCCAATTTCTCATGTCAGACAAATTGGATGATATCGCTCTGCCTCACTAAAACTGAAAACAAGCTGATCCCTCCTCGAATTGTATTAAACCCCTGAATTTTTTAAAAAGGGGTCCCCATCGAGGTTACTTTACCTACATGAATGAAATCTGGTATGATTTTGAGCACGTCAAAACCTGCAAAAGCACTTCTTGAATGATTTCCCAAAAGCCAGTAGGAAGTCAGCCATTTTTATTTGATTTTTATGAAAATGCCCATTTTTAGCCATTTGAAGCGTTCATATTGAAATTCAACCTAGACGTCATCTGATCCTGCCCTAATTCAGGCTGCGTCTTTTAGACATTGTGAAGTTTCAAAGTCATGAAAGGTAATCACTGAAGGGCAAGGCTGGAGGTGATGGTTTAATGCTTTTTGAAATTTGCATAAACACATCTATCATGCACAGGGGAGGAAAGGTTCTGAGAATTCTTGCAATTTTCAAGTTAGTTAATAAGATCCTGAAAAAAAATCCTAAAGTTCATTAAAATAGCCAACAACTTCTTTTGAAATCATAAAAAAAAAATCACATTCACATCAACATCACTGAAACTTTCAGAAAACTCATGAAAATTTACATGGAAAATTTGTGTAGTTTTGGCAATTTTTCACTGAAAACACTCAAGAAGACTGCTTGTTGAAATGTGTTCCTTGTGTCTGACATACTACCTTACCCAAAAGTATTTAAAAGAACTTTATGAAGTGTTGACCTCTCAGTTTTCTTGTTTTGTTTTTTTTTGGTTGTGTGCCTTAAGAAGCTGATTTTGAGTGTGAGTTTGAGGGTGCTCAATTTTTTGCCTTGATCTGAAATTTTCACTGAAAACAACTTACATTCCTGAAATCTTCTGAATATTTCCAAGATTCTTTGAAAATTTCCACCAAAATTTCACAACATTTTGGAAAGCTTGTTAAATTTTCCATGATCAATTTCCTAAATTTTGGATTTTTTTCTTTTAAAACTCAATCAAGATTTCAATTAATGGTTACCATTCAAATTACTGAACTTCTCTAAAAATTACAATACAAGACTTCTGTGATTTCCCTTCATTGTATGTATGCACAGATTGAAAAATTCAGGGCCAATGTCAATACCAGTGTTTACTATAACAGTTTAGCCAATGGCCAGTCTCAATGCCAGTGTTTTTTTCTTTGCTTCTTTTGGTGTAAAACACACAGCACCTTCATTTTCTCAAGAAAACAGATGAGAGTTTGTCGAACAGGTAACATCATTTACCAAATAATAACACTTTTTTTTTTTTTTTTCGAATCAGCTGTTGCAGGAAATAAATTGATACAAAACAACGGATGAATATCTGCTACTAACAACTATTCATGCCCACATCATAGCTGATAGCCAGTATCTGTTTATGGTCATAGCCTCATCAGTTGGAATTAAGCTTTTTTGTCTTACAAACAGTAACTCTGGCTTACATCCTTTGCGGTTCGGCTGCAAGCCCAGTCACTCCACTGAAACATTTAATCAAGCAGATAAAGTCTCAGATAAATCTCCGACAAAGGAGGGGTGGGTAGTCCTGTATTTTTAGATTTTAGAAAAGCATTTTATATGGTTATACATAATATTCTTATCTCAAAACTTTACGATGTAATTTTTCATCTAAAGCACCTCCATGGATTTCTTCTTACTTATTTGACAGGATGCAATGTGTTAAAATTAACAGTGTATTGTGTGGTAATATTAAGTGTACAATGGTGTGCCCAAAGGTACTGTCTTAGGCCCCCTATTCTTTAGTCTCTACATCAATGGTCTGCCCTGTGTGTGTCATGGCACTGATCTTCAAATGTATGCTGATGATAAAGTTGAATATACACATGTAAAAACAGCTTGAGCTAGCAGCTAGGATGTTGACAGTTGCTATGAAAAGTATCACAGAGTGGCTTGACCAGTCATGTTTACAGAGGCAAAACTAAACAGTCTGCCAGTGCTAACATTTTCATAAAGGCTGAGGGGACTAGAATTATGAGCAAGTTTAAATATCTTGATGTAATGATCGATTCAAATCTTTATTTTGAGTTGCATGTTTAAAAAAAAAAGACGCTTTATTAACTTTCTCTCAGAGGAGTCCATAAAATCCAAGAAAATATCTTAATTAAGAGATCGTTATGTACCCTTCTGTCACACTGCCTTTAGCCATTTAGTTTTCTCTGTGAAAGCCACGACTCCGTAACCTGACACGCCAGATGGATTTGTAAAACAAATCCATCTGGAAAACCTTTATACTAAGCGTCTGGGAAAGGCAGAGGCTTTGAAAAAAACTCAGAGTGTAACTGGATGAACGTTCTGTCTGTCACATCTTTACAGGCCAATCAGAGCAATAAAACACGTGATGTAGCCGCGACCAAGGTGTGCGTGCGCAGCTACCGAGGAATAACGCGAACTATGGCGACTATAGACATGTCAGTACACGACATTTTGTCATTTTTAGAAAAGAAAATAACTCACTGCTGTTCTTTGTTCTTCTTTTAACAAAGAAATGTCGTCAAGTTTTCATAAAACTTTCACTTTAGCAGCATTCACGCTAAGCTCTTCCGCCGTAATTGCACTGGCCTCTTGCTGCTGCTTGCTTACGTCATGACTACGCCGTGCCTGAAAGTACTGCCCCTCATCGCTGATTGGTCCTGTCACTTTCTAACCGGACCCAAACGGTTCGGACGGGAGCTTTGCAAGATGGATTCGCCAGTGAGAAACACGGAAACAGGTGTATGTTTTGTAAGGTTAACGACTCGGTCAGCTCTAACAACTGTGAGCAGCTTTAAAAACAAACAAAATATCTCCTGAAAGACACTCAACTCTGCTTTCAATCTGAATGTGCCTGTGTGTGTGTGTGTGTGTGTGTGTGTGGGTGTGTGTGTCTTTACAGCTTTATGCTAATGTTTTATGTGTTTCATAGTTAAGCTTTCTTTGTGATATATCAAAACTGTTTTTTTGATGTGACCTGCCAAAGGGGGGCAGATGCAAATTAGCCGTTAGTAATCTCTGGTCCAACGCATCAGATGGCAACATTTATGTTCATTGTACATGGTCCCTTTACAAATAAAGTAAATTAGATAAATAAATGAATAAATAAAATAAACACACCCTGTGGCTGAATGTATACAAAGTTGTGAGGGTCCATATATCATTATCATCAGGCTGTAAATCTTTAAAGCTGCAGATTATCATTAATCATCATTGAATACTGAAAAACCCTTTGCTAAAACTATGCATTTTCTAGTTAAATGCAGATAAGCAAAAATACTGCATTTGCTAAAATACTTGAAAATAAATACAATCAGTCTGAACTCACAAAATGTACCTGGCATGCTTACAAATAGAAAACTTTACATAAGCTGTGTTCCTTTAGCTCTTAACCTGAGAACATTTTTTCTTAAAACCTCTAATCCATGATGCAGCTCAGTGAGAAGAAGGAACATTTGATTTTCAGAGGTTCGTTCTTCTTGTTGTGACTGTTGAAAACCCTGTCATGTGGCACTGCACACTGAGTTTAAAAGCTCACAGAGCAGTCTCTCCAGCACGTAGCCTTTAGGCCAAATACAACAATTTCAACCATTACCCTGAATGTAAGGCTAATGGCTGTTGTCACAAAGTATTTATACCCAAAGATAGAAAGGGAGATGTAAACAAACATTTTAAAATGGCTGAAGCAAATCAGAAGTTTGGAACTTCTTTTTCTTTCAAACCGGATTCTGTGAATCTATTGATCGGCTAGACTGCATAAATCTACTTTGGCATGCAATTTAAGAGCATGCTTGATAAACACTCCATTATTTCTGCAGGTTTTCATGCTGTGTGTCCCTACAGGCCAGGCTTCTTCCTCTCAGCTTGTTTTGGCCTCCTCTCAGCTGACTCGGTGCCTGGGAAAATGTCCCAGTGTATTCACACAGGAAAGGAGCAGATGATAAGAGGTGGGAATGAACAAATGAGATAGTGATTTTTCATGCTGTAGTATAATTCTCTACTCACTGAGTCGGGGTCTCTCTGTTGCTCTAGGAAAGCAGAAAACTCCACCAGCCGGAGTTTGGATGTACCGATGGAGCGGCCCTGCCATGCTGGTGCCGTGGGAGCCGGAGCTGCTGTGGGCTCATAACCTGGAGATGCACCAAAAAATCAAAGCCATCCTGTCTGTGGGTTGTTTGACACCACAGCATAAACATGGGTCCTGAGATAATTTTAGAGATTTTCTTTAAGTGGTTTCAGGGACAGGGACATCTGGTTGGATACAGTTTTTCTTATTGATGTTACTAACTTTTATTCTAATTACTTCTAATCCAAAACACAGTTAAAAAATGTCTATCACAGCTGCATCTGCACATTGTGAGTCGTTCAGGAAACATTTGTATGCATAGATAGCTTTCCGCCTGCACTCTATGGGGCATATTGTTTCAGGGAAAAAAAACACGTTCTTATGAGCTCAAATTATTTAACTTCAAGGCAAGACAACAAAAGAAACTGAAAGAAATAAGTACTTTTAAGAAATATGAACCAATTTTCAACTTTGTTTCTGAATGTTTGTGTCTTTTAAATAACAAATGTCTTGTGATTTATTTGACATCAGATGATTTGGCATGGTGTTACATAACTCTCCATCTTCAGAAGTTCTGTATCCACAGCCAACAAATGTTTCTATTTTTACTTTGGCACACACAGTCACCAAATACACAAACACAAAAACTTGATGAATTTGGCTGAAGATGTTGCATGACAGGATTTTCTGCAGAGCAGTGAAACCTCTTTTTTGATAGAATATGTTGCAAGCACAGAAGTGCTTGAATACTAATTCACAAATAATGTTCTATAGGCTCAGACTGCAAACAGTTTTTTAGGTACCAACATGAACATCCCAACTCCTTCCTCCTAAAGGTTGTTGCTGCTAACACATTTCACCTCTATCAACACACTTGCTTCAGAGCAAACCAGTTTTAAATTTCCCCTTTTGTTTACAACCTTTTTCCATGAGGATGACAAGGTTATTACAATCTGAACTAGATCACTGATAATTAAAATAACTAGAAATAATAACAAAACAGCTTGTACATATCTAAATCTTAATGTTGATAATTTGCAAGTTTAAGTATTTTTGTATTTGATGTGTAATTCCTGCACATTGAGAGGAAAGCTAACCAGAGTCAAAGTCCTTATTGCGTAAGTGTACTGGGCCACTAAAGCTGATTGTGATTTCTAGCCCGCTCTAGCCCCAGGACTACACCTCAGTATGCCCACCGACTTCTGTAGTATCAGGAATACATCTCACTCATCTCATGTGCACATGTGCACACATTCATCTCCCACCTGTAACGTAAATTACTGTGGTAAAATCCCATGCACATTTGCACTGATAGATTATACTTACTTTAATGTAAATAACTGTGGAAAAATGTCTCATTACATATGCATATGTGCACCAGTCAACCTATTACTGTACTAATTAGTAATTTTATGTATGTACTGCACTCAGATGTTGCAGTAATGACTCTTTCACTGTAACTGAAAGACTGTAAGAAGGCTCCCTCACCTCATATGTATATTTTGCAGTAATCAACTGTGTGAAATGATCTTATCTCATTACTACCCACAGCCTTACACATGGTATACTTCTGATTATGTCTAGTCAGCATTCTTGTATCCATACTATCACACTATCATACTAATACTCACAGACCTGTATATACTAAAAAAACAGTAACAAAGTTGTAAGACATTTGTTTGGTCCATATTCAAACGATGTCTCCTGTTGTAAACAGTGCTATGTAGCTTTAAGGTCTTGCACAGATTTTGTTCTTCTACAGTTCAAAACATATTTCTGCGTTAAATGTAGGTGACATCTCATGTCGTGTTTGTAAGCTGCTACTGGATACCTTGCTTTTACCTCAGGAAAGTAGATCTATTTATCTTTCTACTTGGCACCCATCCACTTACCCTGCAGCTTGGGAAGTTTTTAACACAAGCAGGTGAAATTTACACTTCACCTCATAAACATGCGTGTACATAGATGTATGTATGTGTATATGCTGGTATGTATACAGTGCTTAACAAATTTATTAGACCACCTGTCATATTTGTCTCAGAGACCATCCAGCATCATGAAGTGCTTTAATGCGGACTCTTTCATTTTCAGGGAGCTCTCCACGTTTTACCATTTTGAACAGGAATGAGGAATTTCAAACTGAATTCACCTTTTTATACCCAAATTTGAGCCGGCTCACTGGGCTTCTCTGAGAAGTCAGAAATGAATCAAGCATAACATTCAACCACTAAAACTATTTTTTCTGTTCAGGAATGCAAGTAAATAACTATAATTTGACATATTAATCAAGAAATATTAATGTGCTTTCCTATTTTTTCAGTTTTGTTGTAAATCAGTACATTTGAAAATACATGGATAACAATAATAATTATATTTTAGCATTAAAAATATCATTTGGGTTAAAGAGCTTCTACATATTGGTGTATTAACCATTGCAGAAACTCATATGTACAAGCATGTAAAAGAACACTTGTATATACTCCCACAGTCCCAAAGATGCTGCAGCAACCTTCCCAAATGTGTATTTTTCTTCAATCTCAAACTTCAAGTTACATTTATTATTTTTCTGATGTGTAATGTTTACCCTGAATTTTTAGTCCCTCCTTCAGATCAACACCATACACACTGTTTGTGTTTTTATTTATAATCTGGTCCTTCCACAAGCGTAGGTGTACACATGTAAATATTAATTTTTTTAATATTGTTCACCTAGCAGTATAAAACAGATGTATGAGTTCTCCCAAAAATGTAATATTGCCTCATCTTCAACCAAATAATGAAGAATTATGGATATTATCAATAAAGATTCAGATCACTAAGGGTATCAATATGGGTAGTTCTCTAATTTTACGTTCGTCTTCATTTTAGGTTAGTCAGTATTTTCATCAGATTATATTAAATTAAGTAAAATGTTGGTGGTCCATTAATACAAGTGTTTTATACAATTTTACAGCTTGGCCAATTATGTTTATCTAAAGAGGATAAACAATTTGACCGAAGGGTAAAAGCTAAGATGGAACATAAAATAGCTGCTGAAGTTCACAAGTCTGCTCTGTACCGTGGTTTGAAGATTAAAAGAGCAGTTTTACTCTTTTGTGGACATCAGAAGAATAAAGTTACACAAGTTCTTTAGAATAATCCAACAGTTATGGAAAATATATTGTATTATTTATGATAAAGTTTAGTTTTCTTGTTGGTTAATACTCACTTGAAATGGCTGTTGTGACAGCTGGCTGGATGGAGTAGGCTTGCTGGGTGAAAGGCTTAATACTGGAACAGACAATTACAAAGTCTAATTAAAAACATTTCAGCAGCACAATATTATGAATATATTGCTTAAAAAAGTTCAAATGATGTGAGCAACTCTGATACTTACTCTTGCGAGGATCCAGGCTGACCGGCTGATATCATTCCCTGCCATAACTAGAGAATTAGATGTATAAGTAGACGACAAAGAACAAACAACAAAGAGTATCCAATTATGAGCAGCTGTTAGCAACAAGATCAAACTGGCTCTTAGCTCCATGTTCAGTGCATGTAGTTATCTTGACTACCACTCCTTTTGATCATGTGCTTATCTGATAGGGGTGGTTGTGCAAAGCTGTGGTGTGTAATGTGATTTGGCCCGGGCGCCGGAGTGTTTGGCCCTGTGGCTGCCCTGGGTGAAGCTGGACAGGAGGGATCAATAGCGGGGTGCAGACAAGGGTCTTACCCCTGCTCCAGGGAAGGCTGGGCGCGGGATGCCTGGCAGTCCCAGCTTGTTGTGAATAGCCGTGGCAGAGACGATCTGAGCCGAGGACATGGAGGCCATGCTCTGGAGGGCTTTGTCCTTCACTGCCTGGTCCTTTAACAGCAGTCACAAAAGGCTTAGCACTCACACAGAAAGTGGGGGAGGTGGACTATGTTGCAGAGGTAGCAACAAGCACACTCCTAACAACACACTGAAAGCAGCACTGACCTCTCACAGTAAACAGCGAGCAGGTTAAAAGAAGATGCATCTCTACTTTGCTATTTTAAAAGGAATGTGCCAAACAATCACAGCTGAATTCCGATATACAATGCTTAGCAGAGGTATGCACTTAGAAAAGTTTGTGTTGACATCTACCATTGGCGTACTTTTAAGAAACTAATTCAGCAGCACTTCTACCAAGGCTGCATTTGTCTGCATGTCAAAACACATCTAAACATTGTAAAGAATTCTCAAGTAAATCTGAAGGACACAGATCCCATTGGTTAAGTGTTTTCACTACTTATCATCCTTTTTCATAATGTCGGGGGGAAATATTTAGTAAAGGAAATGCTCAACTATTGGGAGTTTTCGTCAGAATTAAAAATAACCATTATAAACTGTATCCTGGTTAGGAAATAAGTTTATACAGATGAAGTTTATTCTGTTTTCCTGAAGCAGAGTGAACAGGAGCAGACCCATGCAGACTGACTGGTGGCAGACAGCAAATATAAGCATGCTGGCAGCAGACACTGGTGGAGCAGACTCAAGCTACAATATGATAACATGTAATGGCCAAAAGAAGGACCATTACACTGAGAAACATGGGACAGCAGCTATGGCAGGAGCACAAAGGCAACACTAGCAGCTGAAGGACGAGGCAGCCCAAAATCAAAGCAGAAACAAAATAAATACTTACCATACTTGTAACCTAAATGCAAACAAACATGGATTCATTATAGATATGCATTTCAGTCATTTTCAGTGATTCAACATTTTTAAACTGTTCAAATCTGAGTCAATACGAAACTATTTCATTCAGCCATCCTCACACAGAACACAGATGTGTCATGAAAAAAATAATAAAGGATTATGAATGTTTTTTTTTTCATTCTTCTGAGGATGTTTCACTCTATAATTTTCACAATCTGATCAAAAGTCATTACTCCAGAACAGCAACGTAATGACTGTTATTTCACTGAAATGCCACAGACAAGACTCGCAACAGCAGGTTTTCATTGATGCCCCTTTAAATGAAGGGCACACTCGTGCTTCTCTTTGCCAGAGAACTCTAATTTGCTTTAAATGAGAAAAGACAGCGATTCATACAAAAGCTGTCTGTTTTTCTTCACACAGCTGTCTTTTCCCTTGGAAAAAAGGCATTCATGTAGCTAGCTGTTTGACTCTTTCAGTTTCTCAACACACCCACACTTACACACGCACAGATTAATGAGGGGTCATTAATTTGTGCTGAATACTGGGAGTGGAGTAAAGTGTGAAAGTCAAAATGAAGTCGACTCTCCAAAAACAGAGGAGAGTGGTACATGGGTGGAGTTTTTTTCTTTGATACATAAAGAGATTACTTCATAAATGCCTGAAATAACAGGTCAGTATTACACAAAATTATTTCTATTACACACATTTGTGATTGTTAACAAATTTCACTATTGCTGAAATGACAAAGTAGGCTCTGAAATGATGACATCTGAACTTGAAGGAAGGGAAGCTACTGATTATCATTAATCTGTCATAATCAACTGGTTGAAGGAAAGCAGAGAGGGCATTTCAGTAAATAGCCAGCCGCCATCAAACCTCAGACCCTCAGCTTTCAGCCACTCACACCAACAGCCAACGCCAGCATGCTTCCCCACATCTGCAAACTATGTGAACTTTATCACTATTTTCATCTGCTTCATCCTTATTGCTTTATTTTAGTCTTACATTATAATGTTTGCATTTGTATTGTATTAAAATGTCTCTGATTGTAATTCTTTAGGCCTCATGCTTCTGTTTAATCATAAAAGCCAAGCCAAGGACAGGGGTTGCATTACAAAGCAATGTTAATTGCATGCATCTCTGTGAAATACATCAATGAAATTAAACACACACCATAAGTGTGTTATTGTTACTCTGAGAACGTTAGGGAGCTAATGTTGAGAGGGGTCTAGCTGCAGACCGTACATCTCTGATGGCCACCCTCACAGACCATTCATCTTATCATATCAGAACAGAAATACACACTAAAACTCTAGAAATAAAATCAGCTTAAATTTCCATTTAGGGTAAGGGCAAGTGTTGAAGGTACAGTGTGTAATAGTTAGCCTAGAAGCATTAAGCAGTACAAACTTGGTTAAAATAAAATGTAAAAGTCAGTCTATCTAAGTGAGTGTTTAATCACCTAAATACATTTTTTTTAATCAATTCAAAATAATCCTTTTAATCATAAATTGGGAGGGTCTCCTCCAAGGATGCCACCATATTGGATTTTGCATTTTACATGTTTCTATGGTATCACAGAAGGAACCAAATAACAGATATACATTTTATTCTTTTACTAAATTAGCTGCCACAGTTTCTACCAAGGAAATGAGCATCAAAGCCTAGACTTCACTGTTAGATGTTGCTGATATTTGCAAATTTACACACTGCACCTTTAAGGTCATGGTTAGGATTACAAAAGTTAAAAGTTAAAAACCTGACCTACAAATCTGATTTCAAAATGCTAAATAAAGCAGAGTAAACTGTCTACTGACAGGAAAAAAGCTTGTCCTCCCATGAAAACATTCTAACATAGTTTAAGAAGCTCCGTTAGCTTCATAAGCTATGAAGCTAACGGAGCTACATAGATAACATAGCTACAGCTAAACTCAAAAAGCAGCTACATTTACTATGTATATGTTATCTACCTAGCTTTAGCTACAGTTGCTAAAGCTCATGTTGCTAAAGCTAACTTAGCTACATTGGCTTATGTAGTAACATTAATTACATAACCAGCATAGCTATGTTAGCTTAAAGTAAAGTTAACACAGCTAAAAGCGAGCAAGTAAATATATCTAAAACAGGTCAATACATAATTAAATCCAGATTACACCTCTGATCTTTTCTCTGTTTTATTTATGAAATCTTGATTTGTGTGTAATGTTTTATATGTGGTTATTTCAGGGGTGTAGCTGCAAGACTTTGTTTATGAATAAAGTAGAATTTCTTCCAAAAAAATCTTTTTTGTACAGTAACCAAATTTTTGAAAAGCAATTTTTAAAATAAAATTCATTATAATTATTATTATTATTATAAAACTGGAAGTATGCTGTACCAGCAAATTAAAATATGATATATTTAGGATCTCAGATGAACGGTCTGCAGCTAGACTGTCTTGGCTGATGTCTTAAAACACCACTGTGCAACTGCCTTAGAGCACTGCTAGCATAACAGTAAATTATGTGTAAATGCCTTGTATCTTTACAAAAAAGTAAAAGATCTAAAGACTTATTAAATCAATGCTTTTAAAGCTCCTTTGAGAGACTTTAATTTTGTGTTTATTATGGCACCCCCTGTGGAGAACTTCTGTTTGTTAATTTTGTCCTGTTCAAAATTCATATCTAAGTTCATATCTAAGTTGTATTTTTATTACAGTTCCTATCCTGCTTCTTTGAACAGTGTAACTGATCAAAGTATTTGCTGTATTGCCTTAAAAAGACTGCTTCAGCAAAATGTACTTTTATTTTCTGTATGACAGAAACCCTGCAAAGGATTTACTACCATCATAAAAAACATACTAGGATAATGAACCTAGTCATCAACTGTTTGCTTTACTAGGTCATTGAGATGTCTAAGAATCAAGTTCAGTCCATTATATAACCCACTAAAAATTCCTCGCAGGAATTTTAAATATCTTTACCTATTGCATGTCATTGGCAGATAAATGGTTAATAGATTAAACCCTTAGCACCGGTATTTACCTAAAAAATTTAGATATTTGTCAGTATATTGTAGCAATAAAAAAAGTTTAAAGACATTCACCATTTAATTGTATTTAGATATTTTTAAGAGATCACTTTCTAATACTACACCATGTGTATGTTGAGCAGCTGCTCTTACGCTGGTGAGGAAAAGGTGAATAAAAAAGATGAAAAAAGTAGACAGGACAGTGAGAGCAAGATTTGAGGACAGGTGAGAGACTGTGAAGCTGGAGTGAAGGATGTTAGAAGAGGAAAACAGACTACAGTCAACAGAGGATTTTGGGGGGTTAGGAGAGGGGGGATCAGAGCAACAGGCATTCACTCTGTCACCACGGGAAACAGGAAGTAAAAACGCACAGCAACCCACAAGCCCAAAAGCAGAGAAGCGCATACCTTTAGCTTGGAATGAAACTCACGAGATTTCCTTCTGGCAAGAACCTGAATGTGACTAGACACCTGCAGGGTAGGGGAGGGGAGGAAAACAAAGGAAGAGCCTGTAACCATGGCAATGAAAAGCCCCCTGCAACTGGGCAAAGCCAGACGTACCTTAATGGCAGCTTGGATTTCTCGAACTTTCTTTCTTGCTAAGACCTGTATGTGACTAGACACCTCCATTCAAAGAAAGAGAAAATGGAAAATAAAAAAACAAGAACAACCCAAAAAATTATGATGTCGGTAATTAATTTCTTAGTTAAAAAAACACTTGAATGTGAAAATGTGCAGAGAAAAAGCAACTTAAAACCTCACACTAAGCTAACAGCCAATCATGCGCTTTGCTGTGTGCAGTCGTCATGTAAGTGAACTGATTAAGGAGGATGCAGGCCCCTTTAGCTCACATTAAGAGCACCCAGATGTGATCTGCTGTGTGCTGAATCACAATCGGCTGGTCTTGTATTCTTCCGGGAGCCGGGCGAGGCATTTCACCAGCCAAGTTTATCTCTGACGTTCACACAGTTAACGTTATTTAATAATTCTCACTTGAAACATTTAGAAGTATCAAAACAGAGGCAGTTTGAATGAGAAGTATTGTGGAGAAGGGAGGGTAAAATGCTTCGTATCTTCTCTCTGACTCTAATCACATGAGTAATGCTGACAGTGCTGGGTTTTCAATGCAGTGTAACATTTATGATATTCAAATATTTTTTCCTGTTGATGCATAAACTCAAGTTGGAAAGTTATATAGGCATTACAAAATGGAAATGTATCTTTTTTAAAACAAATCAACAATTTCCATTGTATTTCAATGCAAAGATCCAGAAAAAGTAATTCAAACAACTCAAATTTGATGTTTTTTTGTGTTGATAAAGACTTAAATTCAGTGTTGTGGGCCATTGATTGAATAAAACAAAAATTTAAAGATGCTGCTTTTGGTTCTGGAAACTTATACCTAGAATTATTCAAGATTTCAAGCATTTTTGAAGACAAAGAGTAAAGAAAATCATCTTTTGACCAACTGTTTTTGAATATAATGTGGACATTTATCATATTTTTTTTTGCAAATCATTCTTTTTTAAACATATTTTCTTGCAAATAAATCTAGAAAAAAATATTGTTAAAACTAATTTTTTGTGTGTTGATATAATTCTTAAACCACTACATCATGGGCTGCTGATTAAACCTGAAATAATTCAAAATTTCTAACATTTTAAAGACAAAGAATACAGGAAAAAATCTTCTGACTGTTTGTGAAAACAAGAGCCGCCAAAGCCTATTTCTGCCTGAATGAAGTGTCAACTCTTTAATGCTTGTACAGAAAAAAGAACGTGTTATATAGACTCATGACGTACTGTCTGTTGAAATCTAAAGATGTTAAATTTATTTTTATTAAACATTCTGAAAACCAGTTAGGAAAAGAGTTAAAAAATTCAAAATACTTAAATGCTGCTTTATATTTTTTTCATCCTACTATTTAAGTTGTAAAACAAAGCATCCCTTATTTTCATCCTTTAAAGAACAGCACAGTGAGGAGAGAGATCGAGAAAAAACAGTCTCTCTGGTCCAGACTGATCAATTCACACACACTGATCAGATGTTATTCTGCAGATACCAGCTTGTTTATCACGGTCATGCAAGTCAGTGGTCATACAGGGAATTTCCTGTTTAGGAGCATGGTCAGTCAGTGTGTCACTGAAGCATCATCAGAGTGTACACTTCAACATGACAATCCCCAATATCCTTTCATTTATCTAAATACTATGATAACAACTTTTGGAAAATGGAACAGAAAGACTGAAAGGCTTAAAATTCTGTTGGGTTTTCCTTCATTATCATGACATGACAGCACAGGCTAATAAATACATCACAGTTTGAGCCTGAAATCTGACTCCAGCTCTGTTGTGAGAGTTATACTGGAGAAAACAGGATGCACTCTTCAACACTGACTGCAGCAGATACTCGCTTTGATCAGAGGAGGAACCGATCTATTAGAGCCTCCACCTTCCTTTTAATCAATGCTTTTACTCTGACCAAGGGCACGGCCTCCAGGATTTACTTATGATGAAGAATACTCGAACCGCCAAGCTACATTAAACTTCTGTATCTACTGTAGAAAATGAATCTATTTAGAAATTATTCACATTTAATATTTAAGACTTTAAAGCATATAAAGACAAATCTACTGTGGGTACAGTATTTGTGCACGTATAAGTGCAAGGAAGAGTGACAGTTTAAGAAATGTTAGACTCATCGGGGGTTTTTCTTTCATTGTCTCTTACAGAAAAAACGCAAATACCCATGAAACTGACATCTTGACTCTCGTCTTACCTGCTTACGAGTCCTCGTCTTTCCAGTCCGTAGCTTGATGTATCTGGCAATCAGCTCATTTCGACCTAACGAAAATAGAAAGAGGAGAAATTTCTTAAAATATTCTCTAACATGAAAAAATTTGAGACATTCAGAATATCAGGAGAGGAATGGATATTTCTAAGTTGAAGACTATGAAACTGTTTTAAGGTGTCAAAATGATGAAAACTGTGAAGGCTTTTAAAAAAGATAAGAGAGGTGGGGCGCGCCGGTAGTCGAGTGGTCAAGGCGCACACCATGTACGCAGGCGACCAGGGTTCGAGTCTGACCCGTGGCACTATTTCCTGCATGTCCCTCCCCGCTCTCTTCCCTGTTTCCGACTCTATCCACTGCCCTATCAAATAAAGGACAGAAAGAAATCTTTAAAAAAAAAAAAAGATAAGAGAGGCTGTGCTTGTAAAATCACTCATCAAGCTGTTTATATCTTTTTATATTTTATTTAAATTTAAGCATGGTTAAATCTTCACCAACTGAAAATAAAATTTTGAATATTAATTATTTTTCTGGATAACTGTGAGACTGTTTTTTTATGTTTTTCCTTGTGGCAATATATTTATTCAAAATGCTTCCCAGGCTAACGTCTCAAAACAACACATTCAGCTCTAAACAGTAAGATCTATAATCATATTTTAAGTGCATGCAAATCAGAAGTTACATGGACATCTCTTAAACACTCCAGACCCAGTCTGTTTGTGAAAACAACTAGCGACATTAGCATGAAAAAACTCACAGCAGCTCAGCCTTTCAAATTAATCTAATTCAGGCTCATTCTCTTCAAAGGCGATGGCGCTTTGAAAGGAAACAGACCTGGCTGTTCATACTATTACACAAGATAATGGCAACGGAATATATTGGGTTTAAAACAGTGCAGCTCTGACTAAATTATAATTAAAGCATAGCTTTGTACAGTTTTCCAATTAACAACAGCTCTAAACATTCTTCCGCCCGCAGCTCGGCTCTAATTGCTGCAGCAATGCACATGACCCCTGCTTAGCCCTTTCATATGGTAATAACATGCCGCTAACCAAAACTATTACACAAATTATAGGTAAGGAGGCACTCTAATTATGTGTCCAGCTGTAGCCAACCAATGCCATGGATCTGCTCAACTCCTCTATGAAATGAGCCAAACCTTAACACAATGAAACATTTTTCTACATTCACCTCATTATCAATCAAAGGTCTCACTTTTGTAAGATCACAATTGGACTGCAGTGTATTTGCTAATCAGCTGTCTCTTAGGTAATCAACAGAAAATGCTTTCTCTATCAGAGGAAAAAGACACATCTTGGAGGTTTAAAGGACAGGGGTAAAGGAGACATGCTGTAAAACCTATAGAGAGGAACACTGATATATGTTTGGTTTATCTGCTGTTTTTTGTTTAATGAGAACATGGGAGAGCTGGTGCCACGATTCATATTTATGGCTCTAGTGTGCTGTTCAACTGTCAGTAATATGAAAGGAAGGGTTATTTACCATGTCTTTAATTATCTTCATATGAGAGCCAAAAAAACAAAAAAACAAAAAAAAAAACAACAAACCACCATAAAACTATTGGGCCAATTACATTTCAGATTCAAATATTTCAGATTCTAACTTCAGAGTACAAAATTATTATTTTATGTTAAAAATGATTTTATGCAAATGTTGTCAGTAATGTTAAAGATTAACTGCTTAAAAAATAGATTGAATTGTTTGCTTTCTTTCTCTCTGTAAGTTAAGGCCTGTGGCCACAGCTGGTGCTTTTAGCACCATAATCTCTCATTTTCAACACAAACCAATGTAATCCAGTGTTTGTGGCACTTAGCACCCTACCTTTTACCCTGTGAAGCACTTTGGTTGACCCTGGTTGTTTTAAATGTGATATATAAATAAAGATGACTTGACTTGACAAGGTGCTAAACGTGCCGTCAGCGCCAGCTGTTTTTATCACTGCTCTCTCTGAGCTCTCAACAGTTCAATTTATAGAAAATCACAGCACTCAATTTCACTTCTCCTTCACGTAACAATCAAAATTCAAGAGGGGGCAGGACTTAATATACCAACTTCATCAGAAAGCAATGGAAGAGTAACTGATCTGACTGGCTGACTGATTAGCTGCTGATAATGCCAGGAAAGGATTCCTTTAAAGATGCAGTGTGTAATATTGATCTAGTAGCATTTAGCAGAACAAACTTGGTAAAAATGACACATAACATATGAACAGGCTTATCTGAATGAGTGTTTAATCTCCTTATGCTTAAAATTGTTGTATTTTAAATAACACAAAATAAGCCTTTTATTTGTACAGAACAAGGGGCCCCTCCACAGAGTCTGCCATCTTGGATTTTTTTTCCTCTTGCATATTTCTACAGTACCACAGAGGGGAGCAAATAACAGAAACCCCCATCTTTTGTCACAGCAGCAATTTGCAACCCAGTCTCCTCAAAGAGTCACTGCGATTGGCTCATTATATGTATCTAATCCTGATTGGTTTTTGATTCAGACTTAGAATACAAAGCAGAGCACTCACAGATTCAATCCTGACACTCATTTTGTCCAGGGATGATTTAAATTGAAGTTTGATCAAAATGTGTTATTTAGTGAAATTTGTTATTTACTGTAGCTTTACTTCATTTAAAAACTGTTTAAATAAACAGAATGATTTTGTTTAAAAAAAAAAGTGTACTTTTTTATTGTAAGAAAATAGTTTAAACTGGCTTGAGACAAACCAATCTTTCCTTCTATGATAAACTTTATTTTGTGTTGATTTTGGCGCCCCCTGTGGACAAAAATACCTCTTCTCTTTTTGATACATGTAAGATTCTTTTGATTTTTTTAACATTCAAATTTTAGAATCACTGAGAATCTCTGTCGCTGATATGAAAAAAAATGTTTAAAGGCAAACAAATGTTTAAATAATCATTCTTCCTCCTCATGTTTGGCTTTGCTCCTTTAGTTTATATAAAGATATCACTTAAAATATCAGTCTGTTTTATGACAAGCTTAAAGCTCTTCACTGGAGGTTTAAATTCTTTATTTCTGCCGAGTCAAAGTCTAATCAAGTATTATGTTGTCTCAGTACTATTACAGCTCAAAGTTTGATTCCAAGTCTTCATTAAAGCTCTGAAAGTCTAAACAAACTATATAACAATCTATAAACTTGTCAACATGAGATCTTTGATACTTGCAGCACCTGGCTTTGTGCCACACCTGCACCCTTTGTTGTTCCTCTAAAAGGAATGGGCGGAGGGCTGGGCTCTGGCACTGAGCAGGAGTTTGTTAAAGGTTGACCCCGAAACTCTTTTCACACTGAACGCTCAGGCGAGGCCGGCCTGAGTGAACCCAGTCACATGACCTTGCGGGACAAATAAACAACATCTGTGGATTTACACCTGCAGCCTGTCTGAGCAGTAAACTTTACATCATGAAGAGTGGAGCTGCAGCAGTTTCAATAATTCACACATAAACAGAACATGACAATACAGGCATTCATGTAAACTCCTGATTCCCAGATCAAAGCACACAAACGGTCAGCTGAAAGCTTGCTTACTGTTGAATTATTCATCCTTTACACCAGGCTGGAAAAAACCCGTCCGAGTCCAGGACAACCATCAGGCTTTTTTCCCTGCTGAACAATTGTTGACAAAAACTGTAAAGGCCCATTCAGGAAATGCTACAATGCTTTCTACCACCTGAAATGTAAAAGTTATCTGTGACACAGAGACTTTCTGTTACCAGCCACACTTTAAAAAATGTTGTTGATAAGAGTCGGCCACACTGTGAACATGTGAAAACTGTTAGCATCTTACAGTATGTTTGTCTTTAGGACATTTGGCTTTCTACTGTCCTGACTGATGGAAGTGAAGACAAGCCACCACACTCACATATGCTGAGAATACTGAGCTTGTTAAGGAAAAAGGACTGTGCAGTAGTCTGATTTTATCTGGCTGTAACCTGAATGATGATGTTACTAGGAGTTTACCTTTCCAATATTAACCAATAACTGGATAATACTCACATTAGTATACGTAGCATTTATAGTATTTATGTCAGCTGTTGTAAACAGTATAATTTGCAGCAGACCATTAATGCAAAAGTAAGACAACAAAGAAGCCGCAGCAACATTAGTAATCCTGTGTCTTATCAGTGGTATGGAAATACTTCAAGTTTGTGAGTGAAAACAGTCCAACAGCCACTTGCAGCATCTGTCACGACTGTTTCGCAAGGCAGAAGCAGCAGGGCTGCGTTAAATACTACTAACTTGTCCCGACATCTCCAAACTAAACATGGAACTGAGGTTATTTGAATTCACTTTTCTAATACATGTTTTTTGACTGCTCAGGTCAAGCTGTTTTTACCACGTTACCACTCTGAGTAGAAATTTGATGTCATGTGTTTCACAACAATGCTAACTGTACTAAGTTAAATGGAATACGCTTGAGACATCTAGTAGTTATTAGGTTGACTTTAATTGTTTTTGTAAGCAAAAACCATTGAAACTCTAATCTTGGCAAATATGAGAATCAGATGGGATTCGGAATCTCTAGATATTCAATATTAAAAAGAAATTGTAATCAAGATTGGAGCCCCAAAATGTTGAACCTAAATATTTTTGTTAGTAGGATGTTCACTGTTTACCTCTCATCATCTGCTGATACTCTCATTTCTTTCCCCTCTCTCTCTCTGTCATCATCTACTACTGCTGGTTCTCCAAGCTGTGCAGCTGTCCGTCTGAATGGAGTGTGTAAACAATAAAACTATGGCACCTACGTGTTACTTCAGGGTCTAGGGGACTCTTAAGGCTGGTTTTAATTCTGATGTACATAGTTTCATAAACTTTATCCTGTCTTGGTGTAGCAGTAAGGCAGTCACTTTGAATACTGCCTAAAGAATAAA
This sequence comes from Cheilinus undulatus, assembly GCF_018320785.1. Lineage (NCBI taxonomy): Eukaryota > Metazoa > Chordata > Actinopteri > Labriformes > Labridae > Cheilinus > Cheilinus undulatus. The sequence continues at coordinate 35,566,458 of NC_054865.1, read as the reverse complement.
AAGCCATTTTATCAGTCAGGAGAGCAAACAGCAAAAATATTAAATGCTATTTGTAGGAAATGTTTTAGATTACATTTAGAGATCAAGTCCCTGCTGTAGATCTCTCTTCTTGAGAGTTGGTCTCATGCTCAGTCTAGCTTTCCATTGGCAGCATTCTCAAATAGGCCTCTTTTGTAAAAATGTTTCCCTGAATTAGTTTTCCTGGACATCAGAGCTAAAACTAAGTCTAACCCGAGCCCTGCAGATGTAGCCATCCTAGAAAGGGCTAAGAAAATGAACTTTTTGTAGGGAGTTCCTGTCACTCAAAGCAGCAGAAAAAAGGATTAAATATTTATAGTGTGACCCCTGAGTAGATTTGTGCTGTTAAGCAGCTGGAGGAGTCCTCCACCTGACCACAGTGAACTCTCCTCTGAATCTCAATGACTTTAAAGGATGTGGGACATATGAATGGCACTCCAGCAGTAGCAGCCCCACAAAGACGGGGTGGCCCAACTTTCCCTAGACCATCCTGAGTAGACTCCTCATTCAGTCTGAAATCCAATTTGGCCCTCAGCAGCCTTTCTCTGAGGAACCTGGGAAAGGCTGTCTCTGTGTGAACAACAATGAAGAGAACTGTCACAGTGCATTGTGGACCAACCTCAGAGATACCACACCCAGAAAGACTCCCACTAACTTCCCTCCCAAAGGTCCACTGGTGTAAAAATTGTCTTCCTTCGAAATAAATTTTGCAACCAAAATAAAACAAAGAGACAGATCTTGATGTGACTGTCAAAAATAAAGATTATTAAGTCCTTTTGTACAGAAAAAGACAAATGTAATCCATTTTCAAATCTTATTTCCAAAATAGAGCTCCAATGATGGTAAGCATGTAGTAAACATGACAGGGAAGTCAACACTGGAGATTCCATGACTTTTTAACTCTACATTTGTATAACTGAGCATTGTTTGTCATAATTAAAGCAGAATTATATGCAAACACAAATGCTTCACCAGCACAAATGCACATGTGTAACATAAACACTGAGGCTAATTTAACTAATGGCATATTAAACTATTTAACCAGCCTTCTTTCACCCTCTGAGCAGAAGCACAATACTTTACTGCTCAGCTCGAGCTTTTTTTCCCCTTTTATAAAAGCATCCATTTCCTGTAACAGCACTTTTTTCTAATGCAGGCACAACCACAGTCACATCTGGCCCAGCACTCTGCCATGAGACGGCGCTGGGCCTGGCCCAGTATCAGTCGGCAGATTGCCTGCATGTGTGTGGTTGTGCGTCTGTGCAGGCCCTGAGAGGGCAGCCTCACAGAACAGAGAGTACACATGTGCTGCAGCCCAGACTGTCAGGACACATCGATCATAAACCCTTCATTTAATGCTGTTTTTAATCAAAACTTAATATAGCTGCCTTTCCTTTCTTGATCCTCTGAATATCTTATGTAAATCTTTTTTTAAACTCCAGATTCAGGTTTAAGATGTCCACAGCTATTTAGGAAAGTGGTTTGTGGAAATAACAATATATCAGTCTGTCAGACACAGTAATGACTTCAGTGATAACACATGCAATGTTAGTAAGGCATTACAGAGTAATCCAAAGACGATTCAGATTACATTTTGATGGAACTACTTACATGGTTATTTGTCCTAAAAGTAATTTGATCCTGACAAAGAGCTTTGCTCCCCTTTCATTCTCCCCAAACATTCTGCTTACATGAAAAAATTCCAATGCAGCCAGTGTTGCTTACATAGCTCCTTAAGCTGCGGGAGCTATTAATGTAACGTAGCTACATAGCTAACGGAGCTACACAGCTAAAGCTAAGCTCACAAAGCAGCTATGCAAGCAACATGCGTACATTATCTACCTAGCTAAGTTAGCTGTAGCTACATTTTCTAAAGCTCATGTTGCTAAAGCTAACATAGCTACATTGGCTTATGTATTATTTACGTAGCCAACGTATGGTTTATATACATTCAACTGCATCATCAGGCTGCAACCTAACAAAACTGAAAAAAGTGAAGGGGGTCTTAATTTGTGCTGAGCAGGGGATGGACTTGTACTTTTGGGGAACTTTTCAAAGCCCTACTTTTACTTAAGTTAATTTTGGGGAGGTATTCAAGGTATTGTACTTCATTACATTTTAAAAAGGCATCAAGTACTGAATATAAGAAAATAGACACAAAAAACCCTGATTTCAAATTCTATAACATTTTAATGGACCTTTTTTGAATATTACAAGAAAAAAAATACCAGTCTGCAAAAAAATGATTTTTTTGGTTTTCTCTTTTTTATACAATGCAGATCTAGTATTTTTGACTTGTGTTTGATCAAAGAATCATTTTGAAGATGTTACCTTGACATCTGAGAATTTATATTAAAAAAAGGGTTTTACTGCTATTTGGTGTCAAATTAATCAATCCACTTCTCAAATAAAAGAATGAGAAATGAATAAATTGATAGTTCAAGGTAGCAATTATTGAATCGCTTTAAACCTTCACAAGGAGCATGTCTCTAACTTTATAAAAATTGATCTAGTCTCTTGTATAACCCCTCTCTTTTCCATCTTCTTTTTTAAAGTTACGTTGACAGGAGACCAGCATGTGTTTGTGTAGGTGTGTGTGTGCACACGTGCATGTGGTGAGCCAACACAATGGCCCTGCTTTCCTGTCATCCGTGATAGATGACTCAAGGGTCTCAGGCAAACATTAGCATCACAAAAGGGTAAACCAACAATATGAAGGCATTCGTCCCAGGTTTTGAGAATAGCAGGCAGGGGCAGGAAGCCTTTGTACTTGTAATATCAATGGGAGACCATCGCCTGCCAAGTGGAGGAGAACCTGTGACTTGTGGCTTGGAAGAAAACTGACAGTGTTGCTTTTTGGAGGGAAAGCACCATGCTATCACTTTAGCATTATGTAAGCTCTGGCTGAGAGGCAAAAGGCCATGAAGACGACTAGTTTACTGCGTGACGAATAATTTCAAAGGAATAAATCATGCAGGACTGCAGGGTGGGAACACAATGTCAGTTATGTAGGCTTAAACAATTGCATCTAAATATAAAAAACCCTCAGCTGGTCCAGAGACTGCAGGTGTTTCCCGTGTTATAACAGCTATAGTGTTTGTAATTTTCTCTCTGCTAAACTACTGAGTGCTCAAACTTCTTCGGAAGTGAAATCTTGTGTGGAAATGAGAAGATAATGTCTCCTCATCTTAACTTCTAACTCCAGTCCACCATCTGCTTATTAAAAAATGCTTTAACATCCTGTATTGTTGGAGCCTTGCACTGAAAGCGTGGGTCCATATAAAAAGACTTCAAGGCCAGACGTTGTATGCGTGACACCACAGTGATCATACACACTAAAGCTATTCTCTGAGACACAATGGAAATCCCTCCCTGCTTCACACGCATACACATAAACCACCCAAGTGCCTGCAGGCTAAACAGAAAGTTCCATACTGTATAGCTTCTCCTTAAATTGTTTCTGTATTTATGTATTATGTGTGTTTTAGCCCCAAAAAATAACCAGGGAGTATAATACACATGTATAAATAGAACTGTATATTTCTGTAGCATGTGTTGTAGGGTGTTTTTGTGCATGTGTTGTAGCCTTTGACACTTGTTTGATCTAGTTAAGGGATATTATTATGGTACAGTCTTTTTAATGTCTCATAAAATTCTCACAGGCTCTTTAGTTCTGCTCTTGCATGTACATGGGTGTTCCTCCCATATCCACAGGAAACAACTCTATTCAGGCCTCATTTAAAAAGAGTAACAGAGACACAGAATAAGCAGGCCTACAATTAAGAGTAGTTTATTTTTCAGAAGGCTGAGAATTTATGAACAAATGATGGCTAGCAGAGGACAAGACGATCAGTGAGGTTCTTTAGGGTTTTCTGTGCCTCATTTTCCAAACTTTGACATAAAACATCCACATGCTGCCATCTGAAACGTGTTTTAACTTGAAGCTTAGTATTTTATTCATTGTGATGAGTCCTTTAATTTGGACAGTGAGCAATGGTTTTCTCTATAACAAGAAGTTTTAGCTCATTTGCATTAGATATAAAAGAGAAAAAAATCTGATCAGAGGCACCAAAAAGTTTCAATTAAAATGTAGAAAATAGCTCCTGGGATCAAATTCTGGTTTGAGTCGTTTTTGTCGACCCCTTCGGACAAAGCAGTTTTAGTTGATTTTGTCCTGCAAATTTCTAAGTGATTTTTAATGTAATTTAATTTTTTTAACACAGAAATATGACTGTTTTTTTAACCTGTCACATGGGCTGTTAAAAAGAAACATAATTGAGGATATAGAGTGCTTAATAAATTTATTAGACCACCTGTCATATTTGTCTCAAAGACCATCCAGCATCATGAAGTGCTTTAATGTGTACCCTTTCATTTTCAGTGAGCTCTCCATGTTTTACCATTTTGGACAGGAATGAGGAATTTCAAACTGAATTCAGCCAAATTTGAGCCGGCTCACTGGGCTTCTCTGAAAAGTCAGAAATTAATCAAGCATAACATTCAACCACTAAAACTCATTTTTCTGTTCAGGAATGCAAGTAAATAACTATAATTTGACATATTAATCAAGAAATACTATTTTACTATTTTTTCAGTTTTTTGTAAATCAGTTAATTTGAAAATTCATGGATAACAATAACAATTATATTTTAGCATTAAAAATATCATTTGGGTTAAAGAGCTTCTACATATTGGTGTATTAACCATTGTAGAAACATAAAAAATGATTTAGGTAATTACCAATGCTGTTAATTTAGGGCAGCTGTGGCATAAACCTTACTTTGGTTAGGGTTAGGGTGGTCTAATAAATTTGTTAAGCACTGTATAAACAGATGTTTCTGCTACAGGAAGTTAATCATTTCTTCAGATGCCAACTCCACAGCAGCAGTTTAAAGGCTTTTGCACATCCAAGATGAAATGTGAGCAATTTAGAGGTGAATTTTGACATGCCCTTTCTATGCACATCAGTAGCAAATAAATAATGCATATTTTAAAAAAATTTGTGTTGCGAAAGTCTGTAGTGTGGTTTTATAAGCACTTTGTAAACCCATGTTTTTAAAAGTGCTATACAAATAAAGTTATTATTATTATTATTATTATTATTATTATTATTATTATTATTATTAATATCCTCTGGTAAACTGAGATACATTTACCCAGTACAATACATGAGGTTTCCGCCTTTCTCTCCTCCAGTCCACGCATGACAGCAATGGTACACACAGGTAGAAGGTCAGTGCCGTTTAGTTAGGGCCCAAGCACCAAGGCTGTGAAGGACCCTATTGAAATCCTTAGGATTATTTTTCTGTTACACAAGTTTTTTTCAGATTTGAAGTAATTAACATATATGAAAAAAGTCTTGAATCTCAGTACGTGCATGGGGCCTGGTGAAAAAAAAAAAAAAATCCTAAAAAAGCATTTGGTGTGCAAGAAACTTTAAGGACTACAAACATCAGACGTATTATTTGTGCAAATGATACACACCAATTTTTTTTTTTCAAGCACGTTGTGAGTCCAGCAACATAATGGGTGAAATTGCAGCAACTATTTTTTAAAAAAAGTGGTCGGTTTTTCAGAGTTTTACTCTGGACAAGCACACATCAAGTACGCTCAGGTCAGGTATGGTAGCATTTGCCAGTTTGGCACTTCACTGCATCAACCATGGTCCGACATTGCTCTGGCCTCCTGATGGCCAACGCCAGGCCCATGCCCCATCTCTCCAGGTATCCTCCGAGCTGCCCCCTCCATGACTCACATAGCCACCCCTGGTGTCTGGACCAGCCCACCAGGTCCTGGGCACTCAGTATGAGGTGAGCTGGATCAGGACCAGGAAAGCAGGCCAGGTTCCCGTAAAAAAGCGGCTGCCATTCCCATCCCTGCTCTCCTGAGCACATCTGTATTAGAGACATGGACTTTCCAATCATACTTAAAGTATACTGGTCTCAAAGGAGACAAGACATCACCTCTGGTCATCAGTCTAACATTCAGGCCTCACAAGAGTAAAGCAAGACCGGACCACACATCTAACCAATCAAAACACTGGCTGATGCCTATGGTAGAAGACTTGTAAGGAAGACAGAGGAACAAAGATGTCCTCCTCTTCAACATTGCATGATGCTTGTCCCCTATTTCACATTTGTTTGTGGCCAGTTGTTTGTTTTTAATCGGATATTGTATATCCTAGACTGAAACAGGCAGGCAAAGTAGGGAGAGGTGCATATGTGAACAGAAAAAGACTAGTTTTTTTCACACACACACCCTCCAATTTTGGTGTTGTATCGGGGTGAGCAAGTATTGGGACTTATCTTTATTTTCTGTTCACTGGTATCCTCTTGTCTGCTATTTTGTTCATAATGGGAAGGTGTCAAACTGCAGAATGCATTGATTAGTCAAAAATGATCACAATAGCATTGTACAGCTGACTCTGTTGCTTCCTCCACCTTTTCCACAATGTTTTTTTTTTTTTTTTACATCAACTAAGGAAGATGTAGTAGGAAAATGATCTGGAATGCATGTGTGAAATTGCTTCATTTGGTTTGTCTGTCATCACTCTTTCCTTTCTGATAACCTCTTCCACCTAAGAAAAGTTGAATCCTCTTGTTAATATGTTTACATTTTATATTATTTATGCACAAACATTAAATGTGCATGTAAACATGTGGATGGAAACCCTTGCGGTGAGTAGGAGCCCCAGGTTTAAATATCCAGCTAAAGCTAAATGAAGTTCTCTATATAATGCAGTGTGCAGCCGTAATTAACAGCTCTTTATAAATCCATTTTTCTCTAGACACTGAGGAAATCAATACTTAACTTGAAATGACCTTATTGAGCTGGATAAAAGGCTTTATTACAGGGGCTGGGTCAGGAGCGGTTGAGCTAATGTGTTAGTTGAACAGTGGGGGATTAAAGGTGAGGTGTTCTCTGAAAATCTTACAAGACATCACAAAGCAGTAGGTCACTAACCTGAGCCTTCCTGGAGACACTGAGAGGATTACAGCAGCCAACCTCTGCTGAACTGTGCATGTATTCAGACAGGGCTGAAGGAGGCAAAGACAGCCTCTTTATCACTCAGCAGGTCCAGCCTTTTCTATTTCCTCTCTCTCTGCTCGAACTGAAACCCGCGAGTCCCAACTCAGTGCAATAAACTCACAGGGGACCAATTTGCACAGGCAGCCCTTGTCTGAATCACTCTATCAATTAGGAGCCACTGTGTTTATCATCACATACATTATTGTAGAAGCAGGCCTGGTCATTGTGCTGAGGTGTGCCTCTCAGGAGAGGGAAAGGGATGAAATGAACGACCAAGGAGGGAAGCCACAGTTGGACAGGCTTCTGGACTAATCTGAAAGGACGGCTGTAATTATGAGTCTCCTGAGGAACCGGCTGTGTGGCAGGTCCAATGTGTGAACACGGCACTAACAGTCAGCAAGGTGCACCCTGTGCACACGCTTCAAGCTCCTTTCAACAACATCAAAGTAAGACACTGAGTCAAATCAATATTTTCAATCTCTGAGGATCAATTCAGCAGGTGAGTACAAAGAAAGACGTGCTGGCTATGACTAATATGAATAAATGAAGTCAAACTTTGGTGTCATGATGGGCTCTTTTGGTTCATGATAGACTCATGTAAAGGTGACCAGAAGGAGCTTTGACTCAAAGTTGTTTTTGAATCAAAGCTAAGGAAGAGGAAAGTTCCTTAAGTATTCATAATTAGTGTAAAAACACCTAAAAATCATGACAAATATATGCACCTTATATATCCAGTGTTCCCCCTAGGCTTACAGCCTAAGGGGGAGACATAGACACAAACACTTACAGAAATCATGGTGTTCAAAAGAAAAAGAAAAAAAAAAGTTTAAAAGACAAAAAGGTTGTCTGCCAGTTTATTGATCCCAGATGAATGAATTTTAAAATTAAAAATGATCATCAGGTGGGAATGGGCCGCTCAGTCTGTATAGGAGCCGAGCTGATCCCCTCACACCTGTGAGGGACCATGCATATTTCTGCCTGCTGTGGTGAGAGGACCAGGAGGGAGCTGGTGGGGACATGAGCTCAACTGTCGCTAATTTTAACCACGTTTCCCACCGGTTTGTCAGTTTGGTTGTTCAGCGTGATATACAGTGGATTGCAGTGTGTTCCTGCATTACAAGTGTCAGACTTGTTTTGACAATTTAATGAATTACACACAATTGCTGAAGTCTTGCGCTTCAGCGCTCATCTAACTACCTCGGACGTAAAACAAGCGAGGCATCAGTTCATACACAACTTTAGAGGATAAGTCAGTTGAATTAGAAAACTCTCCCTCATGATACTGAGTCAAAGCATCCCAGCACACATGTGACCGCAGCTCTGATGAGGGAAGGAGGAGGCGGGGCTCTCTGCTCAGTGAGCTTGCTCAGCTCTGGTTATAAAGTCAGACAGAACAAGCAAAAAACCAGGACTCAGAAATTACATGCATTCTAGATGAATAACACAGGGATTTTTAGTTTGTTTAATAAAGGGACTAGGTATAACCCTCCTCTATGGGAAAGGTATCATTAAATGACTTCTTTTGTGATCTGGTGCTATATAGAAAATACAGTTAAATGAAGATTAACTCGACCTTCAAGGGGTGGGCGGGGGGTGCCGTTGGGGGAGTGGGGCGCCCCCCCCTAATATAATGGTAGGGGAAACACTGATATCACAAGTACTGTCGAAAAAACATTCCAGATATCGTCTGGTAGGCCAGTCAGTGCACCCATTCAATTCATGGCTTGTTGTAAAAATTAGGGCCAGTAGCACTATTTACATTTAGAGTTCCTGTAAAGCAACATGATTCACCACAAGGTTTATTTTTGGCAGGGTAAATGTGGGACTCTGTGAAGCACCATAGCCTTGAGTGAATTATCCCACTACCCTCAATCTACAACAATATAAAGCACTGACCACTGAATCTTTTTATAGTCTTTCATTCACCTATACTTTCATTAGAAATTAGCAGCCAGCTAGCCAGCTTGTTCAGTGTCAGGTGAACTTGCCCAACCTACCAATCACCGTGGCCTGCAGATCATTGAAAGTAACATAACAGAGTGATCTATGGCAGAAAGTAACAGTGCTGCGCTCTGACCATATAGTGCACTGTAATATCAGGGTGCAGGCTAATTACTGGAGTGCTTGTCAATTTGTCCCTTGAAGCAGGCATAGCAGGAACTAACATAAAGGTGCATTTAAACTAGGGCTTTCAAAGTTAACACGTAGATATTGTGTTAACTCAGATTACTTTGAACGCCACAATTTTTTTGTCGCATGATTACCACACACACGTTCTGTGTGATCCTTGACCCATCCCATAGTTTGCGAGACCAGGAAGCAACGCTGTTATGATGCCGTGCTTTGAGATCACACCAGATAAGACTGAAGTTATTTGCACTTACTGTACTAGAGACAGATGTCTCCTAAATGCAAGGCAAACGTAACTTAACATTACACACGGAAAATGAAATAGTCAGAATACCCGAAGTTTTAAAATGCATGATGAGAAAATGAAACACACTTTTTAGCACCAAAGTATCTGCCTGTTATGACAAGACTGATTGTTTCTTTAGTGGCTTAGAGTTGACAGGTCCAGCAGAGCAGACAGATGAGTCCCCCATTCAGGCTGTAGTATTTTTTTTTTTTTTTTTTTTTGGAAAGGACTACCTTTCTCTTGAGTTGGGCGCATTTCAGCATTTTCATCTGACACTTCAGCATACTAGAGCAGATTTTACTGCCACATTTTTCATTAATTGAAACTCGATTTTTTGTACTTGAAGATGTTTTTCATTACTGAAAGTTCGCCCAGTGGTTAACAGCACAGCCATCTGTCATACAACAAACCTTAAATGTATGTTTGTGTCACTTTACAGAGACTTCAAGTGAGGAAATTTTAATCAGTCTAGGAGTCAGGTGTGTTTTTCATCCCTTTGTAATTCTTGGTGTCACTTTTTAAAATGGGCACTGAAATATGCTTTATCTAAATTATTGCTAGTAGTCCTTGCTCTTGAAATGTTTCCTGAACATGTCTTACAAACTACATGCCACTGATCTTTATCAGATGATGCTTGACTCCCGAAGAGCTGGCATTTTCTTTCATGTTTGACCATAAAAAAATCCACATTTGTTCAAAAGATCACTTCATCTGCCCAATAGAAACACTTCTCTGAATCAACAGGTATACTAGCTTTACAGCATTAAATATATGCCACCTGTTTTTTTGCACACTGGATGTTTGATAACAGACTTAAAACAATACCAATACCCAGGTATTAGTTTAGCTCAGTTAGTAGGGCAGGCACCCATATACAGAGGCTACAGTCCTCACTGCACTGGTTTTAACTGAATTTGATCCCCCTGCTGTTCAGTGTAATGTTTTCTCCTACTCTCTCTTCTCATACCATTTTTCATTATTAGCTTTAAAAGATTATTATCGCGGGTGATAAATATGAACATTTCTGCCAATATATACAATCAATATAAAGGCTGTATATATCAGCCTATATTGTTTGTAAATATCAGAAATATGTCCAAATAAGTTTGTGGTGTTTAGGCAGGACCAACAGACCCATGTCATCGTAAGTCTCTTTCTTTAATGTGTAAATTAATATTGTTATTGGCTAAAATAAATGTGTAAATCAGCATATTATAAAAACATATTTTTTTCATCAGAAAACACAAAGGTAACATATGTTTAGATCAGCAAAGACATAGGAGAAACTAGAGGTTCTGCTTTGTTCACAGGGGGAATCAGAATTGACACATCAAGCAGCTTATAGTCTAGGGCAGGGGTTCTCAGCAAGCTTAGCTGGGGAATTTGTACAACTGTGTGTTATTACTACAACTATATCGCAACTAAAGATTCTTAACACATGCTAAAGAGGTTAATTTGCATATATGAGCGTGAGTATTCATGCCACCTAAGGTAAGCTAACTTGAGTGACTGTGAGTGACAATGACTTAAAGGTGCACTCTGAAGCATTCACCATGCTATACAGCAGTTGTTCCTCACGTGCATCACTCTCTATCTCAGTGGATAACTTCAGTTATGGTGCAAAAGTTTCTAATGCCCAAGGGCATTTTGGGAAATCTCTGAAGATTTAGGGATGATGGTCAAACAATTTAAGTAAAATGACAAAACCTTACTGAGCACTGGTCACCTAAAACTAAAAATGTGTTCTGTCAACTCAGAAAAATTGAGCTGAAATAGCTGTTGGTGATTTTAAAGTTAAAACAACTCAACTGTTTTAACAACCTTTTAACTCTTTGATCTATAGTGTATGTGTGCCTTGGGCAAATTAAAGTGTGGAAACCACTAGTCTAGGAGACTTAAAATCAGTGTTTGGAGGGAAAATAATCCAGATTGTCTAATTACAGACATACTAATAGGACTGGTCATATATGATACAGGGTCATCCATAACATAGCAAGAGGTATGATAATTTTAATGGCTGTGATAACTGTCTCCCTTTGTGTCCAGGCTTGTTGTTCAGTGTTGAGAGACCTTTCTCTATTTCACAAACAGCAGAGGAACAGATGAGGAGTGAAGTGCAGTGGGAGAATAACACTGGCATTCAGATTCCATTCATATGTTGATTACACAAAATGGTCCCATCAGTGTGAGATGATCTCATCAGAATAAAAGTGTTTCATCAATAGAATATGATGTAATCAGCATCCAACAGATGATTTCTTGAAGAGAGTGTGAAAGTGACACTGCATCTTTAAGAAGCACGAGTGTCGTCGACTGTGTTTTAGTCAAACAAAAGGAGCCAATTGGGAACATGCAACCTGAAACCAGAAGCCCGCCTCAGAGGGCCTCACACAGACCTCAGCGCAGGGACACACCCCGTGTGCTCCTGATTCTGGCAGGGAGAGAGCCACAGACTGCAATCCAACCAGTCAGAGCAAACACTTCCAAACACAGAGACAGGAAATCACACTGAGAGTTTTCTCTGGCTGCTGTTAATATAAGCTGTAATTGAAAAAATAATACATTTTAAGACTCAAATTTAACAAAGGATGCCAATTTGGGCAAGAGAATTACATTTAACAAATTCTGAAGGGTGGCAAAACACACTGGTTGATTGAAAAAAGCAATTTCCTTTATCTTTCTTCAATTGATATCCAATATGCAAAGCGAAGATGATTCTTTTTAGTTATCCTTTCCTTACAACACTCTTGTCAGAGTGTAGTCAGTATCATTGCTGCCTACACCTCCATCACCACCACTATTCATGTTTGCAGCCACGTGAAGCATAGAGCCTCCAAAAAACATGAGTCTGTGTGCAGGAGACTGGAATCTCACGGACACGAGTCACAACACAACATGCTATGCTTGGTCACCACAACATGGGCACAAGTCAGAGCTGAAATCTGCCCCCAGAACAGAGTGCCATGGAATAATATGCACTTCAAAATCAATTCTGCTGCTCAGCAACAGGGGAGCTCCAAATGTGGATCCATTTTGGGGCTGACTCTCATTAATTTCACATTTTAAGAACCACAGAAACGCACGCACAGGTCAACAGCTTATGATAGTAAATGTAATGAATTGAGCTTGTCAGAATCTCTGATATTTCTATTTCCTTTTGAAATGATATGTTCTGTTATTTTGATGATTGTTGGTGTAGGAAAGTCTGAAGCTGTAAATAACTACATGTATTCCATAACACAGGTGTTTAGGAGAGGTGTGAGTTCATTAAAAAATTACAGGTCATATCCTGCAAACTGTCTAAAAACAACAAAAAAAAATCATATTTGTCAATTTTTTATAACTAAAAGAAGAAATTACACAGTATTATGATCAGGACATCTTTTTATGCTGCCATGGGATTTTCACAGGTGTAAATATCATTTGATTTCTATAAGAGTTGTACAGCAGTTTTAAGTTCTGGTTTTGTGACAGAGTAAGTGGAGGTGGTTTACAAACTGACACACCACTAAACCTTCATAGGATAATTCCTCTATATCTACTACTATAATTTCTTTACTTATCACAAATAACTGAGAAAGTTACCAAGTTTTAGATTTATAACTTCAGCTTCTATTTCACTTTTCTATTTCCTCTTTTATTATTTGCTAGTCAGTTCCATAAAATCCCTGTCTGAAATAGAAACACCTGTTGACTAGAGCAGTGTCTGAAATGCATCTTACTCGAGTTGTAAGAACAGGTCGATTCGTACTTGTTGACCTGTTTGCAAGTTTGAGACCTCTCTCTGTGTAAGGTTGAAAGAATTGGAAGATTTCTCCATAGCCACCTACAATGGCTACATAACCAGTTTCTTTGCTCTTAATTCAAAATGACCTCTTCTCTAATCATACCTGCATCAATGCAATTTACACCCTCTACACTTACTCTTTTTGAAGAAGACATAAAATAATTGGACTTTTTTCACTACCATGTGTGTGAAAACACGGTAGTCTTCTACTGACAATGGCAGGGGAACAAATGAGGGATTATTCTGGAGGTGTGTGATGCCTCTCCTGCATTGAAGTTCCTCACACTTCATTCTGAGTGAATGTAGGTGACTCGGGGAGCCTGAGCTGATCCCAGAATTCCTCATTATCCGCCCAGCAGGGAGGATCTGGTCTGCTCGCTCTGTCTCGGAGCATGCTCGGCCCGGTGAGACGAGCCCCAGAGGAGCACATCGCTGGGCCATCGGGGGCAAGCCAGGTCTGCTCATTATATCTAACTCATCCTTGGCATCTCTGCAAACCAAGTGCCACTTAGTTCCCGCAGGAGGGGTCTGAGCTGGATCACTGACGAGGTGGCAGAGCAAACATCAGTGTGTTGAGAGGAAAAGCTTTACATCAAAAGACAAAAGCAGACAGAGGTATGTTCTTAACAGCAGGTGAATATCAGATCATATGGGGATATTTCACCAATTTTAGAGTCGATATGTACATTTAAAACATTACAATTGCAAGTACTGTTTGAATAACCACATACACACAATAGATCTTATACTTTAGAATTCCTCTGAAAGCTAAATAAGATCCTTCTATGTTCATTTGAAAAATATTAAATCACAACTGATGTCATTGCCTCTTCTTCAACAGTAACAAGCCAACAACATGGATGTGGTATAGCCTACAAGAAGAACCTGTATTTACATATTTATTTGTGAGTAAATGGAATAAAAATCAGTCCTTCCTTTTTTCAGCAGTAACTGAGAAAAATTCACCCATGTCATTTAGCTTGCGGGGCAAGTGCAAATACATAACTCAATGAATAAACATACAATTTGGGTGAAGCGTGTTGTTTCATTTATCAACTCTATTTCTGGGATAAATGAATGCAGCCTTGCACAGCAGGTGAATTATGCAAGTGCAGAGTCTTAGGCCTTTGGCTGAGGGCCAGTGGCCTCCATTTCACTTTACTTTTTAAAATATTCTCTTAAGTAAACTCTGAGGCCATGAACAGTGCCCGGTGATGCAGCCTATGCAGATGTGATGTCTTCCACTGCCTTAGAGGATGGGCACAGCGCCAGCCAACGCTGGTCTCAGCACATCAGAAACACTTCAGGTAAACACCACAATAAGCTAAGAAGCAGAAATTAGAAATTGTTTTGTGCTGCAACACAGTTGCTATAGTGACTGTTGCTAATTAACTGCACTCTAGCCCAGGATAACAAAGGGCTTAAGGGCACTCAGAGCGGCTCCTCTTGTGTTGAGCTCTGTGGATGGAACACTATGCCATCCCCAGGGTCTCTCAACTACAAAATACCTGTCCTCCTTGTAGCCAACTTTCATCTCAGATGCCACAGGAGGTTTTGTGTGGTGTCTGTCTGCGGCTGTTATAAACCCCATGGACCTGGATTACAGCGCAGTATCAGCCTCCTTGTGCTTAGCTGAACTCCTCTCTTACAAGACAAATCACTGGTTGTTTCAGACAAATCAATCCCTTGCAGCATGGAGGACCACTTTATTTGTTACATATCATTTCTAATGGCATTTCTGGTAGTAAAATCTAAAAAAAAATGCCTTTCATAAATATGCCATGATCTAATCAGTTTCTTATCATTATACTTCTAATCTCACACATGATACTGATGTTAAAAATAATGTAGCTAATCAGTGATGTTTTATTCATTACTTCTTATGGTGTAAGACTTGTAGTATGCAAACAGTTTTTCTTGTGTTTGACCATGAAAGCAGATCAAAGTTTGTCCAGTATTTGACTTCCTCTGCGTGGTTAAAAGATTTAATATTTGTTTCAGTAGTTGGGAATGCTTAATGCCATTATGACATGGATTTAAAACTCACCATTCACTCACCATTCGGACACAAATATTTAAATCAATGGCATGGAAATGCAACAATATGATAATTACATAAACAATATGAGATCCAATCAAAATGGTAAAGATTCTGCATAAAATGAAATATTTTCTCCAAAGAAATATATGGAACTGCTATCACAAAATATTGCCCCGCAGACAGCAGATGTTTTTCATTCTGACACAATGCCAATCATCAACCTTACACATTCTGCTGCACATAAATGTGTCAGATGAAAAGAAATTGATCCAGATCCAAAGCAAGCTTGAAGATATTCACAACAGTGATTCACTGATATGATCATAAAATACATGGGTTACTTTATCTGCATGGTCTAGCTAGATTGTCCTTGTACCTATACATACACATCAATATGTCCAGTGCTGGAAATAACAGAGTGCCAAATCAATCACAAGCAAACAAATGATGTTACTACTAGCCATAAGACACCATTGTTGTTTAGTTCTTCAACAAATACTCTATTGTTTTAAAATAAAAAACATGGCTGTTTTTTCTCTCTTCTAAACAGTACGACTGCACCTTAACTATGTTTCTGGCTTTTGGGGCCAGTCACAGCGTGTTGCATGTTGGGATTGGTGCTAGGGATGGGATTTTACAGTCAGACCACTTTGTAAAGAAACACATGTGATTTACAGCTATAAATATTCTTTAATAGCAGTTATTAATTAGCATTTATGCTGTTATTTATGTTTGATGGTGGGCTGTTCTGGGATCCCCCACCCTTCTACAAGCCTACATGGAAATTATTAAGTAGGAACAGCACATGTTCCTGCTCTTCCTATGCCACTAGAGAAAGACTTAAGCAGGGAGAGAAGCAGCAAAAATACTCAGAGTAGAGCAGGTATCAGTGAAAACAGAATGACATTAAGTAAGAAGCAGAATGAAGGAGGAGCTGGGGTGGAGGAGGGGATCAAGAGCACCTTGCAGAGAAAGTGGTAGAGTGCAGCCAGGCAAGAGCGATTAGCCAATAGCGTGCTTAGAGCAAATCAGTTGGCCGTCAGGTGATGAGGGCTTGCATGAGATCAGCTGATCGCTGATCAATTTTTGATGGTTGAGTATCTGCATGACCTAATGAAGGAGTACTTGCAACTAATAATCATCATAAGAAAATATTTTACATACAGCGCTGCCAGTAGCCTGCTTTGTTTTTTTATGGTGTACTTATCATCAGCTCTGATTGGAATAACATAAGATGATAATGCAACTGGGGGTTATTAAATGTATAAATAGAAAAAAAGAACAACACAAAGCTCCATAGTAAGAACGAGGACTTCCAAACTTTATTCGGTCATTGCTGTCACCTCCTACACAGACCAAAACCTGCTGCTCTGAGGCAAAATAGCTAACAGTAACATATGAATCAATGTAGAGATCTGTCCAGGAGTCTGTTGTACCTTTCCTTTTATCTACAAGCTGTTTTTCCTTCAAAAATTTGTTCCAGCCTTGAAGCAGTTATTCAACATCATAGTGGCTTTTACTCCAGCTCGACATAGCCCACTGACCCATTGAAGGATTCTTCCTCCACTAAACATAATGTGCCCATATCCTCACATTATGTTACAAGCTCTTTCATATGACAATCAGCCAACAGTGTTGTCATCATGTTGCTGTATGGATAAGGTTTTCTTTAATGTATCCTTTCAGTCATCATAACAGAAGATGAATAAAAAATAATTTCTGCATTGTGTCTTCTCGTTATGTCTCAGCACTGGTGGGAGAGACAGTCAAGTGATTCTGCTGCTGTCGAGACAATGTGTAACCAGATACAGAGCACATCTGGCAGGATGAAGCTCTATTCAACAGCGCAGTTGTCTCTTCAGCAGATTTTTTAGGTTGATTCAACACCAAAAAATCTCTTCTGGTTTATTTTTGAGGTTTAAATCAGCAATATTTATAGAGTTCAGGAAAATGAACCTCAAGGAGGATGTTCATGTGTATATTACACCCTTCTTATGTTACACACATGCTGATCTTATAATTCCTATCCATCTTATTTGACAGATTTTTAAAAGACCAACAAGCTTAGTATTTTGCATTTTAGTTTTAAATGCAATAAATCAAAACAACGATTACTTGCTGACTTCCTACTTGCTCGATATTTTGTCTAAATTAAAGATAATATTTTTCATTTTTATATTGCAGTCTACCAGGAAGATGGACATTTGCATCATATTACAAATGTGTGTAACATAGAAGCCTGCACTTAGCTCTGCTCATTTATAACTCTAGTAAAAGCAAATTGTCATGCTTTGATCCACAGCAGAGGAACATCTCTGGCAGCCTCACTGTGTGTTTGGAGGGAGGGTAAAATTGGAGGAAGAGACAGTGGGGAGGGTCCTGTTGTCTGAGCCCACATCTTTGTAGTGGCAGCTGAGGGGCTTCACTGCAACTCCTAGAATTTACATTTTGTTTGGCCGGAGGGGTCACATGACAGCTGCAGGCGAATGCTCTGAGGGGCTTTCTGCTTTCACTTGACACTGACAGGCTGCGAGACGGTCCAACACCACAGAGAAAAAAAAAATTCCCCTCTTTCCATGACATCACCCAGCCAGAAACTAGGGGGAAATGGAGGGGGGAGAGGGGGCACAGCTGGTGGCAGCCGCAGTACCATCTGCTACTGACTAATAGTTCATGCTGCTTTACTCACAAACTTGCACTACTTTGAACCAGAGTAGACACTGTTCGGTCAGACTCAGAGAGCACTTCATTTAATATTACATTAGTCTGTAGAGCCATGTGTGGATGCATTTTTTTCATGTGCATCCCCTTTTAATGACAGATCCATACTACAGCCTGCAATCAGTCCCTGGAGAGGTTGTCATCTTTACCAGGGTTTTTAGCTGGTCTACTTCTTGGCCTGTCACATTTACTTTGTGGAGGCAAAAACTAGTCCCACACCCAACCCAGTAATTAAAGGAATATAATGTAGCAATAACTAGACATATCCTGAGTAAATACATTCGACAGAAATTACTTTCTAAAAGAGTGAACTTTCCTCCAAGTTTGTTGTTATCAGCTCTTTGTCCACACAGATGGGAACAAACATCTTTCAACTTGTTTATTTCTGCTCAGAGGCTAAGGCTCTGTTTACACAACAATGTTCTGCTTTGTTTTCCCACTTCGTTTTCAAATAGTTCCAAGTGCAGACAGCAATGTTTGAAAACAATCTCAGTGCACACATGACTGCAGGAAACACCAAAAATGCAGTAGTATACATGCCAGACAGTAGCTGGCAGTGTAATTTTGCAATGAGCCAAAACACATGCATGGGTAGAGACCCTTCATTCTCCGTGCACATGCGAAAACCCTACTCAAACATGGTAACTGAATGTAACCATAGTGCGCATGTGTATTTTCAGAGTTGCATTTTGCCTGTCTACATGAAGACAGAGAAGGCGGCGCCCTGAAAACTTTTCACTCCGGGGCCTGTTTTCAAATTTTTCAATTTTCAGGTACCCAAAACGCCGTTCTCGGGTTTTCACCTGAAAATGTTGCCATATAAACAGGGCTAACACATGCCTCATACAGGTGCTTTTAGGTGAACTGATCCTAGTTCTGTCCCCATGTGGGGGAAAAGAGACAGACCCAGGTAAGCTGTGTGTAGAGGCAGAATCAGACTGTTTCAATGCATTAGTACAATTCAAAGGAGATCAATAGGGTTTCCCAAACAAATAAAGAATGTTTGGTATAAAACATTTACCAGAAATATGAACCAAATCAATTCTGGGCTGCATATCTAAATGAAAATCAGTTCTACAAATGTCAGTGTTGTTCATTCCAGAGCTTTTGATATCCTTGTAAGCAGACTTTGGAACTGTAGTAGAGAGCCAGGATGGCCATTTCCTATTGTTATCAGTGTTTATGCTCAACTATGCTAACCACCTTCAGGCAGCAGCTTCATATTTAAGAAAAGACAGATATTGAATTCACAGACACACATTTGCACTTACCATACATCTTCCCTTCATCGGACAGGATGATCTTCCTGCGTCCACATGGAGGATAGATGGCCAAGGCCTCCTGGAAGCTCTGCTCAATATCAGGGCTCCACACCCCCTCTGCATCATTGTCTACGGGCTTGTCTGCCGAGTCGCTCATCCTCTCCATGTCCTCGGCAGGGCTTTCGCTGCCGCTCCAGCTGCTGGGATCAATCGTGGCGGTTGGGCTCTCCAAGCTGAAGCCTGGAGCAGACTAGGGAGAGACCTGGAATTCCCAAATAAACAAACACAACAAACGGTCACTCTCCACAACAAAACAGACAACATCTGCTTCCAAAACAACACAGTACACAGGGAGGGTTATTTCAGAGCACAATATGGAGAAGAAGCAGCCAAACAAGCTTGGACATCACCAAGAATGTTGTTGACTTGATTTACTGAGGATGTTATGGGGTTTTACAGTTGCACAGTTTCTCTTACGGACGTGTGGCGCTTCATTCTTATTAAATGACAGAACACAGGATGAATGGTTTCATTTAAAACTTGTTAAGAGAGCTTAGGGACTTCAGACTCTGATGGGTTATGTCCTTGAATGATGAGGCAACTCTACAAAACACTACACTATATTGGATAAAGCCTTTTGCATTTGAAGTTTAAAGTATCTGTGGTCAGTCATCACCTGCAAAGTTGCATTACATTTAATTCAACAGCCTTTTCAGAAGCCATGAAAAAAGTGTAGGAGGGAAACGAGAAAGCAGCATTGGCAGTTCATAACCAACACCACTTAAGTGCCCTTGCACAAAAGCATTTAGTCCCCAAGTCTTAAATGGCCAACAAGTCAAACTGTGGTTTTGGATGGCAGCTTCCAGGTGTTAATGTGTGTAACAAGAGCCTGCTTCCAAAAAAAGAAGAAAATAATTGATGTTCAGTAAGAGTTTACTACACAAATGAAAGCACTAGAAAAAGACTGAGGCTCTTTTTCCATTTTGCCCATCAGGCAGAGCTGTCACATCAGGACAACTTATGGAAAGCAGGCGCTCAAGCCAGACAGACCAGGCTGACGACTGGCCTGAAGATGACCTGAAGGCAATGCAGAAAAACTCTAATTTGAATCCTACGAGACAATCCTAGAAGCAGTCCATTTTGTGCATTTAACCAAAGAGCTCTCACAGCTAGAGAACATACAATCTCACCTGCAACTGGACCAACAAGCTCCTGGCAAAATCTGCTGCTAATAAAACCATGGACTGCACCATTTTGCACTGTAATAATCTACAGCATAATGTGGTAAACTAATCTATCTATTATGGGAAATTACTGTAAAAATCATGACTAAAATCAGGACATTTTACTGGGCAAGAGCAAAGCATGTGGGGAAATGGGATTCAGTAGTGTTGTGGTCATTAAAAACTATGCAGTTTTTATGAATGGAGAGCACCCTTTAACAGCCAGTGTGCCACTCAAGACTTCATGACACTTTGAAAAAGTCCTAAAAGGGGTTAATATCTCATCATACATTCAACCATTTTATTACAAAATGGATATACAGTGCTTAACAAATTTATTAGACCACCTGTCTCAGAGACCATCCAGCATCATGAAGTGCTTTAATGCGAACTCTTTCATTTCCAGTCAGCTCTCCATGATTAACCATTTTGAACAGGAACAAGGAATTTCACTGGGCTTCTCTGAGAAGTCAGAAATGAATCAAGCATAACATTCAACCACTTAAACTCATTTTTCTCTTCAGGGATGCAAGTAAATAACTATAATTTGACATAATAATCAAGAAATAATAATGTGCTTTACTATTTTTTCAGTTTTTTGTAAATCAGTAAATTTGAAAATTCATCGATAACAATAAAAATGATATTTTAACATTAAAAATATTGTTTGGGTTAAAGAGCTTCTACATATTGGTGTATTAACCATTGCAGAAACATAAAAAATGATTTTGGTAATTACCAATGCTGTTAATTTAGGGCAGCTGTGGCATAAGCCTGACTTTGGGTGGTGGTCTAATAAATTTGTTAAGCACTGTACGGTTTTACTTGACAGAGAAATCTCTGCTCAAAAGATGCTCCCTGGGTTAGTCAAGCAGCATACTTTGACTTTCCAGGGAGCCAGCAGGTGGCTACAAACCCCCATATGGATAGATACATTTCTGACAATGTGTAATGTGCAATTAATCCATAGCAGCATGAATCTGATTATGAGGATGCAATTAGCATGTACTATAAAGGAGAAGGCTGGGGTGGAGGAGGTGAATCTTTGGTAGCAGCAACAGTGTGGTGTATCAGCATTAACGCAATCAATGATCACTGTGTTGAGAAAAGGGCTATGATTGGCTATAAGATAGGCAATGATTTGTATCAGCTGGCTATCAGCTGATCAGGTCTGGGCATATGACTTCCGTGTCCAGAACAAGCTAACACTAAGCTTTATATATTTAATAAAACTTAAACAGTTTATCATACACGATATTCAATTAAATGCAATAACATTTCATGAAGCAAAAACATTTAGTGACCCCAAAAAATGTTTTAAAAATGTGTGAAGCATAAAACTTTTCATGAAATATAAAGCATTAAGAAATACTATTGCACAAAACAAAAAAATAATGAAAGCAAGGGAAAAACATACAACGCAAAAACATACTGTGAAGTACAAAAACATTTTATGAAATACAAAAACATTTTACAATGAAAGTCAATATCTTATGAAACACAAAAAAAGTGTTTTGTTGCTTGTGGAAATGTTTTTTGCTTTATGAAATATTTTTGTACTGAAAAAGTTTTTGCATGTTAATAAAGGTCTAGCTGTTTAGTGAATGTGTTTTGCAACAAGCCAAATGTTTAGCAGTTGACCTTCAGGGCCGCCATATTCAAGACTGAACAGTCAACAAATATGAATGCTACACACCGGACTTTCAGGGGAAAAGTTATACATCCTAGAAAAAAATCAGTTCACATTACAATTGCAAATACTGACTTTACAACAATAAACAAATTCAAAATATTTAAAAATGTATATTTAAAACGTATTTTCTGAAAAACTGGAACATATCTTCACCAGCAGTCCATCTGAGCCAGGCAAACCTATTGTCACCTTCCATACAGTGAAGGAAAGTTCTCTGATCAGTTTCCAAAGGGGCGAATTAAAGCAACAAGTGGGCAAGCCACAGAAGGTACACTACACTAATTTAAACTGCAATTTATACTGTTCACTACAGCTATCTAAACAGCAAGTGATACTACTGGATTGGAGTCTGACAACTGATAATAAATGCACAGCTACTGTATTCTGCCTGCGCAGGTCCAGTAAGCATACAGAGAAACTGTAAGGTTTGTCTGTGTGCCTCTAGGTCACTCTAACATTCAGTAAAATGTCTACTGCATATTTTAACAGATTGGACTGTAATTGTCTTTAGCCTTGATCCACTTGTATGTTTTTCTTCCTTTACTAACATTTAGCAAGGATTTTTTTAAATCCCTGCACTCTTTCCAGACAACTGCTTCCTCCCTGAGCAAGATCCCATTCAAGCAGCTCAAGCTGTCAGGAAGTGGGAATAGCAGCATATGTTTCTTCCTGCATGTCAGTTTGTGAGGGGGAAAGGGGGGGATGGGAGCAAGCTGTTGGGGGAAAAAAAAACTCCCAGAGAGCAGAGAGAGCTTTTACTGAATTCCGTTTTTGTGTGCTGACTGCTGACACTGCAGAACAAACTCACAAACTGATGAGGGAGGGGGAAAAATTTCCATTTCAACCACTAAAAGGCCGGGATTCTTTCTAGATGTGCTCCTCTTCCCAACCAAAAGATGAACTTTCCTCATAATCACTTCCAGCTTTGATTCTCAGAGCAAGAAGGAGGAAGAGGTGATTTATTTCCAACCTCATTGAGAGTAATGCTGATTCAAAGTAATACTGCTAAAACTTGAATTGATCTACTATTATAAATTTTCTCCCGAGTTGCTGCAAGTATAAACAAAATAAAACTTTAAAACATGTGAACTAAGGACAAATTCCTGAACTTTTCTAACATTCAAAACAAAAGTTTGATGATGATTTATTTGTCATGTTGGAAACTTTTCTGCCCCTTTAACCTGTTTTGAACAATATGGATTTCTGTTAGGAGAACAGGTCATAAGTGTCAGAACTACCCCAAATTCAACAAAGTTGGGACGTTATACAAATGAGCAAATTTTTGCAACAAAAATTTGAAGTTGTATATTACTGAGCAATCATCCCTGTGTGACTATCCATCTCATTAGAGTGGTTCTTACATACTGATCATGTTTCCCTCTTCTTTGAAGTCTTTCCCTTTTAACACAACACCAGGATGTAAGCAAAGTTACAATAGCATGCAAGGAATTATTAAACCCAACCTCTAAAACAAGACAAAAATAAGGATAAAGGCGAGTGATTGCAAGTGATTGCAGTATAAAGACACCGGTGTCTGGAAGGTCCAGTCACTGGTTAATCAGTATTCCTGGCTACCACTACACCATGAAGACAAAAGAACACTCCCAGCAACTCAGAGGAAAGGTTACTGAAAAGTATGAGTTAGGGGTGTAAAGGTAAGTGTATTCGTACCATACGGATTCGGTACGGGCCTCTTGGTATGGTACAGACGTGTACCGAACAAATACATGTGGAGCCAAGCTCATAAACAGACAGAAAAACCAGAGTGCAACTCACTGTCACAATTCCTGGCAACCACACAATCACAGCAAACGATAGCAATGGGTGAGTATTGGCAAGAACCTCACGATACGATACGCATCACGATACTTGGGTCACGATACGACAGTATCATGATATATCAGGATATCATGATTTTGTGATATATTGCGATATTCTACACAGTTAACTAAGAAAAATATAGAGATGATGTAAATGTAAATCACACAATGCGTTGGTGGTGTTCCTGCTATATTTCACGGCAGCAAGACAGAGCTTGCAAACAGCATTTCCTTTCTCTAACTTGCTGTTTGTGCTCCCCGTTTTAACTTTGAAGCCAAAATGCTTCCAAACATCCGCTTTGAATTGTGAAGGTGTTGTTATTTTGTCAGTCATGTTCGCTCCTTTCACCTTGCACTCTGACTGCTTCTAAAGGAAACGCCGCGGCGACATACAGCAGAGTAGCTCTTCAGTGCCATCTACCACAGTGGAGGTGTGGAAGTCGTATTTTACTAACAACTCGGTTAAAAAATGTTTTTTTTATTTTTTTACTAAAAAAATCAATATTAAGAGTTGAAGTATCGATATTATATCGGATGTCAAAGTATCGCAATATATTGCCGTACCGATATTTTTTTACAGCTCTAGATGGCAACAGTCTGAATATTCCCAGATAAAAGTGCCCAGTTTAGGAACACCTTGTTGCCCAGTAAAATACAACAGTGGACAAAGATAACAACAATCGCGTTAACTTCATTCAGCAGCTGACAGCACATCGTCCAGCGGACCAATCAAAGCGTCATAGGTAAAGTTATCCTCAGATTTCACATGGCCCTAACCTCTTTATCTGCCTAGATAGGCTGTAAAAAGTTCTCCCAAACATTGTAGCAGGTCCCATTGGTTAAAAAAAGCAATCCAGTGCTGAAGTCCGTGCTGAAATCAGCAGGATAGATGCTAATTTGCATACTTACAAGCTAACTCACGGTTGTGTGATGATGCATTCAAGTTGGCTGGGAAATTTTAGCGTTTAAAGAATGGGTAAAAATATATCAATAAAAAAACCTAGTAAATAAAAAATATATTTATTCATTAATATTTTTAATCTCTGAAGAACTTTTGGAAGGAGATCGCTGCATTATCTATAATTTAAATATATTTTTTCAGCCTATTTATTTTAATACAATTTAATTTAGAAAATTAAATTTTATTTATCCGCTTCAACTACCGTACCGAAAACGTACTGAACCGTGACTTCAAAACCGAGGAACGTACCGAACTGACATTTATCTGTACTGTTACACCCCTAGTATGAGTCAGGGAATGGATACAAAAAAATTCCAAGGCACTGATCATCCCCTGGAGATAAGTTACATCCATCATCAGGAAATGGAAGGAATATGGCACATGTGTAAATCTGCCAAGATCAGGCCGTCTGCTCAAATTGAGTGACCATGCAAGAAGGAGACTATGAGAGAGGCCACCAAGACACCCATGACTACTCCAAAAAAGTTGCAAGCTTCAACAGCTGAGATGGGAGAGACTAAAAGCAACAACTGTTGCCCAGGTTCTTCACCAGTCAAAGCTCTGAGGGTGGCAAAGAGAAAGCCACTGTTGAAGAAAAAGCATATTAAATCTCAACTAGAGTTTGCAAAAAGCATGTTGGAGACTCCATGATCAAGTGGAAGAAAGTTCTTTGGTCTGATGAGACCAAAATGGTGCTTTTTGGCCATCAGACAAGACGCTAATCAGACAAACCTAATTAAAATGGCCATCAGACAAGACGATTTGGGTGGACACCAAACACTGTGCATCATAAACACACCATCCCCACTGTGAAGCACAATAGTGGCACCATCATGTTGTGGGGATGCTTCCCTGCAGCCGGCCCTGGAAGGCTTGTAAACATAGGGGGTAAAATGAATGTGCCAAAATATAGGAAACTCCTGGAGGACAATCTTATTCAGTATACAGTGAAAGCTACACAGAAATGGTTTCAAGACAACAAGGGGAACATTTTGGAGCGAGCAAGTCAATCTCCATCCAGTAGAGAATTTGGAACCGGACTTGAAAAGGGCTAATCCCAATTCAACCTAACAGAGCTTGAGCAGTTTTGAAAAAATAATTGAGTAGAATTGCTGTGTCCAGATGTGCGAGCGTGATTAAGACCTGTCCACACAGACTCAGTGCTCTGATTGCAGCAAAAGGAACATCTACTGAATACTGACTTGAAGGGGGTGAGTATTTATGCAGTCACTTATTTTACCCTCCATATTTTTATTTAATCGATATTACTTTACAGAAATCTTTTTTCACTTTGACATAAAAGAGGGTTTTTTGGTCAAAAAATACCAAATGGCATTGACCATAATTGATTTATAAAACCAATAAAAGGGTACAACATCAAATGGGGTTGAATACTTTGAGAGGCACTGTATTTGTTTTAGTACTTTCACATAAACCACAGCACATGCATGGCTCACCAGGGGTCATTTCCATATCAATCTGGAGTGGAGAATCAGACTATGCAGATATAGTTGACGTTTTGTCAGAATTTTTGCACATATATGGATAATGAAAGCATCACAAAATGGGAGAAAAGCCTTCCCAGTCCTTTGGTTTGTAGTCTGCTGTTGTCTGAAAACACAAAATCTGACACTCATGTTCAAGATCTGTGCTCCTTCTGATGTTACAATGGATGTCATTATAAAACAAGAGCAGTAGGGGGCAATGGTCCAGGTAAACTACCCAACAGAGCCATAGAGCTCCACAGTTTGGTTCCAAAAGGGAAAATCCCATTGACTGTCTCCATAGCAGATTTGATTATAAACCATAATACCCAAAATATCGTCAGACTAACCATGAGCTACCTGAGTGCAAAATATGGTATATACTCCAGCACAAGACAAAGTTCATAAGATATTAACCTCTGTTTCAGGAAAACTTCAGTTATTTACGATCTCTGCCAACTATACTAAAGTGCCCACAATCCTGGAGTGTGACAGCAATGTCTCTATTGGTGGAGTCTCCAGTAACCATGGAAATGTCTACCGCACTCACAAATGACGGCTGTGGGATAGTGATGACATCCATTCATGTTGCCATAGTATGAAGCAATAAATACTCAAACTATAAAATATAAAGACAGTATCATTTAAAATGTAAACTCTACAATAAAGGTAAGTGTTGACAACAGATACTGCTATGGTTTTGAAGCTTGAGAAAACTATCCTGAACAACAAAAAATGAATGGCAATGGATGGTGGGGCTTGTAGTTCCTTCTGTTTCGTAGAGAAATATGTACACAGTCTTGTAACTTTGCCTTTTTCTCCATTTTCAAAAGTCAAAATTAAATGTTTTATAGTCATGAGTTCTCAGGTAGCTTGTTAGCTTGAATTATACATTAAAAGCATTGTAAAAATATTTTATGAAAAGTCTACGGGGGATTTGAATGGTAATTTTTTCTTCTTTCTTCCTATTTTTTCCATTTTATTTGTTTTCCCTTTATTGTGTAATAAACTGTGTCAACCATTCCTGCTAATTCCAAATAACATTTGATGGACAAACTGTAACAGTCACTACTGCCAGTTCTAAATAAATTAGAGAGATCTAGAATTATAGACTCTAGGATTTTAAGTTGCTTTCCCTGTCATTTAAACATGACAATGTTCCAATAAACAATTTCTTCTTGCACTGTCCTGCTACAAGTTGAATGATACACTTTATGTGGTGTTGGTCTATTTGGAATACATGTGGGATTACTGCTCCTCTGATTTCCATCTATCCAGCCCTTGATCTTAGTTGCTGCATTGTCAAAACTACAAGGAAGTGTATGTCAAATTATTATCACTGGGATGTTGGATGTGGTGAAATAATGTAAGAGGAAATGAGTGTTTGCACTGTCAGAAGGAGAGGATGTGGGATAGGGTTACTTATGTATACATAGTAAACAGTTACTGTTTCTTTTTTCTTTTATACCAGAACCAGTAAAGAAAAAATCATCTTAAATTTTGAATTTAATTGACCATATATTTTCATTTAAATGGGGTATCTTGACCTGTCCTCATACAACTACTGAAATCACAGAGGCTAAAATTCATCCCATCCTTGATTAGCTTCTCTACAACCCATGGCCTCTATTGGATGCTTTTGTCGCATGCAACATGTGAATAACCAGGCAGGGTTGTCAATGAAGACGGTCTCTTAGCACTGCAGAATCTGCAGACTAATTATGTCTGTCAAAAGAAGGTATGAATGTCACCCGTAGAAACACTTGTAGCTCACAGATAAGTGCATACTTCTGTTTTTGCAGGGTGTGCACCATAGAAATGGTTTTATTTGTGAGATGCAGGGTGAAGATAGGCTGCAATGCAATTAGTGAATGTGGTAGCTAAGCAAAGTAGTAGCTGTGACATGGCATTATGGGAAATCACACTTGCCGTGAGATTACATAAACCACTCAGCAAGCTGGAATCCAGCTCCTTAAATTAAGAGAACCCATTTCACCCATCAGACAGAGCAAGGTAATGAAATAGCAGATGAGAGGTCTCAAATGTAATTTTCCATGTGGAGTTCTTTTGTGCCGTTATCTCAGAGGGTGCAATAATGATTCTGTGAATGACTTTTGTGCACCCCATAATGGCCCACAGTAGTTAAGGCCACAGTGTGTAAAACTATAATTACCATGTGATTTCAAAACTCAACATTTTCCGCCTGTTGTAAAGACATATTCTGGCCTTTGCATAATTACAACAACAATGTCAGAAGTATTCCATTTTGAGCAACACGTATCCAACGGAGGACATTCACAATGACAGACGTGTCTGAAATTCCATTTTGTTTTTGTCACTAAAAACAAATTAATCACCTTGGAAGAGCATGTTTATGGAACGAAGTGTTTGACAGCAGGTCTTTGAGGGCCTTGAGAGGCGGCTGCTGGGATTGCAAAAGAATATAATGGAACAAAAAAATCTGGAATGCAAAAACTCTTTGAAATGTATTTATTTAGAAGAAATTAACACTCAAGGTAAAGTTGAGGCATGCAGCCAGTGCTTAGAATAAATCCAAAACAACTAAACAGGTGCAGCGATAAATATGAGACATGGAGTTTCATAAAAAAATCTTTTTGAGCACACATTTAACCTAACGCAATTTCATTTTAAAAAGAAAAAGGGCTGAATGGGAAGGAAATTTTTAATTACCACAGTCACTCTCAAGCAGACTTCATCCAGTAAGCCATTATTAAACTTCCCCAGAACGCCACAGCAAAACTATTGATTGTGCATTGGATTTTCCTTTATGTTTCATACATACATATGAATAAACAATGTTTTCAATACCAATTTCCTTAGGTCCACTGCAAAGGCTAGAAATCTCACTTATGCTGTCTTTGTTATTGGCAATGGCCTGGTGTTTATTTCATGCCTCTTTGAACCGGCAGGCTTAGGTGCCGTGAATCTGTCTGATATCATCCCACTCAAACATAAGGCCTGGATCCTAGCGCCCAGTAACCATCAGACCACTGTGGGATCAATCTTTGTTTGCCAGAGAATGGGATTGATTTACAGGTTCTGTCAAAGCAGCCCTCTCTCCACCTGCCGCAGACTGAGAAGCAGGTAGCAACAACATGACCTGGACAGCATCAGATATGTGGGCAGCTCAGAAAGATGCATGTCGAAAAGGTATTCCACTCTGAACAACAGAGGGAAGATTAAC
This sequence comes from Cheilinus undulatus, assembly GCF_018320785.1. Classification (NCBI taxonomy): domain Eukaryota; kingdom Metazoa; phylum Chordata; class Actinopteri; order Labriformes; family Labridae; genus Cheilinus; species Cheilinus undulatus. The sequence goes on along the minus strand of NC_054865.1, from coordinate 35,536,798 downwards.
TGTGTATCTAAGCGACAAAAATGTTCCCGTGTCCTGCCAGTGATACAAAAATATATAAATAAGACAGTGTACCATTCAAACATGAAATGTAATGAAAGCTCAGAAGACATTTGCCTATCAAAAATTTGCAGTGCATTCCAGACGGCGTGCGCCGGTGTCACAGTGGTGTGGAGTGTGAGCGGAACACATAAAGCTCAGGAAATTAAAGCTGTAAATAAAGGTCCGTCAGATAAAGGATCTCCTGACAGTTATGAGAGCAGCGCAGGCCGAGGGCTGGCCGCTGGCTTATTCAGGACGCGTGCGGATCGGCATGAAAAAACAAATCACAGTGATGAGCATGAAGGCCGCCATTTGCATTTGGCTCTGCCAATTCATACTGACGCTCATGTCTTTTCTTCTTCCTCTCCAGCCATTTTTTTATCCCCTTATGGACTTCTTTTTTCTTGTCTCTGCTTTCTTTTCCTCAGAATCCCCTGCTTTTCTTAAAAAAAACCCTCTATTATGAAGAGAACACTCTTTAAAGAGATGTTGTGCAGCTTGGTGAAGCTGATTAAATCAGTTGTCTTTTTTGTTACTACTTAGTAGGTAGGGTTGGGTTTTAAGACAAAATGGGTGCATAAACAATATATATTTACATACCTATATTTCTGAGATAGCATCAACATTAACTCTAATATGATTATCAACAGGTGAATGCATTTGATTTTCTACTGAAAAAGACTTAAAGCTCAAAAACAGTCTTCTTAAAGCATAACTGGGCAACAGTATGTTTTATTTTGACAGTAACTAAGTTCTTCTTGAGAAAATGCTTACCTTAGTATTCTTTAAAGAAGCTTTATTAAAAAAATTAAAGATGAAGTTGAAGATTTTTTATGAAGAACATCGGAAAATCTGAACACTTTGCACAAATGTTGCACAGTTTACATTTCTCTAACAACTTCTAAACTTTTCAAGCTAAAATCTGTTCCAGCTATCTATAAACTGAACACATATGTTTCAGTTGTGTTGTCCTGTATAGGCTGAAGTAACTGGCATTTTCTGGTTATCAGATGAAAATGGAAAAAGGCATCCAAGGTTGACATTTCTCGTGACACACTCAGCAAATCGCTATCACTTCAGAAACCATACTCATTCACAATGAACCGTCCTAAGCGTAACCATCGACACACAACAAATTCAAACCAAGCTTAAACCTCTGCCACATGTAAACATAAAAGGTTAGAAAAATATCACATTTTTTCTTACTGTTAACAAATACTGGCAGGAGATTAAACTAGAAAATACTTGACATTCTTACAAGGGCTGAAACACGGCAAGAGTGCTGTACAACTTGTAGCACATCGATAAGCCTGTGTTGCTACATTGTATATCACTATGGCAACAAATTTGTAGTTATCCCCAACAACTCCTTGACTTTCTCTGGCTACTTTTTGTTTCAAAGGAATGAGCCTTTTGTAAAATAACAACACTATTCTACTACTATTTTCTGGGTTTTTTTCCATCAGCAGTGATTTGTTTAATCAGAACTGGTACCTTTTTAATCTTCCTGGTACTCAATGTCACCTTGTTGTTCAAGCAAGCTAAGCCCAGGAGGTAAAACACTACGGGCTAACTTGTCAGAGACAATCCTCATTTGCAGTGTAGGCACTGCACAACCTCCCAATCTGTAATGGCCAAAAAACTCAAGTTAAAGAGTAAATGATCTGAAATAGAACTTTGCTGCATACACTTTTAAATGAACTTGAAATATCTGAACTCGATGACTGTAGCTATGTAAACATAGTTTGCCAAAAATAAAATGGTAAATTGCATAATAAAAAGTTCCTGCCTATGTTTACACAAACCTGCTCGCCACATGTTATTATGGTTGAATGGTCTGCAACTGGGACTTTTTTATCATGTATATTAGCGCTTTTTTGCCTTTTTAAGGAAACAGGAAAGTGAGCAGAGTCGGGAACTGTGGAGAGGGAGAGAGAGAGAGAGAGAGAGAGAGAGAGAAAGAGAGAGAGAGAGAGCTGGAAAGGAGCTTAGGCAGGATTAGAACCTGGGCTTGCCCACTTAGAAGACCACTGTACGTGTGCCTCCAACAGTGGCCTTTTAAAGAGTGGAAGTCTGAATATACATTCACTAAATATCATGTTTTGTAACAAGATGTGTAAGACTAACTCAGTGCTTATGTCAATCAACATTTTTAAAGTCCCTGTAAAGCGATAAAAAAAATCTTTATCTTAGGTTTGTAGTATGACAGGGCACTGTGTAATGAACCACCAGGCCAAATTTCAGTCATGTAAAACATTTCTAAGATTGTCAAATTTTGCTGCAAAATCATGAAGAAAATGAGGCAGTAATATCTATTCTAGGATGGTGGATGATGTGGGTGTGTCGGTTGAAGAGCTGAAGCCACACCCACTCACAAGAAATAAGCTTTCTCTCAAATTAAAAAAAAATGCTTCTGATCAGAACACAGCTGCATGGTTCCATGCCAGAGCAGAGAGAAAGAAAGTTGGGGATTAAATTTACTTTTTTCTGGCACAAATCTCTCAGTTATGATAATTTTAATGACCCCTAGTCCACCGAGGCTGATAAATTTAACAAACTTACCTCACAATGAACAAAAACATACAACAACAGACCATACTGAGATATTATATTAATGTAGCGTTAGGGGGCGGGGTAAATCCCCATCCAGACCGGTGATGTCATGGGCTCCTATTTTTGCCCTGCCCAAATAAAACCAAGTCAGGAAAGAGGTGAACAGCTCTAACGATTTGAATCAAACCGTAACAGCAACCTTATTCCAACATATCTAGTGTGTTAAGACACAAAGTTTGGATTTGACTTTACAGGGACTTTAGGTATTTGTTTGCAGTCTTGCCCACCACTCAGTCAGTCAGTTGAGTGGTGTGCCACTATAACTTTTGTAACAAAGAAATTCATTGCGGTATGCAGCTAGACTTTATTAAAAGACATTAAAGAAAGAACAAATGTCTTGCATTTTAATTTCACCCAAAAAAAAACAGACGCTCTAAAAACAGGGAAGATAAAAGACTTATTGTTTGTTGACACACAGCTAACCCATGCTAATGATTTAATTATAAACCAACAAGACGCCTTGTTGAAGACGTGTACTATTTGGGTCCATTAAACAGACTAAACAGAGACAAAAACAGTCTGGACAATACTCCTTTGCTGTGTCCCGGGCTCGGATTCCAAACTAATTTAGAAAGAACAGCCTGCATATTAATGTTGGGAGCTCACCCTCCAGTCTATCTGTGCCTCCACTGAATCCAGGGCACCTTCAGGGCACAGAGAGCCTGCCCGATCTGTGTCGGCCATGATAACAATGCAGCGACCATTGATGAAAGGTCTTGTGGGAATTTATTACAAGCAACGACTGGGGAACACGGTGCCAGAGAGACTGAATAACCCGCATTTGAATACAAGCCACAAATTATACACAGTTTCAGTAAATGAAGTGACTGTGTGCCTTTTGTTCCGTTGCTTTCCTTTCACTAGTGGGAAGCTGAACATCACCACCACTACTACTGAGAGGGGAAGTTGTTGAAGCCGAGATTTCCTGCTTTCATTGTGGTTTAGAACTCAAAATGTTTATAGTGGTTTCAGAAACTGATTCATCGAATGATTCATGGTGAACATATTGCTTTTCCTTTGTGTGTGATCACAAGCAGCTCATTCATTTGTCTTTTTATTCAAATAGCTGAAGAAGACGTGCACGTCTCACAGTCAAAATAACTTCTAAGGCAGTGTACGTCAATAATGAGTGGTTAAGGCATTATGCTGTCTAAATACTTTTTTCCAAGGCACGTGACTGCCATATGGTTAAAATTATAAGGCTGCAATATTAAAGCGGTATGACTTCAAGGGATCAGAGAGGCTCAATCATTTAGTGCTTTAAGTAAAAGCTTCAAACATGAGTTGTTCCGTTTGAATGAAAAAGACCTCTACTACTCTTGAGCAAAAGGGGACTCGACTTGAACCCAGCCTGTCTTCCATAAGTATGCACAAGGAGAAAAAAAGAAATGTGTTTCTCTGACTAAGGTGGTTGACAGGGCCAAAGTGCATTCGGTAGCTGGCAGTCATTTTATGGCTGCAGCAGTGAAGCAGATTTACTTAGATGACGTCAGTGGCTTTGAGCCAGCTTTTCCTTTTTGGTGGCACTCTCGGCTGGCCTCAGTGGGCCCTGCTCAAACTGCTGAGCAGCAGCGCATACTCTAAAATTCCCTTTCTACACCAGGGTTTACCTCAGGGCACACACAGTCTGGAAGCCTGCAGGAGTGTCCTGTTTTTAAAGGGCTCACTGACCGAGGCGAACACTGATGTTTTGATGTGATTCTCCCCCTGCCACACATCACATCTAATTACACGATTAATGACTCTGTGGCCAGACCCAATTACAGATCACAGATCTTTTTCTAGCCCTGGATTTTCATAACAAAAAATATTATTGTGTATTACCATTTCAATTAAATACAGGACATGTAATTTGTCCACATTCCCATGAGGAATTTCATGGGCCAGCACTACGATTAGAAAACATTCCTTGTAATATGCGTGAAGTACATTTATTTTATTTTAGTCAGTGAAAGCTTTAATTTTTAACATCAATTTTCTGGTAATCCATGTATTATGAATTACAGTCTTAACCCAATTCAAAATAAAACACAGCTTTCAACTTTTACAGTAACAAAAATATTATCTGAGCCATGAAAGCATCTTATCAAAGACTTGACAGCTAAACTAACCACTAACAAGGGCGTAACCTACAAACAAAAATGAAGACAACAATATTGAATGATTTTTTTCCTTTTAAATATAAACGCCAAGCAACAATCTTTTTTGTCAAAGACAAATCACACAAGATCCGACAAGGAATCCTTCACAAATTTGCACTGAGTCAAAATTAGTCAGTTCAAAAGCACCAAAATTGACATTTTTACCAATTGGAAGTATGTGACTTTTGTATAAAAGCTTCATTTGCATGCATCATAATCTGTTTAGTATCAGGAGCGCAGAAGGACTCAAATAATCCTCAATACAAATGGAATCAAAGTGCTGTTTGAACAAGATGCTCCCAGAGTAAATAAATACATTGCTGCTCTGTGGCACCTGTTGCACAGACACACAGAAGCCTCTCCCCACCACTCTGTCATGACTCTCAAATACATAGTGCATCCTCACTATGCTATCGATGATTGCTATTCCCCAAATTTAAGTTCTGATTGCTAATAAAAATATCTAAAATTAGCAGATTCGATCATTTTTTGTAAAAGAATTTGTGAACAGGAAATAACCAATACTTGCCATGTTTCCTTGCACATACTTTGTGCAAAGATATTTAACAAATGTTTGCCCAAAATATAGTCCTCTGAAGTCGGCAACCATCACACAACCACCAGTGTGGACAACTAAAGAAAAGAAGAGTCTCACTTCACTCCAAGAAGTAACAAGGTCCACTCTGTGCTTCACAAAAGCACATTATTCTTTCCACCCTTCACAACAGATAGACTGCACTCTCTGTAGTGCTGCCCTCAGACCTCTACAAGAGACAAATATGAGGCAACAATGCATTAAAGTTAAGACTATGAGGCTTAATTTCCACAACACTCACTTTCATAACCCATGCTACTTATTCAGAAATGATTAGCATCTTTCATTGCAATCACATTTTTTTAGCTCATGGTTCATTTAAATTTAATAAAAACAAATACAAATTATAATGTAGTGAGCCACAGGCGCATTATCATCATAGCTACAATATGTCTATGTTGTAATCCTGTTTGATAAACCATGGTTACTGTTGAACGTACTGCATTATGCCCCAGGGAGTTTGGAAACTCTTACTTTCAGAGGTAAAGTCTTATTCAATCAAACAAAGACTACATCCTATTCTTGCTCAAATGTTATGCAGGCTTCCCTCCAACAGGTCCCCTGGTTGTATAACCTGAAAACAAAGAATCTATTTCAAACCCAATCTTTTTTTTTTCTTTGTTTATTCCAAGCAAGCTGATTTACACTGTGACTTGTCTGGAGTTACGCCTGGCTGCATTCTAACTGTTTTCTTGGAAATGATAGCAGCCCTTTTCAGGTTAACTAAATTAATAATGTTGTCTTTTCTGTGTATTTTGTCACCACTTTACAGAGAATAACATCTGATCTAAAACAGACTTTGAGAATAGATTTCGAGAAGCAAAAACACCCAGGTCTTTTTCACATTAAAGAGCAAAACAGCCACGGCAAAAAAAAAAAACTTGCAACAGCATTATGAAAAGAAATTTGATATCAATTCAAGAACCTTCTTTTGAAGTGAGCTCAGGTCTATAAACCACTCAGACATGTCTAGCCTCAGATAAGCTGATTACAATAAAGCAACTTTGCTGAAGTTTTATTTTCAAAGACAGGCAATTACTTTTTTCCCCTTAACCCAATAAGAAACACAATCAACAACATGCAGTGTCAAGATCAGTGTTAGACTACAACTTACTGAAGTGCTTACAAGTGTATGAATTAGCTTCAGTCTGAATGTATTTGTAATTCCTGCTAAATTAGTGAAGTATAAGGAGAGCTTGATTGAATCACAGCAGCCCATCAGAGCTGTGTAAACTGTGGCCTAATGACCTGACAGGGCTGTTTGTTCAGAGCACACCAAATCTAACAATTTACAGAGGTAAATATTCAGTCAGGTAAAAGGATGTGCAACACAATTCTGCAACAAATAGGAGATATTAAGTGTTCAGTACAACAGGCTACGCATCCTCTATTTAAACCAACTTTACTGTTGCTAACAAAACAGATTGCAGCCTTATTTTCATCTCTCCTTTTGTATAGTAGTCAGGGTAGTTTTCCCACAAAAAGTTTTGACTGGAATCTCTGTAAGGATTAAACTTTGTGCCACCCATAACACAGCTGGCCAGACGGTTTGAAGGGGAGTTGAGTTTTAGCTGAGCATGCATTTCCCAAAGTAGAGTAAGGTAAAGAAAAACAATGAAAGGCACCCCAAACTACGGCTCCATTAACATCAAACATACATTTGACTTAACTTTACAAAGAATTCAGCTGAGAAAAAATCATGTTTAGCTCATTACATGTCGCCTTTAAACCCCCAGAGTTAGTTAAAATGAGCCTAAGTGCGTTAAATGTGGACTTACTTTAGTTTGGGAGGGACACAGTGGAGCTTTAATGGCAGGAGTTTGGGGCTAACCTTTCCCTCCGGTTCAGCCGTTAGAGTTACAGTAACAACATGGAGAACATAGCACACGGGCTGGTGAGAGAAACACAAAAGGTAAAAACATTTACTTACACTGAACTTCGATGGCGTTTTCAAAAGAAAAGCACCGTCAAAACGTGTTGAAGCAACAAGTCTCTCCGCCGTGTTTCCTTCGAGGTGGTCCGAAAATTGTCCAACAACTCCCGGCTGAGCCAACTACGGAGAGCAAAACAGCAACGTTTTCAACCGTCATCTTGTCCAAAAAATGTTATTCGTGCAGTAATGTTATTAGTTCCTCCTGAATCCCTCTGGGAGTTTCTGAGGATCTAACACGGGGCGAAACGGCATCTGAGGCGTATTACAGGGGCGTATGATCGGGCTTCTTTTCAAAAAATGTGAAAAATGTCAAAGATTTTCGCTGCTATGTCAAAGCCATAGGCTACAGCAGTGAGTGTTCAAAGTGAGCACCCTGTTGCAACAGCGACCAGAATCGGCCATCTATCTCAGCGATAGTAACAGACGACCTAACGTTACTTCCCGCCATTAAATAAAGAGTAAAAACCCATTAATAAGCAAACATTTTTAATAAAATGTCAAATATTTGTAAAGACGTAAAGTAAACCCCGTGAACATAAGTCTACAACCAGTTTGGATACCTGCAACTAACATTGAAACTTACCTCGTTATTGATATCTCATATAAAAATGTCCCTTTCTTTTGGTAATGGGCTGTTACGGGGTATTTTTAATACTATGTCAAGTTATTCTGGTGTTTCTGGGCCAGCCAGGAAGGTGTAGGTGAATCGCTTCGCGCACTGACAGAGATGCGAAGAATGCTCGGAATGAGAAGAGGAATGAAATGAACGCAAAGAGCGAGTTTGCGCCGGGGCGGAGCGAGAGGTGGCGTCATCCCGAGCCCCGAGCAGCCAGCCTGGGCAGCAGGCAGCAGGGGCAGGGAGGGTACAAAACATCCCGAGAGCCGACGACGCATTTAAAGACACCACGGAGCTCAGACATCACAGCTTCACGGCCGTGAAGGCAACTTACACTGTAAGCAATGCAGCCTCGGTTATGATAACCGTGTTAAAACAGAGGAACACGTAAGGTATGTCCCTCTCATATCAACACAAACATACAAAGCGTATTTTTTATTTTGCTGACATACTTTAGTTTAGCTTACGTAAGTAGTAGTAGTAGAAGTTGAAGGCTAATAATAGTTGTTTACATTGTAGCCTGGCTTATAGTTGCTCATAACTCTACTCAAATATATGCATTCAAAACATCTAGACATTGTGGAGACAGCTCCCTTTTGAAGTTATCCTCTAGTCGCCATGTTTTAGTACTTTTGTTCCTCACCTTAAGTCGGATTTTGAATATTTTTTAATTCTTTTTTCACCGGGGTCTTAACAGATCAGATATTTTGGAATAAGGTTGCTGTCAACATGTGAAAACACTGAGATGTGTTACTGAATTTTTGATTTAGATCCTTAGAAGGTTGGTCACCTCTTTCCTGGCTTGGTTTTATTTAAGCAGGGCAAAAATGGGAGCCCATGTCATCACCATATCTGGGGAATTACCCCATCCTCTTAACAATATAAAATCAACAAGAATAAAATCTGACATATGATTTAATACTTTTCAAGACCCTCTTCACACATTTTAAGACCTTCAGCACCTTCAATTTCTAACCAGATACATTAACAACCGGTTGTGTGTATGTTTTGTGCTGAGCGTGAGACAAATATGTGACAACATAGAATGCCAGTAATATTTGATTGTAATATGTAAATTAAAGTCCCTGTAAAGTGATAATAAATCTTTATTTTAGGTTTGTTGTATTACAGGCCACTGTGTTATGAACCACCAGGCCAAATTCCGGAAATGAAAAACATCTCTAAGTTTATCAAATTAAGCTTCAAATCATGAAAAATGAGGCCGTAATATCTGACCTAGGATGGTGTGGGCGTGTCGGTTGGATGACCTGAAGCCACGCCAGAAATATGATCCTCTCTAATTTTAGAAAATGCTTCTGATCAGGGTTCAGCTGCCTGGCTTTATGACTGACCAGAGACAGAGGTTGGGGATTCAATTTACTGTTTTCTGGCACAAATCTCTCCATTATGATACTTTTAATAACCTGTAGTACACTGTGGATGATAGATTTGGCAAATTTACCTCACAATGAACAAAAACACAGCATGAAGCTGACTGGTAACTGTGACCGGCTAACAACAGACTATACTGAGATGAACAGCTATGTGATTTTATATCATTGTAGCATTACGAGGGTGGGGTAGATCCCCATCAAGACTGGTGATGTCATGGAATTAGAGTTTTGCCCCACCCAAATAAAACCAAGCCAGGAAAGAGGTGAACAACTTTCTAATGATTTGAATAGAAAATTCAATCACATGTAGATCTCAGCGTTTTCAGATGTTTACATCAACCTTATTCCAACATATCTAATGTGTTAAGACACAAAGTTTGGATCTGACCTTGCAGGGACTAAGTATTTTAAGTTCCTGCCTTTTTGTGCAGTCTTGCCCACCACTCAGTCAATCAGTTGAGCTCTGTGCCACTTCAACTCAGTTTATAGGGACTTTAAGCTTTATTGGAACATTTTGAGACTATAAGAAAAAAAATAACCTGGCACCATAAGGCTTGATGGAAAGTCTTATTTTTTACTTAAGTGGCCAAAAAGTGGTTCTACAATCTAGAAGTGAGGAGAATTCAGCTAAAGTGGGCAATCAGGTAAAATGGGCCAGATAAAGTTCAAGCATCATACCTCACAATGACTGATCTCGAATTGTTGCTTTAAACCTTTTTGACAATTATTAACAATTTTTATTGGCCAGAGGTTGCTCAGTTGGGTGAGGCAGAGTGTTATGTGAAGGAGCAAAAAATGTGCGGACAGTTGCAAAGCAAAACTGATTCATAACTAATAAGAGGCATAGAGAGATTTTTAGATAGTTAACAAAGTAAGGAGTGTACCTTTGATCATTTATTTGAAACACTCTTTCAAAGAAAAAAAAGTTAAGATATGGATATAGAATTTCATTTTTGAGAAAAACGTAATTTTAGACACTGGCCCAATTTAGCTCACTCAGGTAAAATGGGCCATGATTTTCAACCACAACGGGCCACATAAATATACACTCTTACATGGGATTTAACAGGAATTTGGGGAAGGGAGGCAAGTTTATAAGTGGAATTGCAAAATCTTAATAATCCCTTTATTTATTTTTTTAATGGTGTTGCAGACAGTACAGTACAGTAGTACATGATAGTATAGCAGGAGGACAGACATTAATGGAACAAGAGAAAACACAAAGACAGGAATAGGAAGGAAGATTGGAATACAACCAGAGCAGAAATTACAGAGTGAGGTATGATAACATTGAGAATCATGAGGATGGCTAGTAAAAAAGGGAAGAGAAAAAATTCTTAATTTTTAGCAAAGACTTGGAGCACTTCAAATGTCACTCTGCAAAGGTGCAATAGCTGCAACGTTGTTATCTCTAGCTGTTTTTTTTTTTTGTCATTTCATCATATGTTAAATTTCTAAGGAAATCTTAAAGTTAAGACTGCAATTCACACATGCACGATCAGATCAATTGTAGATCTATTTTCAAAGAAATGTTTCTTCATGCATGACATGTTTTCACAGTGTTTTTTTTGTTGCACATCAAAGAAAATATCTGGTTTAAATTTGCTGTTAAAATGACAAGACTTCATATAAAATCACTGCAAGCCCATTTACCTGAGTACGATGGAGTAGCCCTAAAGTGGGCATCTTGATAGCTTTGTGTCTAATAATTCAAAGTTAAAACCAAAAAGCTGAACAGCCTACCAATAGGTTTTAAGAAGAAAAATACATGGTATAAATGCCAATTTCAGGATATTTGTAATCTTTAATGCTGATTTTAAAGCATTGGTATGTCAATGAATCATTACTTTATTGTTGTAGCTAATTAGTCATAGTTCACAATAACTGAGCTGTATTCATTTCAATGATTTATCTATCTCTATATGTCTGGGAAGAATTCAGGTCAGATCTGGCAAAGTTTTAAAGAAACTCTCATGTATGATTAAATCTAAATATAAAAAAAACAAAAGCAGGGAAAAACTACTCTACAATTTCTTCAGATTTACAGGCTATAAAAATAAAAATCCTTGCTAAATTGATTTATAAACTTCTAGTAATTTTAATGTAATGTCACATTTCTTATGTCTTAATTAATCTCATGTGTTTTTGTTGTGAAATACAGACAGATGTGGTGCTTAATAATTTAAATAATCACACACAACTGCATCAAACAAAATGAAGGACGTGTTTGGACAGATTCCTGTATGACTTAGACCTGCAGGGCATCTCAAAACATATGTTCAATTGAGAAAGCATTGTGCACTTAACTTTAATTAACCTGAATGATGAACTGGCAAGATATGTTTATAGCTTAACTGGCATGTCTGTTTTATGTGGGGCCAACAAAGACATAGCATGAAGAGGGAGGACTTCTTCTCAAGCTGGGAGGAAGTTAAAACTGGACATGAACACAACAGGACAAGATTTAGCTGCATAGGTGTGTGGTCATCATGCTATTTTCCCATAGACTAAAATGATATATACAAGAAGCATATATAAAAAAGCCTGTTTCAATTTTCCTTTTATCCTTAAACCTTTTTTTTATTATTCATGGTTTTTAGGCTGGTTGCAGGATTTAAAGGCAGCAGCAAACATCACTGGATAGAGCAAAATCAAGCAAGAGAGAAGACGAGGATGTTGTCAGCAGGCCATCAAGCAGACTGAATGTGGAGAGACTTTGTAAAGGTGAACAAGGTTCAGCTTCTACAGATGTAATTGACCATGTTGATGCATTTAATACAGGCCTTATTTAAAGCTTTTATGACATGCTAAACTATTTTCACATACCCTCTATGCTATTTTAAAGGCTGTGTCTGCCACATTTAGAAGTGCGAGTTCAAACACTTCCAGACACAAAGACACAGCCGTGGTCTTGTCTGAACAAGTCATCCATTAGAAGCCAATGTTTTGACACCAATCCCTCAAAAGAAAAGGATCTATAAAGACGAACGACTGCCCTTCTGAGGACATCCATCAACACCTTTTAACACCTGTCTGTGCACGTTGAGCTGAGAGAGAAACACAGGTGGTGTAAGATTTAAATGTTCATACAGGACTGCCTTTAAGTGCCTTATCATTATTTTTTATTCCATAATCTGTTGAAAATGCCCTTCATAGTGAAGCAGCCCATCTAAAAGCAGCTGTTAGCAGGCATATCATTTTCCTTGTTGTCTTGGGGCTTGACTGTTCCCTAAATAACAAATTATTAATCTTCAAAAAGGCAGCTGTATCTAGGACATCTTAAATGAGAAATCCCTGCTTGATGTGTTTTTTTTTTCCAAAGATGAATGCAGCAGCAGTTTGTAACTCCAGGAGCTCAAATATAACAGTGGTAATTTATCAGCTGACAGTATTTGAAAGCAACATGTTAAAAATAATCTTGACACGTGTGTCAGGATTCAGAAGAGGCTCTCACATGAGAGGTCCTCAGTGTCAGTGCACCCACTAGAAGAGACTGCATTTTGTAGGTTACTGAGCCACATGATTACAGTTAAATTATTGATGTATGAATTCCTGACATTCTTATCTCTGTGATCACTGTGCACTTCTTGTTTTTTGATCATTTCTGAGGAAACGCTTACACCGGAACCAAGAACTTGTCAAATAAGCCCGTCTTACAGTGACACTGTTTGTGCACAGCCACTCATATTGTGAAACAGGGTGTGGCCACGTGAGCCATGCAGGGGTGTAAGCTGTACAGGTGGAAAATGAGACAAGATGGATAAATGAGGAGCCAGAGAGTCACATGTTCAGATGCATGTTCACATATCAGATGCAGGAAAGATTGACACCTTTCTAAATATACATGTCTCTGTTACTGTCAGGGGTTCTTTTCTATAACTGATTTCATCATCTTTAAATAAGTCTATACAAGGGTTTAAAAGTCATCATAGATGCAAGCTGTTCTATGCAAATTAATATAATCAGGCAAGCAACAGTTGATAAGAGGGATCAATGGTTCTGTTATGCTTTATTCATCCAACTCTTTGTTTGAGCTGCAGAATTTTAAATTTTGATACTATTAACATGGGAATCAAACAATGTTGATGCCAATTTTGGTACCATGGCAACAAAAAAGAATGCCAAGGCAGACAAAATATGAAATATGTTTGGTTCTCATTACCAAAACATGCAGGTTAACTCTTACACTCTAGTGAAATTGCTCAAATACCTTGTTGATCTATTTATCCAATTTAGACAGCACTGTCTCTTTTTCACTTGCTGTAACTTTTGCTAAAAAATATGACAAACGATGAAGATCTGGAGTGTTTTTAAAGCTTCAGTACAACAATACTATCAATATCATTTTAAATAGGCTGCAGGGTATCAGGCCCATAGACATAATATACATAGACGCCTCATTGACTGTGTTTGCCGCTGTGATACGTCAGCGTGTCAACCATATTGCCAGAGGCAAGACTGTTCCATAAACAAATGCAAGTATATGAGGGATGAAGGGTTTCTGATCAATAAACACACCTGTTTACATTTAAGTGGCGGTAATGAGTCGTTTGTATATAAAGTGGTATAGAGGTCTTTTCTGGAATAGGAACTCAACATAACACACTTCAAGACCCTTATTATATCAATTGATGTCATACCAAGCAGGGGTCAATGTTCCTGAATGAACTGTTTCAAAATTGCATTAATACACAAAAAACATTGAGCCTTAAGGGTTTTGAAGGATTCAGCCACTTTGACCAGTGATGTAGCCAGACTTTTCTGACAGGGGTGGCCCAGCTGTGGCAGTGACAAGAGTGGCCTCTATATGTATGTTTGCTCAGATAAAGAATAAAAAACCTTTATCTACTCTGTCTGGTTTGACTTAATATATCAAATTGAACACTAACACTATTCCTCAGATGCTTTATTCTAGAGTGTATGTACCGTGCATTCAGAAAAAAATTAGATCCCCTTCATTTTTTGATTTTGTTGCAGCCTGATGCTACATTTATTTCTATTCTCATGAATCTACACCCAGTACCCAATAATAACAAAGTAAAACAACAATTTAAGACATTTTTGAAAGTTTATTGAAATAAGAAAAAAGAAATAATAAATTGACAAAAGTTTTTAAACCCTTTGGAGACACACTTTAAATTTAGCTGGGGGGCCTTCTATTTCTCTAGATCTTTGCCAAAATGTTTTTGCACCTTGACCGGAGTCCACCTGTGGTAAATTAAATTAACTGGACATTTAATTAGAAAGGCACCCACTATAGAAGGCATTACAATTGACAATGCATATCAGAGCAAAAACCAAGACATGAGTGCAAAGAAACTGCCAGCAGAGATTAGAGACAGGATTGTTGCAAGGCACAGATCTGTAGAAAGCTGCTGAAAAAATTCTGCTGCACTGAAGGTTCCCAAGAGCACAGGGCCTCCATAATTCTCAAATGGAGGGAGTTTGGCACAACCAGGACTCTTCGAAGAGCTGGTTGCCCTGCCAAATTGAGCAATCATGTGAGAAGCCACTTAGTCAGAGGGGTGATGAAGAACCTGATGGTCACTCAGACTGAGCTCCAGAGATCCTGTGTGGAGATGGAACAAAGTTCCAGAAGGACAACCATCACTGCAGCCCTCCACTGATCTGGGTTTATAGCTGAGTGGCTAGACTGAAACCTCTCCTCAGTGCAAAACACATGAAAGCCCACTTGGCTTGGAAACATGCTGGTATGTTTCTTAACACGTACATACAGTATGTGATAAGATGGCAGTTTTGTTTGGTGTCATAGCTCCCCCGAAACAGGAAGAGGAGGCCTTGATCATGCATGCACAGATTACTCGTGCATTTCCAGTGTGCTCCTTCCTGAACTGCACTTACACTTCAATGTGTGTAACCTTTGCCCTTAAATGTCACATTTATCCCCAAACTGAATAAAAAAACAGCAAATAGAAGTGACCCAGTCCTGAAATAACCTCTCACTGGTGAAGGAACAACACCTGTAATAATAAATACTTTCTTTCTACACAACAGGCTGCTATGCTATCGTTTGGAAAGCCTAATAGTTTTTTCACATATAATTTTTTTCACAAAGAATCTTGAAGGAGTGTTCGTATTATATTTTTATATTTTGTTTGTCAATCTTGTATAATAAGTTGCAATCTACAGCAGTAAGTCATGTTGATTTTCCCTCTTTTAGTTGCAGTTTCCAATCATAAATGCCTGCGAATTTGCATCAAAAATGCCATGCAAACAACAATGTGCAATGTGTAATCTATAGCTTAAAATTTCAGAATGATTGTTACATATCTTCAACAACTTTAATTTCAATTGTTGTTTATTTAAAGCATCTTTTATCAAAGCTTCTTTATTTTTATACATTTTTCAATTTTGTGGGCATGCAGCACTAAGCTCCATCTCTTTGCATGTGTTCTTATATGGTCCATTATGTTTTCATCTTGATTATAAATCATATTTTCCCCAAACCAAGAAGGGATAAAAGCAGAACAAATCTAAAACCCGATGGTGCTCTTTACTGCTAGTGTGCCATATTCCCACACTAATGCCTTCACTCTGTGTCCCTCTTCTTTCTATTTTCAGCTAAGATAGAATATGTCAGAGGAGGACTCTTTTTCATAAGCCAATTTGGGAGCTTGGGGATGTCGTAGATAATAACAGCTTAATCATTAAAAGCATGCTTCAGGGAGCACCAATCAGCTGTTGTTAACCAGTAACGCTCCACTTCTCCTCCACAGACCTCATTCCTGACTCTGGGGTTGATAAGGTCGTTGTGTGCTCTTAACATTGCTTTGATTTGAACCTGCTGCTTTAAGCCTCTAAGGGAGTTCATGGTGCAATAGAATTAGCCTGCTTTAGTTCATTTTTTTCTGCAGGTCTGCTTCAGCCCCTGCCTGGCCTGGCCTGGTCTGGTTCAGCCTGGCCTGTAACCTCTTCTAATCAGATAGCCGAGTAAGGCCAGGTGCTCTCCTGGCTCTGTGTTCGAACTGCTCAGCCAGCCCACTGATTCGCTTTATTCAGAGATAAGAGCAGGACTAGTGAGGGCCACTTACTGCTTAAATGAAACGAAAGGGGGGAGCCCACATCCCAATCAGCTCTGCTTCTGATTATTTCATACACCAGGTTAATGTTTCTGTGCATGTATTTGTCAATAAATACATACATTATATACATGTGGAAAAAAGTGGGCATTTTATATCATTCTAAAAAACATACATACAAACAAAAATCTATAGTTTGTCACTGAAAGATTTGTTACAATTAATGGAAGTTATCATATACAGAAGATCACAGATGTTAAAAAAAGTAAATTATACAGAAAAATTTAATGTTCTCTGTTTATTGATAAATAAATACCAGTAGATATAATCCATGGCTGCTTTCAGGCTTACTGGTGAGTCTTCACACTAAGGAGTCTGAAAACGCCCCCTTGTGGCAACTTACAAACTCATCTTCATATTTGCTTGAGAGTCTACAGTCTACCCTTGTGTCAGGTTCCTTTTCTATAAAGATGATAGTGAGGAATATTGTGTTTAAAAGTATTTCTCATTATTGCACTCCATGTTAATTATGACATTATATGTTTAAGTCACTCCACTTATTCAGTTTACTCATGAATCACATTCTCTTGATAAATAGTTCTTATTATCCTTAATTCTGGCATTAGGAATTCAAAGTAAACATGACAGCTGATATGAGACAGGAAATAGGAGGACAATCACCAGACAGGATGAGGATTCAAACATGCAACCAGGCACTGAGGACTGTTGCCAGGGGTGGTTTTCGTGATTTGGAAGCCAACGGGCAAGAGTGACATGAGGCCCTTCCCCATTTAGCTAAAAGCAATCATTGTGGGGAATAAAATATTTTGAAACATCTCTTTTCAGGAAAAAAAAAAGCCAGAAACCTCTATATCCAGACCTGAAATATAGATACGAAAATACCCAACAGTACCAGTTCACCACCTCTCTTATGGCAATCATGTTTACTATTAGAAGGGGACTAAAGCTCAAACTCATTACATCTTAATATTTTAACTAGCTCTCAGCATTATCACAATGTGATTGAGGCCATAATTAGTGCTTTTTTATTTATCACATTCTTTATTATTGTTATTATTACTATTATATTTATCATGCTTTCACCGTAATGAACTATAAAGTAGATGGATAGATAGATAGGTAGACAGACAGACAGACAGAAAGACAGACAGACAGACAGACAGACAGACAGACAGACAGACAGATAGATAGATAGATGAACTGCATGGTGATTTTATATCATTGTATCCCTTACACACCCCACTCACAAGCATTATCAGGACTCCGTCTACCATGCCAAACATCAGACAGACTTTATTTGCATTAGGGCTGAACGATTTAAGAAAATGATCTAATTGTGATTTATTTTTTTCAATATTGCGATTGCGATTTAATGTGTAATTATTTTTAAGTTCTTCATCCAATGCTTTCCCTCCAACACAAGCAATAAATCATTCTATATTTTAACCAGAACAATATTAAATAGATTAAACAGGGGCAGAACAATTTTGAAAAAAATGTCCAATTTGCAATTTCTTCACATATATATATATATATATATATATATATATATATATATATATATATATATATATATATATATATATAAATCTATATTAAATGTTGCATTAAAGGGAATGCACATTTTTATGCCACTCTTATTCTGAGTAAGAAAAAACTTCAAAAAATAAGGAAAGCAGGATTTTTGTAAACTATTCTTAAAAATGACACTTAAATGTTTGCATGATGGGTGGAACATATCTCTGCTGCACAAAAATTGAATTAAACTCGTATTTTAACACATATTTTAGGTCAAAGTAATATTGCACCTTTTGTGAATCTGAAAATTGCAGTAGGACATATTGCGATTTAATCTAAAATTCGATTAGTTGCCCAGCCCTAATTTGCATCTAATAATCCATCAGCAATCAGCCATGACTGGTTGCAGCTAAGTTTAAGACACTGTGCCATTATTTGTCATAATCCCTCAGCCCATAGACAAACAGTTATATTCAATACAGACTGCCCCACCAAAAGGTACACTCCAGCTTTGCAAGCCATTATCATTCTCCCTCACATAATGCATTTGTGTTCCAACAACAGACACACACATAACTCCTGGTACAAACACACGCACATAAACAGATACAGTGGCTGCTTTGCCTCTTCAGTTTAACTGCCAGAGTCTGAAGGCCACCACATAAAGTTACATCAGTGTTTAAAACAAAACTGATACATCACACAACAGATAAACCAGAACAAAAACACAAACTACTTGAGTGCATTCTTACTTTTAAAATTCTTCTGGCTTTGAGGGCAGTAAAGTCCTTAATTACAGCACTGAAGTCCAGCTCTCTAACATTGTCAGATATCAGTATAAATTAGCTGAGTCTGTCCATCCTCTGGCACTGGATCTTACTTTTTTAACCCATGTGGTCCTGTGCAGCCCCCCCCCCCCGTGTCCCAAGGCCATTGTGTACCTAATGGTGAAACCACCTCTGCATATTTGCACCTGCTTTACCAACTGAGCTAAACTGGTGCCCATAATGGAATATTTTTAACACAATCCAGTAAAGTTCAACAAAGTTCAACATCCTCTGTCTTACTTTTTTGATAAATGAAAAATGATACAAATAAGAGGCATGTCTGTAATACAACCTGTTAAAGCAGTAAAATGATCAGCTGTGTGGCTCAGTTAAGATGGCTTTGATAAACTAAGTCAGTAGTCTTTCTCATCTGTATCTCTGTCGTGTTTGGGTCCCACTACATTACCTGTCACTATTCGCCTCTTTTCTTTTCTGTATACTGAACCCTGCATCGTCTGAGAAGGAATAGCTGTAGACTGTAAAACCCCGTTGAAGCTCAACTGCACAGCTGACATAAAACTGCAGAAGCTTGTGAAAGTGGGTGGTAGAAGAACAATGAATTTGGTTGCATGTGCTGTATTTACTCCTGAAATCAGACATTATCAGAACATTTTTAGTTAGTTTAAGTGTGTAAAATCCTGATATGCTTTATATATTTTGACAGTTGTGGAGCATCTTTTCTTTATTTATTTTGACAACGAGAAGTCTGTTTCCTACATTTATGGACAAATTGAGCTTACTTTTCTGATTTCATGCATCTGATTGGATTTTGAAAAGAGTTTCTGTTTCCAAAGCTGCCTCACCATGTTTCCAAGGACAGATCTGATTTACTATGATAATACTACATTGAATCAATTTTAGGCTGGTGAAAAAGTCCAGTACAATTATTGATTGCAATTTAATTCACTTGCATTTTTTAGTAAGAGCTTTGTTCACACATGAATTGTACGCTGCAATAAAACAAGTTATTTTAAGATATTCTGAAGCAGATTCTGTGACCACAGCTGCCTTCTGGACATTTAAGATGAATTTAGCATGTCTAGGCACAACAAAATCCTGAAATCAACAAATGATATGCCATGGGTCATGCTTTTTACACAAATGTTTCTCATTCAATCAAAATGTCCGTCCTCTGAGCAGGTCGTTCATTTGTATTAATTTCCTCACACCCTGACAGTGTTAAATACAAGAACTGTTCTCCGTATCTGCTCTTCATAAATCTATGGAAGGAAGATATCGTGAGAGATCATGTTCAATTACAGCCATTTACATCACTTGATAAATGAAGGAGGATGAGAAAAATTGACGGATTGTCTTTTTTAATCATGAATGAGGTTGCATCATGAGCTGGCTCATATGGACAATTCTACTTGTAATTATACAATGTTATGACATTTTTTAAATAAAAAAAGTGAAATAGGATTTTTCCTTCGACCTCAGCACTCATAAAGACATGCTGATGTATTTAAGAACATATATAGAAATGACAAAATACAGCATATACTGCTACAAGGCCATAAAATGTTCACAATCATACTCTGCACATCTGTATGAGACATTGATGAAATGAAGTCCTAACAAAGTTGTCACAAATGCATTTTCCAGTTGTTCAATAAGCTGCTGAAGCCATTTGCACATATTGTGTTACAGTTTCAAACAGTTTGCATACCTGCTAGTTGCCTACTAATCTCTTTATCTCTGTTTCAGCTCCGTGTCTATTCTGTTGAAGCCTCTGCCAGCAGGGCACAGACATTAAAGACAGATTATTGCATAACCAATGTTTAAAATGTGATTATGAACCAGATGTGCACGCAGATTGTATCTGAGGCGGAGGATTTTGTGATATCACACAGATGCATGCTTTTAGAACAGAGTTTTATGCCCTGCCTTCAAAAAGAATCAGTGCACCATCAAAATATCTGCCATCTGGCAACAAATAGAGTTACAGCATCATACAAACAATTTTAGAAGGGATGATTCCCTTCAGAACAAGAAGCACATGTTTAGAATGAATCTTTAAAAGACTGTGTGATGAGAAATAAAGTTAAATCTAAAAAGACTAAAAAGTAAAAAGACTTTGAATGTAAAAAGACTGGCAAATGTGCATGTGAAATGCAGAAAGAGCAGTGATAATAGTACAGAACATTCTGGATAACACTGGGTAGATTCTCCCTCACTAAGCCCTTATATTGAAACACGAATCAATGACAAACACACATGAGTTTTGATCCCCTAATAGTCATAAACTACTCATCCTTAGTGTGGCTCCTGCCAGCCTTACCTTTTTCTGGGTGTTTTTCTTAACTGCTGCCCAAACTGCTGTTGTCCTGCATAAAGGACAGACAGGCCTAATGTCTTAGCATGTGCAGAGAGGCTTATTTGATATGAATACAGAGGTATATAAAGGCAGATACAGGAGTGTAATTACACCTAATGGCTGGAAATGCTCCTGTTGAAGACATCTTGCCGTATGCTGTCTGATTATGGGTGATCATTTTCTGCTTTTTGGTGAAAAAGCAGAAAGCTCGGCAGTCCTGGGCTTCACTGATGATAGTGGTTCAGAACAATGGGCTATTGAAATGCATTGTCACTATCCCAGCTTAAATGTCAGGGGATAAAGCTGGCAAGAAATCCAGGGCTCAATTTATAAAAGCATCCTCAGCCAAA
The DNA here is from genome assembly GCF_018320785.1 of Cheilinus undulatus. Taxonomy (NCBI): domain Eukaryota; kingdom Metazoa; phylum Chordata; class Actinopteri; order Labriformes; family Labridae; genus Cheilinus; species Cheilinus undulatus. The sequence continues at coordinate 35,515,394 of NC_054865.1, read as the reverse complement.
ACTAAGAGCAGCTGGTGTGATGCACTTACCTCGAACAGCCTGGGAAGAGGATTTTACCATCAACTCCAACATGTAATACACACAAACATACTAGAAGAACACAAATGTAAATTTCATCTCTTATTTTACCTCAGTTTCGTAATGAGGTTATTAAAGCTGGGCTTTTAAGATAGTACTGCCTTAGGTTTAAAAGTACATGTAATGACTTAAATGAGTGTAGAACAAAGAGGACATTAGCGAAATATGTGAAAACCTAACTCTTAAAATGCTAACTTATCAGTAAGGAGTACAATACTGTAAGAAAAGCTGACTTAAAGCAGTGGTTTGAAATATCATTCAAGCACTTAAACATAAAAAAGAAAAAAAAATTGTCATTAGATAGCCTAATTATTTTTACATCACAACAACCTTAAATTAACATTCCTAGATGTGCTGATATTAGCAAACACTTGCTTATTTACAGTAATCTATTAACAGCTCCTAAAATATCTTTGTAACACTGTACGGATTTGGTTTGGGTCTAAAGATGCACATGCACTCTCAAGTGTAATGATGGGAAAATATGCCTGTCTTATTAAACGCAAAATGCTGCATGCATTATTAGGTAAACAATGGCTATTGGTTTGCAGGAAATTTTTATCAGGATAACAATGTGACTTTTTACAACCAAAAGCCCCCAGACTGTTTACTATGAATCTGACAATGGCCAAAGGCCAAAAAAGGCAGGGACTTCAGGAATGAAAGGCTTTGCAGCCATAGTCAGTGCATTAAACCACAAGATTATGTAAAGCTAACTGAACTATCAGCAGGAGGAAGGGAGCAGAAACAAAAAAAGAGGAGGTCAGACTGGAGACATGTGGGACCTGTTTGAATACAGAGGAGGGCTGAAGGTACCTGAAGACAAGAGAACAATGCATGGTTGGAAAGTCATAGTGCCCTAAAAAACCCTACAGAGAAATGAGGGGAAAAAGTTGTTGGAAACTAGGAAAAGATGGGGCAGTCAATGCAGTAGAAAACTTACATTTTGTGTTGTTTTTAGTGGCCCCTGAGGACAAATGGAGATCAGCAAAATTTCAAGCAGGAAGACTGTTTCTACTCATTCAGATCAGATAATAATAAGAATAATAATAATAATTATACTATCTTGAATTTATATAGCGCCTTTCAAGAAACCCAAGGAGACTTTACGGGAACACATAGACATGGACAAACTATGTGAGGGGTAGGATGATTGAAGGGGTGGTTTAGTGAAGACTGTTGGCTGTGGTGAACAGGTGGTGCTTGAGACGTTTTTTTGAAAATGTCCAGCGATGGAGCGCTACAGATGTCTGCAGGAAGAGTGTTCCAGAGGGTGGGAGCTGCAGCACTGAAGGCTCTGTCTCCATAGGTTCGGAGTTTGGTTTTGGGCATGGAAAGTAGGCCAGTGTCTGAAGATCGAAGGTTGCGGGATGGTGTGTATGGATAGAGGAGATCAGAAAGGTACTGGGGAGCCAGAGCATGGAGAGATTTTCAATGTGAGGAGGAGGACTTTGTAGTTGATACAGGACTTGATAGGGAGCCGATGGAGGTGGATGAGGGTTGGAGTGATGTGTTGCCAGGGTCTGGTGCGGGTGAGAACTCTAGCTGCAGAGTTTTGGATGTACTGAAGCCTGTCCAGGGTTTTGCTGGGAACTCCAGACAGGACTCCATTACAGTAGTCGAGGCGGGAGGTTATGAAAGCATGAATGAGTGTTTCAGCCACAGAATCAGGGAGTGATGGTCGGAGTCTGGAGATGTTCTTGAGATGATAGAAGGCAGATTTGGTGACAGACTTTAGAGTCTGTAGATTCTGCCACAGCCTCATTTTTCCAATCATCATGCACCTGTCACATTTTAAATCTGTTGTCTTCACTTCCGCGGTCAGCCTGTCATTTCAGAGTGGACACTGCAACCCTCCTCCACCCCAGCCACCTCCATTCAGTTTATCACCATCTAGTCCAGATCCTCACATCTCCTGCTCATCTCATCCAGCATACCTCAGCCTCCTCCTCCTCCTCCAGGCTTCTTCATTGGTGTCCCGGTCCAACTTTTCAGAAGTCTACTCCTCATCCAATCCAGGTAGTGCTCAGGACCACCACAGTCCACCACCACACCACAGCCTGCCTCAGGGGACTGAAGAAAACTGAAAGGGGAAAAATCCTCCACCTCAAAAGATCACTCTGAGGCAGCAGTGCTGCGGGACGCCATGTCACTTTCTGGCGAGGGGACGTCACTGTCACTTCCGCCTCATCTGGAAAACCCTGTCCTTTTCCCCTCCCTCCTCTCAGTGCCAAACTGCCCATTTTTTTTGAGCATTTTTCAAAGGTCTGAAGTGGGCAGAGTTAGCTCTGAGCTAGGGGTTCACTTACACTTTAATTTAGAGTCATTTTATTTGTGAAGCCACTCTGTTTAATGTTACCAGATGTTTTTAATGTAAACAGGGTAGAGAGCTGTAAATATCCGCTCACTATACAATACACTTTGTGCAGCCTCAATAATATGTACACATTAGTCTCACAATTAATTTAATAAATCAAACGGATCGTATAAAAATCTGTGTAGTTGGTTGAGAGCAAATTAAGGGCTGTTTTGCATGAACTGAAAGTCTGAATGCTTAATTCAGTCAGTTATTCTACTGTATTGCACTATAATTTCCAGTGTAGTGCAGCCCTACATATCATTTAGAGTTCATTTCAAAAGTTGTCATAAGTTAAACTTGTCACCATTGTCCAGACACATGATTACACATTTTGTTTATAAAATCTTCGAGTTTACTGTTTTGAATTTTTATTTATAGTAGAGTGCCGTATAGAAAACATGTTTTCCTGGCTCATAAAGTGCTTTACAAATAAAATTATGAACAATTTTTAAAGCATGTGCTTTCTCTGCTTCTCTACTACACTCTTTTATTTTCTCTTAAAATGATTTCCATTTTCTTCTGGCTGGTGCATGTATCCTTGGGAAATTGTCTTTAAGTAGGTGATGTTTGTGAGATTGGTCAACAACAGTGACCTTGTTTATGTCTGCAGCAGCCAGGCACAATCACAGAGGTTTGGAGAGGTGGATCCACAGTAGCTCTACCTCACCACCTAGTCTTTTTGATGAAATGCTTCCTTGAAGTGGGGAAGAGATGCTTGTGAGATTCAGACCCAAAGCAGAAAGCTCGCTCTCCGTCCTCTTATCTGCTGCACTGTTTTGATTTTAAGTGCATTTTAAAATAAATGACCTTACAGTAATGTAAAAGTAAAGCTTTGACTTGTCAAGCAATAGACTAATATTACTTCTACAACTGTCAAGATACCACAATTTTGAACTTTAATAAGATGCCAGTAAAATCACATGACATCAATAAATGTTTTGATACCATGGCAACAAAAATTAAAGTCCTTGGGACCCAATTTTGGTAAATTTCCTGTTTCATTGAACACAAACTGCAAACAACTGCATGGTGTGCAAATGTTAGTGCTGTCACCTCACAGCAAGAAGGTATCTGGATTAAGATAGGATTTGTTCCAGCCCCCCAATGATTCAGATCAGGATAAACAGTATAGATAATGGATGGAAAGATGGACAAAATACAAGCAGTTATAAAAACCATCTTAAGGCTATATCAGACTACACTACACATTTAGGCAAATATTTACTTCATTAACCCCTTCAAGTCACTATTTAGTGCAATCACAGCACTGAGTCTGTGTGGATAGGTCTCAATCAGGCAATCAGGCAATTTTACTCAATTCTTCTTTGCAAAACTGCTCAAGCTCTGTCAGGCTGCACTAGGATTGGGCGTAAACAGCACTTTTCAAGCCAAGCCACAAATCCTCTGTTGGATTGAGGTTTGGGCTTTGACTCGGCCACTCAAGAACATTTACCTTGTTGTCTTTAAACCATTCTTGTGTAGCTTGTATGCTTTAGGTCACTTGCCGCTTTCATTTTACCCTATTGCTTTACAAGCCTTTCAGGGCCACCTGCTTGAGAAGCATCCCAACAACACTATGCTGCCACCATCATGCTTCACAGTGGGGATGGTGTGTTTGTGATGGGCAGGGTTTGATGTCAGTCCAACATAGTATCCTGTCTGATGGCAGTTTATGCGGACAGCCTGATCTAGGCAGATTTATACATGTGCCATATTATTTCAATTTCTTGATGGACTAAACAGAACTCCTTTGGATGTTCACTGAATTTGATTTTTTTGTATCAATTCCCTGACTTATACCTTTTAATAATCTTTTCTCTCAGTTGCTTGGAGTGTTCTTTCGTCTTCATGGTGTAATGGTAGCCAGGAATACTGATTAACCAGTGACGGGTCCTTTCAGACACAGACGTCTTTATACTACAATCTCTTGAGACACATTCACTGTACTCAGATTATCCCCATTTCACCAATTGTGAGAATACTAGCAGCAATTGGCTGGACCTCTTTTGAAGTAGTCAGTCACTTTAGAGGGGGTGAATATTTATACAGTCACTTACTTCAACTTACATATTTTGGTTTGACATAACTTTGTTGAAACTGTTTTGACTTTGACATTAAAGAGGGTTTTTTTTGCATTTCTTTTGTCAAAACTACACTGGCCACGACTGATTTCTAATATCAATAAAAGGGTAAAGAGTCCAAGGGGTGAATACTTTTCATAGCCATAATTCCAGATTTAAATTGTTTCATTTCTCTTAAAAAGAGGTGTCCTCTGAATCCAATGGGTTGCTCTCCCGTCAGACTATTTATTTGTCTTTTCTTGTTTATTCGGATTTTACAGTGGCTAGAGCTGGAGACTGGGGAAAGAGAGGGAAATTGGGGAATCACATGTGGGAAAAGAGCCACAGGTCATACTTTAACTTGGGCTGCATGGTTCATGGAAATATACCTCTGTACATTTTGCAAGCTTAAACAACCACAAAGCTACAGATGTCCGAGAGAGTTTTTACATGTTTTTCTTCTTTTTTCAGGCTGCAGCATTATTGAATGTTTCCCTCATTATGTTTCATTTTATATGAAAATGGACCCTGAAATAAAAATAATGTACTGAAGGAACAGTAGTTTAGTTCATGCTATCAAAGGCATACTAGGGATAAAATTAATACAGATTGCAGCCCAGCAGATTAAAAAATGTTTTTTCTTGTCCCACTGCGCCTAAATTGCCTGTATTTGGAATGCTGTTAAAGTAATAGTGTGGCATTTTTTCCAAATTGATTTCTATTTCTTATTTCCAATTGATTTACCAGAATAGTGATTTAAGCTTTACCCATTTCATCAGAGCTTTCATATGTGATTGTGTTATGCAGCTGCTCTATTCCAACCAAGCCGATTCCAGGAAGAAATCCTCACAACAGATGAGTTTAACTGGAAATAAAATTGTCATGTGTGCAACAAGAATGCTGTTCTTATTCTCTCCGCATCACCGTTTACTTCTTTTTTTTTTTGGATGTTGTATTCATTTTTCTTTTTACTGGAAGATGTTTTCATTTTCGATTCACAGCCCTCTTTGGTTTCCTGATACTTCAAATAATCAAACAGCAGCAGACCTACATTCAGAGTATTTCTTAATGACATCTGAGAGACGTCTGGTCCATGTCACTGTCACTATGAGATATCTGAATGAAATTATCTGTATGAATTCAACCAATGAGAATGGCATCCTTTGTTTTCCTATTAAAGGACCAGTTCACTAAAATCAAACACAGAAAAACAGATTTGTGTTTTCATCCAAATGGTATAGAGCAATAGTTAGTTCGGCCTCTTTTCTCAACATTTTAAGAGCTTCCAAATAAAAGTGTAGGAAACAATAACAAGAATTATGATAATAATAAGTGCCTGATGCATCAGAAAAATACTACCAAAAATGTATGAAAACATCCAACCAACGAAGAAGCGCTGTGACTCGATTAGAGAAGGCTGATGGAACTTAGAGACTCATATAAAAGCAAAAATTTGAGGGATCTTGATTGTACTGAAAGCGTTCCTGTATGGCGTGTAAAAAATTCAATTACAAGTGTTTGCATTATGCTCAGAGCACCAGTTAAATTGAGAAAGGCAGCGTACGACTCGTTCAAGGATCTTTAACGACATTCTTTCAGTTAATAAAATGTACCCTGCTGGTTTAAGGAATGATGGCAACAAACATTGCTGCATATCTGCACATTTAGAGGGATTGGGTCTGAAAAGGAAAGAATGTGAATACAGTGTGCAGCTATAGAGCAGCAAAACTGACAAAAGACTGTACAGGATATGCAGGGGGGGCTTAAAACTAACACCAGGTGTAACGAGTTAGGTCGTAATCTATTTTTCTTTTATTCACAATCATTTTTCATGTTTTCCCTAAAATATTTTCTGAATTTAAAATATTCATGTGTTCCTACAAGGCTTTTTTATTTATGTAGTGGAAAAATATAATGTTACTAAACTTATATTACTTTAGTTGAGTATTATAATCCAAATATATATAGAGTCCTTTAATGGTAGAAAAATGTCTCACATTGTTGTTGCACTTTTATAAAGCAGCCTATATTATTCCTTATGTATTGATTTATGAGTAGCATTTGACTGAGTCCTTTAACTTTGTGCTAACTCTTGCTGATTATATTTTGCATATTAGTTTTTTTCTAAGAATAAGGCACCATATTTTATACATGTATGCTGTGGCTTAAAAAATTAACAATCATCATGCAAAGGAAAATAACATGTTAGCAAAATGTATGAAATGGAAATGCTTTGTTTCAGTGATAACAGGTTTAGTCATTTTGTATTTACTGTTCTGTGATGGTGATAGAAGTGTTTTTTTTTTGGTTCCCTTGATTTTTTTACTTTTCTTTTTGCAAATTTTTCTGTATCTGAACAACAATTTGTAGGGCAGGACTTTCCACACCCTATAAACATGATTAAAGCTCCTATGAAGTACACTCAAAGTGGTGCCTCCCGTAGACAAAATGGTACATCTTAACTCTTTGTTGACCTGACCTGCACATGCTAAAGTTGTATTTCTGATTTGACATCTCATTTGAGATCTGAAGATATGGCTCACAGTAGATCTCTTGTTCAGTCTTTTATAGACACCTCTGCATAAAAAATGATGATCCAAGTAGATGGACTGAATGGTAATGGTAAGTGGGCTTCTATTTAGCTTTTCCTAGTTGCTTGGCTACTCAAAGAGCTTTTACGAGATAGGTCACATCTGCAGCTGATGAGTTAACAGTAGGGATAGGAAATTTATTGCAAATTAGATTAGGCTAAATCACAATATTGCCTGCTGCAATTTACAAATTGCAGAAGTTGCAATATTTCTTTAACTTGAAATGTGTCAAAATACCAGTTTAATTTTTTTTTTTTTTTTTTTTTGGCAGCGGCAGAGATTTTATGCACATTATGCAAGCATTCAAGTGTCATTTTTTTATAATGGTTTACAAAAATCCTCCTTTTCGTGTTTTATGTATGTTTTTCTTAATCAAAATGAGTGACATAAAAGCGCTAATGTCCTTAAACAAAGCAAATGACATCACATTTGCAATATGAGCAAAAATAGTGAGCTCATTCTAAATAAAACTGATGAGGTCCAACATTACTTCACAAAGTCATATCCCAGCTGCAATCAGCTGCTAGCCATCTTCACCTCCTCCACCCCAGCTGCCTTCTTTATAGCTTAAAGCTTGTTGCACCCCCATATTCAGATTCATGCTACTATGTATTAGTTGCTTCTGAAGTAATTTCATTGTTTTAAATGCACATGGTCTTACTTATGAAATAATTTATTTTTTTGAAATTGTTGAAAAATACTTAAGATTGACATAACAATAATCACACATTAAATCACAATCGCAATATTGGGGGAAAAAATTGAAATTAGATTATTTTTGCAAATCTTTCAGCCCAAGTTAGGGGCCCCTGTACGTGAGGTGTCTGCCCTACCTGTGCTCTTTACATGGCTCTCTCATTCTGCTAAATTCTAACACAAAGTACAGTAATGTGCATAAGCTTTGGGCATGTAGGGCGCTAAGAAGTCACCAAAGGGCCCAATGTGCCACAACCTGGGGCTGGAGAGGAGGGGGACAGCTAGCATCAAGGTCAAAACATGTCAACAAACGGTTTTCAGGCCCTTGGAACTAGGGTTGAACGATTTGCAAAAAATAATCTAATTGCAATTTTCTTCCCCAATATTGCGATTTTATACACGATTATTATTAGGTTCCTCATCTTGTGTAGTTTTTCAACAAATTTGGACAAAAAAAATCACACTATATTTTAACCTACACTCAGGAACTCACACATTTAACCATTTTACTGCAAAATGGATCTAGAGTTTTACTTGTCAGAGAAGGCTCTGCTCAAAAGCTCCCTGGGTTAGTCAAGCAGCATGCTTTGACTTTCCAGCTAAGAACCCCCATATGGATAGATACATTTATCAGAATGTATACTTTCAAACAATTGAATTACTTCAGAAACAGTTATCCATAGTAGCATGAATCTCAATATGAGGGTGCAGCTATTATGCTATAAAGGGGTGGCTGGGGTAGAGGTAGGACCCCTGTGAACTAACCCTAACTCATGAACTCAGGAAGAACGATTAAAAAATATCAAATTGCTGTTATTTTTGTTCATTTAGATTTTTATTACACATTGCTTTATTGAAGGATCAACATTTTTGTCACTTTTTTGATTAAGAAAAACAAACATAAAACAAGAAAAGGAGATATTTGTAAATCATTCTAAAAGAACAACATCTGAATGTTCGCATAATGTGCATAAAATCTCTGCTGCTGCAAACATTGATGAATTAAACTGGTATTTTGACACATTTCAAGTTAAAGAAATATTGCAGCTTCTGCGATTTTTAAATAGCAGAAGACCATATTGCAATTTAATCTGATTTGCAATGAATTGCCCGGTCCTACTTGGGACATGTACAGCACAACCAGGCGCTCGTGGCAACCCTATTATACACCCGGACAATATTCTAGGCCATGCCTATGTAACGGCCAGATAAAGACTGAGAAAGGGTCATATGAACAAGGATGCTCAGACACTATACTTCCATTCAGGCAGCTTCAGCAAGAATTTATTTACAATTTTGAAATTATTTACATAGTTACAAAGTTTCCTTTGGTTTAATAAATTTTTATTTCCTTTATCAGTTAAGTACTCACTTCTTTAGTTTCACATTTCTTTAACAGGTTAAGAAAATATAACAGGGAAATATGCAAAAATATTTTGTTAACGGTTTTTTTCATGTCTTTCTTACATTTCATTACTTCTTGTTTCTTATAGTCAGGTTTTCAGAAAAACACAAAAAGCATAAGTGCCCATTTCCACATAAGAAAAACAATAAATTTAACCTCAAACATCGTTAAAAACAGCCTATCTCAGCCTCTGGGTTAATTTTACTAAGCCGTATGTTGTGCATACAAACACATTAATCCGTGCTAACACTGACCTCGTGTGGCGCCATGCTGACAGTAGACGGCGCTAACTAGCTTAAAACAGTGCCTCAAGTTACGGTCATAAAATTTAAATAACTCGATCAAAACCATTCAACTTTAGATAGAAATGCCTAGAAATGCATCTAGACATCTTTACAAACATTATTCAAGGATAAACACGTAAAAATATTCAATTTTTACCTGAAAAGCAGTCATATGAATAAAGATGCTCAGACATGATTCATTGTGGCAGCTTCAGCGAGAATCTGACCTCAGCAGGCATGACTAATCAATCACAGGAATCATGGCTCAGAAAGGCTTAGCAGGTAGATCACAGATACACAACTCTGACAGAAAAAAATCCTTACATTGAACGTACTTTTGACCAGAGAACGGTTTTAAAGTGTTTTCAGCTTTTTAGAAAGACTGCTTGTAACACACGACTTTCTTTTTCTTACCATTTTAACCTTGCATGAATTTTAACAATTGTTTTTAATGACCCGTTTAGCAATGAATTTGCCTCTAAATGTTCCTGCAAATGTTTTAATTCACTATTTATCTATTTTTTAACTGACTGCTTGTTTAAATGAAAATTCGTTCTGTCACATTCACTACATCCACCCCTTCCTCCGCCCTAAAGGTGTGGAAATTTTTATTTTTTCAACAGATTATTTCCCGATACCCGTGATAATATGCAAGGACATACAGAGCACAACTGGGGTTGTGTCAGTCCTCCTTCCCACCTGATGGCGCCGTTAGGAAGGCTTACTTGCCATTACACACCCTCACTTGTTAGCCCGAACATGCCTTAAAGTTCTGCACCGTATGTCCAGAAGTGATCTCTCCGGGCTGTTCTGTTTGTTTTGTTTTCCTTTTTCTCTTCTTCCTTCTTCTCTCTGTCTCTCTTTTGCTCTCCCAGTGCTGCAACTGGTGACCAAGCTCACGTTTCACTTTGCCTTTTACAGCACCTGTAGCCTGAGGAGCAAAGAGAAAGGCAAACGGGTGAGTGTTTCATGCCATGTTAACATTTTGCATTAATGATCCATTAGGGGCATCCAGATTCCAAGTTGACTTCGACTGATCTTCATCTTCAGTGTCGGCCTGCTTTCAGGACCCACTTGCCCGCCTCTTGCGCAAATTAACACAGAGGAAATGAAAATGTAAATAGAGTATTGTTTTCCCTCAGCAGCAGTGAGTGGGAACCTTCCTTCTGGAGCATGGTTTTAACCATTGTACAGGCTGATTTGTGTGATTGTGTTTAAAATAACATGATATTTTTTGGTTAATCTTGTCCTGGCTTTTTATATTTCACAGCAGCTTCAGTAATTTCAATGCAATTTCTGGCTCTGATTGCCCTGTTCCTTAAATGCTAGCAACTAATGTTCTATTGTTGTGCTTGAAAACAGGTCATTCAATTTAAAAAAAAAAAAGAAAAAGTTACAAGAGGTTAGTAAACATGTGGCAGCAAATCCGTGGAGTAGACTCAGTATGAAATTCTGCTTCTGTCAGCTCACAAGTCCATGATAAAGCACCTTTCATTTAGAGTCTCAAAAAAGGAAATTATAATAACTTCAAGACAGTGTACGTTGTGTCAAGGATTCACTTTGTATGCAGTACTGTGATATGATGATCAAATTCACAAAAATCAGTGTCAGGCACCTTTAAATGTCAGAGTTTTGCAAGTCGTCATATTAAAATCTTGACTTAATTCAGTAAACTGTAAGCATAAGGAAAATAAAGCAAATTGTGTCTTGCTTGAGTCAACCTGCAATGTAGGGGTACGTATAATGTTTTTTTTTTATCATGCTAATTATAACCAGTAGCTCACCCAGCACCAAGTTTGTTTTTTATGAAGCTTTTTGAAAAGCTTTTCTAAACAAAAACCTGAGGAATAAAGGAAAAACACTGCCTTACTTTTCTAGAGACCAGGAAAACATTAATCCAACCTCCAAAAAAGGTGCACGAGATAAGGTGAATACACAAGATCCAAGAGGAAACCATGACAACAGCAGCAAGGCATGACAAGTTACATGTAATGAACTGGAAGAGTTCATTTCTAGGTTTGACTTTAGATGCTTATTAGGTTATTCTCAGAAACATTGAAAGAAATCCAAAAGAGTGCTTAAAGAGTGAAAAAGTGTGAGTGTGTAAGTGTCAAGGTTAAAGAAAGGCTCATGGAGGTAAATCAATGACCCGTTTTCTAAAGTATCTTTTAAATAAAGTTATTCATGAAGTTGAAGATGTGCCAAGTCAAAGAGAAAAATCATGCTGCTTCAGAAAATCAAGACAACCCTGTAAATAAAGTGTATCTTTTTACATATCATCACAGTTATTGCTTTCTTATGTTTTCTAAGAGTTACAATACGTTGTGCTACGATACAATACAATTGATACAATACAATACAATATGATGTGATATATGATATAATACAATATGATACTATACAATATATGGTATGACATGATATGATATATGATATGATACAATACAATATGATACAATACTATACGATATGACTGAATACAATGATACAATTTGATATGATGCAATTAATACGATACAATGAATACATTACGAATTAATACAATACGATACAATACAATGCAATATGATTTGATACAATGTGATACGATATGATACGATACAATATGACATCATCCAATACAATGCACTTATACAATACAATAGGACATGATCGTAAACTTTAGACAAACCCTGCGTGACGTCAGTCGTCTGCTTACGATAGGTGGACTCAAACTGCTTTTGAAGCCAATCTGCAGCGGCTTCCATATTGAAATCGCGGTCTCAACCAAACTTTGGATCAACCTAACGGCTCGCCCACTAAGCTCAACTTCCTGTCAGCTAGCTAGCTAGCATTCTGGTTGACAGAAACATATCTTCTGCCTGTCTAGCTATCTGTCAATCAAATGAGACGTGCCAGTCAGTCCACAGTGAGGTTTTTCCTAAATATAATCTAAACCATCGTGGTAAAAAAAAATTTACCTCCCGTACAGTGAGAGCACATGAAGACATTAGCTAATGAGACTGGTTTTTTTAAACCAGGCTGTAAACCAGTTTATTTCTAGTGTAAAAAACGGCTTTTTAACATGTTCAGACAGGACTTCCAGTGTTCCTGTAGCCAGCCTCAAGTGGACGCTCGCTGTACAGCAGTTTTTTGCATTTCGGCATTGGCTTCATTTTTCAGGACCGGAGGTTGCCGCTTGGATTTGATATAATACAAAATGGTGTATTAATACAATAGAATACAATGCTTAATATCCTTGGTGGAGACAGTTTAAGGACTCTGTATAGTCTATCAAGTGGGAAAACTCACTCAGTGTGGAGGATCTGAGTCAGGTTAGACAGTACTCAGTACAGGTTGCTCAAAGAGGGGTTTAGGGAGAGGTTTTAGTCCCCCTGACCTTTATGACAGTCTGCACCAGACAAGAAATCCTAGTCTGTAAGAAGAGAGAGCAATTACCTAAAGAAACTCTCTAACAAAACCTGATGGAACAAATAAATGAACTGAAAACAAAAACTAGACATATGTCTACGTAAATATACAGTCTTTTCTGCAAACCAGAACATACATTTTCAGTATGGACCCCTATCAGAATGGGTTATCTGGCTATACATCCAGTTACCTGTAAGAGCTGACCTGAATAATTTTTTTCCTTTTAATTTAAGATTGTAATGATCACCAGCTGACCCTGGTTCCAGTACCATCACATAATTCATTAACTGATGATTTAAAGAACCTGTATGTATCAGAAACCAGATACACCAAACATAATGGTGAAACTGTTCTGAATGACTTTCTCTTCATGCACATGAACAAATAGAGAATGTGTCGATTCCCTTTGAATTTCTTCTCAGTGAAAGTGCACCAGCAGATATTCAGAGGGCTCCAGATAAACGACTTTAAATCATCTCTTCTTCTCTTTAAAAAGCTGCTGCCATCTGACTCTGAGTCAGACTTGTGGTCTTTCTTCTCTCTTTGATATTTAAAATTTGAAATTTGAGAGTTTAATTAACAGAGGCAGCGATAAACACTTTAATTGACTGGCTTTGTAGAGTCAAGGTCTTTACACTTCATCTCACAGTGATTCTTTTTTAAAGGTTCCCAGTGAATGGGGGTCTGACGCTCTGAGCTCTGAACACATTCCTCAACACTGCAGAGTGTTTCTCTTTTCACATTATGTACTTTACAACTAAAGAAGACTATAAAAATGTTTGTTTTTTATCATGTGCTGCTTTATTGACGATTTTAAAGTAGTAAAAAAAGACAAAAACAGAGGTCAATATCTGATAAATGGGAGATCTTAGCTTTTGAGTTTATCTTTGAGGTAATTGCTGCTGCCACAAACCTTTAAAATGGTTCTTCATATTATACATACTTTAGTTTATAGACTGAAGGCCAGAACATTCATTTTATTGGGCACCCATGTGAAACACAACAGGAAAAATATCTTACACAAACTGACTGCAGCCATTTATCCAAGATGGCTGCAAAACAAACCTGAGTGCATCATGAAATACTCAATAAAGTGAACTGAAGAAATCAGGTTACCAAAACGTGGAGTTTAAAAAACTGGTTTCCTTGCATGATATTTTGACCTTGACTTTTTGTGATAAATTTTTTTTTTTTCTTTGTTTTGTGTTTGCTTGGGAATTTAGTGAATGACTGGTTGGTTAAATCATGAAAAGTGCTGTCCCTCCACACAAAGAAAAAAAAATCCCTTAAAAAATTATCTAATCAACAGCGTTAAATTATACATTTAACTTTTCTATTAAAAATAAACAGAAATGTTTTGTGATCAGTCAAACCTCACTATCAACATACAGAATAAAGCATGCAAAAAATAATTCAAAATATCTAAAAGGGGTCAAAAACAAATATTTTTTCATCAAAAAGCATTACAGAAGTCCACAAAAACACAAGAAACTCCCTCAATTCACATGAATTATAATTAATAATTTACAACGACCTCATGAAGAGTCATCTTTTTTCAATCTCAGTCTTTGAGGTGATACTGTATACATGGTAGATTCTGAATGGAAAAAATATACCAACAAAAGAACAGTAAATATAGTGTGCACATCTCTGCAGAATGCACATTCCAACATGCTACATAATGCTACCATCAACAATATCATCATGAAGGTTAGTATAGTCACACTGGTCACTGCCTGGACATTACAGAACATGGGTTTGTGTCAAACTGTACACAGTGACAGTTTTTATTTATTTATTGAGTATTTAATTTGTTTTTAAATGTTATATATTTATTTTTTGAAATGTTCATATTTGGATACTCTTACTCATTTTTAACCATAATGCTGAGATAACCTGGCATGAGCATTTGCTTCGAGATTAATGAAACAAAAATCTTCTCATGTGTTACCACATTTATTTCTTCATTATACATGTGTGACTACAGAGTAGTTATTTAAATGGGATGAAAAATTAATATAAACTAGCAAAAAGGGGTTAACTGAGAAAGAAAAAATAGGCAGATATTAGCAGAAATTGGTTGAACAAGCAAAAATGGGCATATCAAATGGTGAAATGGGGTATAAATGGGAAAAACTGGGTGTAAAAAGTGGTTTAAAGGGGTTAATAGTAACAATAATGGGTCAACAGAGGTAACATTAAGCTTAAGTTGCAAGAATTGGTTTAGAAGTGGCAAAAACAGGCAGAAAAGAAAAATAATGGAAAGAGTTGAAAAGGGATTGAAAAATATTGACAAAATTGGTGCAAAGTGACAACAGTGTCATTTAAAAATTATTCTTTGTTTTTTAGGACAACTGGAAACCCCCTCTCAGTGTCTGGGTCACCAGACACTGAGAGGTTGAGAACCACTGACCTAGAGAGGTCAACCAGGGAGGTACCGCCCCGTGTCGGTACCTCCCTGGTTGGCACCTCTCCAGCTACCAGGCCAAAGTCCAGATATGGTCTGACGGGGACTTGAATCGGCAGCCCTCCGATTCCCAGCCCAAGTCCTTCCAGACTGAGGTACCACCACCCCCATTACTGACAATAGATGCATACGAACATACATTAAATTAAATTTTCCATGTTATATTTCATAAGTAAATTATTCTTATACAGTTTTTTTGAGCCTGACAAGTGTGCTGCATGTTTTGGGGAAGAAGTATTCACAGGTTCAGCTCCCTTAACTCACAGACAATGAGATATATGTGCAATATTTATCAACATTTGTTCATATCATTGGTTCCTTTATATACAAATGTTCCGCTCAGATTGTTTTGCTTATAATTTGTAATAATAATAAGAACAGTGGTGTTAGCTGAGTTAAACAAGTGAGTGCAGATTTTTTTTTACGGTAAAGTGTTGTTGAGTTTAGGACTTTAAGACTCATGTACCACAGAAACGACTGAGGATTGTGGAGTTTCAATCCTCTGAGCTCTAAAGCATTCCTGAATGGTTTCTAACACAACATAGAAGGCGTTTCTTTAAACCTACTTAATAGGAGGTCAAAAAATGCAAGAAATGTGTTTTATTAGCCAGGTTTGAGTCCTGCTGTGCAGTCAAACAACGTCACAGTGGCCAGAGAGAGACAGAGAGAGGTGTTTTCCATTTGTTCTCAATGGAGCTATGGCTTGGCGGAAATGTTTAAGAGGATCTGCTTTTTTAAGGTAAGGGCCACTGAGTGAGTTTTTAATTTTTAATCTGTCAAGAAGTCACAGAATACAACGCCTTTGGACGTCTGAAGGAAGTGGCCCAGTACAGACCTGATCAGAGGACTGAGGAGCAGCTCGGCTCACTCCTGATGCTGGTGTCGAGGATGAGGGGAGAGCAATCACTACTTTCACTGCCATCAGAAATCATGTCTATCTAATTTGCTTTCAGGTTGATGAGACCAGTAACAGTTCGAAAAACCTCGCAGGTAAACTGACTGAGAAGGATGATTAATACTGAAGCATGTTGATTAGATCAATTGTATTTCTTTTTTCATTTTGCTTCATGGTCAAAACCTGCTGCCTACATTACCAACGATGTTTAAAGAGCTAAGATTTTTTTTTTACCAGCATATCTGATGTGACTGACTTAGAGAGACGAGAAGAAGGCTACATTTGTTCTGTGAGTAAAATTCTATCAATTTTCACATCTTTGAATTTCTTCTTTCCTTCAACATAAACCTCAGGTCACATCACTCGAGGCCATTTATCAGGCTCATACTCTTAAGTCAAATTATTATTATTTTGTTCCAAATATACAGTACGTATATTTTTCCTGTTTAGGATTGTTTAATCAGTGATCCCTTAAATCTTAAACTACATCTATATGTCAGTTTCAAGGACATCATAATTCAAGTAAACATTAGTTTTGGTATTAAACAACTGAATCTTTGAAACAATTGATGCATAAATCATCCAATCATATTTTTGTTCTGCAGAGATGACCAGGAGATTTTTAAATATGTTTGTAAAATTATTTTAGGTTTTATTTCCATGTTTTTATGGAAATTGAAACACACACTGCTTGAAAGCCTTTGAACAACAACAAAAGTCCAAACAAAAAAAAACAAAAATATGAACAGCTAATGCCATAAAATCTTGTTTGGATAAACAAAATCATATCTTTAAAAATGCGCTTTAATATCCATTTATCTGTCATATGGGGGTGCTCGGTTGGACAATCGTAGATCATGAGAAATAGAATGTGTATTGATGATGTGCTAAAGCTGATTCATCATCGTTTTTCCACATCTATGTTTACGCCCCGGTGAAGAAAATGCACAAATTTGTAGCATGAAAATTATGTTTGCTGCTTAAATATTCTGGAGAAGACACCAGACCCATCTTAACTGATGATGTTGATTATGAAAATGGCAAAGTTTTAAAATGTTCCATGCAATTGCCATCAGGTTGTTGCAGAAGAAAAAATATTTCACTGCTCTTACTGTCATGTGTTTCCATAAACTACCAGTTTTCTAACAGGATCTCTCACAGGCTACAAGAATGAGACACTAGTTACTCATGAATTACAGATACGCTGATGCGACTGTAGTGTGTATGGATTTTTATAATGAGAATATTAATTACTTACAAGTAAAAATATCAGCTCAACAGTAAGCGAATTAGGTGTTCACCAGGAGCAGGCAGCTGCCTACCTTTGCCTGCCTCTGGGCTGATCAGAAAAAGAGGTAATGGCTTCCGAAAAATGGACCTAGAGAAACCAAAAAAAGGACCAGCTAAATCACAGAATCTAATCAGACTTACAAACAATTTTTTCTGTGATGAAATCTTTGTTGAATTGTTACCCATATTTTAAAAGTTTAGATTAAGTATAGATTACAAAACTTTGAAAATGTGCCCACTTGCATTGTTGCAGCTTCACTCTCTATATGGATATATGGTAATCATCAGCATGTGAAGAGCCTTTCATCAGTGGTTTGTTGCACTTCTGTAGTGAAACACATTCAGGGGGATTCACCATGTAGTCTCACTTTGAACCAAACATAGTCCAAGATTGAGTGAAATGTGCTAGAATTATTTTTTGTCCGTTCAGTAATACTTTAAATCTGGACACCCATTTGTACTCCCTTTGTTCCGTGTTTATTTCTGTTCTGTACCTTCAATGATTATCTAAATTCAATTATCAATATTATTCTTAGTACTTAATCTTATTATGGCTGAAATTGTGTGTATGTCTCCATCTTTCTCTGTTTTCTCTCATGCTTGAGAAACTCTGTCCTCTCAAAAGTGCTCCTCACTGCTTCTATTTCTTTTTATTTTAAGGGCTAAAATGCTCTTTCACTTTTATCCTTACAATAGTTTATTCCAGGGGTCATCAACTACATTTGTACAGGGGCCAGCTTTTTTCTCAACAGGCGATTTAGGGGCTGAACTTTAAAAAAAAAAAAAAAACTAAAAAAAGGTATAATTGACATATTGTTTAAATATTTTTATTTTCTTTTGAATGTTTGAAATTTTTAGCCTCTAACAGGGAGATCAGACCCTACACTGCAGCATACCACAAGGGGGGGACAAAACACCTGAAGCCAAAAGTTGACATAAAACAGCAGCTTTAACAAGAATGGACTGATAAATACATGTTTAACATCCGTTATATTTGCCAGTAACAGCCGGCAGGTAGATTTCTTAAAAATGGCTGAAACATAAAGTCACTCCTCATGAAATTGTTTCAGTCTTGATTGTTTTTGAAGTTTATAAAAACACTTGTTGAAAGACTACAAATTTTTTCCTCTGCTCATTGTCTACATTAACAGTGGTCTAAGGGCCATCTGGGAAGATGGGGGGGTCTGAAGTTGCACTCTGGCTTTAACTCTGAGGGGAAATTCTGAGAAAATGTCATGATTACAATAGAAATTCATCACCAGTAACAACTCTGTGCTTACGGCCTCTTTATGATTTATTTTTGGTCTCCTCTCTTTACTTATTGTACAATATTTGTTTTCTTTATTACTCATATTTTGTAAATATAATGAAATCAGTAGATAAAGG
Source organism: Cheilinus undulatus (assembly GCF_018320785.1). Taxonomy (NCBI): domain Eukaryota; kingdom Metazoa; phylum Chordata; class Actinopteri; order Labriformes; family Labridae; genus Cheilinus; species Cheilinus undulatus. The sequence goes on along the minus strand of NC_054865.1, from coordinate 35,496,472 downwards.
GCAGTGGTCTTAAACTAGACTAAGTTAATACTGATTTATTCCAACAAGAGCATTAATAAAAAACACTAAAGTTGATCATTAGTTGTGAGTTAATTCTCACTTCAAACATTTCTTCAGCATGGCTGTTAAGTCTTAAAAGATGCTCTGCGGGGGTTATTTATCATCACTGTCACACCACAGCATGACCATGCCGGTGATCACCTTCAAAACGTCATTTCTCCCAGCTCACACTCTTCATAAAAGGCTTCATCTGAATGAGAGGAAAAGAGAAAATGACCTCAAACACACAAATGGACAGAAATGAGATGGATGCACAAAGGTAGAAAATCTTTATAGAAACAACAAAATACTGACATTCATAATAAAGACAACTTTTCTCCATTGGCACCAAGTTACAGTTTGTGTGATTGTCACCATGTTTTACAGACATGTTAAATAAAGTTACACAAGTCCAGTCAGTGTGCGTGTGAAGACAATTCTTTGGTATTTTAAAAACACTGCTCTATACACAACACATGCAGCAGATTCAGTTCATTCAGCCTCATACGTTAGATAACAAAAAGACAAACATTGCGCATCCAGCATATCATGTCGTAAACACTTAAAATAATGCCTGAATTATGTTAATGAAAGTCACTTTCAGTTATTTTATTTGGAAAAAGTCTAAATTGCCTCTGAAGCATCATTAGATAGTGAGATTGAAATGGAAACAACTGTGAGGCATAAAGAGGTTTACAGTTGATGTTTAAATTAAGGCAAGAGCGGCAAGCACATTCAAATACATCACAGCACGCTCACCAGCTTCTATTGTCTACAGTGAAACATTTCAGCCATCAGTCCAAACATTCACTGCCTGTAATGTTAAAACAAGGTGAGGTTTAGGGGATCTGTGTTGCCTTCATGGTTATTCTGAGAGTCAACAGTAGGTGGCAGCAAAGTCAAACTAAATAATCAGAGAGACACTCCAAACCACAGCATCAGATATTCTTTGGTATAAACAGACAAATCAATAAAAACAGATGATGAGAGTAAACAGAACTGTCAGGACTTATAAAGATAATAAGCAAAGTGATGTGCATGTATAAAATACAACATATGGCAGTAGCACATATGTAGTCAAAGGTAAACCTGCCTTATGGTCTGCCTTAACAAGAAACCCTGATTGGTTTCTGCTTCGTCGACCTGGCAGTTCTCAAACGATAAAGTGCATCAAGTCAGTCAGTCAGAGCCTGAGTTAGACTAAAGAAACTGAAGGATTCATTTTCCAAAACAGTTCGAAGGTTATATTTTACAGCAATGATGATTTGACATCTCAGCAGTCCTACATCTTAAAGCACTGACTTTGGCCTTTTTATTATTTGCATTTTTACCTCTTAAAGTTGCACAAGTTATCCTATGCAAGTCCTAAGCTGACACTCATCTATACATAATCATATTTTACTTTGTTTTAAAGTGATAAGTATAGCCAGTTTTCTGCTTGAGATTTTGACTTATTTATGTTGTTATATAGAGATAAAAATGTTGGTTTTCATATGATAACATGTCATTTTCACAAGATCCCCAGAAAACTAGTAAACAAATCACATAAAAAGCATCATTATTCGAAGCAAACTCCATCAATAAGCCATAATCCCAAGAAAAATCTTGACATCTACTCCTTATCACAGGAAAATTTGATTCAAATAAATTGTATGGATGTGTGTCCTCTTAGGGGTTCCGTATTAATCCAAACAAACCAACTACAAAATTTCAGCTTTCATTATTTCTTATATATTCCCAGCCCTCTGTAGTACAGTGTCTTTTAACAAATCTGCCCACAGTTTCATCAGAAAATGCAGGTAAACATAAAAAGGTGCACGTGCACAGCTATAAATTATAATAAGATAAGAATGTTCCAGCTGATCTGCCTCTTTTTCATGGACTTTATACTGTTTTGAGTCACGCTCAGTCAAATATTACCACCTGTTTGTGGAGCATCTAAATTAGCCTGTGTCCGATCTGCTCCTGCAGCCACAACAGTACAGGCTGTAAGGAGCCCGGCCCATCAGGCGCAGTCTCCATGTACATCTGCAGCAGTACCTCCTGTAAGACAAGCAGCAGGGGCAAACTCATGCTTAGCAGCTCATAGAGGAAGGTGTAGTCCTGGGCATTGTCCCTTAGGTGGTGGGTGAGGGCCTGGGCTGTGCTACGCACACATCGGGACAGATACCAGGGGGCATTACACACCGTGCGGGTCACACTCAGGGGCCAGCTCAGGTGCTTCTTTATGAGCGAGCTGAAGGTACCTGCTGAGGATTCGCTCTGCAGCGGTGCAGTGCTGCTGGACACCGAGCTCTGTTGGTCACCTGCAGGTCGCTCCTGAACAGTAGCTCCAAAACGAAGCTAAGGATGTGAAGACAGGTTAAGTCAGATAATTGACACTAGAAATAAAAAAACAGACAGATTTAAGTATAACTTTACTAACTGAGCGTTGAGATAAATTCCTCCGCAGGTTTGTCCCGTTGTTGCGCTGGTCAAAGTGAAGCTGGCAGTACAGCTTTCCTGTGGATTAAAAACAATCATTAGGTCAAATCAAACACTAAACTCTGCCCTTGGTAAAATAAAACATGACAGCAAATGATACAAACCATGCTCAGAGTCAAAGGCATGTGCTCCCTGTCGTAGAGCAGAGCTGCAGGTGGAGCAGCGGAAACACTCCCTGTGGAAGTAGAGACCCTCCGCACAGACCCTTTCCACCATGTAAACCCGCCTCTCACATGAGTGACACCTGTCACCTGATGGAGGGAACGCCCTTCGTACTGATCCTCCCTGAGGACACAGACACCAGTGATAAAATCTGAAACAAGGCTCTAGTCTCAAGGCTGGGTTTGCTCTTATGTAAGTTCCGTACATCATAACATAAATAATGATAAAACACGTCCGGATAGTTCAAACGTCTACATGAAAGATATTTCATTATGATAAAATATCAGGTTACAGGGTCAGGGAGTCCATCTGAATGAGCACTGTTTATCCTGGTCTCTATCCTGGCGATATTTACCATCATGCATTGCAGTTGAAAGATTTAATGAGCAGAGAGGAGGAGAGGCAGAGAGGTGATGTTTGACTGCTCTCATACATGACAGATGGATGAGAGGAGCACAGCAAGTGTGAATAAAGAACACAAAACAGTTCATTTTAGAAGGCATATTTACTGAAATCTATCTGTTTAATATAGTGTGCGGGATTTACAACAGAATGTTTTCCTCATGATGAATTAAACCCACTGCTGCTACTTTTGAAATCCAATGTCACCACTTTTTCCCAAACATTTTAACCCTTAAACCACTTTTTTCTGTCTATTTTTGCAACTATTTGCCACGTTTCCACAATTTTATGTAATTTTAAATAATTTTTACCCTTTTTTGACACTGTAAAATAATTTTTGCAACATTTTAACACATTTTTCTATTTTTGAAATCCAATTTCACCACCTTTCCACCCATTTTTGCCTCTTTAAACCCAATTCTGACACTCTCTGCCAATTGTTTCCTTGGTTGACGCCTTTTTGCCAATTTTAACTGCATTTTAATATTTTTTACACACCTTTTTGCTACCTTTAACCTTTAAAAATCCATTTCACCACCTTTTCTTTCCATTTTTGCCACTTTTAGCCCATTTAAATTGCTTTATACTACAGCATAAATAAATAAGTTATTTATTAATAGTGGTTAGTACTGAGTATAGGTATATATACAATGCTTAACAAATTTATTAGACCACCACCCAAAGTAAGGTTTATGCCACAGCTGCCCTAAATTAACAGCATTGGTGATTACCGAAATCATTTTTTATGTTTCTGCAATGGTTAATACACCAATATGTAGAAGCTCTTCAACCCAAATGATATTTTTAATGCTAAAATATAATTATAATTGTTATCCATGAATTTTCAAATTTACTGATTTACAAAAAAACTGAAAAAATAATAAAGCACATTATTATTTCTTGATTAATATGTCAAATTATAGTTATTTACTTGCAATCCTGAACAGAAAAATGAGTTTTAGTGGTTGAATGTTATGCTTGATTATTTTCCGACTTCTCAGAGAAGCCCAGTGAGCCAGCTCAAATTTGGGTATAAAAAGGTGAATTCAGTTTGAAATCCCTCATTCCTGTTCAAAATGGTAAAACGTGGAGAGCTCACTGAAAATGAAAGAGTCTGCATTAAAGCACTTCATGATGCTGGATGGTCTCTGAGACAAATATGACAGGTGGTCTAATAAATTTGTTAAGCACTGTACATACGAATACATACAGTTATCAAAGCTTAACTTTACAATGGACATTGATTTAACCGACCTTCATGGGCCCTAACTTTGGCTGGGCCCCAGAAAGCCCCCCCCATGGACGGCCTTGGCCATTGCCTTTATTTTAAAGCCTTAACCCCAGAATCCTCTTTCAATTATACTTCTAATTTCTTTTAGACAGAAAAGTATTTGTTAGCCTGACATTTTTTGACTGATAGCGCCCCGCAGTCTTCCTCATGTGAAAAAGGGAAAAGCCACGTCACAGTAGAATCATGTGACCTTTCTGAGGAAGACTACAGGATGTCAAGGTAATAAACACTTGAGAACACTTCTCAGTCAGAAATAAAGAACAAGAATAAGTTTTTGTGGAGACGTTTTTGGACTGTCCTCTACCACTGCTCACCAACATTCAGCCCAGAGAAAAACAGAGTAAAGGAAAGTGGGTAGGATAATTACAGCGAGGGGGTAATCACACGGTTCTGTATAAACACACATGGTTCAGTGAGAGAGATGATAATGTTTAAAGAGTTTTCCAATTGCTCTTTAGGAATCAAATTTGATTCATATGTCTGAATAAAAACGGTATAATATTGTGAACTAGGACCCGTTCCTTTTCATTAAACTAGTGTGAGTCCTGCTCTAACATCTGGCTGTGGAGTCGGCTCTGGCTGTTTGGGATGGGTGGGGCAGAAAAACCCACAAAGTGCCACCACAAGAACACACACTTCTTTTGTGCGTCGACTGCTAATTAAAAGCAAAAGGGGCACAAACAGCCGTTCAGCTTCCATGCAAGGCAGCAGAAGTCCTTTTTCATAAATCTGTCGATGGTGATTAAGAAGATACACAACGACAATGTAAGGCGACAACTCGGCTGCTCAGATGGATGCTTTTTCTCCTTTAAGAATTTATGTTTGTGGCTGATGGTTTTTTAAAAAAAATGCTGTCCTAAACAGAACAAACATGACATCATGGACAAAAACTCTTATTACAAGTTTAAAAAGGAAAAAAGGAAGAGCTAGAAACACCAGTATCCTTATAAAGCTTGAGGCTTCTTAGGGGAATGCTCCTTAACTCAGGGGTCATTTAGGTAGTCTGCAATCACATGATCCATAACGTCTGTTGGGGGTCAGGAAGTAGGGGACAGCCATTAGTAATGAATGGGAACAGAGGAAAGTCGGTACTTTACAGCTCTAAATGGGCCTGTACGCTGCAATTATCATCCGAAAATTTCTACATGTATTGAATATGTATGTACCACAATTTAACTGATGTACCTGCCGTGGAGGCAATCAGTATCACAAATAAATCAATCCTGCAGACCTTCCAGCATCGTCTAGCCAGACAAGGAGAGACAAGTCTAGAGAAGTTTAATACTGAGCTAAGAGGCTAGCTGAGCCCCTTTATAAATTTAAGTTTTATAACAAACATGTTTTTTAACAGTGATGTACTATCAACCATATGAACCTTGTGGGGTACGCGACCACAAACAAGCCTGTTTTACTCAACTTTTATGTTAGCCTCTGCAGCTAGCACCCGTTTGAGTACCAGTTTTCTTTTCCTACATCCTTTTCCCATTATTGATCCACGTTTAAAAAGCCAAACTGGTACCAAATGAAGAGCTGATGGGGAGTCAAACAACCAGCTCTACTGAGCTGAGTCACATGATCTGGATCTCTGACGGGTTTCCTGTCACAACGAGTGAGGCTCAACAGACATCAGCAGAGGAAACACAGGTAAGATCAGAGTCTGATGCGCTAAACTGTGGCAAAACTGTACTGAATCAAGTTCGACCGCTTTGTGGAAACAGACCATACATGAGTGTTGTGTGACACCGCTACTCTAGGCTTTAGACAGAGGCCTTTTAAATTCCTGCATGCTGCTGCTGTTTCTCCGTGGATTATTGAAACTTTTTTTTGCCTTAATATTTTACTACTTTCAGGACACAAAAGAGGCTTGGTAGCTTTGAAATTTTGGCCTAGTTTAAACAGTTCAAAACATGGCCTTTTGGTAGTTGCAGAAATCTCTACTTGCCCCCATCAGGAGTTTGTCGCTGCGGCGTGATGTCATCTGCAAAGAACCTACGTGTATGTGCAATATATACAAATGAATGTTTATCTTTAAAATATATGTCCCCTTAAAGGCTAAGATAAATAATAAGAAAATCTATTTCAGCCGGGACCCAAAAATGGGCTGCAAAGCTCTTTCCTGTGGATGTGTGCCTGAAAAATTATGAGGGAAAAAAGCTTATGATGTGCTTTATTTTTGAAGGATAAGTCTCCATCTTTGATCCATCACATCTTTTGTTCCATCTCAAGTGTAAACTTCCCCATTTGGGGAAATTTGGGCCACAAATTGTCGTCAAGGAGTTGATGGTGGGTCCTGATGCTTAACCAGCTGAGAACCGCTGACATAAAGTCTACTTATACTGAAATACAGACATGCTAAACTGAGTCAAAGTAACGGCCATTTATTGGTGTACTTTAATGGATTAGATTTATGCTGCTACTGTCTTAAAAATTATTTTAGAAGTTCAATTTTTATGTTAAAAAAACATCAAACTTAAAAGTACTAAACAAGTACTAAACTTGTTCGTAGTAAGTGTATTAGCCACAGGAAGTTTTGGTCAGCACGGCCCCTTTATTGCAAAAAATGACTGCATACAGGCACAGAAGCAACACCAAACATTATTGCAGAATGATTTCACTAAGTCAGAAATTAAGAAATAGTGACCTACAACCAGTGCCAGAGAAAGTGTTTGCTTTAATTTCAGCTCATTACTGGCAGCAAGCCTCACTGTTTAAACACTGCTCTCTGACTGCAACATGGTCATCCACCTCAAGTTAAGAAGAGACACTCTCCCCCCTTTAACTCTGTTTTTCCCTCTACTAACTGATTCAGTGGGTTTCTGAGGTTTTTTATTAAAAACATCTGCCTGCTGCAGTTGACAGTGTCCCTGCTAAGAGATGACTGTGAACCAAAACATTAAAGATGCTGACTTAACAGCTGAACAAACTCACTATAAAGTTTTATAAAACAGAGGTGAGAAACACACTCAAAGTCTCTGTGGGATCATCTCCATAAAGACTGTTTATTTACCATTACTTTTATTATTTCCTAGTTAAAAACGTAAATAAATAAATCTAGATACATTCAAGTATCAAAATATCTGTATGATATGCAAAATAATGGTTTAATGGGAGATAACTGGCTGCAAGCATGACTAAGGAATCCAAACTTGATGTTTTTAACATGCAAGCAAACATGCTGTGAGGGCATGCTGTGGCACTAACACAAGGTCAGGGTGGAGTCACACATCAAGCTTGATCAATTCACCTTGGGCACAGCTGGGCCGTCTCCTGTGAACATCTCAGTAAGGTGAACAGCTTTTTCCTTTATACTCTTTGTCTGAAACTCTCTAGCCTGTTGTACCTGAGCTTTTATCTGCAGGATGACAGATTACACCAGACAAACCATCAGCCTCAGCACAAAGGCACACATTCACCCATCAACTACATAATTAGGCAGACTAATAGTTATTTAGTTATCACTGTACAGTTTAAACAAGACAGACCTTTCTGTTCTACCCAGCCCATAAGAAGCTGAATTTGACAGCTAAGTGTGTATTGTCTGGAGGAGAACAAAGATATCTCTGAGAGGAACGAGGCCTTCTTTATTACATTCGTTTTACACCCAGCTTGATGTGGTTTCTCACAGTATGGTGGCCAGAAAACTGAGACAGCCTCACAGACCTGGCAGAGAAATCAGGGGCAACCTCTACATGTAGATAAATCACAAAGGGATGTATCCAGTAATTTATGACTTTGAAAGAGTCAAAATAGTTTTTGATCATTAGTCTACACCTGTTGGATATGCCATTCAGCAGCTATTTATGATCTGTAAACCCTCTGGCAGTCAACACTTGGAGATTGTTGAAAGCTACGAGAAACATTTCATTGAGCTCCAATAAAGCCAAAAACATGGTGTTCAAAATGCAGGTGCACATAAAAAATAGAGATGGGAATAAATTAAGAGAGGGAATTATTCAAGAAATCATTACAAACAGAACAGCTAAACATATGAACTAGAGTGGTCACAGATATGGGCTTGTGTCCACTAAATGTGATTTTTTTGCACTAGCGGCACTTACTTTCTATACAAAGCCAATAAAGCCAAACATTTTCAGCCCTTAGCTTTCTAAATGAATAAGCTCCTTGAATTACAGTGTTTATTTAAACCACTGAGAAAATGCAACAAAGTGGAGATGTTTGAGAGTTGCTTGAGGCTGGTTGCAAAAGCCCAGAAGTTACATTTTCATCCATATTTAAATTTCCATTTTAACACCAAAAATAGACATGTATATACATCCTGGTTTAAATAAAAAGACATATCTGAATGGTTCATGTCTTTAACGGCAAATAGAAGTCAATTGATAATGTTTTTCTGGGCCATTCCTGATACCAATACTAAGCAGTTAATGAGACCAATAACAAACTAGAATGGCAATCTGAGGCGGCAGACCCACGCCTAAGCAGTGCCACTGAGGAGCTCACGCTCCCATTGATTACTATAGTGTTCAAAATTCGAAGTCCAAGAAAAAACGAACGGGTGTGCAGATCATCACCAAAATCTAATCGATTCTTCCCTGTCACTATCCCAATATTCCCTGAAAGTTTGGTGAAGATCCGACTTTCTGTTCTCGAGTCCTCTTGTACACATACAAACAAACAAAGAAACGAACAAACAAAGATACGGAACCCTTTACATAACCCCCTGCCGATTTCATTGGCGTGGGTAATAATAGAACAGATTAGAAACAAGGAAACAGGCGTATCCATCTGCTTTGCAAGGTTACAAATATTGAGCATACAGAGCAATGACAAAAAAAGTCACTACTAAAGGAAATGGAAGTACTGGGTGAAAACTTTGAAAGCCAAGTAATAAGAAGACCCCTGAAACTGAGATCATCATTGGACACAGGCCCTAGTAGCGTGAGATACAGTATAATGACATTAGCAATGTTTGCAAGAATTTTCATTACTTTTTCTCCTGTATTTCAAGAAAACTTTCAAAACAGCCATTTAGGTATTCAACAGTTTGACATCTTTACTGCTATTATTAGTTAAAAAAAAAAAAAAACTACACCTTTATTGATATTTTGAACTACGCCTGCAAGCTGTGAACACATCTGGAAATCAGAACAGGTTATTAACAGAAGTAAGAGTGTCTGCAGCCCGGTCGATCTGCTCCACTCGACTCAGACTGGCAAATAATCCGCCTGTGTGACTGTCTCAGCTTGTGCCAGGTCTGTAGGCCTGCTTTTGCCATTTTCGTCAGACCGGATAATTTAGGGGCTGACTTCCCCATCACACTACACATTACTCAAGCCTAAATGTATAATCAAGGCATAATATATAATCAACATTCACTCTGGGGCCTTTTTGGGGATCAGAGCATACAACAATAACCAGGGTTAGAAATGCTGACAGAGAAGAAAAGAGAAGTGAAAGACTTAAAGAAGCAGGAGATATAGATCACCTCAGAGATGTGCTCATCCACCTCCCTGAGGCGCTGCAGGACTCTTGACATGAAATGGATTGCAGACTGGCAGGAGGGAGGAGAAGCAGGGGGGTCTGCACACTCAGGCTGAGGCGGGGGCTTCTTCTCAGCGTGCGTTTGATCAACATGTCTGAGTTTCACTACAGAGAATGGATGCTGAGACTGAGGCTGGAGCGGAGGTTTGGGCAGGGTCTTTGGAGGCAGGCGGACTAAGTTTTCTGCTGCTTTTCTGAGACTGACTTCAAACTGACAGGAATGATATACAGAAGTGAGCTGTCATACAACTTTTCATCAAGACAGCAGCTGTACTGTCATCCACTTATAGGTAGTAGATAAGTTAAGAACCATAAATGTGATTTTTAATGTGTCTGCCCTATCACTACATGAATATTTCACTGACTGCATAGCACAAGTTTTTGAGGCATTAGTCATGCCAGGACAGCATGAAAAGCATCTTGCTTGAGTAATCCATTACAGTGGGTACTCAAGTCTGCTTAATGTTTAGCCAAAGTTATGTAATCATCCATTGTAAGGTTTTATTTATGAGAGGGAACTGTTTTAAAAATGTTCCCTTTGGGGCAGTGGAGAACAGCAGGGTCAGACACCTGAGACCCCTGACTCAACAGCTACATTTACACTTACATTATCATTTTCTTGGCACTTAAGCGCTTTTTTGCTTTTGGGTATGAATTCCAAAGGCTTAGTTCATGAATACAAGGCTCTGACTTCAACAGCTCCAAAGGTATTTTGTCTGGTTATCATCTTGACCTAGTTCACTCCATACAAAAGTATGACAAAACACTTAAACTGGTAAAGTGACTCTTGAAGATTATGACTACCACCAGTGCTTTCATTTAAATACAGTGTGTCATGTTCTTCTTTAAATGTAGTCTTTCAACTGTCACTAGCTTTTAACACTGTCTTGATGCCTAGCTACTTTTTGTACAGTCTACATGTATTAACAGCTGTCTGGCAGCTCCAGACTACCTGGATCTCGGGAGGAGGTTTGGGTGGGACCGGGGGCCTGACTTTATTGGGCAGACTCACAGTCAGGTCAAGTGTCTGCAGTGGGGAGGACCTCTCACAGTCTGACTGAGACTTGAAGAAAAGTTTAGAAGACAATGAAAAGAATAGAAAAGGCTGAAAACACAAAAGATAGTTCAGCAAACAAAGAAGACTTGTAGATTTAGAAAAGAGAAAGTTTTGTTCGATTAAACAAGCAGAGAAATATTAGCGCATAAGCTCACATACAGGGAAACTTTAACATCCTAAAGATCTATAAAAAGGGAAACAGACCTTTTTATCTATGGGAATATTGCAAATTTACAAAAATGAGTTCTGTTCATAAAAAATAATTGAATATATTTAAAACCTTACAGTCATTGATGCATACTTGAAAATTTTAGAAAAAGACAACAAAAACTAGAGTCCTTCTACAGAAAATCCACACTTGAAACCAAAATATAAATGTGTTTTACTGTACATATTATGTTTTTTATTACCTGTGTTTTCCGGACAATTGTGGGTGAGCCTTCAAACTTTGCAATCAATTGAGTAGCCATGGAGCGAACTTTGTTCTCTTTGGGCTCCGGGCTCTCTCGCACTGGGGACCCATTACTCGAAAGATTGGTGGCCTAATAGGAGAGAGACAACAGTTACAGTAGTCCCATAACATATGGGGGGTTTACAGTTGTGGAGTTTCAAACACAGAGAGATACAAACCTCCTCCAGGTAACTGCAAAATTTCCTCCTCCTTTTGTAAATTGGATCAGTGCCATCTGACTTCTTTTCATCCTGAAAATATCACACATTAATTAATCTATAACAGGTAAAAGGAGTGTTTTATGCCAGATAATTCCACATGTTCATTAAAATGTATGAGGAATATAAAAGAACATAAAATAAACCCAAAGTGAGATATTTAACGTGTGGAATTTATATCCTCAGATTAGAGTGTGGAGTTACCTTTGGTACCCGCTTCCTGGGCAGTGCATGATTGAGCATATTATTATTACTTCTGACTTCCCTTGATGGATAATCTTCATTGTTTTCATCCACTCCTCTGAAACCTGCAGCATAATACATGACTGAATCTGAGTTTTCATTGTAATTTCAAAGGACAGCTTTACTAAAGAGCTCCATAACGTGCTAAACATTATTTAAGGCAGCTGAAAAAACACAGAAAGGTGCTGCATCTGTGTGCAGAACAGCTCCCTAGAATAAAGACATTTATTTATCACTCGGCTGCATGTCAGGTGGAGGACAATGGTTGGTTGAGGTTGAAAAAAATGGTATGTAGTTAAGCATTTAAAAGCTCAGTAAATACAGGCAGTTGTCCTAAAGTTGTCAAGAATCTCAGACGTTTGTAGTCAGCAGCTCTGCTTCACATACACATTCCTCCCATGCTTCAATACTTGACACACAACACAAACACATTTCCACAGGAAACCAAATGTAATTTAATACTTTTCTTTTGAGAGGAATTTCTGTTTCTTTAATAATTGTGGTTTGTGTTCATTTTAGTCATACTATGCAGTGAAGAAGATGAGGAATAGGCAGAAAGATGAAGACAAAAACAGGAGTCAGAGGAGGACTGCACTATAGAGGAGTGTAAAGTACAGTAGAGTAAAAAGTAGACTGTGGTAGAGTTTAGTACAGAAAAAAGAGGTGAAGTACAAGTAAGGAGCAGTATAGATGGTGTGCAATAACACCACCCTCACTAATACATGTAGTACTAACAGCAATATGACAGCTTCAGTAGGGATACAGTTAAAAACAGAGGAAAACAGATTTATGGCCTTAAATTAACAAGTCTGACTCAACAGAAATCTCTACAATCTATCAAAGACTCACTGGTCTGTTTACTTTATCATATGGCCAGAAATCAAGTTTTTTAACCTTAAATTGTACCTGATCTCAGAAAAAGTACACAAAACAAAGAAAGTGCAATAATGTCTATTGTGAGGAAATACAACAGATATATTTCAATTATTGGTGGAGGTTAAAGTGAAACCTGACATGAAGTCAGGGGGATCTCCTCCCTGTTCTTTAGATTTCAGAAGACAGTGAAAAGAAAGTACTGACTTCCTGATGAATCTGCTTGTACAGTCAATCACTCAACAGAGGGGTGTGTCCAACATACCCCAGCTTTATCTGAGTAAACTGGCTCGACAATGACTTAAGCTCCAGTTATAGATGATGTGGCTGATGGGGACAGGAGTAAGTGAGTGTGCCATTTCCTTTTCCCCACCTAGCTCTGTCATTTATGTTCTAAAGGCATTTTTTGCCACAAACAAAACTCTGGGGTTTAGTTACTTTAACGTACAGGTGCATCTAAAAAACAGAATATCATCCAAGAGTTCATTTTTTTCTTGTGATTTACTTCAAAGACTCAAGTTTCTCTATAATGAAATGTCAAGTTTGAAAAGGTTTCTTCAGCCTTTATTCCCTCTGGTTCAGTACACACAACCGCCATCATGGGGAAAACTGCTGACTCGACCAACGTCCAGGAGACAACCACTGTCATCTTCCTCAAAGAGGATATGCCACAGAAGATCACTGCTGAAAGGGCAGGCTCTTCTCAGAGGCTGTATCAAAGCATATTCATTGAAGGTTGACTTGATGGGAAAAGTGTGATGCGAAAAGGAGCTCAAGCAACAGGGATGAGCTAGGGTCAGTGGATCAAGCGCCACCACACAGATGGGTCCAGGAAATGGGCTACAAGTGTAATATTCTTAGTGTCGAGCCTCTCCTGAACCACAGAACATCATGAGCTTCTCATCTGGACTAAGGGCAAAAAGAAGTGGACCATTGCTCAGTGGTCCAAAGTCCTGTTTTTAGATTAAACTAAATTTTGAGGATCTGAGAGTTTCAGAATTCAAGGTGCCTGGAATCCAAAGTTTTCAGTTCCCAAAGTCAATGATGGCTTGGGGTGCCATGTCATCTGCTGCTGTTGGTCCACTGTGCTTTATCAAGTCAAGAGTCAATGCCGTCAGCCGCCTACAGGAGAGTTGAGAGCACTTCATGCTTCCATCTACTGAGAAGCTTTACAGAGACACTTATTTCCTTTTCCAGTTGGACTTTCCACCTCTCCACAGTGACGCTAAATGACCAGAAACTGGTTTGCTGACCATGGCCAGCCAACTGGTCTTACCTGAACCCCACAGAGGATCTCTAGGAAAATGTCAAAAGGAAGATGAGAGACACCAGACTAAACAATACAGAAGAGCTGAAGGCTGCTATCAGAGCAAGCTGGGCTTTATAACACCCCAGCAGTGCCACAGACTGATTAGCTTCATGCCATGTTGCGTTGATAATATGTGCAAAAGGAGCTGCAATCAAGCACTGAGAGCATACAAGCATAATATTCAAGAAGGTCAACATTTCAGTATTATAAATACTTTTATGGACCCATTGTTTTTAATATTCCAGTATTTTGAGATAGTGGATTACATTTTTATAAGCTGTAGGTCATAAAAATCTGAGTAAAAAAAAAAAAAGTTTTGCAATGTTTTAAATTTGTTTGAGGTGAATGTGGATGTTTCATTTGTTGAATTTAATCCCAGAAAAAAATGAGCTTCTTCAAAATGTTCTAATTTTTTGAGATGCATCTATAACGTCACTATTCTAAATGAGTTTAAAAACCCACACTGTCTCACTTTATAAGTCTTTTTGGTGTCAAGCAGTATTAAGGCAGAACAGTGAACCCCAGTGAATCCCACCTACAGTGCATTCACTCTATGGTAAAAGAAGATTTGAACAGAGTACAGTAGAGTAAAAGTAGATAGTAGTACAGTGCTGTAAAGTACCTGAGGCAGGAAGAGGTGTGCCACGAAAGAGCTCATAGAATTTGGACAGGTATGTGATCATCCTGGTCTTATCCAGCTCCTGATCAGCACTCAGCTCCTTCGCAGATGTAAATGGTCGGATCCCAAATTCCTGCTCACCGATGTCAAAGGCCAGCTGGAGGTTTGCAGCATGGTCTTCTTCATTTAATGAGTCAAAATCTCTGATGGGAAAAGGTTACGGAAAAAAGATCACAATAGGGACTGGAGCAAGAGAAAGGCAGTAAAAATCAAAATCAAGAAGACATATGTCATGGCCAGCAGCTGGAAAAGATATATAGTTACTGTGTCAGACTGCAGCAGTAATTCTTACTGTGATTTATCCTGAGCTGTCAAAGTTTTCACCATTTACCTCTGTCTGTTGCAGGCTTAAATAGGCCCTGATTACTTTGCAATGCACATTTTTTAATCTAATTGTTTTAAGTTGCACAGTCATTAGTACAGTGGATGCTCTGAACAATAAGCCAAGGATGTAACACGTTTTCAACTGGAATTCTTCAAAGGATTATTTCAGAGACCCTCATGTGTATGTGGAGGTGTCAGGTGACTGACAGGCGACTTAGAGTCTTTGAAAACAGTTACATCAATTGATGACTTTACCCAGGAACTCCATTGATTTTCAAAGCAGCGTGAGAACTTTTTCACTTTTTACAGAAGTAAAGGCAGCTTATTATTTGTAGTGAGGGAAAAAACTGCCATGATTTGTCTACCTAAAGTGACGATGTGCAGAAGTGAGCAGTAGCCTAGCAGCCACAAATACAAACTTTGGTGTTATTCTGGAAGTACAGAGGTCCACTCTTTCTTTCTTTCTTTCTCTGAACCTGCTGCTCCCCTCTCTGCAGTCTGCTCTGCTGACAGGCATGCATATGTGGGAGGGAAAGGGGAAAATGCCAGTGGTTCCTGGAAACTTACAGGAGCACACCAAATTATAGTGGCATGTGGGGAGGTATGAAGGCAATAATTACAGGTTGAGAAGACATAACTAGATTTGTAAATGTACTAATCTACAGTCTACACACTGGCTGATAAAATGCAGTATAAGGATGCTTAAAAGTGGAAATAAGGCACAGCTTCTGTTTTTAGAATTTTGCTGTGTAAGTTGGTACCATGAGTCCCGTTTGAGTTTGTTTTTTTTATTCCTTCTGAAACCATCCAGACAAAAAGCTATCATTTAGAACTAAATCTACTTTGGAGAATTTCAGTAAAAGGATGCTGGAACAACAACTCCTTTTCCAGTTAACTTGATACACAAAGACAAACAGATAACGTGCCATTTGAATAAATGTGTTAGGTGAGCTCTTCAAACTCCTGTTTGCAGCAGGTGTATGTGAAGCTTTCTTCACATCCATCATCACTCATAAAAGGTCAACTGTTTAACAGGTTGTGAGGAGGAGATTAAAGAGCTGCTTTCATGCCAAGTATTTTTCACACACCCATAAGAAACACATTCCCTCATGGCGCCCTGTTTCAGAGGGGTGTAGAGTTCATTCAAAATTAAAGAAAAAAGCAGGTTTAGTCATGTTAGTCTGGTATGCCTTGAAATCAGCAGAGATATATGATATGATTAACTATCTTATTGTTCTGTGATAGTTCTGATATTATCTGTTACGTACATGAGCTGGGGTTTGAACCGGTGGATCAAGGCACAGAGAGCGATGCCACTTCTCCAGGAAGACGTCAAGTCTGTGATCTTCACATTTTTGTAGCCGTCGGTCTGTTTCTGGCACCAGGTGAGAAGCCTGGCAGGTCTGATTTCAGACTCTGCACAAAACAAAGCAGACTGATAAAGTAATGTTTGAATTCCTCAAGTACATTTCCAAAATAATGAAAAACATCCACTAAGACCCAAAGGAAGATAAGACTGAAGATCATATTATGTTACAAGAACAGATCAACATGACGTGTCAGTAAATATGCTCATGACAGATAGAGTGGGAGTGGGGACTGAGGTACAGTATGTACATTTCATTGTTGTCTTTGACAGGACTCGTATGTCCTTGCCTTGGGTAAATGGCACAAGTAACTCAAACATACAGCACAGATTAGTTGGAGATCTTCTCCATTTAAAGTCACTTCCCTGTACATATCTAATCTAATTAAGCTCTGCAGTACTATGATTTAATAAGGAAGATGGAGGGAAAGGACTATTTCCTCATAAATTCATCATGATACCTGGGCCTGCCTTTGTAAAGTTCAAATGCAGTTTTCTTTAACGCAATAACACCAACCATTACTGAACTTGTAGATGGAGATTTATGTTTTTTAATTTTCATTCCACAATCTTGGCAGCTGTTCTGTTTAAGTGTCTCCCTCCTTGCAAAGCACTGATATGTGAAAACAAACCTCAGATTGTCATACTCCCTAAATGCAGATTTATCTTGTCCTGTGTGGCTTCTAGAGAGGAAAGGTAACTACACGCAAAAATGTTCAAGTCAGATTAAGACCCTAAATACTACGTAAGAGTCAGAGGCAGGCACATAATGTACTCCTCATCTTCTTCAATGTGAGGTCCAACTTTAAACTCATAAAATCAACACACAGGAATCTGCCTGTTTCAGACAGTCTGGCTGCAGACCATTCTTCTAAGACACCAGATATATCAGAACAAAAACACAGGCTAAAATTTTCTAAATAAAATCTTATTAAACCTTTGTTTAGGGTAAGGGTTAATGGAACAGTCAGGATACCAAAAGTCAAAAGCAAAAAACCTGACCTGCAAAACCTGATTACAAAATGTTTCAATAAAGTCAAGTAAACAGTCCTCTTACAGGAAAAATAGCTCGTTCTCCATGAAAACATTCTAGTGCAGCAGCTACATAAGCTAATTAGATATTGGAGCTACATAGATAACGTAGCTATGTCACTAATGTATCTAAAGTCATGCACAAAAAGCAGTTGCATAAGCTAAGTAGCTAAGTTGGTGTTAGCTTTGTTTGCTACAGCTCATGTTGCTAGGGAGCAAACTTAGCTATACATAATGAAGCTAGGGAGCTGCAGAGCTAACAGAGCTACATAGCAATGCAACTAACGGAGGTATAGCTAAGCTCAAAAAGCAGCTGCATAAGCTTCATATCTACGTCGCTAAGAAAGGTTTAGCTATGTTTCCTTAAGCTCACACTGCTGAAGTTCTTAGTGCTAAAGCTCACATTGCTAAAGCTTTTGTTGCTGAAGTTCACGTTGCTAAAGCACACATTGCTAAAACACACATTGCTAAAGCCTATCTTGCTAGTGCTTAGATAGTGGAGCTGCAGAGCTAACAGAGCTTTGTAGCTACGTACCTAACATAGCAAAAGCTAAGCTCACAAAGAAGCTATTTAAGCGATGTAGATACGTTATCACTGTAGCTCAGTTAGCTTTAGCTTTGTTTGCTAGAGTTCACATTCCTAGAGCTGAATTAGCTACACTGGCTTATGTAGTCTTGTTACATAGCTAGAGTAGCTATGTTGTCTTTATCTTGTGCCAATGAAGTATGTGTAACTACTTCTAGAATAGGTCTTTACATGATTTTATCCCAGATTAGACCTCTGACCCTTTTCTCTGTTTTATTTATGAAATGTTTCCCAGTCTGTAATGTTTGCAATATGGTTATTTCATGAATGCAACTGCCAGAATTTGTTTATGAGTATTGCTGAATTGAAAAAAAAATCTTAACCTGGGAATAAGTTGTACTGGCAAATTAGGGCAATTCCTCTCTAATACATACAACTTCTCAGATGAACAGTCTGTGAGTGTGTCCATCAGAGATGTATAGTTTGCTGCTAGACCCTTTCTCGTTTCTGTTAAATTTACCTCGTCTGCTGAGATTGACAGGCCGACGTATAGAGGCAGCTCGCTCCAGAGAACAGGAGCTCAACTCTCCACTGATGTACAAGTGACGCACCTGACAGAAAGGAAGGAAGGGGAAAATAAATAATCAGAAAAAAAAAATAAAAGAAGTGGTGTTTCTTTTTAAAGGCCAGTGATAACAATCTGATATAGTGTGATACTGTCCTTCCTCTCACCTGGTGTGGCCTGACACAAGATGAGTTAAGGTTGGGGTATCGAGTCCCGGGGTTGATGGTGTACTGTTCAAAGTTTTTGGCAATGTTTTCAGGTGTTGTCTGTGGAAGCAGCCTGTAAATACTCTCCCTATGGAAACACAACAAATTTTAAAAGGTGTGGTGTGTTAACTCAATGTTACTTAACAAGGAAGTGTCTATTAAGAAAACATGTCTAGGCATGCAACACTTGATGGCACTGAATGAAATATAATATAATCATAGTTTATGTTTGTGCACCTTTCTCCAAGCACTTCCAGAACGGTCCGTCCCTGAGCCCAGCTCTTTACCATCCAAGCGGTGTCGAAGGCAGCAAGGAAGCCTCTGGCACAACCCGTACCCATGGGCCAAAAGGGCTGACAATAAAATCCCCAGATCACATTTAATGACTGGATAGAAAACCTTCAAGCAGCAGCTATCGTAAGGCCTATGCAAACAGATTTTTGTTTGATGTACTTCTTTTATACTTTTAATTCTCATAAAACATGAGCAATTATAACATCAAAGGTGATTTTATGTAGACACGAGCTCTAAATTAACAAACAGTGATAGGAACATTAAAGACACAGATGATGGGTAATGATGGGTTTGGGCATACCGGAAAGAGCATTATCATCATTCATCCTCATCCTCATTGACTGACTCAGGAGTCCAAAAAGAGAGTTTAAGAAAAATACAAGGTTTAAACAAGATGATAAGAGAATATTAATGAGTTGGTGTAGTGAATCATCCATTTGTTAGAGTAGACAGGCTTTTGTTAAAGTTTAGATTTCTTAATTTGTTAAGCACACACATACAAAAAACACAATAAAAGCAGATGAATAAAAGTACACATATATAAAACGTCCATATAGAGAACTCAGAATAGTAGCAGTGAACTCCTATCACTATGAAAAATAGACCAGGTGATTGTAGTGTGGGGCTGGTTGTACTGAATCACATTCCATCTGTCATTAAGGCAATCTTCTTCAGTAATCAAAAGACTTCTCTTTAGTTTAGCCACTGTGCTCCTTATGGTAAACATAATATTAAGAATTACTGATATCATCATCATCATCAGGAAGGAGTTTGTTTACAGAAAGGTGCATGAGCAGCTCACAGCTCACTGGAGCAGGAATATCAACATCACATGCCAGAATTAAAAGAAACCACGTCTCCCACCCTCATCCTACAGCATCAAGCCAACCAGAGCAACCTGAGAATCTCAGCCGTGACTCCCTGATTGTTTTTCCACTCAGTCACACAAGTCTCCTTCCACCGTTCGACACCCACCCTTTTCCTTTCCCTTTCCTTACCTCTAGGAGGCTGTCGCCAACCAGCGCAACCAGCAGCTGATGTCCAAACCTCTCCCGGATCAGAGCAGCATTCTCTGAAGCATGCATGCTGGTGAAGTCAAACATCGCCACATCTGGCTGCCCGCAGTGGTTCATGGCAAAATCAAGCGTAGGAAGTTGGTAGTTGGTGCCAAAGTCAGCAGCCTCCCGGGCGTAGCATAGGAGAGCTTCCTGGTTTACATTTTCACTGCTCAGCAGCATCTGGGTGTCGGCATAATCCTGTTTAAAGAGAAGTACAGCAGTCAGGGGAAGTTCAGACCAAGAAGACATGAGCCCAACATTTCTAAAAGACCTCAAACTTTCTTTGACCCCCTGTTTCCATCAAAAATTTTTTGTAAAGCTGCTCACCAAAATAAAATTAATACATGAATACTCTCTCCACTGTATACCAAATGTGTGTGATTTCTAACAGGTAGATAAAATACATGAAAAAGTACAAATAAGATTAAGAAATACTGAAATGTACAGGACAGCAGTGAAAGCTGACTACTGCTACACACTTACATTGATGACGACTCCCTTATCCAGCAGGCTTTGTTTCTTTGCAGTCATAACAAAGTAATGTGTGTTGTCTTTGTAGTACACAATATTCTCCAGATCAACACCTGCAACATACGATATAGATCAACAAAGGTTACGATTCATAAACTGGGACAAATTTTGATTGCTGGCTCACTGATTTTCTGCCTTAAACACATCCCTGTCTGGTTAACTGTGCTGCTCTCTCACCTGTCTCCTCTTTGAGGTCGAGGAAGAACTTCTGGTTGAAGATGAAGGCCACACCACTGATCTCTTCTACTTTAGCCTCAGCTGTCGTGTTCCTGTTGATGAAATTGGCGGTGATGGCAATCGCCAGCTTCCCTCTGAACTCCTTCCTTCTAAAACCTGGGTCAGAAAACATTACTTTTATGGGGCAGACGTTAAGTGTGTGAAATTGTCGCACAAGGCCTCCAAATTGTCACTGTTAAAAAAAAACAGGATGGACTTTTTTCCTCCTCTGCTGATCTAAATGGTTTTAATGCTCTTCTAGACAAAGGCTGACCACAAAGGGAAAATCAATTCCCCCAGCTCTCTTCATTATTGAAGAATGAGCTAAACATCTTGTGAGGACTAATTTTGTCCTTTTTAGGCATAAACATCTGAGAATTGGTAGTTTGATGACAGCATTCTTAGGAGAGAGACTGAAACAGCAAGAAAAACAGATGGAGAGTCCAGAGAGCATGCATCATCTGCTGTTCTGAGCCCCCGGGTCTGCTCTATTTCTGTACAATGTTTCAAGAATAACCTCTCCCACTGGGAGAGATCAATGGCTTCAGACACATCTTAGTTTATGAAAGGTGGATTTTATTTAGAGTCGCACAGCAGAAATAAAGCAGCACAGGTTGTTCAAAGTCAGAGTCCAGAAAAGGTATATGTTTATTTATTTTACACATCAATCATAGTCAAAAGAATTTGGCTTTTTCTACAAAAATAATCTCTTTTTGGGAGCACAAATGGTCGAGTGGTTTAAGGCGCTACCCATGTAAGAAGGCGGCCCAAGTTCAAATCTGGCCTGTGGCCCTTTACCACATGTCTCTCCTCACTCTCTTCCCTGTTTCCGAGTCTATCCACGGTCCTTGCACTATCAAATAAAGGCATGAAAAGGCCCAAAAATAAATCTTAAAATAACAATAATAACAATAATAATCTCTTTAATGTCAAAGTGAAAAAAGATTTCTATGAAGTAATGTAAATTAAATAAAACCATGGAATGTAAATAAGTGAGTGCATAAGTATTCACCCCCTTCAAGTCAGTATTTAGTAGAGGCACCTTTGACTGCATTCACAGCACTGAGTCTGTGTGGATAGGTCTCTATCAGGCTTGCACATCTGGACACTGAAATTTTACTCCATTGCTTCTTTGCTGCTTAAGCTCTGTTAAGTTGCAAAATTATCTGGTATAAAAAGTCCTTTTCAAGTACAGCCATAGAGGTCTTAGCTTTGACTTAGCCACTCCAGAGTCGAGGTCCATTTCAACCATTTCTGTGTAGCTTTCGCTGTATGCTTCAGGTCATTATCCTGCTGGAAAATAAATCTTCTCCAAAGCCATAGTTCTCTTGCAGACTGAATAAGACTATCCTCCAGGATTTTCCTATATCTTTCCCCATTTATTTTACCTTCTATCTCTACAAGCCTCCAGGGACGACTGCTGAGAAGCATCCCCACAGCATGATGCTGCCACCACCAGGCTTCACAGTGGGGGTGGTGCATTTGTGCTGGTGTCTGCTAAACATAGCATCTTGCCTGTTGGCCAAAAAGTACAATTTTGGTCTCATCAGACCAAAGACCTTTTTCTACTTGATCATGGAGTTTCCCACATGCTTTTTGGTGAACTCTAGTTGAGATTTAATGAGTTTTCTTCACATTGGCTTTCTCTTGTCTCTGTCCCATAAAGCTTTGACTTGTTAAGAACCCGGGCAACAGTTGTTGTATACAGTCACTCACATCTCAGCTGCTGAAGCTTGTAAGTCCTTCAGAGTACTCATAGGTGATTTGGTTGACTCTCTCACTAGTCTCCATCTTGCACAGTCACTCAGTTTGTGAGGACAGCCTGATTTCTTAACGATGGATGTAAGTGAACTGTGGGGGATTTTAAGTGCCTTGGAAAAAAAATGTATCCACCCCATGACTTACACTTTTTTAATAACATTTTCTCTGAGTTGCTTGGAATGTTCTCTTGTCTTTATGGTGTAATGGTAGCCCGGAATACTGATTAACCAGTGACTGGACCGTCCAGACACAGGTGTGTTTATACGACAATCACTTCTGACACACCGATTGCACTCAGCCAATTGGTGCTAGTAGTCTGACAGTTGGGGATCACCTGAGTGCAATCACTTGTGACACACTGATTGCACTCAGGTGATCCCCGACTGCCAGACTACGAGCACCAATTGGCTGGACCTCTGTTCAATTGGGTCAGACACTTTTGAGGGGGGGATATGTATATAATCACTTATTCTACATTTGATCTAATTGAAATTACTTTTTAGAAATATGTTCTCACTTTGACATTAAAGAGGTTGTTATTGTTTTGTCCAAAAAGACAAATTATACTGCCCATGATTGATTTTTAAAATGAATAAAAGGGTAAAACATCCAAGGGGGTGTATAGTTTTTATAGCCACTGTGATTCAAGAGACAAAGGGCTTCAGTCCAGTGCTTTAAATATGAGTGGTGGGAAAATCTCCATTTCAGTTACAGACTGTTCTTTCCTGATCCGACAAAAGTAACTCTATCTTGTGCTTTGTGAGCAAGGTCAAGTACATCCTTCAGGCATCTTTGCTGTGTATCCCTTTTGTTTTCGGTTCTCTCACCTTCCAAAGTATTCCTGCGTCCGTCAGCCCCCACCACCACATCAAACTCAAAGTTAGCCACAGGGTGATCAGCAGGTCGGATTGCGGATCTCCACCCAATCCCTGACGGATGGAAACAAAGGGAATTTTAGATTGAGAACTTATGAAAAGAAAAACCTTACATAAATCCCAGGAATATTCATTTTGTGCAGCACATTCAACATAGAGCGTGTAAAATGCCAGCTGATAAAGTTTGGTATTTTTGCTCAAGGACATTTTAACAGTGTCTCAGTAGAAACATCTTTGCCACCAACTTTGAGAATTTCTAAATGTGTGGATGAAAAGAGTTTGTGAATACAAAGACAAAAATAAATAACGAGCATACCGATGAAATGTGGCGTTTCATTCGATTTTTAATAAACAAATGCCAACTGAAGAGCAGGTTAAGGAGGAAATGTGACTGCACTACGTGCAAACTTGAGCCTGGGACTTTGTTGTGTAATAACAAATGGAAAATGCTTCCATGATGTCAAGGGCAAAGCTAAGTCTGTCACAGCAAAGCAGGAGTGACAAGTCTACATCTAAATTTAGGTGAGGCTCTTGTTGTTATCAGTGTGTGTTGATATCATCGCTGAAGAGACTACACCTAACAACAGCAGGCAAGATATTCCCTTTCTAAGAGTTCAAAGACCAGCGAGAGGAGAAAGGGGCAAATGATCAGATAGAGTACAGGATAGTGATAACATCAGCTGCTTCAATTTAAAATTGATTAATTAGAAAAAGGAGAAGTATTTGATTCACTGGTATCAATGTACTAAGAAGGTGTTGTCAATGGCATGCATAAATCCTTGCATTGTCAGGAAAATCATGCAAAAAACACCATACAGATATGATAACACAGCTCATCATTGCCAATGTTTATCTCCTGTTTATATGTGGCTGTCAAGGAAATTAAATACAGCTGCATGAGGTATCCCATGATGCGTCACCAGCCTTAAAGATGAGTGCCAAACTGCAAAGTGAGAAAAAACAGATCCTTCTGGAGCTGCACAGCATGTTTGTTAAAAAACAAAAGAAAATAAAAAAAACATGTACACATGGATGCAGCCTTGTCTTTATCTAGCTTCATAAAACTTCAAATCCAAGTCCCACTATATTGTGTGTATATATATATGTATATATATATATATATATACATACATATTTATATACATATATATATACATATATATATATATTAGTGCTGTTACTTGATTAAAAAATTAATCAAGTTAATCACATCACTGTTCTGTGATTAATCATAATTAATCACAGCATTTTTTTAGATAGTTTAAGTATATTTTTTATGTTTTTAGATTTTTAAAGGTTGTTATTGTCAAGTGTTTTGTTTTTAATTCTTTTAATTCTATGTACAGCACAATGAAAGTGCTGATCTGAGTCCTTATCTATACCACTATTAATACTTTCTGTAGTTTGGTGGAAAGACAAATAAAGGGCAAATATTTAAACTACAAGTGGTCTTAGCTGAGTAGTGCTTGAGTAAAAAAGCTATGATTCAGTCTCTCACATCTACTGTAAATCCCTCAAATATGAACACATAATCATACTTTATTTATTGAATTATTCTCATCAAAAACTAAATTTTCCAATTTTTATGTGACATCTGAATATATCATAACATATAGCATACAGTCGTCTAATTTACTGAGGTTACCTGAACCCATCATATTTTCTAGGGATGCACCGAAAATTCGGCCACTGAAAATTTTCGGCCGAAAATGGGCCAAAAGTGCATTTTCGGCCGAAAGACTTTTATCACCGAAATAACAAGGCCGAAACATAACGTTGTGATGACGCAAGCAAAAACCGTGGCCAGCACATGCTTGGATCAGTGGTTCTCAAATAGGGGTATGCGTATGTGAAGGCACTCCAGGAGGTTGGTGAGATTTTAAAATACATGCAGACTATTTAAGAAAAAAAGCGCCTTTCTTTGCACGTCAGGAGCTACACGAGTTTATTACATTCTAAAATCACATTCGTGCTGCGAACGTCTGCGGTGTGTTTTCTCTGTCCTCTGATAAACAGTAATATTCATTGAAGCGGAAGATAAAAGGTTTGTCCCTCTCTGTCCTTCACTCTGTGCGTAACGCGGCACTTTTACGCACAGCCAGGACATCAGTGCCATTTTGTTTCACTGTTTCATTCACTGTGCCAGCCAAGTTTGTAAGAGGAAGGACTGACTTTTCACTCATTCTATGTCAAATATGATCAGTAAGAGTTATAATATTGCACAGCTGAGGCTCGCGGTGAGAGGAGTTAACTCTCTCCACAGCACACAGACTGGCTCACCTGTTTGTGTTCCAGACTGGTCAGAGGAGTCATTTAGCTGGTTGATCCACAGCTTTTATAAGTAGTTTGTCTGAGGTCCGAGGAGACTGTGTTGGTAAATATTTCACTAAAGTCCCGTTAGTTTAGAAACAGCTCCAGCTGTGTGAGTTTAGCTCCGACAAGCGCACATGGTGGTGGTGGTGCCAACTTTTAAAGCAGACAGAGGAACAAAAACGTCCTCCTTTCCAACACCACCTGATGTTTGATATCTCCTCATATCTGTCTGTAGTCAGTGCTTGTGTTTTTGCCTCTTTTTTTAGCCTGGTAGCAAGGAGACAGGCAACAGGCAGCCCGACATAGCGCAAATGCGCTACTTAAACATCCGCAGCAATGTCACGCTGCGAAATGATGTTGCAGGTGAGGAAGCTTGCATTGATTCGTTACAGGTTCTAAATGTAAATATTTTGTGTAAATAATTTGCATGAAAAAATTGCATATAGAGTGTAAGGACCTTAAGTTTATAAACTGGAGTTAATATTTTGTAGGCTCTTAAATTTAATCACCCTAAAACCCCCTGAGTCTCCCCCATGGCAGGATGGTTTGATCCACACTGGAACATGCTTGTCAATCACTGATTTCAAAATTACTCCATTCATAAAAAGATTTAAGATTTATTTTTTGTGAAGAAATGCTGATCTATAACTAAGTTCATGATTTCAGTTTGAGAAGAGAGAAGTCTTTTTTATAACTTGTTTATAATATAATTTACTTGTTTATAAATGTTTTTAGTTTTTTCTAGCTCTATGTTTTTATTTCCATATCGTTCCAGAGAGACCACTGCAGCCGAGCAGAGTTTTGCACACTTCTGGGTTTAAAGCCTTTCCAGTCACTGTTTTCGTTAGCTACATTAATTTGAATTCTCACATTTAGAGATGAGAAGATGTGCCATGACTTTAGTCATACATTTTTAATATTTAAAATGTATGAAAAAAAATATAATATTTGTAATTTGGAAGTGTTTATCAGTGACAAAGTTTGATGAATCAGACGGCTGTCACAGCACTGTTTAATGTCTTTCTTTTTGGCCAAAAAGCTTTGCGCTGTTTAGGGGGTACTTGGCTGAAAGAATATTTCACAGGGGGTACATGACTGAGAAAAGGCTGAGAACCACTGATTTAATGTATACATGATTGCGGTCAAGTTAAACACTTTATTTTGTATTTCATTTTGTTTTATATTGTGTATTGTTGGAATGAAGTGCTTAATAAATATTTACATAATTTTGTAATTGATTTATTCTTTGAAGCATTAATATTAATTTTTGCAATTGCAATTGATTTTAGTGAGGTTAATACACAGTCATAGCCATAAGTGCAATGGTACTAATAATTGGCATAATAATTTCTTTCGGTGTTTCGGTTTTCGGTTTTCGGCCTTGGTTTCCTCATTTTCGGTTTTCGGTTTCGGCCAAGAATTTTCATTTCGGTGCATCCCTAATATTTTCCATATTTCAAGTTCACTAATTAACTTCCAATTTTGCCAATTCCACTGTGGATTTCTACACTGGATTAATATTGTTAACGAAAAGGACTTGCTATAAAGTTTGGGAGAACTTTACAGCATTCATCTCAGCAGCTGAAGAAGAAAACTGTCCTGAAGCAGCTGAAGAGAGTAGCATGACCATGGCTTGATCCCATGTTGTTGTTAGCATCTTTGCTAACATTGGAAGCCTGAAGGTGGTACTTAAGACTCGTTGTGCTTTGGTGTAAAGACAGTTCATCACTGCAGCATGTACCCACAATTTTGATTTTATCTAAACCAGTGTTGGGAGTAAGGCGTTACTAAGTAACGCTTTACAGTGATTCTGTTACTTTTTATGGTAACTAGTAGTGTAATGTGTTTCTTTTTAAAATCATTAACAACGTCAGAATTACCGAAAATTCAAATCACACTTTACTTGTTACTTTTACAATCGACAACTTGACAACTTGATGAAGGTCAGGAAACATCCAGTTCAGTGGACGACCTGACAGGACCGTAAGCACATCTGCATCCTGTGAGAGACTAGTGCCTCTGCGGACACACGCAAACAAACACAGGCACTAAATAACGCACACACATCATGGCTGAGCACTCGAGCAGGAGCTCTCTGTCTTGGAAACACCAGCATTACTTTTCCTTGCTCAGGATAAAGGACGAAAAAGAACACGGAAGTAAACTTTCCCACCGCCAAGAACAGTTATTCCAACCTTACGATGTACCGAGTTAAACACACGGTACAGCTAAGCTAGTTTCCAGAGAGCCGGGCACTACAAACACCGCTAACCCAGGTGCAGCTCACGTTAGCCCGGCAGACCAAGGAGGAGTCACTCCATGTAAACAACCATGGCTGCATTTTAAATCACCGTCAGCTGCACTGTGTCATGAAGGAAGCACTAAAAAAGACTGATAGCAAGGTATGCTGTTAAAGACACGCAGATATAAGCTATAGAGTCCGCTGCCTTCAGAGAAAGAATAAGGAAAAAAAAAAAAAAAACATAAGACAAGAGAGGACTGTGATGCAGAAAGAAACTAAGAGAGCAGCTGGGATTTAATCTGTACTCTGTAAAGCTATCTTAAACTTCTTAAACAGTGTGCAAATGCTTTAACAGCGTCAAAAGTTTGGAAACATTTCTACTGACTTCTATTGTTTCACCACTTTCCAACACAATAAGAGGCTACAACGTTATATGAAAATAGTTATTTCCTCTCAAACTGCTACAACAACACAAATGAATGTGATGTGTAGGCTACAATGAGGATTGAAGTAAAAAAAAGTAACGCCTGAGTTACTTTTCAAAGTAACCAGTTACTCACAGTAAATCAGTTACTAACCCAGTTACTTTTTGCAAGCAGTAACTGTAACTAGCCCAACACTGATCTTAACTAACATTCGCCAGCTTTTTAAAAAGAAAATTGCCATTACGCAGACCCGGGTCTGTCTCCTCATTCATCACTGCTGGCTGTGTCTGACCCACCTCAAACCTCTTCAACCCCAGGCACAAAAACATCTGCACTGGAGGACTACGGGAGCAAGTTGTGGTCAAACTTAGTCATGTGACTAAATTGCATTATCATTTTTTTTAACGCGTTAAGGTTTCAAGATTAATCACAAGTGTGAACTCGTTAATATTAATAGCCCTTATATATATATATATATATATATATCTTCTCATATTCCCCAAGCTTGGAGATTGTTAAATCAACTGCTTGTACAAAACTCCAAAAAGTTTGCTGAATTAGCCTGGGTGAGTTGCATGTGTGAATGTAAACACCCTGACTTTACCCCAAAACATCCCTGCTAGCCTCCGAGTATTTCCCTCTCCTCTCAATGACCAACAGAAAACTTCTTTGCCTGGGTAGGTTACACTGAAATTTTCCAGATCAATTCAGAATTGCATGTGTGAAAACATCATGTAACTCACGTGAACATGTAAAGATACCTTCATTTTCCTGATCCTCTGGAGGTTCCAACAGCTTGACAAACTCCACATTGATGTGAAACTCTACTGCAACAATCAGGGCCACCTTCAGAAGGATCAGCTGCAACTGCTGAATGCCTGTTAGACACACGCACATATTAGCGACTGCATACAGGTGTAAAATACTGCTGAGCTTTATATTTTTTGTCTTTTGAGATTGTTTTAAGCTCAAACTACATTTTGGAGCTTTCTTAGGGCCTCTTTAATGCTGTTCAGTGAGCTGAAAGGCTAACAATGAGTGGTCAAAAGCTCATTTAGCATCAGATACTCACTAATGTGGTCAATGGCCCCAGCGCAGAATTTGCCATAAAACTTTTTGGCCCCGAGGCCTCGGAGGTCATGAATGGTGTAGGGCCAAAGGTGCAGCACGTTGTTCCGTGAGAAGGAGTCTCTCTTCTCGATCACCACCACTTTGGCACCCAGCAGAGCCAGCTCAATGGCTGTCCGTAGACCACAGGGGCCCCCGCCGATGATGAGGCACTTGATGACAGAGAATGACAAATTGAAGTGAGCTACATCATGCTGGCATCTTTATAATATAGCAGAGTTATCACAGAAGGCTGAGAAAGTTCTCATGAGATTAATGAATTATTGGCATACAAGGGTCAATGTAACATCTACATATCAGCTCTACTGCACCACTGGAGTATTTAGAGCTGAAGTGTCTCACAGAAAGACAATCATGAGGAGAGGAAGTCATTTATAAGACAAATCTCCAGGATTTAGACTCCAGGACTGTTTAGTGAGATTGCACGTACCGGAAATTACAAATATGAAGGTGTTCTTATTTCTGCCATCCGTCCAAAACCATCATTCCAGCCTTAACATATCTAAGGTGTTATTCATGCATCTGCCGCCCTCAAAAATGCATGAAGTCAGTGCGTTGAGGTTACAGCGTCTGTCTGAGAATGTGCAGCTCTAACATGACCTCATTTTGTTGAATACAGATGAAAGAACCAAAGCTGGCAAACTGACTCTTCTTTTCTTCTAAACATGTAAAGAGGTACAAGGGTGAGCTGTGTATAGAGGAAATGTGTGGGCCTTAATCCTAGAGACTTTTAATCCAGAACTGGACCAAGTCTGAACGTTGCTCTTGCTAGGACTGCATAATTTTGGCCATAAATATAATCCAGATTACTTTGTTCAATGTTGAGATCACCAGTATATGTCATGTTTATCTTTTATCTAAAGGACAACTTTTTATCAGAGCATTTTCTTTATCCTGAAAAAGTGAATACCCTGCTACTAACCTCTCGCCATGGCTAGACTGCCGTAACATTTGGGCAAATATGACCCCAAAGACTGACAACCCTACAAGTGGGATCCCATCCAATCATTGTATGCTGTCGCCATAACGCTTTCTGCTCTTTTTACAACTGTGAGCGAGTTCATGGGTCGTTACTGAGATGGGTCAAGGAGTGTTAATCATGGCTTCAATGTAACGTGTGTGTGTGTGTGTGTGTGTGTGGGTGTGTGTGTGTGTGTGTGTGTGTGTGTGCTGTCTCATGCTCAGAGAAGAAGAAAAAAACTTGGAGGAAACACTGCACCATCTCATGGTAACAGCTTTAGTTCTTTCTCCTTGATGACATTTTTAAGTGTGGGGAGCAAATACTATCCTATTGATCAGCATTGGATACAAAGTACGGGGGTCATTCCCAAAAGGTTGATATTAAGGCCAAACATTTGACAGTGGGTGACACATTCAGGTACAATCTGGCTAAATTAATGTAGTCTGATCCAGCCTTAAGAGAATCAGACTAAATGCTGTCATCCTTATATGGCTTTCATCTCCTGCACCAAAAACAACTTAGTTGCTTAGGCTTTCGTCATCCCCGCTCCCCCTCTTTGGATGTGTGGGGAATTGCGGGGTAGCTTCACAGGGGGGGTGAGTGATGAGGAGAACAATGTGTCATCATGCTGCCTGAGGTTATTAGGATGAGGTAATCTCAGGTGTGAAGAGCACACAGGTGGTGGAAGAGCTGCCCAGACAAGCCTGCCTCCTGGCTGTATATTTTTCTTTCAACAAAAGGTGACGGAAGGAAAAAATTTACACAGAAGCTAACAGAGACATGATGAGGTTTGTGCAGTATTAACACTATTTATTCAGATGTTCATTCAAAATGTACATGTGATATTGTACACTTACATAATCTGTTTTCATCTGACTATCGGACGTTAACAGAAACTTTCTGTTTGTTTAAGCCTGTTTCCACTTGTTAATGTATTATTCCAGATATGAAGCTTTTTTTCCTGCTGAGTCAGGGCGCACGCTTCCTCTCAGCCTGCCACCTGTGACCTCCCTCTCATCCTGGTTCCACCTCGTTGTGGTCAGAGTGGTCCCCCACCTCACAGTTGAACTGTAGGTTGTCCTTCACAGCATTAGTTTCTCACACTCACAGTTTAAACTTCTACTGGGTTGCAGTTGTCTGTTAAACTTAAAATTGTCTTGTGTAATCCGCAAGTGACCAGTTTGGTTCATTTTAGTGATTATTCAGCAAGGTAAAGTATTGAGTCTTTATTTTATCCCAGTTCAATAAATAGATGATCATCACCAGGCAGCACATAAAAAAATCCCTAAATCTGAAATTAGGGGTGCAAAATGTTATCAGCATTTTATGGAAAGCAGCAGAAAATAGACCAAAAAAGTTAGTTATCATATCAGTGCCATGTCCAACTCTGCCTCCTAGGTTATGTTTCATTTTTGTTGTTCAGTTAGTTACTTCCTGTTTTATTTTTGTGGCTTACCGCATTCCAGCCTTTATTTCTAGTGATAGACCTTTTGATATTGACCATTCGCTCGTTTCTACTGTTTACGAATTTCACTGCGCCCTTTTGGAATTGGTTGCCAGATGTTTTTGGATTATATTTTGCTTCGCTTCATTAAAGTCTGTGAACTACTGACTGTTGTGCACATGAGTCCTTTTATCTGTGGTTCAGAGATTGTTACATTCAGGAGATATTTAAACTTCTGCCAACATTTACAACCAATAATATAGCTGTAAATATCAGCAGTACATTTGTGGAGGATCAACAAACCTACGTCAGCTGAAGTCTTTTTCTTTGTTCATCCTCATTCCTTAAAGGAATGACGCCCATAGCCGTCTTTTTTAATGCTGGCAGCACCTCTAACCCTGATTTCAGAGCGTTTCTTACCAGCATTCCTTGTTGCTATGTAACAAAAATGAATCCCACTTTCTGTGGTAGCATCTGTAACATTGCTTTGGACAGCCATGTGCATCATATTTCTGTTTTTCAAGGATACCTCAAACAGAAAACACACAGACAATGTTAAGAAATCCTGTCCTGACAAAGGCAGCAGCTGCAGACCTGAAAACTTTACCCTCAAAAAGACGAATAAAGATGATACTGACGGCGTTTCTTCTGCTCAGGGTGCTGAGCACTCAGAACATTGGACTGCATTCATTTTTACTAAAAATAAGCAAATAATGCACATGTGAGTTTTAATGAG
Organism: Cheilinus undulatus; assembly: GCF_018320785.1. NCBI lineage: Eukaryota > Metazoa > Chordata > Actinopteri > Labriformes > Labridae > Cheilinus > Cheilinus undulatus. The sequence goes on along the minus strand of NC_054865.1, from coordinate 35,463,759 downwards.
GACAGGAATAATTTAAGGTAGCATTTCCTAAAATTTAAAAAGACAAATTCTGAGTGTATGTGAGGAAAAGGACAATCAAATGAATGGAGATGAGGTTGTCTCTGCCTTAATAGAGCTGTATGGAAAACTACAGTTTTGTTGAATAAAGATCTGTGACAGATATAAAAACGCGCTGTGTCACCTATCTCTGATTAAGTGTGCTCAGAATAATTCACATCACAGATCATAAAGAATCATAAAATAGATGTTTTTGTGATGAACAAAGACCCTGTTGTCAGTGTCACTGCAGCCATCTGTGTCAGGCTGTAAACCATGAATGACATCACATCCTTTAAAGGTTGCTGCTTCAGCGGGAATATGAAGATGAGGTGCTGAGTGATTTCACATGTGTCACTTTAAAAGAGCTGAGTCGCCATAAAAACAGAGTCGTCACTGACAGCATGTGATCCTCCCCAGGAGAGGAAAAATGACTTATCAAGTAAAAGCAGATTGTCTGAACTATGAGTAATTAAAACAAGCCCCATGCTGCTCTTTAATGTGTTGACATTTACAAGCCACTATTCAAATCTTTGGCCTATAAAAGAAAACACAATCAGTGTTGAATTAACACAAAGGCTACTGTCTGTACATCTGGTTACCACAGCACATTTCATTTCACAAAACGTCCCCTTTAGTTTTACAGAAATACAAAATCAGAGCCTTAAATTTACGTCTCAGTAGTCCAACAGAGTCCCACTTACTTCTAGAGTCAACCTTTTTTCCTCTTTCCCTATTTTGGTGTTGGCTTTAATCAGACGGGACCCGTAAAAGTGAGCTCACACTGAAGCATTTAAAGCACATTTTAATAAGAATCTGGGCCTGGCTCCAACCTTTGAGGAAGAGCCTGTAAAGAGCAGAGCACACCCTCAGTATAACTCGGGCCAAATAATCATAGTTGCTGAGTGATGCTGTCTGTTTCTGTGTGCTATAAAAACACGCTTTCAAGCTGCGGGCAGCTGATGCCTGAGAGGTAATCACACTGCTCCAGGTTTTCCTGCCTTCCTTCATCACCTCCACGGCTGAGCTCTCCCTCTACCATCAAACACACCTTGACATGACATCTTTGTCCCCATTGCAATCTTTACATTATTCACCCTGAGACATAACACTTCAATAGCGCTCTTAGGACATGTATTTGAGGAATTTCCTCTGTCTGTAATTTGCACTCTGAATGACGGTCTGTTTGTGTGACTTGGCATCAGGCTTGGATGAAGCAGATGTCAAGCAGTCTTTGTGTTATTCTGTTCCTTTTTGTTTTTGAGTCTTTGACTTGAGCTGTTTGCACATTAAACAAGTTTCCCTACACTTGTTTTTGGCGATTTTCTTTTATGCAGTAGAGTATGCTTGGAGATACAGTATACTGGGTTAACAAATAACAACACCACACATTTGTCCAGAGAATAGAGAGGGAAGAATCAGCACAAAGCGATGTATATCCCTTTCATTTCCTGTCCTGTACATTGAGGGCTCTAGCAGTGAAACACTGAGTGGTGAATCAGTGGATGTGCTGTGTATTGGCAGAGAGAAGTTAAAGGCAAATACATGATATTGACTCAGATGTGACACTATTTCATGTACTTTAGCGGTTCTAAAAGGGAACAAAGTGCAGATTGTTCCTTAAAAATAGGAACAACGTGATTAAGTCATGAAGATAGTTCCTTAATCAGAAACATCAACATAAGTTAGGTATAAATAGAACCCTTTAACTTTAAAATGAGAAATCTTGTAAGTGTGGGTCTTCAATTTTTACATTTTTCTTTTTTGCATTGTCAAATTCATTAAAACAATCCCAGGGTAAACCTGAATATACGAATTTGTATCAAAAAAACTACTTTGGTTGGTACTGCAGTTAAGCTAGTATTGTGCTACAAAGCTTTATATTCTTCCCCAGATGTTATAAACTATGAAAATAAAGTTCCTGTGAAAACACTGTGAGTTCTCTGCTACTGTCCTTTGAAAATGGTGAAATAACGTCAAAGAAGAGCCGTGCTTAAGTCAAACAATCAATGAAAAAATGAGAAGACGATCGACAGAATAAGGACAAGAAATAGAGATACTCTGGGAAAAAATAGAATCAGGAAAAAAGGAAAACAAATGTGTAGAAATTAAATCTAAGAGGCATTTAATAAAATAAGGTGTGTTTGTTGTTTTGGAGTGTTTATGCTGGTAAGCCTTTTCACCACCACTGGAATAATCTTACAAACACAAATAGGTAGACTGTCTAAAATCAGTATTTTATCAAAGAGCATTATATATAAAGATGTAGTCTTTGTGCATTAACTTAAATCACTCAAAAAAATTCATTGGCATTCTTTTATGTTAAAGAAAATGGGCAATGAAATCAAAGTAGAAATGTACATTATTTTAAGTGACAGAAAAAAATACTCTCTAAAACAGGGGTCACAAAACTGTGAGATCTTTAAAGCAATTTGTAACCCTAAACATGTTTCTTAAATTCATATCAGTACATCCATTTAAACCTTGATTTTCTGTAGCTAAATTGTGTGGGTAGCTCTTGCTTTCTGTTAACATCAGAGTAAATCTTTAGTTAGAAAAGGTCTGAAACCTCTGCTCTACAAGACATAAAACTCACCTTGGTGCCTGCACAGGCTTGTCCTTTCTTGTACTCCTTATGTGACATCCTCTTGTCCAGTTTACTCCACAGAGCTTTGGCCTTCCAGGTCGTGACGCTAGCCTTCAGACTGCTGTAGAAGGTGCTGTTGTCAGCAGGGTCCAGGTCCAGCTGTCTGCAGAGGACGTTGAAGGCTTGCAGGGTCCCCTTACAGGTCAAGGCCTGGACAAAGTTCTCAAACAGCTTCCCCACATTATCCCTCTCCTCCTCTGTCTCTCCCATCTTCTCTGCTGCAGACGATGGTTTGGTGTGCTGGGGCTCTTGCTCACTTTAGCAGTCTCTGCCAGATGTGGCTACACCCTCAGCTTGGCCCACATTGTCATGCCCGGTCTGCGGAGGCAAGACAGATAAGAGTGACGTCATAGTGTGGTGAAAAGTCTATCATAGATGAATTTTGAATCCACATTCCCTGTACAGCCTTGGGTTTCATTACAGAGCTCTTTTATTCATTCAAAGTTTAAAGATAGTATTAAAAATCAATTTTAAAAGTGATTTAAATGACGTTAAAACAGCTGTATTATATCTTATCTGTGACTCCACCTTACATTACTCAATCATCAGTGCTGCTCTCTGCACTAGTCCTCATTAAACCCAGTATCTAAAGTCAACATGCATTTTGAAATTCAGTCAGCTTACTCCCACATTCCATGAAAACACGACCTATGTGATTAATACTAAAGAGAAAAACTCTAACAAGCCAGTCAGCCCTCATCACACAGCTGTCATGCATATTTACTACTTAGCTTCATAGAGGCACAACCATGTGAGGCTATAAAAGAGGCTGTTTGTGGTTTTATGTTTTACTTGATGGTTCTACATAAACACAAACATTTCAAGGATCATAAAAAAGCACACAGAGAAAAACTTCTGAAACTGATATACAGTGTGTATACTTTGACCAAGGACAAATAATCCTAATAGACTGATCTGCTACAAGACATCAGTACTTTAACATTTTCGGTATGTTCGTCAGTTGTATATTTTTACAGCAGAATCTTGAGTTGTAGGCAAAACATTTTTTCTGGCACTAAGTCTCTGTATTTAAGTCTTCTGAATGGCAGCTACAATTAATTTAAAGGCAACAGAGCATTAACATAAACATGCTACCTGTGCAACATGTTACAGACAGTACACATAAGGGTGTAGACAAAATACCAATATGACAACATAGTATCTCCCTGACTCATGCTTTATCATATTCAAATCGTTGATTTCAAACAGAGCTGAATGATACTTGGGCACTGTGATATATTTCTTTCTTTCTTTCTCTGTCTCTCATAAAGCCATTGGTCCAAAGAATGGTTTATTATTAATAATAGAAACCCTGCTCTCAGTCTAAATAGGTATCCATGTTAATTTGACTCATAGCATCACTACTTTATGGGTCCTCACAGAGGCCATGTTAATTGGCAAAAGAAAAAGGAAGAAGTGTTGCAAAAGAAGTTCGGGGTGAAACTGACACAAAATTGCAGTAAGTAGACATACTAAGCCTGCCCTGTCTTGTTAGCAACATTTATCTTTGTCATTTGCACATACTGTATTATTATATCATTGTCTTGCAAAATCATAAAACCACTGAATCATGATCAAATCTATAGCAGGTAATGTACTGCAAATCAATGATGCAAGTTATGTTATCATGAGGTACCCTGCGATTCCCAGCTGATTGATGGAGTTACAAGCTTCAGCTGCAGCTACCCATGTTCTTCACAAGTCAAAGCTTTATGTGAGAGTGGCAAAGAGAAAGCCACAAACACAACACCCCAACTGTGAAGCACAGTGGTGGCAGCATCATGCTGTGGGGATGCTTCTCAGCAGCCAGCCCTGGAAGGCTTATAAAGGTAGAGGGTATGATACAAGAAAATCCTGGAGGACAATCTCATTGTGTCTACAAGAGAACTACAGCTTGGGTGAAGATTTATTTTTCAGCAAGACAATGACCCAAAGCAAACAGCAAAAGATACACAGAAATGGTTTAAAGACAACAAGGTGAATGTTCTGGAGTGACTGAGCCAAAGCCCAGATCTCAATCCAATACAGAATTCATGGCTGAACTCTAAAAGGGCTAGTCACACCTGATCCTGCACAAGCTGACAGAGCTTGAGCAGCAAAGAAGGGAGTAAAATTGCAGTGTCAAGATGTCCAACCCTGACTGAGACCTGTTCAAACAGACACAGTGCTGTGATTGCAGCCAAAGATGCATTTAATTTAATGTAATATAATGTCAGATGTCATAGCTAAGCCATGATGTGCACAAAGGACAGGATGCCAGAGAAGGGAGCAGGTACTGAAATTACTGTAAGGGGAAAAAAATTGCATAAAAAAGGTGAAAATTGTCAAAAATTAGCAGAGAAAATGGTGAAAAGTTACTAGAGTGCAAAAAATGGGTAAAAAAAAAAAAGTAAAATAAAACTGGTTCAAAAAAGCAAAAACAGACCGCAAAGGCAAAAAACGTCAAAATGGGCAGAAAATGGTGAAAAGCTGTTAAAAAGTGTCAAAATGGGTTAGAGGTGTCACGAATGGGTAAAAGTGTCAAAATCAGTTTTAAAGAAGTGTTGAAAATGGGTCAACAGTGTTTAAAAAGTGTTAAAAAATGGGTCAACGGTGGCTAAAAAGCAGCAAAAATGGCTGGCTAAAGTAGTGAAAAAGGGTTAAAAAGTAACAAAAATAAGTTTAAAGTGGCCAAATTAGCCCCGCCGGTACAGTAGCACCAATGCTGATCCAACACATGCATTGACATCACCCATAAATCCCCACTGGCAAGGGCCTGTTCACTAGGTTTTTCAGGGGTCCGGCTAATTCTCTGGGCATTAGATATTGTCTTGTGAGCAGGGGTTAGACTATGGTGCTCTTCGGACTTTTTAAAGTCATGTCTCTTGAAAGGACTCAATGTATTTATTTGCAGAGAAGTTAGCTTTCTTTAAAAATAACATTTCTACTGTATATACTGTCCTCAGTGTGCGTAAAAAGTGGTTTCCCTACTACTGAAATTTAAAGCACCAGTGTTTGTTTCTGTTAAGCACCTTTCATTCCTGGCGAACAGCACTGACCATGGATGAGTAGAGCAGAAAAGTATTTGTCTTGCGGTATTTCACATTCCAGCTCAAAACCAGGCAATGTTTTCAGCAGTCAAAAGTGGGTTCTTTGAAACTGGTGTTTTGAATTGCGAGCCCACACTTACAGAGATGGATAGACTTATGATTGGGTATGCATGCTGAATAATCCACCATCTACTGAGTTATGTGTATTCAGTGTGCTTACATATGGGCCTGCGTGTGAAAGACTAAAACACTCTAGTGTCAGAATAGAGCTGAACTGACAGGATTAGAAATAACATACATTTTCTCTCCTCCAATCAACCATCAAGCATGTTGGAAATTGTGCCAGAAAATCTACACTAGAACCCGACATCAAAGCAAACTGTGGAAATTTTCTACATTAAGCATGTGAGCGCTCATGCGGGTGGAGACCGCAGCTTCTGTAGGTTTTTGGGGAAGTCTGCTTTTGATATTTTAATGTCCCATGGAGTGGGATGGGCAGGGTCAGAGGAGAGGTCAGCCTGGGCAGGGCAGGAAAAGACCCCCACAGTAATGCAGTGTTACTGTCACACCCCTCCCTAGGGCCTCAGGTGGGAACGTGACTGAGCCCTGAAACTGTTCACAGAGATATTGAGCCAGGGACAACGCACCAGTGCACGCAAGGATTAGTCACAATGCTGGGTTGAATGTGGCGAGGCTTTATGTTGCTCCCTCAGCTAAAATTGGCATATTAATGTGCACAAGGTCCTGTTTGGATGCGTGTTTGCATCCTGTTTTCATGTTGCTGCTTTTGCATTTCAGAGGCAGATTCAGGCCAGAAATGAAGAATATCTTCAGTCTGCTTTCACCTAAAAGTCTCCTGTCCTGCTGGTCAATACCGAGGTGGACCCCTGAGGCCGCTCAAAGCAGACATCCAGCCTGGCATTCAGGGAGCTGACATTCCTTTGCCACGTGGCTACAGAGGAGCTTTGAACCGCTCCATCAGCATGAGCCCTACACTCTGCTAGCCCCTCTCGGCAGCTCCACCAGCCGAGCAGTCATGGGACCACCACTGGAGGTGAATTTTCTCTCTGGCTGTCGAGGGTGACAAGGGATGACTTTGACAGGCATGACATACGATGCAGGTGCTTTAATCTTTCATGCATGGCGGCAGACTGTGATGGGAAAATTGTGTTGTATTCTAGCCCGGGGTATATGGAGAGTTTGGGGCTTATAAGATCTTCTATAAAGCCTCTGTGGAGTTTTTTTTCTCCCTTCTTGAGTTTTAAATGATTTTTTGAAGTGTTTGGCTGCTAATTCTTGCCAAAGAGTAAAAATTACCCAATTATTGAACAAAATCATTGGCCAGTGCTCAATAATCTCTTGTGTCTTTGGTGGAAAGTTCAAATAAAGACATGTTAACTGCACTTACGCCTTCACATTTCACAGTCCAAGTAACGTAGTGAAAAAAGGCACAGTTATTAGAACCATGTGTTGCTAGAGTCTGTGAGGACTAATGAAAAGGTACCACTTACTGTCTTCCAGAGCCAAGTCAGCGCTCGACACTCAAACTGCATTGTCTCAGACCGAGTCCAATGACTTCACCATCTCAGCCTGACAGAATGGAAAGTCATTGGTGGGCAGACAGAGCGAACCCGCAGAAAGGCTGTAAAAATATAGCTAATGACAGATGAAGCAGAAAGTATACAAATGCACACACCCACATCATACATCACAACCAAACCGTATAATGCCTGAGAGGATCATTCAGGGTTTTAAGTCTCCTGTCAGTTTAGAAAATGATCTGAGTGAGTGACACAACAGCAGCTGTTTGAGAAATGAAAGGCAGTTTATACACTTTAGACAAAGAAGGATTTATACAGGGATATAAAGAGTCAAATCTAACAACTCAACCACTTCTTTCTCCTCATACTTGATGTTATCATTTTACATCATTTAAGGTCATTACCGTACCGTGCATATCCACATTTCCCATGATAGAAAAATAGACTTACTATAGCATACATATTTTTTATTCAGCTTGTATGACTTACAGCACTGCTATGTGAAGAGAAGACTTGGCAAGCTCTCAGTATGTAAGATAGCGGGGGGAATGTTGGGAATGTGAAAAATGTACCTGTTACACCTGGGCGCCAAAAATGAGGATCACACTCGGCACTTGAATGCCTCTATACAACAAGCTTTCCTTCAGCAAAACCGTATAACTGCAGCAAACCTTTTCTTTAGAGCTTCAAGTTTTCTCATAATGAATGTAACTTCATGCTACAACATGGGTGAGTGATTATCAATACTAAAATGATAAAGCTCCTCTGAAGGTCCAGTCAATCCTGGAAGAACCAAATCAACCACTTTACTAAGCATTTTCTTGCTGCCCTCCTCGGGCTGCAGTCATCAGACTCACAAACAGAACTCCTTTGTCCTTGCCTTTAGCCTTAAAATAGTTCAATCTGATTTTCAGTCATGATATTTAATCTTTACTATTGCATTTTAATCTAGTTTGTGTGTTTTCTAATACCTCATTTGTTTTCTTCTATTTTTCTATTGCTGTGTTATGGTTGCGTTGCTCTGATTCTGTGAAACGAGTTGCCCCTATAGGATTATAAAGATAGCACTAACCTCGAAAACTAGCATAAAGCTGTGTTTCTCTTTTTGTCAATATAACAACCATAAAAGCACCAAACTAAGGTGTTACTTTCTGACTTTTGAACCCCATCTGCGATGCATAGCCCTTTTACAATAAAATACACTTTTAGAGGTCTCTTCACTAGGTATACTGGTTCAATTTAGCTCATTAACACATATATCAAATCAGCCAAAGGCAGCAGCCAATGCATTTGAGCATGCTCCAATTGTCAAGATGGTCTGCTGAAGTTCAAACCAAACATCAAAATGATGAAGAAAGGTGATACATGTGAACGCATCATGGTTGTTGATGATCTGGCAGGTTTTCCATGTGATTGGCTGAACTTTTTTTTTTTTTTTTTTTTTTTTTTTTAAAGATTTGTTTTGGGGCTTTTCGTGCCTTTATTTGATAGTTGAGGACAGTGGACAGAGTTGGAAACTGGAGAGACATGCGGCAAAGGGCCACAAGCTGGATTTCAACCAGGGCCGCCTGGAACATGGGTAGTGCCTTAGACTGCTAGGCCATCCGTGCGCCCCACGGCTGAACTTTCTGTCCGTCACATTTATCACGAGTCATTCAGAGCAACAAAACAGACAGGGCCTGCAAAAAGTATTCACCCCCTTGGATGTTTCAGTTTGTTTTGGTTTCATATAACAAATATTCAATATAATTTGACTTTTTGACAAAAAGTTAAAAAAAAAACTCTTTAATGTCAAAGTGAAACCAGATTTCTATAAAACAGTTTAAAAAACATATATTCACCCTTTGAAGTGACTGACCTAATTCAACAGAGGACCAACCAGGTGATGCTAGTCTCACAATTAGTGAAATGGGAATCACCTGAGTGCAGTGAATGTGTCTCAGGTGATTACAGTAGAAAATCACCTGTGTCTGGGTGATTCAGTCACTTGGTTAATCAGTATTCCTGGCTACCGTTACACCATGATGATAAAAAAACAATCCAAGCAACTCAGAAAAAAGGTCACAGAAAAGTATAAGTCAGGGGATGGACACAAAAAATTGCCAAGAATTTGTGGCTGGGTTTGGAAAGGGCTGTTCATGCCTGAACTCTGTGCAACCTGACAGAGCTTGAGCAGTTTTGCAAAAAAGAACGAAGCGTCCAGATGTGCAAACCTGATTGAGGCCTATCCACACAGACTCTGTGCTGTGATTGCAGCCAAAGGGGAATCTACTAAATAGTGACTTGACACATATTCATGCAAGGACTTATTTTATATTACAAATTTTTGTTTAATTGACATTACTTTGGAGAAATCTATATTCAGTTAGACATTAAAGAGTTTTTTTGTTTGCTTGTTTTTGTCAAAAAAGCCAAACTATATTGGCCACGGCTGATTTATAAAATCAATAAAAGGGTAAGATATCCAAAGGGGTCAATATTTTTATTGGCATTGTATGACTCAGCAGGCATTGTCATGGCAACACACTGTTCCTCACCATCAGTGAACTAATCTTTTGCTGAAGCCAGCCAGGAGAAGAGCAAAAACCTCATTTACCCAGAGAATAGCTTTCAGTGTGGATCTGTTCTTCTTTTAATAAAAATTCTTCTTCCTTTTAGTGGCATCCATGCTAATCTCTTCACTGGCCACCATGTTTGCAGGCTTGAAATAAACTAAGCCACGCCCATAACTACTGCCTCTTTTTCCTCAAACGATGCTGATTGGTCTGGTCAAACTCTGACAGGGAACAAGTCTATCAGCTTGAAGCTTTGGAAGGTGAAGCTGCCTGATGCCAGACTTGGAGCCTGGCCTGTCAATCTACTTAATAAGGTTAACTTTTATACACAGTAGAACAAGAGAGATTCTACTGTTATATAACATGTCCTATTGAAAAGTATTGATGTATTACCAACTACAAATCTTTAACATATAAGTAACTTGATGTTTGCCGTAATAGTAAGTCCTACTTAAAACAATTTTAAACAGTACAGACACTGAATCAAGCTTCAAACTAGAGATGCAATGGCGTCATTTGTTTCTGTAGAGCCCATAGCTTTAGGCTATCAAAGTACAATAGGAAGCTGACAACACAAGGAAAACATTGGGAGTGCTGGGAAAAAAACACACACAAACTACTGAAGTGAAGCCAGAAAGCTACAGTAATTACAGACTGGACCGAAGAAAACCAGGAAGGAACCCTCTGCAGGCCTGATAAGCAGGCAGTGTGGCTCAGAAAACAGCTCACTCGTGGACCTCAGACCGCCAGCTCTGCCCTCCAGCCGGCCTCAGAGATCCACACAGTATTATCTCAGCTCTCTGAAATCTGGCTGCGTGTTCAGGCGGCTGTGCCAGAACAAAAGATCTGTCATGAGCGAGGTAAAGACACAGTCAGAACACGGTACATGTCAGTCAGCTTCAGAGGAGAAAACTGTTCATTTCCACAAACAGGAGCGGGCGCATGACGCTGCAGGGCTTCTGTCTGCAGGCCAGCCCGGCCCACGAGGTGTGTTCACCACATGGCTCCTTTGGAGAATGATTTATCTGGACAATGTGAGCACAGAGGTATGTCCAGCCAGCTGCTGACACAAACAACTCACACTTATTCTCTCTCAGTCTCACCACACAGTCCACAGTGACAGGGTGCAAACAATTCAGAACATTAAAAAGGTAAATAAAAACCAAAGGGCTAAATATAAGCAGCAGTGTTAGTGGCAGTGTGGGTCAAGACCAGGGTCTGTGTCTCATTCATCCACACAGGGGGCACACCGAGGGTTTCGATGGTAGTATTACTGCCTGGCAGAAATAGCAGATTGTATAAGCCAACAATCAGTAAAGCCAGGCTCAGAATAGACAGGTGTCATGTTGCAGAAGAAAACAGCACATGACCTGAAAAGATATCAACACGGCTAGAACATGTAAATAAGACTCTGTAAACAAGGCAGAGTCAAATAAACACTGCAATGTAAAGTTCAACTCAATACAAATCGAGTGGGATCTGACGTAAACTAACAGGAGTTAGTTCTAATCACAGAGAGGCACAGAGAAAAAGATAACACATCTTATTTTAACATTTCAGAGACACTCAGAGTGCATGAGCTCCCTAAGACGCCTCCCGTCCAAAGTCTTCCTGTGGAGTGTGTCTGGTTTCCTGTCCTGATCAAAGCCCAAATGAGAGACAGCCCCTGTAAAATTCCACCTCTGTCATTTCAAAGTATGACTAAGATATGTTTAAAACTCGTCAGAATGCCAGATGGAAAGTGTTAATGAGATCCTGCAGTAGCTCTACTACAGCAGAGTCTCCATGTACCTCCTGTCTGTGTGACTGGTTTAGACGTGACACTTCTCTACAGTCAGAGACAGCAGAAAAGTTGTTTTTGATACAAGGATATTTTTATTGTCAAGTATACCACAGGGAGCCATATAATCCACCTATTCCTGAAAGTACAAATCCCTTTTGTGAGGCTGACATCTGGATGTGAGTGTCCACTTTTTATACAGTGGAAAAAGGAAGGAAGCATACTGCAGAGGAAGGAGAAAGTTTAAACCACCTCCCAAACTTCCAGGGCAGTATGAAACACATGTTTTCATCTCCAGCACGACTTCCTAACATATCTTCATTGGTCAGATGTGTTCACCCAATGACTTTGTAAATCCTGGATGTAGTCTCGAAGATGACACCTTTAGGTTTCAGAGACCCCTAATCTAGGATTAGGCAAAGAGGAGGAGCTGAGGTGGGCTCAATGATTATCTTGGTTCTTAGTGTAGCACTTCATCTTGCTAGCAAGTTCCAAACATGGAATCTAAAACAATAATCTAGCAAATATCAAATGCATCCATACGAAGTACATCATTGAGTAGGCACTTTCTGTACCTAACATTTATTTTTGGGCTTTTCCTAACTTTATTCACCTACAACCTAACCACTAGGCCATCTGCACCTTTCTAAAATATATCCTCTATAAATGAAAGGCATGTTCAAAAATATATCTTGAAAAAAAAATTATCCAGGTTTGTTTTTCTCAGCTCTGTGTTGACACTTACAGGACATCACTTTCTCAAGCTCTTTATAAGTGTCGCATAGCGGCTACCCTAACCCTAACATCATGTGTATTTCTCCCATGATCCTCTCCAAGTCTAACCGTTAGCTCTGCAGCCATATCTAAGGAAAGAGGCAGCCTCGCCCACTCACAGTTGCTGTAGAGGCATAGAGGTGGAGTTTTTCAACAGAGTAAAATTCAAGGAGAACCAACAGACAAACAAAAAAAGGCTTTTTGGGTGAAACAATTCAAAGCAACCACTTTAGGTTGCATATCTCAAAGGAGATCAGTCCTACGACGGGCTGCACTCAGTCAGAACACTGAAGGAGTTTTGTTTTGGTCTAAGTGAATGGTGCTAACATCTACTGAATATTCTACTGTAAAAGTAGATTTATATACGGTTAATGTCAGCGATGTGTGCCTGGAAAAATGAAGGCAAAATCTATGATGTGCTTTAATTTTGAAAGATATGTCTGAGTTCCTTTGTTTCATTACAACCATATGTTATGTTTCATAACTAATCCAAACGGCACCATTTTTAAATTAAAACACTTAGTTTTGATTGGAAAATGTCAGAGTTGTGGTCGCGGTTTGGCATTAAGGAGATTGTGGTGGGTCCTGAAGCTAGACCAGTTGAGAACCACTGACTTTAGTGAAGCCTAGCCTCCAAACTTTTAAAACGCACCCAACTGTCAACCAAATTTATGCATGACTCTTGTCCTTAATAAAACCAAAACTCCCTGTGCAGTTTCTACTAGTAGAGAGATGACTATGGACAACAAACTGTTGTTGAACCAGGCTGTAAACATGTTTGTTTCTGCTGTAAACATGGCTCCTTTATTCCTTCACCCAAATGGACACTCAAAAAACTGTTTTTGCACTGATAGATTGGTTTCATTCTCAACACCGGAGGTTATCACTCGCTATAAACTTGCAGATGATCCACTCATTTACTTGGCAATTCAGTAACTGACTCATCTAATTAACTGTATTATCTATTTATCTTTTTAATCTGAAATTTTTGTTCAATATTTGTTTACTTAGATTACATATCATATTATCTGCGTGTATATGCGTGCATAGACTAACACAGAGGACTATTCATACAGCTGTCAACATGATCAAGGAAGTCATTACAGTGCTGGAAGCTTACAGGTGACCAAACTTGACTATGTAACACTCAACTGTGTGTCAATCTAAGCAGTCAGAGCATTTTGTAACAGTGGTGACAGCTGACTGAAAATGTTATGAAATGCTTTGGTGTGTTGCACCTACAGCCAAGATGGCATAGACAATGTAGTAATTAAAAAAAAAAAGAAGTTATATAAGCTTTTAATTTGGCTGCATATGAGGAGGTAGTGCAGCTTTCTGCCATACTAGTCTTATTTTTTCACTACTGTTGAATTAATCTTAAATTAAGCTCTTAATTGCTAACTGAAAACTAAAGGCCAGCACAGGAACATGCAGTTGTTTACCAGCAGACAGTTTTAAAAAAGTGGAAGTTTGTATGTAAATTCAGCCCTGCTTCCCTCTGATACAACAGTTTCTCATTGGACCATGTGATCTTGTGATGTTTCAAAGCATCTTCAGCTTGAGAATAGCTTTGTTTGTTGAAATTAAAAGTTCAGACCCTTAATAGCCTTAAAGCTATTTAACAACACGAGAACATTTGAAAAATAAAGACATGTCTTATTAAGAAAAACACTGTTTACTGTGTCTTTCACATCTGAGTGAGTCAGAAATAGATCATCCCCAAAGGACAAGTCCAGCCAGCGGGGAAGAAGGTGGTTTGTAGCTGAATATTTATGCATAAAGACGTTGTTAATCTGAGTGTATATCGCAGGGATCATCAGCGTCTGTACCAGAGACTTGTGATTATATATGTCTGGATGTTAACACATTGACTGAAGTACATATGATGATTCACTGTGGTTTAAAACAAATCAGGGCTCAACAGTTTGATAGAGAAGGATTTGTTGTGTCTTCAGCAGATGTGAAGTATACAGGAAATGATTGCTCATACAGCAATGGGAAGAAGAGCCCACCACTGCTCGTCTGACTCCACTGACCCTGTTAAAAATGTTGATGAACACATCATGCATCATCTTACAAGATGTATGAATCATGCCAGACAGGAGGCTCAAGCAGAGTGTTGAAATGTGAACTAGGAACCAGATGGTTCCTACTGAGGAGTTCATAATGCCTCACTAAGTATTGCTTTAGTGTCTTCCTTCAGATAACTGCTGATATGACTTTTTCTGTTCTTCTTTACTGATCAAAGGATCGGCTGTGTATTTGATCAATAGCAGTAGCTGTATATTAACCATCAGTTTCTGTCTGTCTGCAGCTTGTAACCACCACACCTTTCTTTATTATGCAGTTTGTGTTACAGCTGGCCCAAAGAGACTGAGGGATATTTACAGTGTGGAGGCTGCTGAGCAGGTGGAGTCAGGCTGAAAAGAATTCAAATACTGGGCAAAGTTCATTAACTTGTACTGACAGGACAGCTCCTAGATAATGATGGGATTTAAAAACAACAAAGAAAAAGCCTTGTGAGGAATGGCTGTAACCTACATTTCTAACCTTTTTTACTGTCTTTGCAGACAGAATAATTGCCAAGTCTCTTTGAGATAGCTGCTAGAAAGCAGGTAAACCCAGACACCCATGTACTGAGTGAGTATAAAATCAGGGAGCTTAAGGAGATTTGTAAGCAAGGAGCAGTGACAAGCCCATATGTCTGACGCCCTCAGATAGCGCTTAATCATCGCGATAATAAATTAAACACTAGATTCAGCACGTGCTCACGAAACTCACCAAAAACAACAATAACGAAAAAAAACAGCAGCAATACAAAGCTTGAACTCACTTTAAACTCAATGATACTGCCGCACAGGACAGTGTTATTGAGTTACACAGTCTAAGAGTTGGTCCTTTCACTGTGCCTTAACTTTTAACATAACTTTGCTTCTCAAGTTTTGTGAAACTTTTTGAGACCATGTCGGCTAATCAGCTTTCCTGTCAGGTGTCTCAGACTCACGCCGTCCACACAAGCCAAATAAAAAACTCATGAAACAACAAGAAATGAGACAATAAACGTACCTAATATTTGATAATCCCTGTCCGAACTTAATTCCTTGCTTCCAGTGTCCTCAGTAAATCCGGGTCCTCTGTGGTGCTAGATCCGTCGGTTCTCAGTCAGTCTGACAGCCCAGCGGTGTCTGTCTGTGTGCAGCTGGGTCCAGTATCTGAGGGCGGGGCTCTAATCTCGGACACATCCCTGAACTGCCACTGTGACTGCGGGTTAATCCAGACGACCCAGACCTTTTCATGTCAACGAGCTAGTTCACTGCTTTTAACAGACCACACACTGCTTCCTGACGGTCTGAGAGTTTGCCAAACAGACAGAAATTATTGGTCACGTATAGTTAAAATTTGACTTATGTAGCTGAACTAAATCTGGGTGTAAGCCTGCTGTCTTTAAAAGTGGTGCAGAAATTAAAGCTACAAGCCACCGGAAAAGCCAAAAAAGTTTTATCTGAAAACGTGAAGAGATAGGGAGTTTTGTAGCCTGATTAAAATTCCTCATTCACATTTAACTCCTCTTGTGCCATAAGTGTAAATAAAAAAATTAAACATTTTCAAAAGTGTCAGCAGAAACAAGTCTGAAAGCAGCATGTGCACAGTGTGTTACCAAAGCTCACACTCCACAGACCGGATACTCATAAGTATCAGAGCACATGCCGCCATCTAGTGGCCAAACTTTAAAACTACAAGCAGGTAGTCTGCAGCTCTCTAAATACAGGCGCATCTAAAAAAGATAGAATTTCTGGGAAAACTTCGTTTACTAATACAAGAAGTGAAACCTCTAGATCAGTGGTTCTCAACTGGTGGGTCAGGACCCAAAAGCGGGTAGTAGAGCAGTGTTTGTGGGTCGCGGATAGGTGTCTGAAAAAAATTGTGGCAAAGGTCCTGAAGTCCTCAGTGGACATGCATCCCTTTTATGTTACCCTTTCTTTCTGTGAAATTGGTTACATTTAAATGTTTGGCCTGTATTCCAATTCATTTCACTCCTTTTCTTCCAATGAATAATGCTCATTTCCCATGATAATGAAGTAATTTATCAAGATCTCTGCAAAACTGGCAAAAATTTATACATAATGACGGGAAAAGAGGGTGTAAGACTTGTCAGTTTTGTCCCTTCTATTTTATATATAATGACATTCGGTCAAATCATGCTCAAAACTTCTAAATAATCAATTAACTAAACATGCGTTGTTGACATTTTGGGGGGGAAATTTGGGTCACGATTTGGTGTAAGAGAGACTGGTGGGTCCTGAGGCTAAAAGAGTTGAGAACCACTGTTCTAGATTCATCTCACACAAAGTGAAATATTTCTAGACTTTTTTTTTTTTTTGATAATTGCTGCTTACCACTCACAATAATCAAAAATCCACTATCTCTAATATTAGACTTTCACAAACATCAGTCCTAAGTAAGTATGTATGATTTATAAATGTTGACCTTCTGGCAAATTCTGTTCATTTGTGCACTCAGTACTTGGTTGGAGCTCCTTTTTCACAAATTATTCCACCTATGTGACATGGCATGGAGCCGATCAGTCGGTGGCACTGCTGGGGTGTTATGAAGCCCAGGTTGTTCTGACAGCAGCCTTCAGCTTGTCTGTTTTGTTTTGTTTTTTTCTCACCTTTCTCTTGACATTTTCCCAGAGATTCTCTTGTCCATGGGTTCAAGTCAGACCAGTAGGCTGCTGAATCAAGCACAGTGTTACTGTGGTCAGTAAGCCAGTTTCTGGTAGCTTTGGCTTCACTGTAGGAAGGTGCCAAGTCCAGCTGGAAAAGGAAATAAAGTATCTCCATAAAGCCTCTCTGCAGATGGAAGCATAGAGTGCTCTAAAATCTCCTCTCCTGCTGACAGCGTTGACTCTGGACTTGATAAAGCACAGTGGACTAAGAGGCAGATGACATGGCACCCCAAACCATCACTGACTGAGGAAACTGGGGACACTGGACTTCAAGCACCTTGGATTTTGTGCCTTTCTGATCTTCCTCCAGACTCTGGGACCTTGATTTCCAAATGAAATTCAAAATTTCCTTTCATCTGAAAACAGGACTTTGGACCACAGAGCAACGGTCCAGATTTTTTTCTCCTTGATGACTTTTTGTCCTTGATGTTAGTGGTTTGATACTTGAAAGACAACACTTGAAGTTCATGTTCTGGACCCGTCTGTGTGTGGTGGCTTTTGATCCACTGACTCCAGCCTCAGTCCACTCCAAGTGAAGCTCCCTTAAGTTCTTGAATCTGCTTTGTTTGATGATCCCCTGAAGGCTGAGCTCATCCCTGTTGCTTGTTCGCCTTTTCTCATCACACTTTTCCCTTCGAAACTTTTGCAAATTAGACTTTCCACAATATTTTAGTATATTGCAATAGTGAATTTTCATGTGCCCTAAGCCATAATCATCAAGCTTAAAACTAAAAAAGGCCTGGAATGTTTTACTTTGTGTGAGATGAATCTATAATTTATTAAAGTTTAACTTTTTTAAGTAAATCATCGGAAAAAAATGAACTTTTATATGATATTCTTATTTTTTTATGCATGAAGTGTCATGCTGAAAATGAATCTCTCTTCACTGTTTAACAGATTGGAACGCTGACTGTTAGTGTATTTAGAAAAAAAAATTAAGGCCTATTTAGAGCAGGGATGGCGACAACCATGAATGAATGAATAACCATTGAACAGGTTAACATCATTAAAATAAAAAAATGCATTTAAAACGTATTTTTTTAAGTAAATATAATGAATATTTTACCATTTGATTCTAAGGAACAAATATCTTTTTAGTTTTGTGTTTTGTTTCTAATTAACTTCCTGTTACGTGTTATTGTAATACTCAGACAGCTCAATAGAGGGCGCGTTGAGCTCGTGAGGAACATAATGCCCTAAAGAGCCAAGGCCTACAGTTGAACTCCTGCAGCAGAGATGAAAGCTTTTTTGCTATGTCCAGTTTATGAAACAAACTTTAATATACCTCTCATTCAGATCTGGATTGGTTTGAAATGTGTGCATGGTGTTATATTTGTACGAATCTTTACAGCAGATGTTTTAAACCAGTGGTTCTCAACTGCATCAGGACCCCACTACCTCCTTAAGAGAAATCAGATTTTTTTAAATGTTCAACTTCTCAAATTACCTCGATGAAAAATGTTGTTTGCCCTGAAATAGAAAAAAAATGGAATAAGGGGACAGTACGAAACAAATGTAAAAAAAAAAAAAAAAAAAAAAAAAGCACATCATTGCAGAAGAATATGCATGCATACATTTTATTTAAGTCCTAGCATGAAAATCATTTAATTTCTTGGGGAGTTTCTTATTTATCTTAGTAAAACCAGCTTCATTATGCAAAGAAAATGAGAATAAAAAGGAGAAATCTTGAGACAAAAACTGAAATTTACCAGTCATCAAAAATACATGTATGACTTGTCTGTATGTCCACTTAGGCCCTCACAGACTAACATTTCTGAAAACAGTGGGTATAAAGATGCAGACAAGGGACACAGCAAGACAACAGGGAATACAACAAAACTACAGAAGTTAACTTCTGAGTTTAAATGACAATGGCAAAACTGTATCTGGAGATTTATTATATAAAAACAGGATTCGTTCATCCTTAGTGTTATTAAGACTACTTCTCTGAGGTGCAGTTAATATATTAAACCAATAGAGGGCAGTGGTGCCTCGTCATTTTTATTTTAGCAAAAAAGCTCGATGGATATTTTACAACCTTTTCTGATATTTAAGAGATCAAAAACTATGCAACTTATCCAGAAATAATGGATAAAGTTCCAGGGAGAAAAGCTCCAGGAGAGGTATTTTACATGACAGTCTTTTATCCTAATATGACTTTGCCTTTCCTGCATAATATTTGTAATACTATAAGGAAAGGCATCTTTTACTTCTGCTTTTGTTAGTTTGCTTTTATCTTTCTGTCAAATATATCATGAAGAGTAATGGAGTTAAATGTTAAAATGGTAAAAATAGATATTTAGCCTTTTTTCCAGCTGCAAGATCACATAGTGAAAATACCCCATTCCTGTGCCTGCAAACATAAATCAATCAGAGTGCAAAAATATAAGATTAAAAGAACAAGGGAAAAAAATCACAATGGGCAAAAATAAGCCATGGGCCATGGCCAGTTACAGCATGACCTTGCTTGATCTTTGTTTGAATAAAATGCACATATTTTAATGTAATATCTTTAATTCACAAGTGGAAATGCGATGGGGAAAATCGTGACCATACAGTATATTCCTCATTGATCATGCCTACTTACCCACAGGGGTGGAAGCAACTAATTACATTCACTCATATTACTGCGATTGAGTGGTGTTTTGGTGTGCTTGCACATTTTTGAGCACATTTTTAAATCAGTCGTTCTACTTCTACTTAATAACATTTAATCAGAGTAACTGTACTTTTACTTGAGTACTTTTTCCATGTCTGTTGACAACATAGCAGCACATAAGGAGACTGTTTCCACATCACAGCCCAAAGAAGCAAAAACTGGAGTGTTTAAAATCTCAGGGTTAAACATTTCTGATGATTGTAACCCTGTAAAGTCTAATTTTGACCCCATTCTGAGTGAAATGGTCTTCAGTGTGGGAGTTATTTGACAGTGTTAATCCACCAGAGTTAGTTTAGCTCTGTAAAGAGTCAACTGATCTAAGCTCAGCTCACCATGATTTTAAATCTGGGGTGATGTGTGGGTGAATTTTCCCATCATACCCTTGGGCTGAGTGGTTAGATGTGTTTTAGATGCATTTTAGATGTGTTTGGATGTTGCCTGTTGTTCAGTGATCCCTGCTAGGGTTCTTTTGCTCATGCTTCTGCTGGATTGTTAATGGTTTTGATGTTAGACACATTAGACACGAGTAAAGTTACCCACTGAGTTAGAGTTCCCACCTGTGACTTTAGGTGCTCTTTGAGGTTGAATATTCTTCATCAGAATTCATTGTCTTGTGAGGTTGGCTGTCTGCTTTGTTCTTGCCAGAGGAGCACCACCTTGCCACAGATTTTCAAGAGTAATTACAGCTCTGTCATGTTGTAAAATATTTAACTTTTAAAAGTGTAGTTTAACTAAATTATATGTACTTTGGACTAGTATAGAAAGCTTTGAAGTGTTGATTTAACTCTATATGAGTCTATTTAACACTCTGAAGCAGTTTATTTTACTTTATTATAGAGGTGGGACTCTACCTTAACAACCTGGTTAGAGATCTATTCTCTTGTTGCTCTTGCTGACAAGTAAAGATCATATTTTCCTGTACAGCTCCTCAGTAGTTACTCAGTACTTTAAGTAAAATTTGAATTAAAACTTTAACTTGAGTAGATTTATAGACCAGCAAGCTGGCAATACTTTTAATAACCCAACAATAGATGAAAGGAAAGCTCAAACTAGTTGATTTTGACATTTTGAACTATGTACAGAATAAATATTTTAAAAATCTGTTTGCAGTTACATAAAGCTACAAAAATATTTACCTGCACAAGCACTGACGTAGTAGTCGGTCAAACAAACAGCACAAAACGTTTATTTTGTATTTTTATTTTGAGAATCAGACCTTATATTTAATCACTGTCTAAAATCTCCTAACTAAACATTTTTGGCAAAAACAAT
Organism: Cheilinus undulatus; assembly: GCF_018320785.1. NCBI lineage: Eukaryota > Metazoa > Chordata > Actinopteri > Labriformes > Labridae > Cheilinus > Cheilinus undulatus. The sequence continues at coordinate 35,442,737 of NC_054865.1, read as the reverse complement.
TTTGAGTGATTTTCTTGACAAACAAACAAATGATAACAAAACAAACAGCAAATAACAGGAAACATACAATAATTACAAAAAGGTACATTCAATTTTCAAGACTTGCAACCTGCTTTCTCTTTAAAGGCGGAGCGGCTGTGGGTCCCCCTGAGTTTGACTGTAAATGACCCACAGAGCTCCACCTGCACATTATATAAGCACAACTCTACTGCACAAAGGAAGAACAACTCTGTTTTTATCCCTTTGAATTCACATGATGGGCCAGGGACATAAATTCAACATATCACCGTTTATGAGATGACAGGCAACAGACCAACATGGTGGGTGTGTTTAAAGAAGTTACATCTTCATTGTCACTGTTACTGGCATTGATCACATGGAATATTTGATCTGCACCAATTAGAATATTGAAATTTAAAGAAAACAGAGGTGACATCTGTTACCTGTATGAACACAAAAGGCCCAATCGAGAACCTGAGAACTGAATAGGACTGTGAGCAGATTTGTATCTTATTACATGTTTACCATTAGGATCATGCCTGGTATAACAGGTAAAAACATATGAGAGCACACTTCCTGTTTGCAGCAAAGAATGCTGATTTCAGAGTCTGGGTTGAGCCTTTAAAGCTTCAATAAAACACGATCTATGAACGCATTATAGGTTTCAAGTAAAATGAAAACGTGATCCCTGCTGTTTAAAAATATTTCAACCAATGAAATAAAAAAGGATTAGATTTTTTTTAAAAGATGATAATGAAATTTGCCACATTTTCTTCCTAATTTTCCGCTGTACGACACATTTTACAGAGTATGAGAACACTGAAAATGACTTCACGCTAGGATAGGATTCTTTTAAAATGATCTGTGTTTTTTTTGCCAATATGCAACGGTGACCTTTCTTTGGTTTATTTTGTTTGTTTTTTAAAATAAAGTTAAATTGATTGTGTCACTTTCATCCCAAAATATTCCCATGATTGAATCCTCTGCAAAATCCTCTGATTAAAAATGCAGCAATGTGATAAAGTTTGTGCACCCACTGACCTTTCGACCCTCGTTTATTATACAAAATAAGCTAGAATAAATCAGTTTTAAGTATTTTAGGAAGATTTCACATGCATCTCTAGTTAAAAATAAATTATTTTGTTCCATGTGAAATTTCCCAAACACCAGTATTTGAATTATTTGATTTTTTTCTTTTGTTCTAGAGGGGAAACTCCAGCAGGTGACCCTTTACACATGACTGCTCTGTTGCAACACAGACCTCTAATCAATATAATATATTTAATCATTTCACCTACAATGTACACACGTTTGCAACAGTACTTGGAGGAGCTCTGCATCAGGATAATTTGGCTTGTGTGCATAAACTGATTAATTGCCACTCTGTCATCATAAAGTGCCTGTTTATCCTGCTGGCACTTCCTCAGAGTGTTAACCTGCGACTTCCTGCACTGTTTGAGTCACGGGTCAAGGCCACTAATGTGCAAGGCTTCATGGAGGAGCAGCATCTCAACTCATCTCAAAGGCTGTTTTTTTCATCTTTGGTCTAATAGTTTGATTATTTCACATTCCTCAGTAACCTTCTGCCAGAGATTAGTTGAGAGACTAAAATAAACTCAGGTAGCAAACAACTCTTTGGGTTATAGCGTCACAGTCACCGCTGCACATTGGCCTAAAATACAAAACTACTCGGCAGACAAGTGCTAATCTTTCTCTACTCTACAGCAAAGCAAAAAACTATTGGACAAAAATTAACTACAATGTGTACTCAGTAGTACATTCTCTTCTAACAAAAATATAAATCTTAAAAATGTCTTATGGTGTTCATTCAATTCTTCACTTTCAGCTCTGCTTTAACACTTCCATTGATTTTACTACAATCATTCTTCATGTGTTGCATCCTCACGTGGAGCTTCTCCCTCAGAAAGATGCGGTTTAAGCCTCTGAGGGACGCTTCCCACTTTCATTATAAAGCTTTTCTGTACCGACATGTCACTGCAAGCACTTCTGGTGTGAATCTTTTCGCAAATACACTAAAAAGTCTGTTGTCAAAACAGACACAACAGGACCTGAGGAGAAACTACAGAGGAGGTTTCCATCTGTGAGGAGAACAGCACCGACATCTGAGCTCCTGGCACACAATGTGAGATACATTCATCATAGCATTTTTCTAAAAGGCAATAACACACTACAACAGTTTAGTACTGAGAAGATACCCTGTCAGTTCAGCATGTAACACTACATGACTTTTCAAACGTACTAAACCTTGTTCCCTGAGTTTAGGAAAACCACAACACAATAATATAAATCTTAAATGAGGTAGTATAAAACAGGAATGGTAAGGGCTGCTGCATTGATAAAAACAAATCAAAAGCAGACATTCATTATCTTTTCACTCCATTACTCAATAATGGAAAAATGAAGATAAAATATTATTAATACTGGCTCAGCACCTCAGCGACATCTGAGGGGATAAATAACAACTGTATGTGTCCACATAACACATGGAGCAAGAAGAGGAAACTGCAGCACCCTTACCATCCACAAATCAGAACAAAATAAGAGGAAAACACAAAATGGGATGATAATCAGTAAAAAAACACATCAGGAAGTATCAAATGTAATGTGACTGAAGCAGCCCATCACATAATGTAGGTATAAGTTGTTTTTAAATATACAGTGGAAGTTTACCCAAAGGTAAACCGAGGTAGATAATCAGCAAAAAGGACTCACTCTTCCCTTTTTGCTCCAGTGATAAACTCTCTTAAATAATGTCAGAAATGTCAGAAATGTCACATTTTTGACAGTGTTTTTTTTTAAACATTCATGGTGGGTGAGATTTTCTTTTTCATACACAGACACACACAAATAAGGAAAACAAAAAAAGACATTCAATGAAAAACAGAAAGAGGTAAATGAAATCAAATGACCTGCACCTGCCAACAGTTTATCTTAGAGGGGGAGGCCTTTGTCAGCTTCCTGAGTGTTGGACCAAAAGAGGATAAAGGCTGAAAAGAGAGCTCTCTCTTTCTCTCAAACTTACATTCAGGTCAGGGGTTCACCTGCAATGGAAATACCTGTAGGGTTTACTTATGGTTGCAGTTTTAGACTTAAAGCAGTAGTTCCAACATTTTGGGATGGGAAGACTGGTACCACACTTGTTTTTACAGTAAATATATGCACCCAGTTAGATTAGCTTAGCACAAGGACAGGAAATGGGCAAACAGAAAGCAGAGGTCTGCCAGTGCCAGTAAACAGCTTATTTTGTTTTTTAAATCTACAAAAGCTCAAGTGCAAAAACATCACCATTTTACAGGGGGTGACCCGCCTGACTATTTTTCGTCAACGAGCCAGGCAACAAAAAACTTCAACTTGTCATGTCTACACTTAAGTTTTGGTACAAATAAAACAAACAGAATACACAACGCTTGTTCATTAGCCTTATATATGCTCACTTTACAAGCTGTTTACCTTGTTTCCAGTCACTGTGCTTAGCTAAGCTAAGCTAAGATGCTTGGAGTGGCCATAAAATAGATGAAACACAAGTGGCAGCCATCTTAGTTTCATTAAATTGAAAATACTATCTTTTCCCCAAAATGCTTAACTATTCCTTTAATTTTCTGCTGCAGTGTAAATGTATTTTTACCACATAAATGTATACTATGTGCTCAGTTTTTTTTCCTTTTTTTTAACCTTTTTCTGCAAGCGTACCCTGCCTTCACACACTCGAACACGCACGCTCAGTTTTCAAACACACTCACACACACACTTGGAGAGAGACCACAGGCTGAGAGCTTCTCTGTGCCTCATGCTGACAGCAGTTGCTCTGACTGGACTCTGTTATCTCCTGCTCAGTCTGACTCCCCTCCTTCTTGAGCTCCAGCATCTCCTCAGCAGAGCCGCAGCAGTCTGAGTCTCCGCTGTCCTCAGCCGTCAAAGACGGGGGACGGCTGCTGTGTCCGGACGACAGGTTTGTCATCTCGGTCTCATCGTGAGAGTAGCGTCCAGAGTCACCGGTAGCGTGGCTGCCCTCGCTGTTAGAGGAGCCCTCCGTGTCTGCAGGGCTCCAGAGCAGTGCCTGCATGGTGTTGGGCTGGTCTGAGGACAGGACCAGCTCCTCCTCAAAGGTTAACACTGTGGTACATGGCTGGTAGGAGGCGGTGCCTTGTCTTGTGTTCTACAGCACAGAGAAATGTTGCATCAGTTATAGTGAGTGAGAAATACTTAAGATGAAGAACAATTTGACTAACTGAAGAGAGTAAAATGCAGAGCCTGTCAGGATCTTACCTGTGTTGCTTTATTGTCCTTTTTCACGTTACTGCTGAAGGGAAACCATTTCTCTTTCTTCTCACTGCCTGGCTGAACAGGACCCTGAGAATTGATTATGAGGTTTGTTCCACCCTGCAATCACAAAACATTTCTTAAGAGAGAAGAAAGTCATGATCCATAGCCAATACTGTCAATGACATAAATATTACAGTTAAACAACTGCACTTACAAATACATTTAACATTAAAATTATACTTAAACTCTCAACCTTGAACTGTCACACTTAACATCAATACAATCTTTGCATGTTTATTCTTTATTGGTAAGAACTATTTTTAAATTAGTGTCCTATTTACTGTCGTGAATTATTACATTCCTTAACATTTTCCAGCCTTTAAAGGTACAGTGTGTAAAATTGGGAATATAAACCAACATCTAAAAGTCAGATTTAAGATTAGAAAACTAATTTATATGGGTCCTATGTTTAATTTTGACCAAGTTTGTACTGCAACATGCTACTAGGCTAAATATTACGCACTGCACCTTTAGATGCAAGATTCCAAAGTTTTCCAGGACCTTTGTGACTGTGCTACAAGCCGTACTAAATGTTTGTACCTTGGAATCAATGAAATGTTCTTGGCTCATCATTGGCACAGTCACATCGGCGTTCTCAGTTTGTCCTTCTGAACCCATATGTCCTGCAGCTGAGGCAGCAGTGCTCACCCCCTCACCGTACGTTTTTACAGCTGAAAATTTCCTGCAAGGACAAAAACACAATGTAACTACACAAGGAAGCACAAGAAAACAGAGTCTTTGTTGGTAAATTATATACTGTATATTTGGCTCTGTTTTTGAGGAAGGGGGGTGTTACCTGTTCTTGCCCCTGCAGACGATAATGAAAGCACAGATAATGATACAGATGAGAGCAATGCAGACTCCCACAGTGATGCCGGTCATCGACTTTTGGTCAAGGTGGTAGAAGCCATCAGAGAAGGCTGTAGTGAAGAAAGCAACACTTTCAATTGTATGCCAAAGTACATCCTTAATTTCAACTTCTATTAAAAGGAAGCCCAAATACAGCATTGCCAGCCAGTTCAGGTGTCACTGACCTGTGGAGTGTGTTGAACCATGCGAGAGTCGCAGATCATGGCCTGAGGGGAGATCTGCTCGAACTATCAACTCCACTGTTTGAGAAAACGGACCGTCGCCCATGTCATTGGAAGCAGAAACTTTCACCATATAAACCTGTCCGGACCTCAGGTTTTCCAGCAGAGCCATGGTGATGCTCCCTGTTGGTGAGAAACAACTCTGGTGTTCAACTACGCACTGTGACCAAACTATGCCAACATACCTTCTGAGATAAATGACGATAGATGTACAGCACAATCAGTAAAGTGTGTTGCTCCTAAACGAAGAGCAAGCTACAAGAGAACCTGAGACTTTCTTAGCTTTTAAGCTCTTTTGAACAAGGTCTTCAAACATTTTTATTCACAGACGTCTGCCCTTAAGTTTAATTACTTACTTAGGCATGCTGTTTTCCTTAAATCTTTTTTTCTTGCTCTATGCATGAATGGTGCTTCATAAATAAACTTTCATTGCCTTAAAGTCTCCAGACAGTCAATCAATAAAAACTAAAAGTTTTTGTTGAAAGATCAAAGAACAGATGAAGAGTTAACTATGCTAAAACATAAGATTTTTTTTTAAAAAACTATTCAATCCACATGGTCACACATAGACATGGTCACTAGTAAGTAAGTCTCTTCAACTCTTAAATGACCTAAACACTGATATTCGTGTTATCATCTAGGTTCATTTCATTCTATATAAAGCTGGAAGATCACTTACTTTTGGACACATATCATTTAATCATTTTCAGTTGTTAAATTTCCTCCTAAAAGTTTGGAAATATATTAAATACTTGATGGTTGGATACAGGGATGGACACCTCCAAAAAAAGGACCTTAAATAAGAAGCTACAGCCAGCAGTGAGCCTATGCTGAGCGAGAAGGTAGAGGGAAAGGACTGGCCTGGCTCAGTTTAATCCAAACTAATAACAAAGTGTAAAAATGACAAATTGCTAACAAAAGGAAATCAAATAAGTTGGAATTTACCCAAACCTCTCCCTTAATGCTCAAATATCTCAAAGCGCCATGACACAGGAGATAATCTGGAAATAAACACATCTGTGACTCCAATGTGCTTCTGTTTTCAGTCAGCTGACCCTTAAAGAGCTGGACTTTGTGATGCAGAGAAAGAAAAACATTAAAACAATCCTGATGGCTGAAAGGGATGTTTGAGGGAAGCTTCTGAGGGGAAGAGCAGGGGGGTCAGGGGATCAGGGCTCTACACATTCCCTTATCCAGTACCACCCAGTATACACAGCATAAGGCTCCAAGCAGAGACCATGGTGTGTGTGTGTGTGTGTGTGTGGGGGGGGGGGGGGGGGCAGGGCTGAGCTGGAGGGGCTTTGTGAGAGGCTTCACTTTTGACCCCGTCACCAGAGGCAATGGGAACTGTGTGTCTTTTTAGTGCATTTCCTGGGGTCATGTGATCTTACAAACACCTACGCCTCAAAAAACTTGAACCAACAAGAGCCCTTGTAGTCACTAATGACTGAGAATCAAAGAACTTAGACGGATAAAAGGAGATGGCTGTTTTCCAACGTGTCCAAATTAAAATTCTTTCAGTCTTAATCGTGTTACACATTGATAATTTCTTTTTGAAAGGATTATTCTTCACAGCAGTTTCTACCTCTTCTCTCTCTGTCATTTTAAGAGTATAAGAGACAGGAGCAAATTCTATCAGCCCATCCTTAACACAGATCCAGACAAAAATGGCTTTGTCAAAAAAATAAAATACAAACTTCCAGCAAAACGATTCACAGTGAAAACCTTTTAATTCTCTCTCAACAAAAAACAGATACATTATTTTCTAATGTAGATAGGAGAGTCTGTAAATATGTTGGGTTTGTTTACTATTTTAGTAAGGCTGTCTATGTTTTCAACTAATTAGCAGTAAATGCTTGTCATTTTTGACACAGACCTATCCAGAAGCAAGGCAAAGAAACAGATTCTGAAAACCATTTGGCTTTATAAGAGGACGGATAAGAGTTTACAGCTGAAATGTTTTTGTTTGTTCTTTATTAACCCTAGACACTACCCCTACCATAGGCCCTAGATCAAATACAAATGAACTACAATACTGAGTGAACTTAGATACCTGCTCTTTTTGAATGAGAATATGTGAAATGATAGTTCTCTGTGTATATAGCCCACCATCTTTCCTTCTTTATACACCTAATGTAACAGTGGCCTTTGTTTCAAAAAAGGTCAATCAGAGGGTAAATCAGAGTCTTTGTTGTAATCAAATTAAACCTACAATCTGGTGTTTTATCAGTCAGACAAAAGCAGTGAGCTCAACCTGTCCTGACACTATGAACAGAGCGATAGACTAGAGGGTGAAATGAGTTACTGATTTCCAATGAACCTTTTATGTGTGCATACAGGAATGACGCCTTTGTGTGTCTCTCAATCAACACAGATCTTTCCATTTTCCTCCTCACCTTCTCTTTGCAGCACTTGCCATTCCCCAGCAATCCAGGCGTGTCTGGAGGCGTACAGGATGGTGTAATGTGTCACTGCTACATTGGTTTCCTCTGGGGGTTTCCATGAAACCAGCGCTGTGTCCTCCTCAATCAGAGTCACTTTCACATTGGAGGGAGGCTGAGTAGGAGCTGTGCCGGAACAGATAACAGGAAAAAATGAACTACTTTGAACAGAACAAAAGAATGCAAAGTGGAAATGTATTTTTCTATTGTTTGAATAATCAGGTTATCATGGATAAAGCAGACATGTCAACAGACAACAGCAGTAACAGACATGGTTCTTTATACACTGAAAATTAACAATAAACTTAGATAAGACTCTTTTAACTTCGATTGTGACCCAAAAATCGGGACTGTCTGAAAATATATCTTTAACATCCACAGTAAAGTTTCTTAATTCAAAACAGAAATCACAAAGCCCTAAAAATATATAATGATAAAGACAAACAAAAGTTATAAATTTGTCCCTACCATCAGGGAAAGTACTCTGATAGACCACAGGGCTCCATGGGCTGGACAGCTGGTCAGTGTATAGGCGAACTGCAAACTCATACCTGGTGCTGGGCTCCAGGTCTCGCACCAGGAGGCTCTGATCATTCCTGCAATAAAGAGACATAACAGAAAGTTCAAGGGAAATGAGTAATTTCTTTGTGCCTAAATGAAAAGTATCAATCAAACCAATACAACGATTTTCTCTAGTCTTCAGATTTTAATATATTGATCTCACTAGTAAGACACTTTTTTTTTACAGTTGGTTTGAACAGTCAGCAGAGGTTATGAAGTTTAATTGTGTTAAGTGATCATGATGTAATACATGGAGTTGGCCAGCAGGTGGCGGTAAGAAGCTTTGCGAGGTAGTAAGCATTGGGAATCATCAAAGTCTAAGTGGCCTGAAAACTTTGACCAACCAAGATCCCACATTTACTTTGATTAGTGAAAAAAGTTCAGAATCAGTAAATGTGAAATGATAAAGCTGATGCTGTCACCATCAACTCCTGCTGAATTATTTGGTAAATAATAGAACTTGTTTAAGATGGGAGCTGAAATGGAAGATGAAGGGATTGGCACACTAAAGTTCCAGTTACATCTGGTTTTATTTCCCTCTTATCTGTAAAGAGTAAGACCCCAAAATTTCTTACGTCTGCAGGTAGAGTACCAGGGAGGCATTCTGTAGGCCTACTGGATTGCAGCGGACAGTGTAGTTCACAGCATGGCTGGAGGTAAAGGCTGGTCGACCCCAGTGCAGAAAGATGGAAGTGGAGCTGTTAACCTTGGCGTATACATTGTTTGGAGGAGGTGGTGGGGGTACCAGGCGATCTCGAACAGCTGAGAGAGATACAAATACATAATTGAGATTTCCAGCACATTTAAAATATGATGAATAAAGATGTCTTGTTAAGAAGACTTACAGACACATCCAGGGGTGCTGATAGTTTGGTCTGCTTGGTAACCATCTCCGACAAAGTTATATGCCAGAAGCTTAACATGGTACTTCTTCCTTGGGTCTGTGTTGAGAAAAAGAAAGGCAACAAAAAGTTTAAATAAATCACATCTTAAAAGAGAAACTGACAGTTTTCAGAGTCTATGCGGTCAAGGATCTGGATTCAGTAAACTTTTATTTCCACTAACACTCACTTCACCATCAACACCAAGACTGATGACGTGCCTCCTGCGGCCAACAGGAAGAAGAAGTGATACATGAAAGAGGCCTGGTCCGTGTGGGTGTGAGGTCAGTGAGGTTTTCTGGTGTGATGGTGTGGTGGGAAAAAAAGAGGTGAGGCAGAGTGACAGATGCTACGAGTCCTTTGGTCAGTTTCTGCAGCAGAGTTCCAACATCCATCACCCTGTCACCCTTGCCTTTTGTACAAATGTGAAGACCCTTTCTCCGGCCTGCTGGTCAGTGGTCAGCAGCCACTCCTATTCAGCTCCAGAATCTGGGGGGTTAAATCGAAGGACAAAATCCCCTGGGAAGGACACCGCTGACGGTCAACAGCAGTTGTAGCCCTCAGTGACCCTGAGGACTTAGGGCTGAACAAAACCCATTCGACCAAATGTCCCTTTACTCCAAAAAATAGAATAATTATGGTCCTATCTGCATGCTCAATACAAATAATACTCATAGAGTCAAATCTGCTTCTCACTTTTACAGAGTGATAGAAATACAAAATGATGCCCAGGCACTTTAATGTATGTTTCTTAAAAACCTTAAGATACAAGATCATTAATCTCACACTTCTATTTTTTCTTTATAAAATAAAAAAAGATCATTTTATTGGCTGTACCACTTCTAAAGTCCTATTTATTCTGCTTAAAAAGAACCAATTGTGATGCTGTATGTGTTATTTATGGGTTCTAGAGAAGGGAGAAGCCAGGGGGGATGAATGTGGGTACATGGATGTTAGAGAAGTTTAGGAGGGGTGGAGTCGAGCTACTTGCACCCCCATGCAGCCCTGAGGAGTTTCACTGGAGCCAGACCAGGGCCAGCAGGTCAGGCCGAGATTAAACTCTGAAAGAATCTGAGGTCATGGGTGTGCAATATGAGAAGGCCCTCCTCTCTTGCTCAGAGTTCCTCTGTGCACACAACTACAGGACTATTTGCAAAGACAATATAGAGTAAAATTACAAACTTGCTGGTCTATTTATAAAATTTATCATGAATTTTTGGACTGCTCTATCACTGAGCAGAATGATAAAAACTTATTTTAAGTGTATTAAGAGCAGAAAGCCAAGGTTTTTTCTACAATGTCCACCTTGTTGGCAAGAGTTTTTGCCCTGGTTTGTTCTGCTTCAATGTCCACCTCCAAAGAGGAGCCGACACATAGTATGCACCTCTACCCAGCCCCACAATACAATGGGCCTGCCATAATTATGCAAGAGAGAAGCTCTGCGAGGGGGGAAGCTGTGACATCTGGGCCACAACCTTTGACACGGAATCTGGGCAAGCTAAATCCTGCAAAAGGAGGGGTTATAGGGCTCTCTCTGAAGGGGGAGGGTCAAGCAGAGGAAGTAAGTGGAAAAACAGGGAAACAACAAGAGTCAGAAATAAAATGCCACTTCATAGATGATGACACAGTGTCCCTGATAATGGAACATATAGTGAGTGGCTTTGTTTTCCAGGAGAAGGAGCAATACAAGTGAAGTTTTTGTTTGTAAACTTAAAGATTAAGTCTAAAGTTCATATGCCCTTAATTCAACAAAATAAACATCATATCTATGTTACTTATCCATGTATAACATGCAACACTACAAAGCTTACCAAAAATCATTCCTTTAATTTGTTAAGCTTTATGCTTAGGTCTTGATATGCTGGCTGCAACCAACCCTCATCTTCTTCATTTTATACATCAATTTATTGGCTTTTATATGAGATTTTTTAAATGAATGTCAAAAAATAGATAAATAAAAGCATGTTACAAATATTTAGGACCAACATTTTAACAATCCTGACAGTTTAGCAAATCCTCACATTTTAAGAGCTAAAAATGCTTTAAAAATGGCCTTTTTGTAGGAATAAAGACTGAAAGTATCAATTATTACTGTTGCAAATGAGCTAAGGAAAATCAAGTACTTTCTTTCAACAATGCCTGATGCAAATCTTGGGTTAGAAAATGTAAAAGCTGCTGCATTACAGCACTTTATGTTCTTATAAAGCTGTGTTCTTCTTGAGTTGCCATTCCTTGAGTGAAGATTTCTTGTCTGTCCCACTGGGTTAAATCTCACATGGCCTTACTCCCATAAATTATGCTGTTTGTATTAAAGGGCATATTTGAACCATTTGTGGTCACCCCTTTTTTTACAGCCAAAATGCAGATCCTGTTGGCCCCTGAGGTTTTGTTCTGGCCTGCAAAAGGCCCCCCAGGCTGCTGCAAGCCAGGCCTGAACAGGGGGCTGTAAATGTCAACTCCTGCATGAACCCTCACACCAGCATCTATCATTTCTCTCCCTCCACCCCTTCTTTCTCCATCTCTCTTCTAGCCTTACTCACATAAATCAACACAGACCCATACTGACGCACACAAGTTAAACACAAAATAGGCTTTAAACTGGCAGAAAGAATTGAGCATGAAATTGAATAATTCACAATTTACATGCCTCATGTTTAATAAAAGAGGAGATAAAGGTGCAGGACAGCCTGCAGCAATGAGATAAATCTACAGTAGTGCACACAGCGCTGCCTGGTTCCAACAGGTATGAGTGGTATTCAAACTTCGACTACAACACCGTGCTCTTCTCATGGGCCGAGTAGAAAAAACACATGCGAGGAAAGGTCACATCACCGTGTCATTTATACCCAACTGGAGCCTCTCTAAACACATTCCTGTCTCTCAGGGTGTGCTTTCAATCATCTGGATCATCATAAGTGATAATTTAACAGCCAGCTCAGAGCATGCTCTGCTGCAGCCTTGCAAAGAGCTGAATCAGCAAAATCCAGTTTTACCACAGCTGGTAGTTCAAAAATCAATGATATTGGCAGAAAAAGGGTGGCTGCTGTGTACAGTTTGCTGGGATTATCGGAAACATCGTTTACAGTACAAGCACGTTTAACTTGCGGATATCACCAGCTGAGAATAATCAGCATTGAGCATTTGGGATACTTGGTGACACAAGGTGGACTATTTTATCTTAAAGGCCAAAAATCAATCTGAAAACACAGAAAAAGACAACCTCAGGGATATTCCTTAAAGTTAGAACTAAAACTCTTAATAGACAAATTAGTAGAAGGAGAGGGGGCCAATATATTTCAGCATGATGTAGTTTAAAAAAGCAGGAAATGGGACATCTACACATATTTAAAACATTAACATTCTTTCATAACAAATGCTTATTTGTGAGGGAATATCAGTCATTAGATGACAAAAACACCTTGCAGTGAATCAGACAACGTAGCAGATAGGTTTTAGTAAGTCTGATTGCTGTACCATTAGAGCAAAATAAGAAACAAAAAAAATGGGTATCAGCTAATCATTTTATTTTCAAAATTATCATATCAGCCTAAAATTCTCACAATCAGTGCATCTCTAAAACATGTTGCTTAATTCCCTGTGTGCAATGCATCTGTCCCTGAAAAATAAACTAATAGATAAATAGATGAATAAACAGAAAACAGTAATGTCTTAGAAAAGGAAGCAATTATTGGTTAAATGAAGCCACATAGTGAGATTCCTTACTGCACAGCAGGGCTTTTTCAAGGATGCAGGATGTGTTGCAACACAGGGGGGGTCAGATGCTGCATTTTACACCTCTTCCTCCTTGTGCACAGTGCTGTAGCTAATTCATGAGAAAGAAACCTCTAACTGCAAGATAGTGAGCTCACAAGCCATGCTCATTGTTCTGCCTACAGCTCAGTTGGTGAGAGGCTGAATTTCCTTAAGGTCCTGGCTAATAAACTATCTTTGTGGCTCTCAAAGCCAAACACAATGACAGTCTTTGATGTCAGTGCTCCTCCAGCAACACCGCTCAAAGCAGTCATAAAACACATAATAAATCTGCCTTTACAAAACAGCTTGCCTCTCTTCAAAACACAGCCCTGCAAAGCTCCTTTATCAGGAATGAACAATAAGATGATTCTTTCCTGCAGCAGAAGTTCTTTTTTAATGTTGTTAATTCCAATGATTGAAATAATTAATCAGCAGCTAAGACTCAAGAAGTACCCTCTTCTTCCAAGAACATTTATTCGATCTAATGAAATAATGAAAGAACCCAACACTCTAAAGGTGCCTATCTTTTTACATTTTATGTGACAGCTGTTTTTGATTGTTTTATAAAGAAAAAAAATATAGCTCTCCGGAATCAAATTCCCTGTTGCATAGGCACAGTTAGCCAATAAAGCTGATTCTGATTCTGAAATACAAAGAATTTCATGAATTCAACAAAAATAAAAATGAGTCATGATCTTTTTCTCTGTCAGACCTCAATCTAAAGAAGGAGTTACATGAGTTAAAAGTTAGTTCAGTACCAACTCCAAACAGTATTAATTTTTAGCACTACCTGAATAGTTGTTCATAGTAGTGTTACAGCTCTAGCATCAACTTCAGTGATGTAAGAGTAATTTAAATAAATATCCAACTAGTTTTTTTGCCCACTGCAGTAAAGAGTTAACACCTAAAGTAATTTATAGTGTTTCCTTATCTTTCTCTCTTTCTGATCCCATTCTAGCACTGACCACTCTGATTTACAAGTCAGCTGCTGACCACCTGGTTGACCCCCTCTGGCCACAGATGGTCAGTTGTCCACTGCATTGGCCTGATCCCCCTTTCCTCTCTCAAACAAAAAAGGCCAAAATGAATCTGACCTAAAGGCCAGAGGAGCTGTGATATGGCCCAACACCATCCTGCAGCTGCTGAAAAGACGCACACATTGAAGTCAGGCCCAGAGGTTGGGAGGTCAGAGAAGTGGGATGTGGAGCTGTTCAGTGATGCTCTACACATGACAAGACTTAAGCCAATTAATCAATCATAAGCCTGGCTGTCAATACAAGCTGCTTTTGATTTAAACCACATTTATCTGACACAAACTTTTTTACACCAACTTAAGTAACTTTTGACATTTTTAATGACTGTTCACACATACACCTTCCATAGATTTTTTTTAATGTTATTTCATTTGTGTTAAGTCAGCCAGGAGTGAGTAGTCCTTGAGATTAGTTTTTATAAGAGAAAAGTGTCCTGACCAAGTGTAACAAATACAAAGTGTAGACTAATCTGTACAAATAAATAGCAGCAACTCTAATCCTTATGTTAAGCCTGGCACATACGACAAGATAATACATTTTTGGCCTGATTTCCCCCTTTCTGACCAAAGTCAACAAATAACTGATATGCTCTGTATGGTTCTAAAGATTATCTTGACAGATTTTCCTGTGGTTTACTATGAGTAATATTTCCCCTTTCTAATCTGCTCTTAAGACAATCTGAGCTGCTTCAACTACAGACCATAAATATCAAACATGTTCAACATTCACAATTAGAAACCCTGTTATGTGGGAAGCCCACCAAGGACAGCTGAGCAGGCATGAACAGGATTGTTAGCTGGAACAGAGCAATAGCCAATCATGGAGCAAGCTGACCAAAGAAGGAAGCACAACAAACACAGCAATGGAAGCAATAGTAAATGCAAGGCATAAAGTCCAATGGACTTCAGAAAAGGAGAGGCAGCTTGTTGATTTGCAGAAACAACACTAGTGTTTATACATGTCCAGTGAAACAGTGGTTCTCAACTAGTGGGATGGGACCCAAAAGTGCTGGAGGAGCCCTTTCTATTAGGTTGCAAATATGTGTCTGGGAAAAAAAGTGCCAAAAAGTCTATTAAACTCTTTTAAAACATGCCTGTTTCTTTGGTCACAATTTCTCATTGAGGAGTTGATGGTGGGTCATGAGGCTCAACCAGCTGAGAACAGCTAGCTACACTTAGCTTGTCTTCTCTATAGATAATTTCCTGCCTATCAGACAACAGTAATGCAGGAGCAGGTAACAAGTGACTGTATTGAAAACTCACCGAGGCCTCCAATGGTGTGTGTGTAATCCGAGGCACGTAGCTGAAGCGGGGCGCTCTCAGGCTGGCTCTCCTCATGGTAGAAGAGCCTGTATCCTTGCACACTTGCAGAGTTCCTGGGTGCAAGCTGCCAGCGCACTGATATAGTGGTGCAGTTAAGAGGCTCCAAATGGAGGTCAGGAGCCAGAGGAACTGATAAGAAAGAGTCAGAAGAAATTACATTACAGAAAGATAATTAAAAGTGCTCAGGAAAACAGCACACAATACTTCTGTATGTGATGCTATTACACTATAATAATATGCCCTGAATTTAAACCCAACATGACTTCAAAGGCATTTGTCTGACATTTCTCAGAAAGCAGGAACTTGTTGGTAGAAAACTGGAATCTCTACGACAAGCTGTCTAGAGTATTCATGTGTTGGATGGAGGAGGCTCCTGAGCATGACTTTTCTTTGAAAGTGACACTATCATCTAATGCCTTACCAGCTGTTTCACACTCAATGCACACCAGCGGAAAGCACATGAGCAGTCAAGGGAGCGATTTCACACATTTTTATTTTAGGAATGAGTGGAAAGACATTTACCAATAGAAGACTCCTCTGAGTTTAAAGTGAAGACAGAAGGCAATAGAGATGGGCAGGAAAAACAAATCTTCCCCTCCCCCATTTCAAAGCTTCAGATGTGGCTCTAAGCAGCCATATACTCTTTCCCACCCAGAGGCCTGAGTCGCTCCCTTTATGACCCATGACTGAAACCCTTCCAATGTTACTGACAGTGCAGGGCAAGGGTCAGGGAGTAACAAACGCAATGCCTTAACAAGATTATTAGAGGAAGCTCTTCCCTTGATTCTGCCTCATGGAGAATTGTTTAGTGAATTTTTAGATTTTTGCTTCAACCTTGCCCCAAAGGTTAGGACATTTTTTCCAACCACAATGTACATTTCAAAATCCTGGTTGTTCCAAACGTTGTGTTTGTTTAAAAAACGGTCACAACTTCATTTTTCCAAATGTGGTACCTCGAGCACTGGATGCCTTTGGAGTGCGGTGGGATGTCCAGGCAGACTGCTCCCCCCATCCTATACTGGTGGCAGCAGCAATGCGCAGAAGATAGATGGTGTCAGGCTGCAGGTTTTCCAAGAGATGCTGGGTCTTCTCTCCTGATAGCTCTACTTGTGAGACGGTATTCTCAGTATTGGTGCGATAAGACAAACGGTATGCAGAGACTTTGCCACGGCTCAGCTTGTCTGGTAGGGACTGCCATGACACCTGGATGTCCATGGGACTGTTGCTGGTGAGGCTGAGCTCAGGGGCGCGGAGGGGCACTGTGGACCGACAAGACAGAGGTTTAGTTTGAAAAGAAAGACTGTGAGGTAAAGAAGAGGGTAAAGTCACCCTTCAAGTATCTTCTAAATGTTTCTTAACCTCATAAAAGGCATGGCAGCTAAAAATATATATATCCTGTACATATATAGCAATATTAGTTGGTTTTAATCAGAGTTACTCTGATTGGTCACTGAGAGCTGAAGTAGAGAGCTGGACACAGATGCATAGCCAGATGTACTTATCAAGCTACAATTAGGGAGGGTAACAAGATGACTTCCATTATGTGTAAATTTAGTTTTGTCAGCCATTTATTTTGACTATGCATTTCATAAGTGTGGTTTTATAAAGGCTTCTGGGCAATATCACAAATCAATGCAAGGCTAATACATGTTAATCTAATACATGAAAATGTACATTCTTTACTTTACCAGTAACTTACACCAGACCTGGAATACAAAGTTAAATAGAAAAGCACTCGGAGAGCGCAGACCTCCGTCATTAGCTCTATCTCCCAAAAGTACAGAATCCTTTAAAAAATTCCTGGATCCAGTTGGTGATCCTGATCACTCCCTAAATCGAATCAGTTCTTCCTTATGCCATTTTTGACATTTCCTTGGTGGAGGTAATTATGGATTATGGAATTCAGGAGCATTGGAATTTCAATGCACCTACAGGTTTAGGGTTTGTTTTTATAAATGGGAATCAAATGTTTCTTTTTTTACATCTTTGGCAGACCAAATACATTCTCTTTGCTTTTCCTAGAAAGGGATCCATCTATTGTTACCAGAACAACTACTTAAGGTGACCTCAAGTTTGCCCCTAAAGCTATGTAAAATCATTTAATATTCTCAATCATGTAGAACACGCACACTGTAGCCTTTGACCCAGAGGCCAAGAGCATGAGCAAATGAGGTTTGCCTGAAATATAAAACCCTCCAGGGGCATGGGGCATAAATACAGACACACATATTTACACGTGAGCTTGTGTATGAGGGTATATGCACACTGTGTAAAATAATAATCTAATTTCCTCTTACAGTAAACAATACATCTCATTCACTTCATATAACAAACAGTATGAGCTTCAACATAAGCTCGATGGTCTCATTCATAAGGTGCTTCAGTGCTATGTTAACAGTTTGGTTTAGGTATGCCTCACCATCCTCAAGAGTTTGCTGGAACACATGGTCAGACATTCGACTGGCCCCCATGGGCATGTAGGCCACCACATAGAAAGTGTAGTTACGAGCTGGCTCCAGGTCGTCAATAATGTAGCGAGTTGTATCGTTTCCAATGACCACTTGATATTCCTCGTTGTTTAATCCTGAAATGTAACAACATTGTAAACTGAGAATCATAAGTAAACTTCATATTTAACAAAGAATAAACAAATCATGGTGGTAGAGAAGTTAATTCGTCAATAAAATCAGAGACAAAAGTCCCACCCTTAATCCTCAAAAAGTAGAGCCAAAAACATTATATATTTTCTGTACACGAAAAGCTTTCCAGATAACGACGTGCGTAATTTTTATCTAACTGCAGAAAATGCTGGCGCACAAAAGACGTCCTTGTGTCCAGCATAAAGAATCACCTTGTCTGCTTCCTGACCTAGTAAACAAGGTACTCAAGCAGTAAACAGAAAAGCTTTCTCACTACTCTGTACGCCTCACCGAGCCTCACTGAAAGGTCTTACAAAGTCCTCCTTCCTGTCCAATCCACAACCCCCTACTGCTCTTACAGAATACATACTTCTAGACTTTCTATCATGCAAACTAATTAGTTCCACCTTTCATTAGAGCCTCCATGTAGTACCAGGCCTCAGGTGCAGAACGACTGATTTGTACTCTTTCAGTGTCAATGGAGGCTATTCTGTGTGACCGGGCCCAAGTAGAGTGTGCCACTAAATCTAAATTAAGTGCTGAAAACCTGACAAATTCTATTTACTCAGGAATAAAAAAGAGAATTTGTTTGGTGTTTCCTTTTTTATATGGCCTCCTTATAACTAACAAAATCAAGCAGGTGTTCCTTTCTCCTTGGTTGAATTCTGTACTTTTCGCCTCTCCTATAGAAGTCAGTGGCATTATAATTAAGTGCAGTGCTTGAATAAGAAGCTAATTTTTTTTCTCCCGAATGTTGTATTGTTTGAATGTGACTCTTGTCAGCAAGAGCTCCCAGGAGAGCTGAAAGGCTTTTCAGCTGCCACACTACAAGCCTTGTGCTTTTTGTGAATAGTTTAGTCTGTATCCTGCATGTTATCAAGGAGAGGAGCCTCATCTTGAAATTCCATAAGGAGACTATTTGTGCTTTTCAAGAAAAACCTGTTTTTATTCTTTGTTTTGTGGGAGTATTTCTTTTCTATTGGACTTATGCCCACCAACATCCCATTGACATCACCTAGTCAGCTCCTACTATTAGTAGTGTTTTTGATAAAGGAAATATCAGACAGTATGTGAAAATTTAAGCTCCTAAACTGCTATTAACATCTGCTGATTTGAGAAGTTATGTAAAGAGGGGGCCTGGTAAAACACATAAAAAATGATGCAACTTGAGTCTGCACTAGTTGGGCTGACCATAAGTTTGAAAATGAAAAGGAGGATGTTAAATTAGAGTGAAGTGAGCACAAGGCTGCCCATAAAGGGGGATAAAGGGGAGAGCTTTCTAGGGCCCAGCCCAATTGGGCGCCCATGGAGGTCAGAAAAAATCATGGGCCATTGAAAAGTTAAGCTGTAATAACCTGTTTTTTTCACATGAATAAAAACCATCTATCAAAGCAACAAATAGATTTTTATCTTTTTACGCCCTAGCACATAAAGCATAATTCAACTGAATAAAAAGTGGTAAAAAAAATGATTTTAAAGTGCCAAAAATAGGTTAACAGAGGCAACAATAGGCAAAAAGCAGCATGTTAAAAGAGAAAAAAATGTGTGGAAAAGGTAGTTAAATGGGATTTTTAAAGCAGTAAAAATTGGTTAAGAGTGGCAAAATGTGTTTAAAATGGCAAAATGGATGGGAAAAATTGATAAAGGGGGTTAAAATGTGGCAAGAACTGGTTCAAAGTTTCAAAAATGGGTAAAAAGAGGCAAAAATGGGTGCAACTGTGCACACACTGACAAAATGTGGAAACTATTAGTGGCAAAAAGGGAAGTAAAAGTGGTTTAAATGGGCTTAAAATTTGCACAAATAAATGTTTCTAACTTCAGAACTTAATTATATTTGTTCACATTTTTCAGCTCCAAAATTGCAATGATACTATCGATAGAATCACATTCTCTGGGTTTGTCAGGGGCCGAGCCAAATCTATGGGCAGGCCTGAGTGAGCATACCAAAGCTGTGCTCATTAGCTGCGTCTAGGATAAAAAATCAAACAAATCTTCAACAGAACTATCTGTTGGCACATTGCTCACCTTCAGCCTTCATGTAGTGTACTGAGTAAGCGATAACTTTATCCGAGTTATACAGAGGCCTTTCCCAAGCCAAAAGGATTGCAGAGCTCGACACAGTATCAGCTCGGATATTTCTGGGAGCACTCGGCCGATCTTCGGACATCACCACGATGAGCCTGGCCATAGAGAGGACTGATCCCTGCTCATTCTCTGCCTGGCATTGATAGATGGCATCGTCCTCCGGGATGATCTGGTTGATGACCAATTTACTGAGAAATGCAAGAATACACAGTATGAGAGCGTGAAAAGAAATGGCTTCACCCTAAAACTTCAGGAAATAGCCATTTATAATTACCTTTTACAAGCACTGACAGTTGAATAAGAAGCAGGAGGAAATTAAAGGGAAACCAACTACAACCCATTTGCAGTGCTGTAAATTATTCAGCTCCCTTTCTACTCAAAGGACAGCAGTGAATTATTTATCTAAATTGTTTAAAATTGAGCAACAAAGACTGCTAAATGAGGGCTTTACACTAAACGGAGTTAGGGTTCCTGCTTTCAGGTTTCATTATGCATAAAGACTCTAAACATTTGTCTTGTCAAAAAAGTGTTTTCTTTGAGAGAAAGAAATATACCTGTTGTACATCTTAATCCGACCATTAGAGTGAATCTTTTCTCCATTCTTAAACCAAGAGATTACAGGAGTTGGAACTCCTTCAGCTTGGCACACAAAGCGAGCAGTTCCAGCACGTGGACGGGTCAGGCTCTCTGGCCACTCAACCAAGGAGGGTGGTGCTGTTAAACAACAAAAAATAGAAAATTACATACAAAAAATTGATTATCAATTAAAGAACACATTCAAAATCAGTCTTTTATAAATATCTTTACCTAACACTGTGACATTGGCAGCAGCGACGGTGTAGTTTCGTGTGCCAGGAGTAGTGGCTCTGCACATATAGATTCCTCCATGCTGGGGCTTGATGTCTGAGATAATGAGGTTGCCATTTCCCAACACTTTGGTGTTGTACACATCAATAGACCTGCTGTCCGCACGGCTCCAGGAGATGATGGGTCTGGGATTTCCTGTGGCCATGCATTCCAGGATGGCAGTCTGGTGCAGTGACACTGAGATGTTCTGTGGCCCCGCGATGATGCGAGGCCTCTGGGGGAGCTGTGGGCTTGGAGCTGCACAAAGAAAAACAGAAAGAGAGGGAGGATGGAAAGGAAAGGAAGACAGCTTTAGAGCATGTGGATGAAAGTGTCAAACATTGTGACTAATGTGTACATACTGTCTTTTTGTATTTTTTTTTTAATTAAGCCTTTCAAGAAACAATGAAGCTGTCCTTAACTGCTACTGACAATAATCTCCCATCACTTCATTCATATAAACATATTAAAAACCCTCAACTTATCACTAATTCTTTTTTACAGTGACCCAGGTTTTGCTACGTGTGTGATGGATACTTCACAACTAAAGTTTTACACAATACACCTGTTGGACTTACCTGGGGTTACAGTAAGGGTGGCCTCCGTGCTTCTCCGACGGCTGGCAATGTTGGTGGCAATGCAGCGGTAATTTCCACCATCTGACCGCTGCACATTGTGGATCTGAAGAACACCACTGGGCAGGACTGTGATTCTGAATGTCAGAGACACAAACAGATATCACACATCATTTTAGTATCAGTAAGTACTTACACATCAATAAATGTATCTTCTTATTTTGGCTGATTTTGGTCATGGGCGTTTGCTGGGCTGAGTTCAGATGAAACTAAAACAACAGAGTACATACCTTTCAGTGGTTAGGGGTAATGTGACACGATTGAACTCCCAGGTGATGATTGGAGGAGGATGAGCACTGATTTTGCAGGAAAACCTGGCAACTGAGCCTTGAGTCACCACTATTGGCATCGGCTGGATTGTAAAAGAAGAAATACCTGCAGCAAAACAGAGACACTTCTCATTTAACATTATTAATCAAAACTATTACATCTGCAATGTTTCTCATTATCTTTGTGTTTGAATTAAACAGTAATGATCTCTATAAATGTATTCACTATTTTTTAAGGTTGACTGAGTTCTCAAGGATTATTCTTGAAGCAGATGGCCATTACTTCCCTTGATTTATATAAAATTTTAAAAAGTTTTTAAAGCTCTTCAGCCCCATTTGAGGTTGCATATTTGCCTAAGACAGTAAAGGAATAATTGAAACAGATGTACATCTTGTTCACACAAAGCTCACAGTGTGTTGTACAGAATAGTTATACCCCATAACCAAAGAGAGCATTCATGTCTTAATCTCTTTTCATGTTTTCATTTGAACATGAAGTCAGAGGAAACACCTTTGCCTTTAGGTGTTTCATTGTTGTGAAAACTCGTGTTGTATTTCACTCCACGAGTTTCCACAAAACTCACTCAACATAAAACATAGACCCAACAAAAGTCTAATCTTAAATCGTAATCACCACTTGTTATAACACCTGTGCGACTATCCTATTGTCCATTTCAGATCTAAAACTCTCCCTTTTGTTGCTGTCTTTAAACAATCAAACCATTTCCTCCAGATCCTGGAAAAGTCAGGAAAGAGATTACCTAAAGCTACAGACGTGCTGAGTGCTGCAGGGGAGGTGATGACTGGAGTGGAACAGCCACATCCTGCAAGGATAGAGTTTCCCTGAAACTGAGCTGTTGTCAGCCACCAGCTGAGAAGCTTGCAGATGAGGCCCAATGAGAATCACAATGAGGCCATTTATAGTGAAGCTTACAGAAGTGTGGGTATTCACTTTATAATGACTGGAGTTGTTTTAAGCCCTTCGTTAATAAATGCACTCATTGACGGTGGTTCCTCCATGGCCATATAAGCTCCGAAAGCCATTAAGGTTGCTCTGATGTACCGTCCCCCTCTGTGTTCAAAAGCTGCAGAGGCCTGAGGTCAATCATTTGTTACAAGAAATCAATCACACCACAGCTGTTTTTTATGGAAAACAAATACCAAGATTACTGAGAAACATTAGCATCATAGCAAGCCAGAGTTGAATTCATTATCATCAATTTATCATTTAACCCTACATGCAGAAACACAGAAATATCAATTTACTGTTTTGAAAATGGACAAGAAAAATAATATGTCCCTTTATTCCACTAAATTACACTGTTTCTAATTTTGGTTTTAATATGGCATTTGAGGGAAAATACATGGACCTCACTGAACCAAAGTGGAAGCAATTATCAGGTAAACAGCAAAAACCATCCTTCGTAGGGCTGAGTGTATTCTGGCTTCTTCAGGCCATGTGCTTCTGTGTGAATTTTCTGTTTCCATCAGGATGTCTGTAAAACAAACCATCATTTAAAATCGTTCACTCCCTCTGCAATCAGATTATTAAATGCTTCTTAGGTTTTACTGTTTTATATTTTTACCCTCAGAGATTCTTTTATCCTGTAAGCAGACTATATGTCACTGTTTTTTAGCTTATTTATCAATTTGTCAGACTAATTTATACCATCTTTTGTTTTTTATAGATCTCGTCTTGTATTTTAGCTTACACATACTGTTGCTGTCTGTGCCACTGTGTTTAATCTATGTTTTATGTAAAAGCTGCTTGTAACCAATTGCCCCTTGAGGGATAAACAAAATTGTTGAATTGAACTGACCTGAACCATAAAATCTGACTCACAGCCTTATTCTTTCCTCTTCTTTGTAAGGGATTATATATCAGACATGTTTCTCTGTGTATTTTTCCACAGAGACATACAACACCCTGCTGTAGTAAACTTTGCTTTCGAGAAAATTCTACAGGAAATCCCTCCTGGGTCATAAAAGCACAATGTTGTCTGTGAGGGCCATGATGGATGGCTATGTGTAAGCAGTGTTGCCAGGTGTTGTGGTGCTAAACAGCAGGGAGCTCTGACCACCAAAAAAAAAAAAAACATTACATGACTTACAGCTTTTACACAAGTGACAAGGCAGTTTAAAGTGCCTAAAACCTAAGCTTCAACAATAAAAGGGATACATTCTTATGCTGAAGTAAAAAACTACAGTTCATGTATTGTTCATTATTTGATTCATTCTTACATGCATTCGGTGTTAAATTGGTACTGAAAAATTTGTTGTAGAAGCATCTCATTTTGAGGAAAAACAATTTAACATCCAAAACACATAAAATCAGATCACTTCTGAGCTGTTACGCCCCTTTTCTCCGTTGTGTTTGCTCGATGTGAACACAGGAGAGGGCTCCCCCTCCACACACACGCTGTTAGAGCAAGCTCTTACAAAAATGCCATTAATGTGCTGAAGGGATATGACTGCAGGGCACGAGACATGAGCCACTCTCATCCTCTGCCTCACTACTTTGCCTTTACATTCAGCCAAATGATCGTGGATTGACAAACAGCAGGATAATTATTGATTATTGATAAACTACTAAAACAAGGGAAAAATCTATAAGTACTTGTGAAGCATTGGCCAAAGCTCTCCCAGCTGAAAATAGGAGGCTGACCTTCTCCTTTGAGCAATGATGTTTGCTGAGGGGGACGTTATGTTGTGCAGATGAAAAGATCAAGGCTAACCTCGCGCTGTGAGTTATTTTTACTTTATACAGTAAAAAAACACTGTTATTCCACTTACAAATATAAATGTTTTTGTGTATTATACTATCAAATTTCAGCCAACCTAAACACAATGAATTCTTCAGTGTATTCCCCAAAACCGTGGAGAAACACTTCTGATATCAGCTCTTCTCAGCAATCTCCCCTCTCACCTCTGACCCCACAAATCCTGGTTTGAACTCAACTCCACTGATCACCCAACTGCATGTTCTGAAACCAGAAGCTCTGCTGCTCACTGCAAATTTCCTCAAAATCACCCTGCTCATTCTCCAGAGGCAGAGTTTAGTGATGCTTTTCTGGTTTATACATAATTTCCGAGGCTGTGACATGCTGAATCAAAGAAATGCATGTTCAGCAAAGATATATTCAATATCCCAAATTTAATCTTAAAATGTAAAAATCTGAGGCTGTTGATATATCTCTTTTGTTGATAACTCACTGTTCCATCCTCAGGCTGAAACGAACATCAGAGTAAAGCTGTATTTGACTCACTTTAGCTTAGACCAGATGGGCCTGCTGATGCCAGCAGTTCAACAAACTGAAGGTCAGTGGACAGGTCAGGCCCAAACAAAGTTTCCCTTACAAATGCCAGGAATTAGTTCAGCTCTCTCCCCTCTGGTCAGTTTCTTAGCTAGGACATAGCAGAGCGCATCTGATCAGCAACTTGAGAGTCCAAGCTCTTCAGTCCAAAACAACTAACCCTTTAACCAAAACTTTTACATTTGTTTATTTTCAACTTTAAATAGATACAAACACAGTCATGTTTTAGGGTGTTTTTTAGGCTGTGTGATGTGTGTTTATTTGGTTGACATAATACTTGATTTAATACTCTTAAAAATCAAAGGATACCAATACACGGTAACACATTTAAGTTTTAGGCACCCAATATTGAGTTGTTTCTTGTTTTCAAATAACAACTTGTCTGTGTGCTTGAGTCTGAATGTGTTTTGTTCTGGCTCTATTTTAGGGATTGTTTGCTTTTAACCCTATTGATAAGTATTTATTTCTTAACTTTTTAGTTCAATTGCTTTTTGCCCTGTTGATACTTTATTTCTAAGCATCTATTTCTCTCTTAAACACACTGCAAGGTAGTTGAAGAGAAACAATATTTCATTTCTTTCTGTGTATGCAAATACCCAGTAAAATGACAATTACGTGAATCTTGAAATCTTGAATCTTTATCTTAAATTAGCTTATGCGGGAAGCAAACTTTTGCACATTGTCTAAACTGCACATGTACATTGGCAAAATTTTAGTATTTGAGCCTTTTAGACAATCGATATGATGTAGAGCGATATGGGTTTTTCAGAGCCGATACTGAGAACAATTATTATTTGTTCATGAGACCCATAACTGACGTTTGAAGCTGATATGTATTAATTTTGACAATTAAAATGTACTTATGTGACAAAAGGCTGCCAGATAAAAAAATACATTAAATGAAAGTTAGCACGAGAAATGGCACAGAACAACATACTACTGGCACTCACTGCGTCAGTGGCACTCAGACCTTGGTTTTGATTGGCATATACTTATCTTCACTTAGCCAATCAGATAGTGCTGTGGTTGGGGCATTAGGAGAGACTTTTGAGAGTAAAGCCAGAGGGGAAGACACCACAAAGTGGAGCCAAAATAAAACATTTTTTAATTGATTACATTTAACCATTATTGTTAAAATAACATGTCGCTACAGATAATGGGCCGTATGCCCAATATCGAGACCAATCATCAGCCAGGCCAAAAATTGACAAATAGACAATGTTAATCACACTTCACTAGGTAAACTAACCTAGCTCCTTTCTTTTCTCTTGCAGCAGTTTGGGATTATATAAAATAAATAAGATCTGTGGTTTTTATAAGCTTCAATACACCTCAATACTACTGACATTTAAATAGAAGAAATTAAATAACTATTACTTCTGTTTAAACTAATTTTGGATCCACTATGCTCATTTGCACAAAAACATATAAAGTGCTGTTGGATACAAAAACAAACATAAAACTTTTTAAACATATCCACAACATATCCAACAAGATGGCCTATAGTTCAAGCCTCAGAGAGATCTGCCTTAACAAGAAATTATGGTAAAGGCGCTGCTTTGCAAACTGTTAATGTTGGAGTCACATACGAATAAACTAAACCCATCAGGAAAAAAGTCAGCTCTCTAATAAAATAAACAGAGGTTCATATCAACCTTGGTTTATCATTGAGTTGGAAAGGAGCAGTCCCAGCAATACAGTGTTTAGCTTATTGAACTAGGTGGATGGCAATGATGCCCCTCAACCACCCCCAACACAACCCACCCTCCCCCCAGGGTCCAATCTTTTAGGGGAGACATTAAAATTGATCAATCTCTCCTGATCCTGCAGGCTGCACAGTCAATTGATGTTCTTCAGCATCAGGAGACCCATGAAAAACAGCCGTTGAATCAGTGAAACAGCCTTTTATATTTATTTTTATTTATGTTTATGGCCTATCCTGAAGTGAGCTGGATTACACTGTGAGGTTATGCAAAAAAGGTTAATCTTACCCATGATCATGTCACAATAACCATTATTTAATGAGTAATAGGTCCTTTGCTATGTTTAGTGACCCCCTCTGAACAAAAAAAAAACTTTTAGAGAAGAAAAGAGGGCTGATAAGCAAGAAGAAGAATGCCGAGCTAAAAAAGCCCACAAATCAATCACGAGCTGGCTGGCAGATGTGCCGCTTCTGCACACAGGCTGCAGGACAGTCAAGTGACCACTGGCCTGGCTAAACAAAGAACTATTCCCATGAGCAGCGTGACCTCTCAACACAGCACATGGGCAGTGGGGGAGCAGTGTTGGAAGAAGCATTCAACCCCCCCTACTCCAATCCCTTATCTCTGCCACAAAGTTTTCCAATCATTCAACAGCAACCCTCCACTCAGCACACACAGTGGATTCATTGTCTTTCATCTCTATATCAGCACATGCAGTCAAAAAGTCAATCTGCAAGGAGCAACATTCTGTTTTTAACCAGCTTCATTCTTTGTCCTGGGATTTTATGAAAATAAGCAGGTAGAATAAAACTTATGTCTAAAATGACAAACAAGAATTATGTTCATTAAAACAAGCTGACTACTTACAACTGCAGTAACTGAAAAATCTAGATGAGAATCCATTAATATTGTAGAAGAGATTTAAGTCCTGAGCTCTGTCTCACTGCCCTCCATCTATTGAACAATTTAAAGAGACCTTTGACCTGTGGGCCTGCCGTTCAGGGGAACCATGGTAACCTTTCGTGTCCAGCAGAGGAGAAAAACAAGATTCCAGGCTTTGAGTTGTCTCACGTTAGACTATTTCTTTCATTCACACCACAGCTCACACTGTGCAACGTTTACCTTCGTCTTATTGGAGTTTCTAATTGTGACAAGCCAGTGCAAGTCAGACTCACTCCTTGGCAACATTAAATACTGCTGTGACACTGGCCTAGCTGCTGATGGACACACTTGGACCCACGCTCTTTGAAGAACTTCCTTTAAAGTTTATTTTGTTCTCAGCTTTAACAAAATTTAGTAAAAAGCACTCAGTATAATCTATGCAACATCTGCGCCTAAAAGAACAACCAGAGGAACAAAATGTGTAGTTTAAGCTGTAAGTTCTCATAATACTTAGAAAATGCTGCCCTAAATTACACTGCCAGGTTTTCATGATACCTGACATTTTAACTGATATGAATCAAACAATGTCATTTCCTATATCACAGCAACAAATATGGAAGTTGCAGCCACCCAATAATTGTTAATGTCTTATTTAGGATTGCAAGCAAACTTCTGCTCATCGTGCTATATGGCATCAACAGACTGACAATGTTTCAGTACAAAAACATTGCAAATGTGTTTGTACATTCAAGACAGTGCTCTCTTTGCTTCACTAACATTAGCTTTAGTTAAAAGTGACTCAAGAGCTACAATTTTACTCAACTTTCAGCACTTTTTGAGACCATTAATAAAGGACAAAGAGGGTATCATTCTACAGCAGTTGTCAAATTGTGTGGCAAGGCTCAATGATGTGCCTTAAAGCAAGTTTGGGTGTGCCATGGGAATTCGTACAACCATAAAATATCACTACAACTAAAGATAGTTTAGCACATGTTCAAAAAGCAATTATGCATAGATATGAACATGGTGTGCCTCCAGATTTTGCCTTGTGAAAAAAGTGTAAAAACCACTGTTCTACAGCAAAAGATATAGAAAAGTATTATACATTTTGACAAACTTCACATGCAGTATCTCTACAGTAAGATACATCAGAAAATGGGCCATAGATGTCACACAACTGTAAATAAATTCATCATTGGACAACCCTCAAACACAGCATTTACTTCTTATGCAGCTGACCTCACATCAACATAACTGTTACTGGTATTGGAGTTGTATCTTTCTATTAACTATTTAAATAGTCAAATTTTCCATATGAATCTGTAAAACTTGACTATGGAGCTGTGGTTTTCCTTGTTTTTAGTTGGTCAGTTTGTACCTGATAATACCAGGGATCCCATTGTTTTAAAGACAAGAAAAAGGAAGCCATCTTAGGGGGCAATCTTTCTCCTGAAATCCCCATCAATCTAAAGTCTATTGACAAAAGTCACATGGTAAGGCTCACGTGTCACATTCCTTTTCATCATGGCTAAATCTCTTCTCACCTTTGTGCTTGAGCAACACAATATTTAAGGTTTCCCTCTATCATCACCATCCCAGATCTCTCAAAACAACCATCAGCAGCAGCTTTGATAAATCAAAATTTGATGAGTCAAGTTGCCATCCATGCACTTGAGTATTAAATTTCCCTATGCTACATCTTTCCACATCTTGTAAAGAACAAAGTTTAAGGACATTATATATTAGTACAATGTTAAAGAATGATATCTAATTGGAAATTCTGTAGCTTGTTACATTAGTGTTAAATTATCCACCTTTCAGATGAGGAATTATTACATGCAGAAAGGAACTGGAAATGCAGAATGTGGATCAAAACTATCATAATGAATACAACAATGTGCAGATTCTTACAAGTTAAAATGCACCAAAGAAAACAGACCCACTATGCAAAATATCTGAGCATGCAAGAGGTAGGTCGTACAGAAAGCCTATGCTTTGTAATGATGACTCTGCAATAAAAACTCCTAACTTGAAATTAGGGCTGTCAGCACCAATGCATTAATCCTGATTATTCAAGGTCCATAATTGGTGTATGAGGTGTTTTTGCTTTTCCCTTTCTGCATCGTTCGGTTAAGTTACTGCAATGTCTCCCTGTAGCCACAGTGATGCAAACTAGAAACTGCTCCTTAATGTATCACTTAACTTTAGAAAACCCACAGGCAGCTCAGTGGACATGTCAAATGCATCTGCACCTTGTGTTATGAAACATTCATCTTTCTCTCTTGTCTTATTTCCTTTTCAATCCATAGCAAGTTTCTTTATCTGTGGTTATGTCATATTCTACTCATATTCTAATAAATCAATCTCTGATCTTACTTTTTCAGTAAAATATAATTAGCCTTGCAGGGTTGAACAGGTCCAGCTGTTCTGTCCACTGATACCAGGAAAAACAATTGCCCCCAAAGAAACTCTTTTCTTTGTAAGCAGGGGGGTTAATGTGGACAAAAACAGAGTGAAAAGCTTTTCACTCTTTCACCAGAGAAGTGAGGCAGAAAGCAATTGTGTGCAAAGCCTCCATCCCCTACTGACCTGGTGAGGGCTGCAATAAAGTTTGGTCATTTAGACACTCGGGGTAAAGACACTGGTACTGGGAAACGGCAATTCACATTTGTGTGTGTGCGTACGTGTGTGTGCACACACTCGCGACAACCCCCACTGCTACCTCTGTGTCCTTCAACTGAGCATTTCTCAGGTATGTGCAAACTTTATGAGTTTCCAGATAGACCCTCCAGCAGGTCTAAGTGCCATTTTAAAACAAACTAGTAAAGCTTACTGACAGCTTTTACTACCCCTTAACTTTAATCTGTAAAGCAGGTTAACTACTCTGTTAATTAATGAAACCATTTATATGACAAAGTTGTCCAAAATGCATGTGCTAAAACTGGTGTCCTAACCACAGGGAAGTACAACTGCATCATAATTCATGCTAGCTGGCTCAATACTATTATGTAGCTCATGCTAGTTGCAGTCCAGAGCATTTTCATTAAGTTCTGTCAGAGTTATTAAGCTTATTTTGCACCTCCTAGAAAAATGAGAAATGCTGGTCTCACAGAGACAGTTTCAACCGATACAAATGCAGAAATTGTAGTTACAAATAATCCTTCACTCAGGATTACATGGAAACAAGGATGGCATTCCCAGGACAATCAAATCACATCAGTCTAATTAAATTAATTAGAAAGTTAAATTTCAGCATCTTTCCTGGAATGTTAAAAATGCATGTTAAAGTACCGATGGGACTGCTGATAAAGGGCCAACATACATTCTGCTAAAGTGGCACAGCAAGATGCATAGCCTGTGGTGTAGGAGGGAATATAAGGTCCCAAAAGACCAACTCTGCCTGGAGCTTCTCTACCCCTCCTCCCTTTAAAATATGAGGCCAGCTCGCACGGCACGGGAGGAGAAAGCATTCCAAAAGAACAATTCCTCAAGCGATCAGGGTGCAATAACATGAAAGCCCCAGCCTGTGAATAGGGGTCATCTGCTCTTTAGCTTCTGAGCACCGGTATCCTGGACAGCTCCTAACCTTTCAAATCTGCTGCTCCTTCATTAACACTCCAATAGGCATATTCCCCCTTCAAAAACCCAATCTTTTGGACTTTTACTTTGAAGACTCAGTCTCTCTTCTGCCACTGCTATTATCAAAACTAGTCTGAATGCAGTCCTAAACACCAATCTTGCAAATTAAGGAATAATCTACACATATAAGCAGGCAGATTTGAGTGAGTAGCAGGGATTTTTGTTAGTAGAAGCATGATCATAGTTGAGCATCTCATTGACAATGTGCTCTCCCCACTGTTGAGGTTTACTCCAGCATGATACTCACTTGCGATTGTAAGACGGGCTTTCTGGCTCAGGATTGCTCCATACTTGTTCTGAGCAAGGCACTGATAGAGCCCTTCATCTGATTTGTCTCCTCTTCTGCTCTCCACCTCCGAAATAAAAAGGGAGCCATTGGCAAGCAGGTACACCCGTTCATTCTCCAAAACTTTTCCTCCATTTTTGAGCCATCTGACATTAATGGGTGACTCTCCATGTGCCTGA
The DNA here is from genome assembly GCF_018320785.1 of Cheilinus undulatus. Taxonomy (NCBI): domain Eukaryota; kingdom Metazoa; phylum Chordata; class Actinopteri; order Labriformes; family Labridae; genus Cheilinus; species Cheilinus undulatus. Next base: position 35,410,833 of record NC_054865.1, on the reverse strand, counting down.
CAGTCCAAAATTACTGCTTCCTTCCGTATGACAGTGACATCACGGGGCTCCTTGATAAAAAATAACTCACTAAAGCATAAAACACCTGTAAAAGAAAAAAAGACAAAAACACATGAGGAGTGAGGGGAGTTATCAGCATGGGATCACCAGTAAGGATAGAGGAAGAAGGAACATATAAATATCCTGGAAAATATTCATGATTAAAGTTTAAAAGTGCTCCAAATGTTTGGGACAGAACTAACATGAAATGTTCTCAGGTAGGTTCAAGTGTGCCACAGATTTAAAGGCCCTACAGGGCTGAATAATCACATCTGAAAGGGTTGGAGGTCTGCCAGCAGGAGGTCTAATGTCTTACTGTAATCAAATTGTGGAGTCATAGAGTCTTTCTGCACCACTTTAATCCAATTACTTATGGCTCATAAAGTCACTAGCTGAAGGTGAAATGGTTTATCCTATTAGTCCGTTTAGTGTACACAGAAACCTATTACTGCTCTCTCAGCATGGGCTCTTACATAATGTTACATTTATGTGACCTTTGAGGACTAAAAGACAGAGACCTTGCCTTACCCCTAAAGTCTGTAACTGAGAATATGTGCAGCATATTTGTGGGTTATTTGCCAAAATACAAAGAAATTACACACAACCTGCAACGCAACCTGGCACCAGCAACTACTGCAATAATTTTCTACCTTACAGCCTGTTCAAAGTTACAGGCTTTACTCCCAAACCAAAGACCACACATAAATCAAAGTCACAGTACCTATCCACCCTGAGACACATACAATGTATATCAGCTGCGTTCTTAAAGGAAAAGCATTGAATTAGTTTGATTTGGCCATGCTTACTGCAGTTATCCAGCTGGATTACCATCAACAGACTGCTTTTAAACAACGTTATTTTGTAGTTCTTTACAATATGAATACTCAGGTTAAACTCCTGCTGTAATCGTTTATTTTAAGCAACTATATGTCTGTAAAATATTCATAAATATCTCACATATGTTCGATTATCCAAAGCTCTTCACTGTCCTTACATTTAAGTTTGACATAAGCTTGACCTTTATTGAACCCAATTAGACATAAAGCTCGTAACCGTTAACGTGAACGTTAAAAAATTGAATCACTTATTAAGGGTTTGAAATGATTGAAAATGAAATAAAAAGTAACTGAGCGTTATATAAACGGTAAATATAACAAATACAAAGAACTAAGGGTGCTTATATCATCGTTAATTCGTCTTTCTGCTTTAAGTTTATCTCTTGTATTAATGTTAACTATGTTAACATAGCGGAGCTTTAAACTCTGTTAAGCCTCCACTGTCTATCGCACAGGTTACCGACAGTCATAGTGATGCACCAAACACTAAGTTATCTTGTGTTTTAACTCTCAAAACATATAATTGAAAACGCTTCTTACCTGAGAGTGGAAGAAACAGGAGTAAGAACAGCAAGCGCTGATATAATTTCCTTTTGACGAGCGCCATTTACATGAATTGTCCGAACATGCTAGCTACTCTGTCATCGTTCCTTCCTCCAGATGAACCGCGCTGCTACTGAGGAGGAGGACTGGTGTTAGAGCTGCAGGACTACTGTTTCCCTCCTCTGAGGTCGAAATCAGTCAATTAATCACGTCAGAGGGTCTTTAATGAAGCTTTGAGTCCAACGCCACCTAGCGTTAGCTGTAGCTTTAGTGTGCAGACAGGACAAGATACTCCTCTGTTACTCCTCTGTTTTTGTTGTAAATAGTAATGATAATAAAAGGAAACCAATTCAACACAACTGAAAGAAAGTTAATTGTATTCCCTGGGTATCTTTATTTTGATTTATGCATGGGTTCAAAATGTAGTGGTATGGTATGGTAGTATGGTATGGTATGGTAGTAGAGGTTTTTTTTGGTAAGGCATGGTATGGCATGTAATTATAAGGTATGGTTTGGTATGGTATGGTATGGTGAGGTAGTATAGTATGGTATGGTATGGTGTACGGTATGGTAGTATAGTATGGTATGGTATGGTAGTATGGTATGGTATGGTATGGTATGGTTGTATGGTATGGTATGGTATGGAATGGAAGTATAGTATGGTATGGTATGTATGGTATGGCATGGAATGGTACAGTATTCGAATGGTATGGTAGTATGGTATGGTATGGTATGGTATGGTAGTATGGTATGGTATGGTATGGTATGGTAGTATGGTATGGTATGGTATGGTAGTATGGTATGGTCTGGCATGGTATGGTAGTATGGTATGGTATGGTAGTATGGTATGGTATGGTATGGTAGTATAGTATGGTATGGTAGTTTAGTATGGTATGGTATGTATGGTATGGCATGGAATGGTACAGTATTCGAATGGTATGGTAGTATGGTATGGTCTGGTATGGTATGGTAGTATGGTATGGTATGGTATGGTAGTATGGTATGGTCTGGTATGGTATGGTAGTATGGTATGGTATGGTATGGTAGTTTAGTATGGTATGGTATGTATGGTATGGCATGGAATGGTACAGTATTCGAATGGTATGATAGTAGGGTATGGTCTGGTATGGTATGGTAGTATGGTATGGTATGGTATGGTATGGTATAGTAGTATGGTAAGGTATGGTATGGTATGGTATGGTGGTATAGTATGGTTTGATATGGTAGTATGGTAGTATGGTAGTATGGTATAGTATGGTAGTATGGTATGGTATGGTATGGTATGGTATGGTATGGTAGTATAGTATAGTATGGTATGTATGGTATGGTGTATGGTATGGTATGGTAGTATGGTATGGTATGGTATGGTATAGTAGTATGGTATGGTATGGTATGGTATGGTAGTAAAGCATAGCATGGTATGGTAGTATAGTATGGTTTGGTAGTATAGTATGGTATGATATGGTAGTATGGTATGGTATGATAGTATGGTATGGTATGGTATGGTATGGTATGGTATGGTATGGTAGTATGGTATGGTATGGTAGTATGGTATGGTATGGTAGTATGGTATGGTAGTATGGTGTGGTATGGTAGTATGGTAGCATGGTATGGTAGTATGGTATGGTATGGTAGTATGGTATGGTAGTACGGTGTGGTATGGTAGTATGGTAGTATGGTATGGTATGGTAGTATGGTATGGTATGGTAGTATGGTATGGTATGGTATGGTATGGTAGTATGGTATGGTATGGTAGTATGGTATGGTGTATGGTATGGTATGGTAGTATGGTATGGTATGGTAGTATGGTATGGTATGGTAGTATGGTATGGTATGGTGTGGTATGGTGTATGGTATGGTATGGTGTATGGTATGGTATGGTAGTATGATATGGTATGGTAGTATGGTATGGTAGTATGGTATGGTATGGTATGGTATGGTATGGTAGTAGGGTATGGTATGGTAGTATGGTATGGTAGTATGGTATGGTATGGTATGGTATGGTATGGTAGTAGGGTATGGTATGGTATGGTATGGTATGGTAGTATGGTATGGTATGGTAGTAGGGTATGGTAGTATGGTATGGTATGGTAGTATGGTATGGTATGGTATGGTAGTAGGGTATGGTATGGTATGGTATGCTATGGTAGTATGGTATGGTGTGGTAGTATGGTATGGTATGGTAGTAGGGTATGGTAGTATGGTATGGTATGGTATGGTATGGTATGGTATGGTGTGGTATAGTAGTATGGTATGGTATGGTATGGTATGTATGGTAGTACAGCATGGTATGGTAGTATAGTATGGTATGGTATGGTAGTACGGTAAGGTATGGTAGTATGGTATGGTATGGTAGTAGGGTATGGTACTATGGTATGGTATGGTATGGTATGGTATGGTGTGGTATAGTAGTATGGTATGGTATGGTATGGTATGGTATGTATGGTACAGTATTCGAATGGTATGGTAGTATGGTATGGTGTGGTATGGTAGTATGGTATGGTATGGTATAGTAATGACATATATCAGATGAAACCATACCACGTGTTGTTGAATCATATCACTGTATATATCATTGTATATATCATGGAACACAAATCAAATGTATGACTTCATTATTTCGTATATTTATTGTCAACCTCATTTTAAAAACTCATTATAGATATACTTTATTATAAAACATTTAAATAAAAGTTCATGACTAATGTGTTCTTTCAACAAATATCTATAAATATCATATATTTTATTCCTCCAGTTAATTACAAAAGTAAAAGATATACCGAAAGCAATAAACATGTAAACAAACAATGAGGCCCTTAGTGACAGCCAAACACCCTCTTCATCCCTGTAACATGTGAAAGTTAGCTCTTTTTAAACTGGATTATGTTTGGACTTTCCTTGAGCTCCACATCAGACCGTTCCATAGTTTCACCCTGTTGTCCAATATACAACAGTTTTGAAATGAAATGGTCCCCCTAACTTACAACTTCATACTCTTCCTTTGAACATTCTTTGTATATTTTAGGGTAGATCTTCACAGGTAGATCAGGCATGTAAATGTGATGCACTGATATGAATTTAAGGATTTTTTTTTCATTCCATATCAAGTGCATTAATCTGTGGCTCTTTTGGTCTCATGGCATATCCATGGGGAAATCTTTTACTAAAAAACTAGATTTACTGCTAATGTGACCAGGCAAGCAGAAATAAAGTATTGACCACTTTGCATTTACTCATATAAAACCCTTTTCTCTACAAAATTTGTGATTTAAGTTAAATCATAAACCTCAATAAACCCACTTCTACTCTGTCCATGGCTCTCTCACTCCCCCCATCCTTCCTCTTTCACTTTATCAATACCAGTGTACAGCTGTATTGGTGAGATCTGATCCCTTAGTATCAGAGACAAACCGTACACCAAATGTTCACAGCTGACTGGAAAAAAAGATGTTAATGGTAATGAGTTTGTCCCTTGTCCTCTTAGACCAGGCCCTGCAATTACGAGGAAGCATCGATAGGAGCAGGACAGCTGCTGTGTCAATGTCGATATTGATCCAATGTCCATCACTTATTGTGCATAGTGATCTACCCCCAAACCTCCCACGGTCCTCCGCCCCTCCCTCTGGGAACCTTTATTCAGCAGCAGGACTGCAGCCTGGCTGATGTCCACTCAATCAGAAAAAAGGAAAATGTAGCTGGTCAAAGAAAAATTTAGTTGTGATTATAAATAAAACAGAAATAGAACTCATTCATGATGACTAAGCCTATGGATTAAAGAAAGGGCACTTTGTTTAGACTTTTGAAAATCTTTTGGAGCCCATGATGGGAGATTTTTATTATTGCAGTGAATTTTATTTTTGAAAGTTGATTTATGTGTTTAATTTACCAAAACAGAAAAGCAAAAGTTTGAACTTTGGGTGCTAAACTCCCCTGAATTAGAAACAAAACAGACAAGTTTGCCAAGGTAGCTTAGCTAGGCTTAGTTAGAATAATTAGATAGGCTAGAAGAAGTCAACTGTTCTATAACTGCCTGGAAAATAAAACAAAAAGGGACTCTCTGTTCTACCACTGAAAGCCCTGAGTGGAAAAATCCACCATAAAATTTAAATGAATATCTTTTTCATGTAAAACAAGCAATTTCTAGTTATTTTCTTGGGACCATGATTTATTTAATGGTATATAACACTTCACAAAACTTTAAACAAATTTACTTTAACCAAAACCATTTTTTACACTACATAAAAAAAAAGTTAAATTGGTAAAACAAATTTACAATGACCAAACAAATTATCTTTTAACAAAAAAAATTGCAAAGTCTGATACAAAATTATAAACTTTGAAACACTTTTACAAAACATGAAACAAATTAACAAAGTCTGATACAAAATTACAATATGAAACACTTTTACAAAACATGAACAAATTAACAAAGTCTGATACAAAATAACAGATTGAAATACTTTTACAAAACATGAAACAAATTTACAAAGTCTAATACAAAATTACAATATGAAACACTTTTACAAAACATGAAACACTTTTACAAAACATGAAACACTTTTACAAAACATGAAAAAATTAACAAAGTCTGATACAAAATAACAGATTGAAATACTTTTACAAAACATGAAATAAATGTATGAAGTCTGATACAAAATTACGAAGTCTGAAACGCTTACAGAGAGAAATGGGAAAGGCTGGAACACAAAACCTGAAACAAATTTAAAAAGCCTGATACAAAATTACAGTCTGAAACACTTTTGCAAAAAAATGAAAAGAAATTACAAAGTCTGATACAAAATTCCAAAGTCCGAAACCCGTTCACAAAACATAACATAAATTAACAAAGTCTTATTCAAAATGATGAAGTCTTAAACACTTTTACAAAACATGAAACAAATTTACACAGTCTGATACAAAATTAGAAAGTCTGAAACAAAAAACTTGAAACAAATTTTGCAAGTCTGACACAAAAATTACAAAGTTTGAAACACTTTTACCAACAATTTTTTTAATGTCATGTAAGAAATCTCAAAGTCTTCAACACTTAACAAACCTGAAACAAATTTACAAAGTCTGATACAAAATGACAGTCTGAAACACAGAACTTTATACAAATATCCAAGACTGATAAAGTCTAATAGAAAATTACAACAACTGAAACACTTTGAGAAAACTTGTAACTTGGGTCACTTCCAGTTTTTGGTACATTCCCTTTCTTTAAGATACAATTTTGTAAATTTGTGTCAGAGGTTGTTTAAGTGTTCTACAAATTGTAAATTTGTTTCAGCTCAGGTAAAAGTGTCTGTGTTTGGAGAATGTAAATTTGAAATTTTTAGTGGAGTTTTTTATTTTAAACTTGTTTTATGTAGTAATGTAAATGTAAAAAAATCAAAAGTTTTACAGCCTGTAATTTTGTTTATTCATGTCAAGTTGTGTAAAGGTGTTTCACACCTTGTAATTCTGTACTGAACTTTTTGTGCTTTTTGTTTGTAAAATGTTATTTTGTTCTTCATCTGTAAAAGTGTTTTTCTATATAAATATGTTTTAAAAATGTAATGATGTTTCGGTTAAAGTAAATTTGTTTCAAGCTTGTGTCAGACTCTGTTGATTTGTATCACATTTCTAGGCCACCGTAATTTCTTGAAATCTATAGAAAACAACCAACATTAACTCTTTCCAGGGAAAATCAATCTTGTTATTTTTGACATGATAGACTACAAGAGTTGATATATCAAGAAAACAATCAAAATATTTTTTTATTGAACAGTAAAATAATAAATATTATATGTGTTCTGTAAGGGCCTCCACAGATATTCATATGAAGAAATATGCCAAATGCCGCATGTGATTCATATAAGGTAATACAAAATAATGTTTAATTTCTATCTGATAAGAAATAGCCTCAAAATATAATCCATTTTTTAAACCTTTGACTCATTAAAGTGACCTTTTCTACTACACTATCTTTACACTTTACAAGCCGCTATTCAGAGAGAAGTTTAATGTCTCCTGTAAAGTACTTTTACTCCATGACATAACCATGTACTTGTCTACAACCTCAAGCAGGATGTATGCTCTCTTACATAACGTGAGAAAGTGGACACTTGGCCTCAGTAGTGCATCGTGAGGCTCTCCCCAGGGTGTTTAATTAATCAAAACCCCGGTTTCGGCACCTGCCAATATGGCCGAGTTTGTGAGTGGAGTGATGGTCGGCCTGATTCTGAACTCGGGTCGAGCTCTAAGGTCTGATCAATGGAGTAAAAGTCATTATCAGGTTATGAATGTCGGCAGGGCTGTGGGCAGAGGGGACCAGCTCCCATTGGCCAGTGCCGGTCCTCTTGCTAACACACATGCCCATCCCCGTTGACCCCAAAGGTGTCCAAATGGCCAGCCTGAATCCCCTGTGACCTTTCCACTGACCCCTGTGGTGGGAAGGGGTTTTTAGTGCCACAGTGGGGGGTTGTGGAGAAATTAGGATTGAATCACACAAAAGGCTCTCACCATAGAGATGGGTTCTTTCCTCTGACTCTGCTCTTGATAACAACTAACATAGAGTATAAATGAGAACCTAATGCTGTAAGGTCAACATAGAAAAGTTCATAGATTTGTATTTATCAACAAATAACTTGAGCAGAGACTGAAATGTTGAGAAAGACTCCCTTGCCTTGTTCAGTAACATTGAGTTTAAAGTAAATTCAGCAATCAAAACAAAAAAAAAAGACCAAAGTGTGATGAATAAGCACAACTTTACTGCCATTTTCAGTCTATTGATGTTGTCAATGCCCCCGAAAACCAAGAAACATCCATAATAAATGAAGAAAAGGAACAGATTATGGCATAAACTGAGGCTAAACATGATGAAGCAGAAACAAAGTGACAGCATTGTACAGGGAGGTTGAAGCTATTGTTTAAACATGCTGAGAGGTCCGTGCATCTGTACACCAATGCTTTTTTCAGTAAATCTGATTTTAAACCAAACATCAGAGTTGGTCAGATGTAATGTGAAAAGTTAGGTGATTTCCCTCAGTAAGAATAAAATGTGTTTTGTCTCCACCAGCTGGTACAGGTTGGTACTACAAACTGTGACATCAGAACATGGTTCATTGTTGAGAACCAAAGAAGAATAAAAATACACCTTTGGATGAAATTTGAGAATTTAAATGATATTTTGAAACAAATACAGTTTTTGGTGTTAAAAAAGATTTCCAATGTTTACAGTCAAACTAAAAAGATCAAAAGGAACTGACTCTTATTTGAAATAAAACTTGTAAAAAGGGCGACAAATAAAAGACTGCTCTCAAAGGTAATTTGAAAACTGGCCACTAAATACTGCAACAAAAAAGACTAAAAGATGTTGACATAAAGATACACAACAAATTACATGAAATCATCAATTTAAACTCACAGGTATTTCATATTTTCACATGTTGCATTTATATCTGAAGCAGTGGTTCTGAACTGGTCTAGCCTCGAGTCCCACCAAAGATTACCTAATGACACATCGTAACCCAAATGTACAATATATTCCTCAATCGATCTGATTTATTGAATATAGGATGGTGCTGTTCAGACACCACAGAAATGTGACAGAACAAGGAGATTGAAGAAAATAAGACATATGATATAATGAATTTCAGAAACCCTGGGAAATATTACTGGAAGACTGGTGAAATATACCAGGAGAAATCCCAAATGAAACCCAAACAACTTTCAGAGACCATTTCCTGACATTTTACTTAACAAAAATCCTGATATATCCCTGGAAAAGATTGCTTAAAGTTTCAGGGGAAAGACCCAAATAAAATCCATAAAACCCTCTAGGAAAATTCCCCCCAAATTCCCCTAATAGGTCCTTTGAAAATTACTGAAATATTACTGGAGAAGATTGATGAAAGTTTCAGGGAAAAATATCTCAGATAAGATCCATAAAACTTTCTGACACAGTCTGCCTAAATTCCTGAAATTTCCTTTGAAATTTCTGGAAATGTTACTGGAGAATTTTGTTGAAAGTTTCTGGGGAAAATCCCACACAAAATTAAGAAAACCTTCACAGAAAATTCCCCCAAATTCCCTAATGTTTTCTTTGAAAATTCCTGAAATATTACTGGAGAAGATTGTTTAAAGTTTCAGGGAGAAGTCATGAATGTCCACTGATCCTTGTAAAATCTTCTTAGATTTAGAGGGGAGAGTCAGAGAGAATAGTAGCAAAAATTTCTGGGGAAATGCTAAAAGAAAAATCCACAGAAAATGTAAATTTTCCTTAAAAATTCAAATAGAAAATTTGGGATACAAACACACAAAAAAAAATTCACTTGTTTCAGTTAGATTTGGATCAAAGATCAAAATCAACATTCAAAAAAAATTTAATAAATAAAAAGTTTGGTTGAAAATTTTCATAAATTCGGGTCACTGTCAGCATTAATTGCAGTCCAATAATGTCCACAGTTAGTGCAGTGGTTTTCTATAATTGCATGCTTTATTGTCTCTTTCAGCACACCTTGGCCAAGCCACAGTGATGTAAAACAAGCCCACCACTGCTCCTTAACGTCTTATTTCACATAAAAATCCCTGTAAAGTAAAATTCAAAATTTGTGTCTTGACACTACTTTTTTTTTTTAAACCAACAGACAGCTTGGTGGACAAATAAAAAAAAGTCATCTGCACCTTATGTTATCAAACATTTACATTTTCTGTTGCTTTATTACCTCAGTAGATAACAAGTTTCTTCTTTGTGGAACAGTTCATCTTGTTAATCTTTGATCTACTTGAAGTTCCTTATTTTCTTTCAAAATAAAAGCACGTATCTATCCAAACAGGAAGTCAGTTACCCTTATTTGAAAACAGCAAAATAAAAACAAAAATGAAACAAAAACACCAAAAAGGTTTAAAGGCTAATTGTGAAATTTCAAAATGCAAAAAAGAGATAGAAAGAGAGGGAGACAGAGATGGAGGGGGAAACTCTGAGATTATTTGAGATAAATGGAAAGACCGAAGATTTTAAAATTCTCTACCATAAAAACAGACAACACAGATGCAAATTAAATTAATCAGTCAAAAACTTAATTTAATTGTTTGAATATTTCTTTATTTTTTCAAATATATTTAATTTGGTTTGCTATAGGTCCTCAAATTCAGATTTAACAGCTACAGTTCATTCCACCCTTTAAAATGCTGGATATACTGTATGTAGCATGCATGTTGTTGTAATGCACTTATTGGTGTTATAATTAAATTTTTTCAGAACAAATTCATGTATCACAAATAAAAGGTTGACTATTAATCAGTATCACATTAACACATATATAACAGTACATCCATTTAGAGATAAGAACAATAACTAATCAGACTCTACAATGCATTACAAAGGCCTCTGTACTGAAATTTAAATACAAGTGAAAGAGGAGAATGTGCTTATTTTCAGCAATGTTCACATGTAAACATTTAAACACGTGCACTTAAGCATAGGATTATAATCTTAAAGAGGGATTTAAGCAGTCTGCAGGTGACAGATTGGCAAAGATTCAGACAGATCAGAAGTAAGACTCATCGATATCAACAAAGTGCTTCACTTTATAAAAGCATAAGTATAAAAGTGTTGTCAGAGACAAGAACCAGCCCTCCATTTCTTTTTTTAATCAACGACCTGTAAACATGGCAAGTAGTGTAAACACATGTTTAACCATTCAGAAAAACGTTAAAACTACTGCTCAAGTACAGTTACTTTTCTATAAAGGTATAACAAGTGACTACTCATTTTGAAAAGAGACAATAATCTGTACAAACAAAACAATCTTTTAAAGTTGCACTCTTAAAAATAGAGCACTGTGCTTGCAATCAGACACCCATAATGGGTAGAAGAAAAAAGGATATCGCTCAATGACGAAAGGCAACAAGACAGTATATTTAACATACTGTATTCCAACTGTACGATATGGTTAGTCCATTAGTTTGTGTTTCTACTGGCCACAAGAGAAAATGTGTATGTACATTCATGGATTCCTTGGGAAAAGGCCAGTGTTGAACTTGGGTACCAGTGGATATTAAGAATGAATAAAACATGGTGTAAGAAATCAGCACCAATTACCCACTGTTTGACAATTTGAAAGCTAGAAGGGATGTTAATAGCATATAACAGAATTTTCATCAATCTAAAGAAGGCAAAGTTAAATTTATTGTTTATATACATTATGTTTTTTATAACTAAAGTAATGTTTAATTATCTCCAGTTAATATGTACAAATATGCATAGTATTTCAGCACATTCCAATACTGTATATAGTCACTTCTTTAGATCTGTGGACTTCACAGAAACAAACTACAGGATAAAGTGGTTTTTACTGGTCCTATTACTGATACATCACTACTATAGTGGTTAAATGATACACATTCTTTTAGTGTAAATGCTTGATACTTAATTCTTTTTCTGCTACAAATGCATATTTTTGAGTCTTGCATCAATGTTACCGGTAATATGGAATGAAAAATGGAGAATTATACATACAAATTTAATATTGTGAAGTGAAAAAGAATTTCATGTGTGTTTTTGGCTTAAAATGCAAATTTATTCAGGTTGTGCGGTTAACTTCATAACTATTTGGAATAACTTATTTCACATTGTTGCCTTCATCTTTTCATTTAAAAACATACTATGACCCTTGTCTCACTCCGCTGTTTGGACTTGATCACTTTGCTTTAACTTAAGGATGAATAATACAACTCATATTCTCACAAATACCCGCTGTGAGAACCAGAATACAACTTTTTCTGAGTCCATTCAGCCAAAATTAAATGGTTTTTAAAGTCACATGTTTCTGATTTACACTGTGTATCTTTGTATATTTGTTTGTAAACTTTAGAACATGCAGAGTGATTAAAAACCTCTTGCATTCCACATTTAACATGCCATCTCCAAATGCTGGTGAAGGTTGTGTGACTGTCCTTCATCTGTCACACAGCAGGCACAGACCCGCATACAACGCACACCTTGTTTCTCTCATAAACGTCTCCAAACCACGTTCCATGGCTTTACACTAATGGTAGTAATGTCAGTTCAGCTCCTGTGCTGCCAAAGCACTAATCCACCCCGTCAAAGCCCTGCGCGTTCTCGATGGCCAAGTTAAGTTTCTCCCGAAGTTCCTCAAAGGACTCATATGGAGGAAGGTCCAGGCGGTTGAAGCTTTAGGGAGGGAAAGTAAAGACAGAGAATAAGGAGTGAGACCACATTCAGGATTTACAGAAATAAAACTGTGGGACTTTTCAGACAAGGCTCAGTATATTCAATGTTAATGATATCCTCTCTCTCTATCCTACACACACAAATTCATCACCATCTGTGTCAGCTGCAGGTCTGCAGGTAGCAATATTTCTTGCTCTCACTATGGCGGTATCTGGACTTGTACGACCAAATACCAAACATGTCAGAAACTTGGCTGTCATGTCCCTCTGTACACAGTGTGACAAACAATGAATGATCTGACTGAAAGTGTATGTGACTTCCAAGTGAGTCGTGCAACTCAAAATCTGATCCTGAATCTGATGAAATTGACAAAGTGTACGCTCTGCTTTATGTGAAAGTAGAACTGGGCAATTAATCGAAAAATAATTGGAACCCTCATTTAGAGCCTCTAACCGACGTAAACCTGCCATGTCGATTATTTCAATTATTCCCCTTGTAATTCTCTCTCTACTAATGTACCACCCCCTTAAAAACAAACTATTGGCTGTGTAGTCACATGATAGGAAGCCAGGTGTAGCAGGGCACCTATCCTGCTTAAAACCCAAGAGAAGAAGTACTAGTCATGTGACATCACATGACTAGACCACATCCAGTCTGCTAAAAACTAAAACACGGACACAACTGTGCAGCATAATTTATGTTGTTAGCAAGAAATACAAGTCGTTTATTTTCTACTTTTTTGGGAAAATTTGACATTTTATGAAAAATATTTTCATTTCAGCTGATGTGTGTTTTGATTTCAAATATTTCAATAAATAACCATAAACTGTTTATCTGTGTGTGTGTTCCTTTCGATTATTTGTTTTAAAATTATACAAATTTTACAGAAAAACAGAGTTGGAGGTTGGGGTGGAGTAAACGTTTGTTAATTGTAAACGAGGTAAAAAGTTCAAGTAATCATGATTTTGATATTTGCCATAATCGCCCAGCCCTATGTGATGGTGTAGAAAACAAAAACAAACATACTTAATTCACCAGTTTCGGGTGTCAAGAAGGTGATATTTGTTGCCACTGTATCAAAAAAGGTGTCAATATTGTTTGATTTTAACCCCATATGGTATTAAAATTCAAAAGCAGGTTTTGCACAGACTGATATGCCTTTGCAAGAATCACATCTGATGTTACACATCAGATGTGATTCTTTTTGAAAACCTGAGGCTTCTTAATCAACTCAAATGACTATCAACAGCAGAGTGAGAGTGCATCAGGCCACTAGAGGGCTTCAACTTACTATTTAAGATTCAATGTTATCCTTCATATGTCTTCTATTTTATTTATTATAAACAGCCTCAGTGTTAAACACAGTTAAATAAACAGAAGCACCACATTCAGTGTTTTGAGTGGTCGGAGGCTAAGCTTTAACTTCATGTTTTTTCTTTGACGTCTCTTGAGGACATCAATTAAGATCTTTTTATATATCTCACGTCTACTTTTAAAATCAAGATGTTGATCTTTTCTCACTAGATAAACAAATGGAACTTTTAGAGGCACTACAGGCTCTGCACATGCCAGCTGTACTGCCATAAAAGGAAAATACTTGGGACGACCCTGGGAGCCATGATAAAAGCTGAACTGAACAACAAACTCCATTGACAATTATAAACACAAGACTACAAAGTAGGGACAAAAGAAATCCATGTTCGATTTATACTTGTTAATACCATTTGTGAGTTAGTTATCAACATACTGAAATCAGAACCACAAAGCAAACCAGACTCTTTGGAATGAGACCTATTATTGCAGTAACTGTACCTGCTGATTATAACAGGATGAAGCGATTTGTAGCATGCTAGCAGGAAATGTCTTAGTTTACTACATCTTTAAAAAACTACAGCAGGTGATACTTTAATTTGATTTTTCAAGAAAAACACAACAAAACTTAAAAAATAAAAGTTGAGATAATAAAAAATCATGTAAATTAAATAATAAAGTGATAAAAATGCATTTGAATTATAAAATTAGGTGTCAAATTATGAATTGATTTGATTAACTTGAGGTTGATTTGATGGTAAATGTTGCAATTTAATGAATACAGTGGCAAATTTGATCATTTTGGTACATTATAAACAGCTTAAATATTTGCATTTATCATTTAAGAGAAGAGGCTTCAAGGGTGAAAGTAACAAAAAGTGATGACAGAAACTAAGGTGATGAAAATAAAAGTTTTTAATCTTAAAGAATAAAAAATGCATGTGAATTAAATTATAAAAAGATAAAAATGTGCCCCATGTACGCGGACGGCCCGGGCTCGAATCTGGCCTGAGGCCCTTACCGCATGTCTCTCCCCTTCTCTCATCCCTGTTTCCAACTCTATCCACTATCCTCCTCTATCAAATAACGGCACAAAAATTCCCAAAATAAACCTTAAAAAAAAAAAAAAAGAATAAAAAAAAAATGTGATAAAAGTGTGATAAGAGTAATTTAATAATAAAAATAAAAATCATAAAAGTTATAAAATTACAGTAATGTATTAAAATACTATAAAAGCACTTGGAGAGTGCAGACCTCCGCCATTAGGCCCATCTCCCAATAGTGAAGAATCCTTAAAAAAATTCCTGGATCCAGACGGTCATCTGGATCACTCCCAAAATCAAAATCATCATCAAAATCATCACAACTTTTTTAATTATGTTGTTAACAAACAACCTAACTAACTAACCAACTAACTAACTAACAAACAAACCCTCCCGATCACATAAGCTCCTTGGCGGAGATAATAAATATAAAAATATAATATAAATATAAAATATAACGTAATATAAACACATAAAATATAAATATAATTTATAAAACATAAAATATATTTAATGTTGAGTTTTTGTTACTTTCAGCCTTCATACATGGGTTGCCAAAATGGACAAAAACTAAATATTCCTCACAGAGGCTTTAAATGCGGACAAATATACCAAAAATGTGATATATTCTCAAGAATGTAAGGACTGTAATAAATGAGTGCAGTGCTTACCATGTGTGAGCTCGGGGGAGTTTATCACGTGTTCCCCACTGCTCGATGGTGAACAGCTGTGGCCCGTTAGACCCTGGAAAACAGAATACATCACATAAACACGTTCAGCATGGCTTTTGCTGGCTCTAGGTTACAAGAAACAATGCAAAAACAGTGCGATTATGAGCCCCCCTGTGAATTAAAGGCAAGAGGATACAGTGAATAAGTTGTGCAAAAAAGCAGATGAGAGGAAAGTAGACAATTTAACTTTAACAGAAATAATATCAAGACAGAAACCCCTGAGTGAGGGCTAGTAACATCACAGAGAGAATCTCACCATAGAGCTCAGCAAAGCCATTCATTGGGACTCTCGATGTTCCTGTCACAAACTGTAACAGTCTGATTCTCTTCTCTGCATCCATCAACAGCACTGCCTGTATTGACACAAACACGTTTACAAATATGTCAGTAAAATCAAGGAGGAAAAAAACTCGGAAAACATCCAAGGCCTGGCTTCAGCTCCAGGCATGGAAAGATTTCTTACCTTCCAAAACCACTGGATGACGATGTGGTTGGAGCAGTAGTTGTTCTTGTATTTGGTGTTCGCCCTCCAATCGTTCACATCCACGTCTCCAAGACCGCACATGAGCAGCTGGACAAGATGGCAGGTGGACAGAGAGAGAGTAAGACATGTTTCTGGAATAAATTTGGCTTACTTTAACACATTTAATAAGCGGATAATCTTACCTCAAGCTCATTCTCGTCAAAGATCTTAATCAGATCTTGAGGTATCAACTCAAAGAATCCCTTGAAGCAAAAACAAAAAGCAGATTAGCATGATTTTTTTTCCTAATATTGATCTTCTATGCAACAGACAATAAATTAAATAAACCCTTACATCTTTGAAGGCTGTCATCTGTTTTTGGATCCTGTTCACAAACCTCCACTGCATCACCAAACTGCAAAACAAACAGCACATCAGCATTGCAACTTCATTTCATCACAAACAAGTTAATAAAAAGAGTTTTTTCCTCCTCTTGCTTACTGGATGTATTCCTTCTTGTTGTCATTAGTGACAACTATCTCTGCACCGCCCGGCGTCAGTTCATGCTGGTGAGTCTGGACATGAGGGGGAGACATGTTGATCATATAAAGTAGACAGGAAGTGTGACTGAAAAGTGTTAACGCAGACACACATTCACCAAACCTGTCCAAAAAGCTCCTCATCGATGGTGAACCTCAAATCCAAATCTGTGGGGTCGTTCTCCAAAATCCACATCAAGGAGTTGAAGTATTCACTGTCCTAAAAAAAAAAAAGTACAGAGTGAATTTCTTTCGAAATATGTATGTGTACTATATATATGTATTGTGAGGATGTTGTTGAATCAAACTGAATGATTAGAAGTGGAAATATGAAAAACTCACAACAGACTCCATGTCCTGGAGAATGATGGGCTTTTGAAGCATCATCTTGTAGAAAGGCCGAATGAAGAAGGCTTCAAAGTAACACAAACAAATATGTTAAGATCTTCTGAACTCACATTTTCTTAAATCACTTTAAATCTGCAGTTTTGTTAAAGACTTAAAGTTTTCTACTTTATGTTCAAGTTTTTGTTTATGTATTACCACACTGTGATCTTCATCAGGTTTGGCTGATTGTAACAATCAGATATGTGCAGAAAAAGGTATAACTATTTCTAAAGTGGCACCAAAGCTGATGAGCATTTACCATCGAGCAGTTTTCCATGATACACAGCCATGCCTGCCACACGCCCAATGAACTTGTAGTAGGTGATGTGGTCCTCGTTACACAAACCAGAGTTTGGGTTGATTTGCAGAGTGTAGTTGTCCCTGCAAGGCACAGCAAAAACATGTTAAATAAGAAGAAGACGAAAACAAGCATTTTCCTTATTAATTTTTCCTGCTCCTGTCTAAATATTTTGAGCTCTTAAAACAGGATGAACAAATTAAATAAACTAATTTGATCTGTCTAAGACAGCCTATCTATGCTGGCTTGCTGCTGTTAGTACAGTTAGTATAGAACCCAATGAGTGCTTTGCTGACTAATGGAGCAACAAAATGTCTTTAGTTGCTGAAAGTTTTAGTTACAATGTCAACATTTTCCATTACAGATACCTTTTTTTTAATATTAATTTTATTTTATTTTTTAACATCAGGCTAGTAAATCACTCTGCAGTCAGCATCTACATTAACATCATTCAAAAGGCAATTAAAGAGCTCATTCATTTGACAGGAATGTTTAACAGAACTTAGATCTGATTATAATGTCTTATAGATAGAATAGCTATTGTTATTTTAAGGGAGGGAGGTGTCTTGATAAGCCTTTCTGCTTCTAACCTCCCCGGCACAATGTTTTCATTCATTATCTCGTATTGTTCTGATCTGTTTTAAACTGTACAAATGGATAAACTAAACTAAACTAAATTAAAATCTAAACTAAACTAAACTAAACTAAAATGGACTGGGTCTTAAATTGTTATGGACATTTATCTGAAGTTTTGTAATAATTTCTTTTACGTCCACTTATTAATCAAACTGATTTTTCATGTTTAACAAACGTTTCACCTTAATATTAATACAAAAATAAATGAGCTGAGTGACCATAACAAAGAACTTAATTTGAGTGACTAAGATTTCATTTAACTTTAAAAATTTTTCTAGAAGAAAGATGCTAAAAGGGAAAGGGTACGAGCACTCTATTGCAGCCTTAAACTGAGTAAACAGACAAATCTGTCTGACAACAAAACCAGAAAGTTATTGATTTAATTTGTTATTCAAATTAATGCAAAATGGCTCAAGACATTTTCTTTTCTTTGGATATTTTTTGGAACGCTTGTACTCATCTCATTTATGAAGTTTGAGGACCATCTGACTCATTTACTAGAGGAGTAGCAGTTCACTGAGGTCACAGTTCAGTTTGCACCTTGGCTTTGGCCTCATATTTTAGCTCCTCAGGAAAAAGCAACATAAAGTCCTGGATTTTTATTTCTAGGTTTCCCTCGTTTATTACTCAAACTGACAGTAGTGCAGCTTACTCTTTTTTCCATACAGTATTCCTGTGATAGTTGGTACATCCTGTAGTGTATTAAACATGAGACAAAAAAACAAAGACAAAAAGGATAAAAAAGATTCATAATATTGCAACACGGAAAAAATATGTATCTTATGATTATTATATCTCCTAATTTGAAAATATAAAATAAATTCAACATTAAAAATGTAAATTAGTATATGGGAATTATGGACAAATGCATCATATCAATGATATATAAAGTATGCCATGATGCCTTCCCATAGTTGTTAGTAAACAGCCAGTGTAGTTGTTACTGCAAAATCATGTCTAATATACATCAGTTAAGGACCACAGACCTTCTTAGGTAAACACAGGGTGGGATTTTGTAACAGAGCCCTGAGTAGAGCACTTAAATACACCTGCAGCCAGTTTTCTCTATTCACACGTCTGTGTACAGCCTTTAAAATGTGTTAGGGTCTGTAATGTTTTTGAACCCTCTCTACTTTCATATCCAGAGGCTTTTTAAAAACAGTGCAGAGAAGTTAGGGAGAGGGAGAAGAAGCCAGTGGGTCAAGCAGCTCCTGCTACTGAAGTTAAGTTTTTGCTCTTTGTGTGTTTTGTTGTGCCTGCATCTTTCCCCTACTCATTAGTTGTATAATGGCTGTTGCAAATAGTTATGAGCGTTACTGCCACCTAGTCTAGCAGGTAAATAATGGCATGTGTGAGTGCCTTTTTCTTCATTCAGTTTTCATTGTGTACTTGTTCTGAACTGTGACCCCTAGACTGGATCAATAAAAGCACAGTTACACCCCTAGACTATGTACATGTTTTACTGGTGAATGCTGCTGATTGAATGATTGATTTAATCTTTAATTGTTATGGTCCATTGTTTGCTATTTGTGTGGAACTTCTTGGCCAGGACTAACTTGTAAAAAGATGTTTCTACCTCATCGTGAATACTTCTGGGTCAATAAAGTAAAATGAACACACAGTTTTCACTCACGTGGCAGAATACTCAAACAGTCCATAATACGGGTTGAACATCTCCTTAGACATGAGGAAGAACCACTCCCTTGCTACACCTCCATAATCCAGTCCTTTTTCTCCCTCAAACTCCACCCACAGCCGTGCCTTTAGCAGGTCTGCCCTCTTCACTGCGAGGATGCGTCTGTATGAGTCCTCCAGCACAGCGTTTCGTCTCAGTTTCATCTCAAAACGATTTGGTATGTCCGCCTGCATTCAAGAGTATTACATTTGTTGAAAATAAATATATATGATAACTAAATGTTAAACCATCACAGTACTTATAAGACAAAAGATGGATATGTTCAGTTACACCATCACTCACCGGTTTCTTCAGCTTCTTCCTGAAGTACTCATACTTCTGTTTATAATCTCTGGAATAAGGCACTGCCTGTGACAAAAAAGGTCAATCAATCTTGACTCTGCATTTAAAATATGTCTGTCACTGTTAATACAAGTTTCTGATAATTTGACACAAGATTAATTTTTGAAATACACTCTGTACTTACTGGTCCAGTTATGGCTGAGTTCTGTAATCTAGGATCATCCCATTGCGTGGTCTTAGTGTCTACGAAATATAATACATTAGGGTCCATGTTGAAGTATGTGAACCAATTCATCATTTAATTTTAGACCAAGATGTATTTCAAGTATTGAATTTCTTACGTACTGTGATCAATATAGAATATCCTCCCATCACTGTGGACCCTCTCTTCCCAACCAGGCTACAAAAAGGAGAAAACATCATAATCTCTGATGAATTTGATTTGATTATCAAACATAACGGGTAACATAAACAGCTATGCTCTTACATTAGGAGAAAACAGAGCACATAGAACTTCATGTGTTTTTTTTCCAAAGATGTAGAGCCTAAATTTAAAGAATGTCCTTTCATTGATTTGTTACTGATCTTACATAAACAATTAACTTACTGGCAGAGGGCCAAGATCAGACGGGTCGAGTGAGACTCTTCTCCTCATGTGTACAGGAATCCTTAGTCTGGGGTCTTCCTATTCATAGGAAAATAAAGCAGGAAGTGATTCAAATAAGGAAGCTCTTAAAGAGGAAATTGTGTATGAGACACTGCAGACATTAAAAGAGACTACTTTTCAAATGTTTTATAAGTTGCCACTACATTTTAGGAGAAACTGAGACTATTTATTGTCTTTTGGAGGACATTAAATTATGTTCATTTAAACATTAAAAGACTGCTGCCTTCTCACCCATGTAGTCGTCTTTGTGTTGTGGTCGATAAAAAAGGGTCTTCCATTCGGAGCGCTGCGAACCTCCCAACCAGCTGGCAGGAAGCTAGATTCGTGCGTGGCCTCGGGGCTGGGGGTGTGCTGAGGAGACTCCTCTGGTGATGTAGGTGGTTGAGGTGGAGTTGGACTCTGGGGTAAACCTGGACTACTCTGTGCTGCTGCTGAGGCTGCTGCTGAGGCTGCTGCTGAGGCTGCTGCTGAGGCTGCTGCTGCCTCTGAGGTTCTCTGAACAACAAAAATACAACATAAATCATGAACATTTGTCAGCCTTAAGACTGAATTTCACCTAATTCCATACAATGATGAACAAGATAGATTATAAGAGAAGGAAAACTAAAAATGCTGGTATAAAGAAAATCATTAACACATTTGGCTCCCACTGAAACCAGTGAGAAAACCTGCTTTGTACCTGAACAAGGGGTCGTGTCCATGATGTGGTTCGGCTATTGTGGTTCACATAATAGCGTCTGCCTTTACTGTCCCGCTTCTCCTCCCAGCCTGGAGGCAGCCCAGTCGAGGTTGGAAGCAGCTATCAAAGACATTCAAAGTCAGCAAAATGATCAGTACTGAAAACCTAAAATTCCTAAAACACATATAACCACTTTTAAATTTTTTTTTAACTTCCACACCTCTTCAAACATCAACACAGCAGCTGTGATAACCAAAGAAGATACCCCTGAGCCCTGAACACTCACACATAACGTCGTGGTGCAAGACAGGCTTAGTTATTTGCAGGAAAGGATGATTTCAACAGGCAGTGAGACACTCACCACAGGATTAACGGGATGTTCCTCTCTTGTAGAAGTCTGGGAGTTTCTTCTGATACTGGAATGGCTTGAATTACTGGTGTGATTCTGGAGGAGGCAGGATGTGAAAGACAATAGCAATCACTTGGTCGTTAATGTAAATTTATTTTCCAGTTCTCTCACTGAAAGCCTGTGGTCATATACAATCTCATTATGACTTTCTCCTCCTCTAACTTCCGGTAACCAGAACTTTAAGCTACAAAGAAATGACTCACTGTCTGGGAGGTGCCAGCTGTGGGCCCTGAAACATGAACGTTTCTCAGTTCATCGGCGAAAGCAAGGAACTCAGGCACAGGTGAACGAGGTGTAGATGACGTGACCTGGTTACTGCTGTGGTACAAGGTGGAGTCGTCCTCTGTAATGATTTCCCAGCTCTAAAAAGGGAGACAGCTAGGTAAGATACAACAACTTTACCAGATTCAAAAAGACAATGCAAGCCACTCTTTCCCAGTGAATGAGTCAATCGGTTTGTTTGAAGTGGATTTCTTTAAGTGTTTTTCCAAAGCTCTCTGTTGACAAGCCAGGACTAGACTGCTATAAACTCCATGGCATTACTTATTTCATCAAAACTCTCATCTTTTCTTTTTTTTTTAAAGTTAAGCACAGGGTTGTCAACATTGTTTTATGTTTTATTTAGCCCCCAGACCAAAACGGTGCACAGCAAGGAGGGCTTGGCTGTTGTTAAAGGTACACAAAATACAGCAGTTCTATCAGCAAAGAAGTGCAACCATAAGCTGCATTTCATCGGGTCCAGTCTGATTGAGTATGGTTCGTATGCTACACCCTAAAATAGTTTGCATTTCCACAGACTCCTGTACCTTCATTGGGGGGTGGACTGTAGAGACTGAGTGGTAGAAAAGCTTGTACTGGTGGCATAATTCCATCAGAATAAGCAGTGAACAGCTTTATTTCAGCTAAAAATGTCTAGGTTTCAAAAAACAACATCTTGACTATGTTAGCTGAGTTCAGTATAGATCCTCAGCTGATGGAATATGTTTTTAGAAACGTTTTGAGTCTTAACGGTACGTTAATAAAGACACAAGATGAAGCTGAGCTATTGCAGTAGATACCACTACATTTAGTTAGTGATGAATACAATCTAGACTTAGCTTTAGAATCCTTCCTCCAACCTAGAAGTAATCAAGACCTTAAATTTCAACAGATCAACCGCACAGTAAAATAAAATCTACGGTGACAGATTATGTTTAATAGCTGTGAAAACAGTCATGTGACCTCTGATTAACATGACTGGTTTTATATGGGAAAGACTAAAAAAGTTTCAGTGATTGAAAATTTTTAGAAATTATGAGTTGTGATGTCATTAAGGAGGTAGCGGTAAAACCTGACGCTAGACCATTTGCGTTATCACTGGTAAAGGCATCTTCTTTCTATAAAATATTAATAGATTTCTTTAATTCACTGCATATAGCTCTCAACCTCTGTTTCTTTCCATCAGGCAGGGGGAGGAGTGGAGAACAATGGGTGGAAAGTTTACAAACAGTGACAAATCCCACTCGCTCTACCTTTAACTATGCATGCTGGGACTTTAGAGTGTGATGTCTTGTTTAAAGCTTGTAAACAGGCTTTCAGGATTTTATAACTCATCATCTGTTCTTCATAAACAGAATGGAAAAATACAGGTACATCTGAACAGAGCGCAGAAGAGCAATACAAGCAGGGCAGAGTAAAGGGCAAAATGCAAATGGAAATGCAAAGTGGTTGTGGAAGGTTATGATTACCTCAGGGGACTCTCCAGTGGCGTTCTCTTCATGGTCTGATATCTGTCTGCGTGTAATAAAAGCATGCTCCTCCACATTATTGTTGAGTCTTCTTTGCATCCCAACATCACTGTCCCTATTACAGACACAGAAACACAGTGTATAAAGGCTGGAAATGAAAGCTGAGGCTGTGTTTTTACTCAGGAGAGGATGGCATTCTTACTGCATTGTGGGCCGTTGCCACTGTGTGGTTCTGCTCTCATGATTGACATAGTAGGTCCTTCCCAGGTTGTCCTGCCGCTCCTCCCAGCCAGGGGGCAGAGCGGGAAGAAGCTGGCTCTGTCGGGGACCTGACATGTCCTGGCCTTCTAGAAACTCCCAACTAGGCTGCACAGAATAAACAAAGAGTGTAAGCAGACGCACAAGCAGGATGGAGACAATATCCTGATGCCAGCTGTTCAACTGCACACCCTGAGGTCGCATGAGGAAGACAGATCTGAGTGGCTTTAAGCCGTTCTGAAGAAACAAAAATCTAACAGAGACTATGACCTCATTTAGTGGGACAAGACTTTATTCAACAAGCCAAATTCATATTATGAGCAAACAAAGGCTACTCTTCAACAGATCTTTCTTTGTAATCTCACTTTTTGCAAGCCAAGAGTGCGGTTCGACTGTTTTGTTAAAGTCTGTAAAAAAAGAAGTGAATCAATCAGTTGATTTAGTTCTGTTTATTTTTCTCTTCTAAAAACCTCTGTACTTTTAAGATTATATGAAACATAAAAATAATGGATATTGTATTGTTTTAAACATGTGGTATTGAAAAAGTATCCAGGTATTGAACATTTTGACAGCCTTAAGGCTCGGTGATGCTTTCTGCGCAGACGTCTGCATGGACAGAAACTGATGCGGATACCTAGTGCCGGCTTCCTCTTCGCTGCAAACTGGTATTCACCCAAAAGCCAGGGGGCAGTATCTATTAGAATTATGTCTGTAGTGTGTTTAATGCCATTTTGATGTCTGCCGCGTCCATGTCTGTAAAAATTTCGGGGATGTGCGCGGCCAGGCGAAAATTGGCCGCATGGGACCCCTGCAAAGGGGCGTGTCTTAATATTTGACATCACGTTCAACGCGAGGATGCTTACGACCTCATTAACTTATATCTGGTAGATTTATCTATAAGTTTATGTTCTTGATTAAAGCAAAAAAATATAGTAGTAATGAGTTGATATTATTATCAAAAATAAACTAGTAATAAAAGACTCAGTTAACTGGTAAATAAAACAAAAGATTTGGAAAATGTTAAGGAAATAATCATCATTAATGCTTATATAGAAAGCAGATGGTTATTAACATTGAATCAATGATGAGAAAGTAGTTGGTTTAAATAAATGGATGTATGTTTGGATATAAACAATCCCTGTGTTTGACAGACTTGTATCAAGTTGTCCATTTTGTTAAGCATGTTTTTATGTATAACCATTTTGCTTTCTTTATACATATTTGAAATATTTTCTATTAAATAGTTTGAGCATTTTGAAGATGTGACATTGTGTTGCTTTAGCCCCACTTACATCTGTTTCCTCTGTCTGTTCTGGCGTTTCCTCCTCTGAACCTGAGTTTTTAGGCAGGTAGGTCATTTTGAGACGCAGGTGGCCTTTGACTCTGGACTTGTGACTGCAGGGTAAACATTAGTTTTATTTCAAAGAAGGCAGAAAATAACACATTTAAATATTTTTTTAAATTATTAATAATAAAGATGTATGTAAGATACATGTAAACTATAATACCCAGTTTGGAATAAACTTATAGATCAATATTAGGGCTGTCAAGATTCATTGCATTAATTGTGATTAATCAAACTCCGTAATTAATGTAATACGTTTTTTAATCTCAATTAATCTCATCCTTTATATTCACTTTAAACTTACGGTGGTTAAGCCACATGAGTGTCTCCCTGCAGGCACAGTGATGTAAAATAAATGCAACAGCTCAGGGGACAAGTCAAAAGTCCTCTGCACCTTGTGATATCAAACATTTACCTTTTGACTGCTCAATAATTTCCTTAAAAAATCTTTAATATACCCATAAAAGAAGGTCTGTCTCCAAACAGGGAGTCAATTACTCTTAGTTTAAGACAGAAGGGTAATGTAAAATGATACAAAAACTATTTTAAATGTGAAATGGTGAAATTTCAAAGTATTTTAAAAGGATGTGATTAATTGTGATTTACTACAAAAATTCTGATTACACTGGATTTAGAAAAAAATATCTCATGACAGCCCTGACTGATTCAAATATTTAAAGTAAAGTGAAGCAGATGCCCATCATTTCTTCTGTAAAGAAGCAAATGAAAAAATGGAATGTATAAAACAGAAAAAATAAGGCTTAATAACCATGCAGTCATGCCAACCTTCGTGGGTGAAGCAGAAAATCCTTGAATGTGTATGGCCTTTCTGTGTTAGGATTTTCTGTCTGAGAAAACAACAGAGAAAAGATCTTTGAGTCTAGAAACACTTTTCAAAGCCAAATAATCAAAACTTCAGTGGCACTTTAACAGGATACATTTACATGAAATGATGTTGACATTGAACCTTGGGGGCTAATTTGCAGGTGTTATATTTGTAATGAAACAAAGCAGGACGGTAACATAAACATGACGGACTGTGTTTCCAAAACTGCAGACAATGACGTGGAACAGACACTGGAATAAGGGCACGTGTGTTTACATTTACAAGGGAACATGGGTGACAGTGAGGCTATGAGCTTGTACAGTAAATGTTACAGTAAAAACAAAATATGTCAACTTAGGTGAACTTAAACAAGACACAAGCGTCAATACAGAGAGCAAGTGCCACGTGGAAGCAAGAACTCACCGGTATCTGATTTAAGGGGATGTCCACCTGTCCCAGAAAGTCATCACGCGTCTGATGGGGAGAGAGAGGGGCACACAGAAATGTTAGGACCATGACATGAGAGATGAGAACCACAGACATAAGCCCCACAGGAACACACAGGTACGTCTCAAAAAATTAGAATATCATGAAAAAGTTCAATACTTTTGTCACTCATTTCAGAAAGTGAAACCCATATATTATAGGGGTGAGAATCACAGGGTACCTCACGATACAATACGCAATACATGGTCCACGATACCGATATTATCATGATACAGCGATACTGCGATAATCGATATATTGCAAGAAAACTGTATAACGATACATCACAAAATATATCTAACTACAGAATACAAAGTAGTTATAAAATGGTCAAGTGCAGGATTTCTCAGTTTATTCACAACAATTTAGTATCAATTTCACAGAATTTGACACAGACTGAGCTAAATACTGAATATGAAGTGCATAAAGTCTATACATATGTGTGTAGTATATATATGTATAACTCATGTAATTTTAAGTTAATATCGAATTTAACAATGTAGAATTAAGCTATTTAAAAAATATATAGTCCTGCATCATTCGCATTTTACCCATCTTTGTTCAATCTGAAGATGAGGATTTTCCCCATTTGTTGCACTGAATTAAAATGCTACCGTGATTTTTTTTTTTAAGAAAAGGGGAATAAATTATTAGAGAGTGAATGTACTCCAATCTTTTATATTTCATATTTTATCATTTTTTTATGTCATCAAATAATGTGTTTGTGGAGGGAGATTATGGGAGACGAGCTGATCGACACATCCATCTTTAAGACTGATGGACTGTGTTTTGCGGAGGGCAAGACATGACAGGCCAGTGTTTCTTTCTTGTGTTACCGAAGCCGTCATTCTTATCGTCACTATACGGGACAGGTCCTTACAAATAATACGACTGTGATTATGGTTGCATGAGTAGAGACCAGCGGTGGCTTCAACGGGCTTGTTTGTTGACGTTAGCCGTTAGCTGTAGCGCTAACGCGATGATGCCTAACTCGTAGATTCGTCGTGTTGTCTGAGTATTTTACGCTGGCGTGGCATATCTTGCAAACGACTGTCTAACTCCTGTTTAAGTTTGTGCGGTCTTTCATGTTTTGGAAGCCAAAATAAGTCTACACATCCACTATGAATGCAGCAGAAGTCGCTCTGCTGGGTAGGTATAAGCAACCGGCTCACGCAGACCGGAAGTCACGCGTGATCTCGTTGTCTCAAGAGAGAAGAGGCAAGAGTCAGCTGCCAGCTCGCGATGCCTGCCGCCAACTAGCGGTCATGGGGCGAAATTACACCACAAACTACCGCTCCAACAAAGTGAATAATTTGCTAATTAATTAAATATCGATACAGCATTTTAAAATATCGATACAGTATCACGCCAGGAAGTATCGCAATATTTCAGTGTATCGATTTTTTGTCCCACCCCTAATATATTATATAGACTCATTACATATACAGTGAAATATTGCAAGCCTTCATTTCTTGAAATGTTGATGATTATGGCTTACACTGAGCAACTGGACTGTTGCTCAGTGGTCCAAAGTCCTCTTTTCAGATGAAAGTAAATTTTGCATATCATTTGGAAATCAAGGTCCCAGAGTCTGGAGGAAGAGTGGAGCGGCACAGAATCCACTTGAAGTCAGTCAACACAGCCATCTACCAGGATATTTTAGAGCACTTCATGCGTCCTTCTGCTGGAAAGCTTTATGAAGATGCTGATTTCATTTTCCAGCAGGACTTGGCACCTGCCCACACTGCTAAAGGTACCAAAAGCTGCTTCAATGACCATGGTGTTACTGTGCTTGATTGACCAGCAAACTGGCCTGACCTAAACCCCATAGAGAATCTATGGGGTATTGTCAAGAGGAAGATGAGATACACCAGACCCAACAAAGCAGATGACCTGAAGGCCACTATCAAAGCAACCTGGGCTTCCATTACACCTGAGCAGTGCCACAGGCTGATCGCCTCCATGCCACACTGCACTGATGCAGTAATTCATGAAAAAAGAGGCCCAACCAAGTATTGAGTGCATAGAAATGAACATACTTTTCAGACGCCTGATATTTCTGTTTAAATATCCTTTTTTTTGATCTAATGTAATATTCTAATTTTCTGAGACACTGAATTTTGGGTTTTCATTATTTGTAAGTCATAATCATCAACATTTCAAGAACTAAAGGCTTGAAATATTTCACTCTATGTGTATTGAGTCTATATTACATATGGGTTTCACTTTCTGAAATAAGTGACAAAAAATATTGAACTTTTCATGATATTTGAATTTTTTGAGATGTACCTGTACTGAGGGTATTTTTGAAAGGTATTACATCTCAAATCATGTCTATGTCATGCAAGTTAACAACAGTTTACCTGGGAAATTAAACTGCTGAATCATTTTATTTCCAAGCCATTATTAATAACATTATTACATTAACAAATACTAACACAAATACTGCACTGTGTTGAACCAATGACAGTTACTGAAGAAATCCAAGAGGAAAGAGAAAAACTAGATTATAATAACACTGATTTTTTCTTGAAACACATTAACTTTGAGTGTTTATTACAGCCGTTACATTCTCAGAGCAGAGAGACAGAAGGCAAACATACACTTCACAGGGGGTGTCAGCTTTGTGACCAAATTAACACCAGCGGCAGGTCAAAGTGTCCAAACGAGGTATAGTGTGTTTACGTGAACAAATATAGATGTAAGGCCTCTGCCTTCTGCCCTTGTGCTTCTAATGGTGAAGCCAAGTGAAGCAGTTAAGTTCAGGTTAAAAGAAAGGCAACATGTGCCTAAGCAACAACCAATAAACAGTCACCATGCTGTAAACCCTTATGAATATGTCTGTGTCTTTGTCAGTATGTTTATCAGATGAACTTTAACTTTACTAAGTGTTTTTCCTTATCACATGAATTTGAAGTAACAGAGAGTATCGGGCTGGATGATAAAAAAAAATAAAATTGCAAAAAATATTATAATCAGATTTTTTAAAGGAACCTGTTTAACTATTTCAATCAATTTTCCTGCTTCAATTAAAAAAAAAAAAAAGAAGTAAAGACTCAAACCATACTTTGCCCCCATTTTATCAATAGCATATAACAAAAGTAAACTAAATTTTCATTTTGGGTTCAATTGTGAGCTGTAAACTTGTCCTTAAAAGTGCTATGTATATTTTTAGCAGAGTATTTAGTATTAGGAGAAGCATAAAGACTAAGACTGTGTTTAATGCTATCATATATCAACCTTAAGTACAGAGTTTGCCTTTCTTGTTTTGAAACAAAATAGATTCAACAAATAAGGCAGAACAGGAACAATCATGCTACAAATAGGATACATTACCTTTTATTAGGGATGCATGACAATGGATTTTTGCCCCTAACAAATATGCCAATATCCTCAAAATAATTTTAGCCAATACCGATATTTAGATATAGTTCAGACATAAAATTTCAGTCATTAAAACACTAAATTCAACTTCTCTTGTTGATGAACAGATTGGCAAATTTAAGTCCTCAAAGCACAAGTGTAAGGAATAATTATGAATGAAGAAAGTTTCAGCTGAAGTACGTCTGTTGGTCCAGCCCAAAATTCCACTAAATTATTTTTATGTGCGGCTAATATTTACAGCTGATATAGGCTGACTTTTAAAGACAAAATATCTGTTGTAAATATAGGCAGAAATATTCATCTGTACAGATAATACAATATACGCTACTTAAGCTAATATCTGCTGATACCAATATCAAACAGATAATATCATGCATCCCTACCCTATTTATAAAAGCTTAATATTTATTTTGCTAATTGGGCTTTACTCTGAAGCTAATTTTAGTGTTTGTTCACAGAATGACTTTATTAGATTTTATTCTATTTACTTTTAATCATTTATATATTGTAGGCGACAGTACACAAAAATGAACATGGACTTGTAAAAGTGCCAGATTGTAGCCACAAGCTAATTTCCATCTGTAGTTCCCGGCACACTGATGGTATACATATAGAAGTGTATATCAATCATGTAATTAATGAAAATAAAAAACAAGCATTAAAATCAGACAACAAGCAGAGACCAAACAATATGAACTTCCATCTGCTCAGTGAGCCGGTGTTATCAGAATTTTTCTCATTCAGTCAACCAGGCAAAGCCTGTAGGGACAGCGGAGAAAGTTCAAGAAAAATCTAGATATAATCAATATTTTCCACAAATACAATTTAT
The DNA here is from genome assembly GCF_018320785.1 of Cheilinus undulatus. Lineage (NCBI taxonomy): Eukaryota > Metazoa > Chordata > Actinopteri > Labriformes > Labridae > Cheilinus > Cheilinus undulatus. The sequence goes on along the minus strand of NC_054865.1, from coordinate 35,380,240 downwards.
CAATAACACTGATTTACTGCCCAGGTCTAACAGAGAAAAGAGAAGAATAACTAGTGGCTGTTTTACCCAAGAGAATGAAGGCAAAAATAATCTGACTTCAAACTGGAAATAAAAAATGAAGGAGTACAACCATTTAAGAGAATGACAACATGATACAGCGCTGTCACCTCGCTGCAAGAAGGTTTGTGGATTGAATCTTCATTAGACAGGGCCTTTCTCTGCAGAGTTTGCATGTTCGCCTGGGTTCACTCCTCCAGACTTCCTCACACAATCCAAGCCATGCTTATTAGGCTAATGGATAACTCAGAACTGTCAGAAGGTGTGACTGTGAAGGTGCCTGTTTGTATCTACATAACTTGTGCTCCTAACTTAAAAATGCTCTATGAATATGACTTCAAACTGCTGCTGATTCTGTGGAGATAGGAGTTACTCAAAATCAGCATCACCTCTGAGCCACTGGATGATACAAACAGCTAAAATGGAAATAAAAAATGAAGGAGTACAACCATTTAAGAGAATGACCATTTTTAAAAAACACTGTACTCAAAGATGACTAATATGTCAGTAATAATTGTTCTTTGTTACCCTGTGTACTTCCTTTGTTCATCACATCCTGTGACTCACTGCTTGTATGATTCCAGAGTATTTTAAAAAACCCTTCATAGGATGTTTCCTTCAAACTTATGTCTCTGATGGACTGATGTAAAAAGAAGAGTTAAGAGTCATTGTTGTTAATGCCAGATGTTATTCAACATCAATGAAAATTCAGATTAAGGGAATTCTTAGATGTTATAGCCGATGAGCACATGTAGATCATGATTAACTATGTTCCTCACTTGTTCTCAACAGCTGAGGTAAGTGTAGGGAAAATGGTCAGTTTATGAAGACTAGGAGACAAAAAGCTCTACAGATTAAGGCACTGACTGTGATTCAGAGTTGAAGGATATTTTATACTTCTCTATCCTGTCATTTGTCTGTGTGGATGACCTTGTTATATTATCTACTACTTCTTATAAATGAATGGATAAGGGACATATTTACTGCATAAGCTTCAAGTACAAGTGTCAAAAAGATGTGAACTTTCTAAGGACATTATGCTGGCTGGTGTTTGTATCAAACTGGCATTGAGGAATTACTAAACATGCACAGAAACATCTGCAGGGATTAATTATTTAAATGTTACATTAGTATTTTCTATGCTTTATCTTCTAGGATTTCTGATCCACTACCTCAGCACACCCAAAACAAAACAAACGCACTCAGAGACTGTAAACTGATGGAAAAGTGTCCTCTCTGTCAAATCTGATTCTCTTTTTGTTGTTGAATCCTTTTATCGAGACACTTTTTTACATACTATTACAGCTCTAAAGTGTGTATTTTAACTTTATTTTATTTTTCTATTGCTTGTGTCTACATTCATATTGTCTCTTGGGGTTGCATAGTGATGCATTGGGTAGCGCTGTCACCTCGCTGCAAGAAGGTTTGTGGATTGAATCTTCATTAGACAGGGCCTTTCTCTGCAGAGTTTGCATGTTCGCCTGGGTTCACTCCTCCAGACTTCCTCACACAATCCAAGCCATGCTTATTAGGCTAATGGATAACTCAGAACTGTCAGAAGGTGTGACTGTGAAGGTGCCTGTCTGTCTAGGTGCACATAACTTGTGCTTCTAACTTAAAAATGATCTATGAATAAAGTATTATAATTATGATTACATTAAAACTCAGCTCAGTGTTCCATAAATAGCCACAGGCTTATATTACTGAGTATCCTTGCTGCTTAAAAAAGTGGAGTTGTCATTTTTAATCACCAAACAAACTGGTTTTAGTTATTTTCCCTGAAAAACTTCCTGAATGTCAGCTGAGGTGAGGCCAAGCTTGACAAATAGTTCATTTATACTCTGGATGCATCATGAGACCATCCAGGATAAAAGTGAACTGCAGATAAATGTCCATTCAGAGCCTCCCTGAAGGTTCATGTGACACTAAACACAACTCAGTTTAGCATGTGGCATTAAGCAGTGCTGACCACATCCTGCATGAGCTTGTGGCCAGCAGCGACAGACACATGTTCTATGTCTGTGGAGCTGAAGATAAGCGATATCCATCATAGCTTGGCAGCGACAAACTACTTTTAACAGGTGGACTGTAGCTTGTGAAACTTAAACTTCTAAAAACCCACAAAGATTATGTTATATTACATCGTTTTATTTCTATGAACCCTCCCTTTTCTTGCAAAGGGAGGGTTCCCTCCATGGAGGCCGCCATCTTGGATTTTTGCATGTTGCACATTTCTACAGTACCACAGAAAGGAGCAAATAACAGAAACCCATATTCAAAAAATCTGCTGCACATTTACCACTACCAGTGAGCCTCACCACCTGGAATTTGACCATTTGATGTTGCTAAAATCTTGCGATTTTACACATTGCACCTTAAGTTAAAACTGTTAAATTATTTTAGCCATCTTTTTTTTTGCCCACACATGACTTGAGATAATAACATAGAGTCTAATTGCATACTATGTTCATTTTTATCAGCATTTATTCTGCTCTTAAATAAGAAAAGGCCGTAGTGTTTTAAACCTTAAGGCCTAAAGATAAGCTATGCACTGTTTTTTTAAACCACATACTACCACATGTGATGGTATCCAAAACTAACCAGGAAAAAAAAAACACAAATAAAGTGGCTGTTGCACCCACCTTAGTCATTAAAAGGAAATTGATCTGTACAAGAAATATTTTCCCTTTATCAACATAAAGTCTGCTCTTTGGGAAAAAGCAAAATATTGATTCCACCAAGTTACGGGTGAGCAGAGACATTTCTGATTTATGTTTTGACCTTCCTTGTTTAATACAGCCACTTGTAGTTGTTTATTAACTTGTGATATGAGGCTTGTCGGGTTACGAGGGCACTGCAGATAAGACTGACAGAGCTGAAATATTTCCACTGTGGAGTTTTTGTAGACATATAAGCCTGCTGCTACACTTTGAACACTTTTAACTGTTTTCTTAGCTTTTGTTGCATTATTTAAACAATTATACAGCCAGTAGCCATAATGAGTTGAAAAAGTGATGGATAATTTCGCCAGCTAAGGTTAACACAAAGGTTTCTTAAATTTTAAAATGAATTTGAGTGTCATCTATTTTGCTTTTACTTTTGTGATAAATACATTTAGCATTGTTGTTTGCACACAGCATGAAGTTATCACTTTTTTACCACTGCGGTAAAAGATCATTTATGAGTACAAAGCTTGCTATCTATATACTGAGTCAATAAATTTTGATGCCATTTACAAAAGCATAGTATAATGTATTAGGGAAAAATTCAAGCAAGATGCTTTTAGGTAAGTTTTAGTACACTTTAGAAGTATGGCATAATTTTTGATAAATATGTAACCTTACAGAGTGTAAATAACAGTTGTTGCTCTGTTGTGGGTGTGTGTAGAATGTAAACAAAGGCGTGTAAAATTTGATTCAGACTTATCAGAAAAAACATGTGATGTGACTTGAACCGAGTTAACCTTAAGGACTATGAACATCGAAATCCAGTGAAATGCATTAAGAGGGCGTTCATGGGGAATTAAAGTGACATGGTAGGTTCCAGACCAGAAAAAGAAAATCAAAAGTGTGCTTTGAAGTACATGGTCTGGTTAATTACTGGAGGAGACCTTCTTACTTGACAAGCTGCTAAATGCAGGGGGGAGGCTGACACCTAATACTTCACAAACACTGCATGGCAGGGGGACCCACAGGGAAGGGACACACCATCCTTTTACTGGGAAAGGCTCACACTCCTGTCCTGCCTGCATTACATACCCCCTCCACACAGACACACACACCATGTCCACAGATGGCTGGCATGACTGTGCGCTGCTCTAGTATCATGCTGTTAAATTTGAATCCACGGGACTGGGCAGTGCTACAGACCACCAGACTATCTGGAGTCAGGGGGAATATTTCAGAGGAACTTTATTTATACCAGCAAGGGGCACTGCTTTTCCCACCACTAAAATTAGTCCGGGTAAATACTTAAGTCGATTACTCATAGTGCTAACAGAATAATAAAAAAGGTAACTACTCTAAAGTTCAGCATATTTTCATATATTGCTATAAACAAACAGACCTAAAGTTGTGAAATGGGCTACTTTTCCTCCTCCGTCTCTCTTTTCTTGGAAACCAATATGCAAATGGATTTACTGTAATGTAACCCAACACCTCCGAATGTTTGTCCACATTGGGCTTGTTAATTGCATGACTTAGCTGTAGCAATCCTCTCAGTTACTGAATTTCGCTCTTGCTTATGGTAAGCCTAATGGCTGAGTACACAAAGTTTGAAGGAGTTTGAATGGCAAAGTAGTGAAGAAGAACAGCATTACAGAAGCAGTCAAGAGCCACATTGAAAAAAAAAATTCAATATCAACTATTTTAACAAGAAAAAAGGCAAATATCTTAAATTTAGCTCATAATCAAATACTTGTTATATGGTATTCATGGCTGTCTGACTTTAAGAACAACAGTTAGAGTAAAGTCACTCAAACAAAAGCAAAGGGAATCCACTCTAACCAGTTTAACAACATAACAGGACACTGTGCAGGGCTCCTTGAAAGGGACTTTATGACACATAAGGTCTCATGAGGCAAGCACTATTTAAGACCTGTTTGCTTCTCAATTTATACTAAAGCATCTTGGATGGGAACTCAAAACTCACCTCGTGTTTTTGACTTGGACTCTTTGGTGTATCATCCTCTTTGTGGCTTGTGTTTACATCCGTAACAGAGCTAGGCAACTTAGCAGGGCAGCAAGGAGACAAATGAATGTGAACATGAGGGGAGCAAGGGCTACTGAGTTTTGGATTTGAAACATGACATGAAATTCCAGTGTTAGCATAGGGAACTTCCAGGGAAAAGCTCCTTTGTATTGCGCGATGACAATGGTTTTCCTCAGGCTTTTCCTGGCCTTTTCCTGATAAACAGGCCTTCTGGTTTTTCTCTGATGGTTTTGTTGAGGAAAACAAACAAGCAGAGGTACTGCGATACAGTTTTTTGCGAGGGTCAAGTTCACCCTCTGGATGTGTGGTTGGGTGAGGAGCTTCAGGATATCCCACGTTAACCGTAGCCATAGTCGTAGCTCCATTCCCCAGTATCGTTGGTCTGTGGTGGGCAAAATGCAGCAGCACGCTGCTTGAGTGCCGATTTGATCTGTCAAGACTTGATGACAGTTCCATTAATTTACTCCTGTCTTCCATTCTGCATTTTGGTTCATCCTGTAAAGGAATATTAAATTGCACCATGTGTTTAGTATCCCTGAACTCAGCTGAACAGCTTCCTTTTGGGAGACGGTGGCCATTTCCTGGCGCAGCGATGGACCCGTTGCAAGTCACTTCCTCATCATCTTGTGAGAATGTCTGAAATGTCTGAAAAGATGACTGATGGGAGCCCTTTATGGGTGGGAGAGCAGGAAGAGCCACTGGACTGACTGGAGATGCAGGTGGGGTGGTGCAGGGGCTCTTAGGAAATATAACCAAGGAGGAGCACCGTCTCAGGGGAACCTTGGACTTGCAGCAGCGCAGACATCTCTCCTGAGTGGTCTTGTGTTTTTCTGGAGCCTCTGGTTCAAATATGCTGTTGCTGCTACAATACCCAGGATCACTTGCCATGCTACTGCTGCATGAGCCTCCCTCAGAGCCGCTACCTGCTCCTCCTTCACCGCTTGTCGGGTCTCCATCTTCTATACTGCCGTCTACCTCTCCATTGGGCTTTCCACAAGGCTGCAGGGAGATCTGCAGTATGCTCTTCCTGTTACATGCTCCAGTATTAACCCTGGGTACGAGCACTGAAGAGTACCGCTGTAAATTAGCATTCTCTGGTGACAGAGGAGTCACCTTCAAGTGGACAGAACTGTGCGCCAGAATCTCTGCAGGGCTTCGAGCTGGCACACTGACTCCACTCTCCTCACCATGGCTGCTGAGGCTCTCTGACAGAGGGTCCGTGTTGCTTCGTCTTGACGCGAAATGCAAGCGCAGGCGACGTGCCATTCGTTTAACTCTCTAATCCCTGCACTGCTGGTGAGAGCTGCATGATCACACTTGCTGGTCGGAAAAAAGGAAAGCAACTGCTCCAAGCTCTGCTCTGTGATCACAATCATTAGCGGCTGTACATTGCCAAAATAGCTCTGGTGACAACCTACATTCCTCTCCAGGCTGACTTCAGCTTTTAGTCAGAAGAGGTCAGTGGTTCCGTTTGGAGACATGACCCAAACATACGACCTTTGAAACTAGAGCAATCCCAGACACTAGCCCCTTTGGAGAGCAGCATGAACACTAAAAGAAAAACAAAATCATTCAGAACTTTAAAGAGTTTCCACACTGACCTGCTTTATAACCTTAGCTTAGCTGCTAGTTCACTGTACCTCCTGAGTCCCAGCCAGACTGACATCAAACACACTGTGTCTTTTCCAGTCACCTTACTCTTGATTTCCCTTTCTCAAAAACAAAAACAAAAAAAAGGAAGCCCTGTGTGCTGCATCTGAGACTAAAGCACTGGTAAACTGTTACATCTGCTCTGGGCCACTCACTTAAGACTCTACTTCCTGCAGCAGCTATGCTTCTAACGTTTCTGCTGCTCTGTGCCCCCACAAATATTTTTACCCACTGCTATAGAGTTACAGGAAATCAAAGAGAATGGCTTTTGACATAATTCTGTTTAAAACTGAGCAGTGGGCTCAGGAAAATGACAAAGCATACAATTTAACCACCAAAGAATGTGATCAAATGTAAGAAAGTGAACTGTAAAACAAACTGTTTGATCAAAAGCATACTATAGCTGAGAAATATTCCAGATAGAGTGTTTTGCTTGCAAAGATGCTGAAGTTGTGTCACAACAGAGAAGCAGAAATAAAGTAATGATAGGATATCAGTGATAAGAACCAGATAGAACCAAGACTGCCTCCATGGTGACTTGACACCTGTTATATGACACTCCATGTAACAGTCAATGCTGCTCTTATTTCCTTTCCATGCTTGTTGACAGACCTATTTATTAATGGCAGACTATTGTGTGCCAGGATGGCCTATTTCAGGGCATTACGCTGCATCTAAAACAGTTCCAGTATACGCTGCAATAGTAAGAGACGTATCCAGGATAAAGACATGATTCACGAGAAGACTGCAAAGGAACTCATCACCTATTTTTTTAAACCCAGACTAGGATCTACCAGGAAACCTTGTGATCAGCTATTTATCACTCACCCAGCCAGGAGATAAGTCGTGTGACGCACACGACTCATTTGTGCCAAGTCATACAGTATGGTGTCATGGGCCAATAATAAAGCAAAGCCGACTGTAATATTTAAATGAATGTGTCACCAAAACGAACAATGCGCCCGCCTTGCACTGAAGGGCAAGCTATATTTAATTAACTCCTAGAGTAACGTCATCATAAACTGGGTCAGTGAGGTGTGGTTAGGGGTGAGGCTGGATATAAGACAGAAAATGCTTCTGTCAATCAGCAGGGGAAGAAGTAATGAGTTTTGATAATGAGCTGCTAAACCATACATGTTAACAGCACTTTTTAAAATGATTGCGAGCTCCAGTGCCACACACATAGACAACAGGGTTGTTGCCACGCAAGAATTTCAAACTTCAATATGATTCTGGTAACTAAATGATATCAATACCTGTACGATAACACAGCAACAACAGGTTTTTGGATACTAGAAATTGCACGTACTGTCTAAACTGCACAATGGCAACATTTAAAGAGTGTCACCTCTTCTGTTCTCTGCCTGCTCTGATAGAGACGTGAACTTCACTTTATGAAACACTAAAAAGACTTAGAAAACATCAGTACTTGCTGACCTAAGAATGTAAATGGACTTTCTCGGCTCTTGTATTAAAAATATGACCAAAATGTATGTTTTTATTTATCTATTTTAAGTATTGGTGGTTTTCTAATTTCTATAATACAGAATGTAAAAATAATGTAATGTATATTGTTTTATAATGTAGTTAAGAAAATTATTTTGGATTTATTTATCACAGATTTTTTTTTCACTTAAATTGATAGCACTGATATATTACTCTACTCTTCTCTACAACTGTCCACTGTACTTTTTTCATTATACATCCAAAAGATACACACCATCTAGGATTTATAATGTGCACAAACAAACAGGGACAAGCATACAGAGATGTGCTGAAGTACCACTTTCAAATTCACTACTGATGTGTAGATATCTCTGTTTAAAGTTTACTCCCGTGTTGTTGCTTTAAAACCTTGTAAAAAGGTCCAAAGGCGATCAAAAAGCACACTCTTTCACTATGGTATGTCATGATTTCACTAACAAGAAGTTTCCTGCACCAGGAATAAAAACGTAACTTTAGAGAGTAGCAAAGCCCCAGTGAGGAGGCAGAGAGACAGAAAGAGGAGGCAGATAGCCTTGTGCAGTCTGAGAGCAGAGGTGCAAACTGTGAGTGTGCTGAAGTAGGAGGATGTCAATAGAGTAACAGACTGGATGTAGTTAACATAACCAATTATAGTGTTGTACAGAAAATCAATCTGCATAACAGTCCTCCTCATATTATTAGTATATGACATTAATCATTTCTTAAATCGCTTGACAGCACTAGTAATTATTGAACATTTTAACAAACTTACTTCCTTTCAACCATGAAGACTTCATCAGAGCAGCAATAAATAAATAAATAAATATTTGAATATGTCTGGTTTGCTCAGGTTTGGTCTGGCCTGTGGCTACTTTCCCACATGTCTCTCCCCTGCTCTCTCGTCTTTATTTCCGATTCTATCCACCGTCCTCATCTATAAGTAAAGGCATAAAAAGTCCAAAACATAGATCTTAAATATAATGAAAATTATGACGTATTGTCCATGGAACGTAAATGGACAGGCAATGAAATGTAAATATTAGTTTGTACTCTACAAATACTGCCACCAGCAATTGGTGTAAGGTATCCAAACTGTTGTCAGGAGCAACTCCCTGTTACTTCTATAAATAGTGTATGAACACAATTTGGATTTATGTTTCTGTCATAGCATTGCAACTTGAATTTTGACCCTGTTGGTCAAACAACTGTTGCACAAGAATTCACTGCGCTGTCATCTGTTTATGCTCCCTCCACAGCTCAGCTGTATACATGACTAGGACGGTAACACAAGATGAAACATGATGTTTAAAGAAAATAAGAAGCATATAAGATGTTTAAACCACTGCAAACTGGTTTTTGTGTGAGCTTTTCAGAAAGTGTGTGCACATATAAAACATTTAAATGGATAGCTAGTACCAGCTTGCTGTAAACGGGATACAAGTGAGAAGGTAAACAAACTTCATATGTTTGCTTGTCAGACTAGCTGCTGTGCTGAGCTGTACATTTTACTGTACTTAAAGATGATACCTGTGATATTTGTCATGTCACCCTCACATAAAAAAGCACATTTGTTCAAAAGCAAATGTTATTTGGGGCATGGAAATCAGTGGTGTGGACTTCCTTTCAAGCTTTCAATGCAGAACAATTTCCAAAGTTCATATCTTGCAAGAGACAGATCAAACAACTCAGTTCCAACAAGTTTCCCCACTCTCTCTGCTCATTCCTGTCAGTGTCAGAGCAGCACTGACACACAAACACGTGCACACAAGCACGTTCACAGCGCTGACACACCCTCCAGATTTGAACAAAATCCACCTAGAGCATGACAAGTCAGCCTTAAGTCAGTCACGCCCAGTATTTATTTATTTATGCCAGAGTAAACTTCTGACATAACAGAGTGTTCTAGAAACACTCAGACAAACAATAAATAAAACAACAATGAGGGCATGAACAGCTATCTATATGTGTTTAATGCTGTGGCACAAGACAAACCACATAACTGTTCATTCTCAAAGACAAACTAAACACCAGTACTACATAACAATGACAAATTACATTAAAGAGAAAGGAAGATGCAACAGCGGCAGGATGGTGGCTTATTACAAGTATTAACAGTTTTGTGTGCTTTGAGAACAATTCCTGACTTGTAGATAATCACGGACTAGTTTTTTTTTTCCAAAAACCTAGTATGCAGCTTCCAGTTACATTTGCTGAGCGACTATACCAGTTCGGACAGGTTGATGAGGCAGTTTTCCTCCATGGGGAGGACAGACAAGGAGACGATATGTCAGAACTCACTGTAGCTTTAATTCGGTGAGAAAAATGAAAGGTTTATTTAAATAAATGGTACTATTTTAATACAAAAAGTAAAAAAAACAGTGTGAAATAGCTTCAGAGTGCATTAGAAGATACAAAGGACAGTTGTTAGAGATACAAACTACTGTTCTTGAAATAAAATTATGCCTTGCTTTTAGAATCAACTAAAAAAGGTCACAGGTTATCAGATGGTATTAAAGCTCCTATGAAGACCTCTTAGTATGTAGTAGTATGTGGTGGTTTTGGTGCTCCCTGTGGGTATAACCATTCTTAATGTCTTTTAACCTCTTTTGTCCTGTATATGTGTCAGTAGTTTTGTGACAAAAATTACCATCCTACTTCATTTGAGCAGTCAAATGTATCATGTATCATGTATCATAGGGCTTTTAGATAGGATGCAATATATGCTGTGCACCGCTACCAACCCTGTTGTTGTCTTTATGTTGTGTGACACAAGACTATTATCTGGGTCTTACTAAGGTGAGCGCAGTGCATGGTCACGTCTGTTGCTTGTGCACTCTGCTGCAATTTTGGCGCGGAGCTTAGTGGCAACGCCTGGCACATCAAAAAGAGGGGAAGATCAGATCAGAGCAAAGAAAATGGAGGAAAAAAATCATCTCTGTGATGCCCCACGATTCTAATCACTCGAACAGGAGTTTAAAGAGGTTGTAAACACTTCAACATTTTTTCCAGTTGTAAACTGAAGGATCTAACTGTACTTTGACAAAGCACATTAATGCTGGTATTATTTCTGACATTTCAAAATCTGTATTTTTTGGCTTGAAATGAGCTCAGACATCTGCTTTGAAAAACAGTTTCTGAAAGGTTACAGGATGAATTCAACTGCTTACAGAAACCTTCCTACCTCAGTGTCACAAACTTTGTATTAAAGGTACAATAATACTCTCCTTCCTCCAGAGTGCCCACTTCTTCAGCATTTTTCAAATTCCTGAAGTGGGCAGAGTTAGCTTTGAGCTGGGGGTTTATTTACACTTTACAGACCAACAGGACCTAAACATGAAAACTCTGATTTGTTAAGAAATTAGCAAAAGTTTGGGCTTATCAGTGGTGTTTAAAAAGTAACAGAAATGTGTGACTTTTTTCTATTTTCATAGTAGAATGTTGGTTTAAACTAAATGACAGCCAACAATTCCCTGACATCATATCAAGGTATAGGTTGATTATAACAGTGTTAATTTTGTTGACTAATTATTTTCGTTATAGTTTTTGTTAATAGCCTTTTTTCCCCTGATGAAAACGAGACAGTAACTAATAAAAACAAGTGCACATGGACAAAAACTAAAACAAAATTAATTGACACTTTAGTCAACAAATAAAAACGAGATGAAAATTTTTAGACTTTATCCAATCAGACCTAATTTCGTCATGTAGAAAGTAGGGGCAAGTTAGGCATGTATCCAATCATAGCTATTTTGGCTGTGTGGAAAGTTGGGATGAGATATAGGGGAGATCTAATCACAACTGCTTTTGCTGCGTGGTCGTGGGGTAAGTTGGGGAGAGATCCAATCAGTCGGCTAAATTTACTGTAAATTTCGTTGACTAAAATGTTGGGAAGTTTCGTCAACTAAAACTAGACTAAAACTAAAACAATTTAGATGGCTTAATTATGACTAAAACTAAAAGATATTTTTGGCAAAAGACTATAACTAAAACTAAATTAAAAAGTGCTGTCAAAATTAACACTGGTTTATAATCACATGATGCTGAAGGTCGGTTGGAGGTCAGGAAGAAGGGAACAGCTGTTAAGAATGAACACAAACAGAGCAAAGTTAGTACTTTACAGCTCTAAATGTACCCGTACACCACAATTATAATGTGAAAATGTCGACATACATAGAGTATGAGCCCTACACTCTACAACAAAGTAAAACAGATATACCTGGCATGGAGGCAGTCAATTTCACAAAGTACTCAGTCCTTCAGACCTGAACTGTCTGGCTTAGTTAAGCCAAATGAAGGAAGAAGAGTATTGAGGAGTCTTGTCCTGAGCTAAGAGGCCAGCTGAGCCCCTTAAGCAGATTTTAAAATCCCCAAAAATCAACCGAACAGACCTTGTGGGGTAAGTGATCGAAAGATGATATACATTTGGGAACCTAACAACCAGCTCCACTGAGCTGAGCAAAATTATACTATACTTACTAGATCTCTTAAAAGATCAATGGGCGAGAAAGGAAGGACACTAGCTGAGGAAAGATTAAGTTTAAAGTCCTAGACTGTAGAAAGAATTGGACAAACCCTGTGTGACGTCAGCTGTCTGCTTACAATAGGCCATCTCAAACAGCTCTTGAAGCCAATCCGCGGCGGCTTCCATATTGAAATCGCGGTCTGAACCTAACTTTGAATCAACCTAACGGCCCGCCCACTAAGCGCGATTTCCTGTCAGCTAGCTAGCTAGCATTCTGGTTGACAGAAACATAGCCTCTGCTTGTTGAGCTATCTGTCAATCAAATGAGACATGCCAATCAGTCCGCAGTGAGGTTTTTCCTAAATATAATCTAAACGATTGTGGTACAAAAAATTTTACAGTGAGAGCACAATAAGACATTAGCTGATGAGACATGTTTGGTTTTTTGAATCAGGCTGTAAACCAGTTAATTTCTAGTGTAAAAACCGGCTGTTTAACAGGTATCCAGATGGGACTTCCGGTGTTCCTGCAGCCAGCCTCAAGCGGACACTCACTGTATTGCAATTTTATGCACTTCCGCATTGGCTTCAATTTTCAGGACTGGAGATTGCCGCTTGTTTAAAGTGTAAGTGAACCCCTAGCTCAGAGCTAACTCCACCCACTTCAGGATTTTAGAAAATGCACAGAAAGTGAGCAATTTGGTACTGAGAGGAGGGAGGGGAAAAAGACTTTTTGGTTTTTTTTTAAGGTTGGGTTTTCCAGATGAAGCGGAAGTGATAGTGACTCCCCTTTCCAGAAAGTTACACAGAGTCCCGGGGCACTGCTGCCTCAGAGCGATCTTTTGCGGTGGAGGATTTTTCCCCTCCAGAGTACCCTGAAGCAGGCTGTGGAGTGGTGGCAGACCGTGGTGGTCCTTAGCACTACCTGTTTGGGCTGTTGGCTCCAGCACCGGCACTACTAAAGCCAGAGCTCTCGGAGTCGAAGCAATGCAGGTGCAGGAGAGGATGGGTGTGGTCTCTGAATGGGAAAGTTAGTTAGAGGTGGTGATGTTCTTCCTTCTATATAGAGTTTGTGACGTAGAAACGTACCGATGGTGGGTTTCTATGTCACATAAGCCCTGCCTTCTCAGAAAAGATTTTTGTCTGATGTCTGTTTGGGCTAATTAAAAGACACAAAATGCAGATTTTTATCAGTTTGGTGCAAATGTCAGAAATAACACCAGGGGCGCACGTGGCAGAATGGATAAGGCGCGCGACCCATATATGCGGGCGGTCCGGGCTCGAATCCGGCCCGAGGCCCTCCACCGCACGTCCCCCCCCGACCCCATCCACCATCCTCTCCCCCATCAAACAAAGGCACAAAAATGCCCAAAATAAACCTTTAAAAAAAAAAAAAAAGAAAGAAATAACACCAGCACTGATGTGTTTGATCATAATTTAGTCAGATACCCCAGTGTCCAGCTGAAAAAAATGTCAGTGTTCACTACTTCTTTAACTGTACTGAACCATTTTGTGGAAACAGATCATATGTGAGCATTGTGTGACACTGCTCATCCAGGCTTTAGACAGGGGCTTTAACTCCTACCTGCTGTCTTTCCTCCATGAGTGTCTTAAACTTTTTTGCCTGAATATTTCACTTCTTTCGTGAAACAAAAGTAGCCTAAGAATTGAAAATGTTTATATTTTCGCAATTTGAATGCTTCAAATAGTCGTTAAAAGCTCAAAGCATGGCTTTTTTGGTAGCGTTTCTCCATGTAGAAATTACTTCTTGCCCCACAAGGGGAGTTCTCTGCTGCTGTGTGACAACATTTACAAAGAACTTACACAGTCTCTCCTGTCTTTGTTCTCCTGACCTCTGATAAGTGGACAGAACATTATGCTTTCAAAAACAATTTAAATATTTTTGTTTTACTCCTAATATCACCAGCTACTTCCTGACTATTGCTTGAGTGTCATGCTAACTTGCGTACAGTAAGCACCACAGTGAAAGCTCAGACATAATGGGAATCTTTGGAAATGTCAAAATTAAAGAAAGAGTGATTTCAGAGGAGTGCCGTGATTCACTCTGCCTGACACCTACCCCACAGCAGCTGTTTCCAGCATTAATAAAAACAATTCAGAACTAATCAGTCTTTCTCTTTTGTTCTGGTTTAGATTTTAAGGAGAAAGTATTATGGTTTTCAGTCAGTGCGTTAATAACCAGCCACAACTCCTCAGAGGAGCTTTAAGTTGGGCGTGCTGGTGTTATCTAAGTTCTTGGCTGTGATTATATTACATTCAGATCATACAGTCTCAACAGCAGAGGGGCTGTCACTATGGCGTGCCTGCTCAGGTGTCCCAGAACCTGCTGTGCATTGGACCAGCATGAAACTGGGTCAGCAGCTCTACTGATATCATGCTACAACCATGCATTTCAAAGAGCTCTAACACAGCTGTGCACTTGCTGAGATATCAATATAGAACAATTTATACTCCTATCTCCTTAATCAGTCTACTGTTACACAGCTACCCTCACCTCACTTCACACAGCGGCTGCTACGCTCAAAAAAACCCCACACATTTATCTCATAACACAAGCCTGTTAGCTGTACACACATGATATCTACATCATCATGATATTCTACACCTGATGTGATATGTAGTGCTCACGATTTCCATCAACACTTAAAGCAACAGGCATAAGACGCCCTTAAGATAGCCAGATTGGCCCATATTTACAGGTCTAACTAACTAGCTATCCCAGTTTAAAGCAACATCACGCAGGCAATGGCAAAATACAGGTCTAAACAGGCAAACAGACACAAATTAACCTTACACTGAGTGGATGGTACCCTCAGCTATAGATACAGTATGTGACACATTCCCTTATTTAGCATCCATGGGGTTTTATAGCATAAACAATTTAGCTTACGTAAAATGGTTGTGGTTTTGTATCAAAATACTACAGCTCAGATTTGTTTGACACCTGCCCCTATCTGTCACTTTGAGTTGTGTCTAGTAGGCTGAGGTTTCTGCAATTACAAACACTAAAGGTGTCAAAGATATGTCCCTCTATGGTGTATCTCTAATACTTCAATGTCAACATTTTTCAGTTCAGTCAAGAGAATCAGTCATCCTATTTTTGTACATTTAGTGGCTCTTTAAAGACAGTTAAGTTACTCTGTTCTCCATACCATTCATTGAGGGTGGTGGCCCACCATCCTATCGTGACCCCCTGCCAGAATTAAAGGCACAAAAACAGTGTTAAGTGTATGTATGTAATCTACTCATTTGATTTTATCAGGCCATGAATATCTTTTACTTCTTTCACTGTCCTGATCAATGCCTCTTCTCTTCTCACATGTTACTGAAGAAGTGTTATTGTCTCTGACACTGTCTCTGGGTCTGACACCTATCCATTTATAGTTTATTTCTGATGCAGAATCAGGAAATTCATTGTGGCTTAGTCTTTTACTTCAAGACGTTATGAATGTTTCCTTTCCTTTTACCATATTTTGTTGTCTTCTTTTACAAACATTTCTTTTAAACATATGTAATATTGAGGCAGTTTTCATTCACCTTCCAACTTTTAATATTTAATCTGACAAACCTAAGTAAAGCACGGTGCTCTTACGATTCAAAAATAGTTTGCTGCTGATGATGTAGCCTCATAAACCTATTTTAAAAACAGATTTTTACTTTTTCGAGGAAATTTCCTATTTCTAATGATCTGGATGGATGTTTTTGGTTTATACTAGAGCTGTCAAGAATTATAGTATAAATTGGGATTAATTAAGGTCCACAATAAATCCATCTCTACTCCTTAATGTCTCATATCACTTTAAACAACAGACAACAAACAACAGACAGCTCAGTGGACAAGTCAAAAGTCATCTGCACATTGTGTTATTAAAAATTTTCCTTTTGACAGTTCCCTTCTTTTCTTTCAATCATAGCAAGCTTTCTGTGGTTGAGTTCCTGTCATAATATTCATTCCACCTATGGAGGCAGCTCTGTATCCAAACAGGAAGTAATTTATCTTTGTTTAAGGTTGGCCAGACACTAGACAATTTGAAATCTTAAAAGGCTTTAAAACATGGTAGACCACAGACAAGAATTTTCATCTGAGCAAACACTAGATGACCTAGCCAGACCGTCAGACCTCTAAAGACCACAAACCTGCTGACCTGCCTTACAGTAAAGATTACACACACACAATACTTCACAGAATCTCATGTAATCGAACGTGACTTAGAATAAAAACAAACATGGATGACAGGTGATCAGCTTGCTGTCCCGTCAACAGAAACATTCATAACACATGCCAGGACAGGCTTGCGTTACGGTTGCAGCAAAAATCATAAAACAAGGAAAAGAAAGTGAATTAAATTCTGGCTCAAATTAAAGTAAAGTTGTGTTTAAGTTTGTAAGCAGTGAGAGTACATAACATCTAACTGGTGATGCTGCCCGGTCTGCTCGCTCTCATTGACTGTTGTGGGTATTCCTATAGAGGTAATACAACCTACAATCGTTAATTGTGTTTGATATTTCAAGGTCTGGGAGGGTATGACATGTTCTGGAGCAGTGAAGTAATCGTGTTGACACAACACACTTTAGGGATTATTCAGACAAATAATCATTTGCTATGAGCCTCCACTCAGGATATGCCCCCATGATCATCAGGGAGGAAAATCTGGCCTCAAATCAGGCTTAAAATCGTGTAGTGTGTGGCTAGCTAAGACAGTTAAAAATCCAACAAAAGACATTTTTAAATGTGACATAGTGGAATGGGATATAAAGAAGGTGATTAATAGCAATTTACTACAGAAATTCTCAGATGAATCGTGCTTAAAAAAATGTAAGTGTTGGCAGCCCTAGTTTATACTTACAGAGTAGGACAGCACTGTTCTGTCTCTATAAGAAAAGCTCATCAAGACAAGAAGGATTATCATACATTCTTAAGAAGTTCTGTGACTTTCATCTGAGTAAATAAAATACCTATCCCTCCTGTTATCCCCTTTCTCTAGTCAACAGAGCCCTCTCCGTGCCAAAGTAGCATGCTTGAAGGGCAAACATCAGAGGCCAAACCAGACTTTGTGACCGGAGGACCAACTCGGGTCCTGATTTATGCAAGGGTGGCATGAAGTTTGTGTGCACACACAAAGGGTTATAATTGATTGGCCTTTCTTGTCCACATCCTGTCATGTGGTTTCAAAATGTTTTACTAGGCTATATTTTCACTGTACAAGGTATATGTACTTTAACAAACAAAACTTGTTGTAGTTGAACACTGTTCTCTCTTCAACAACCCCCTAAAGGGCAAACACTTAGTAAACATAAGATCATTTTAAAAAGCCCAACATGTAGAACAAGTTTACGATCTTTTGAAATTATTTGAGGACTTAGGGACAAAACAGTATGTGTATGTAAGCTTCAGTAAGAAAAATTATTTTGCTACTATTTTGGTCATGGATTTATCATTCTTGTTGTTTTTAAATCGGTAATACAAAATTCTAGATTCTTAAATGTACATCTACACAGCTTATGTTTTTAAGTTTCACATATACAACCTCCTCTTGGGCTAACAGCCATGTCTTACTCGATTATATGTCTTCTACATTTTTTTTTGTCATTCACACACGACATCACCGTCTCATTAGAAGAATTTCAAAAACATAGAAAGAGTAATCCAAAAGAAACATTTAACCAATGAATGCTACATCCTCAGTGTGCACCTGTAACTCCAGTTGTACCTAAGAATGAACTTTACTCACCAGACGATTCTCATCAAACACTTCCAACAGCAGACGATGCTTCCTGGGATTAACCTGAAATATAATGTATACTGTTAATTCAAAATGCACAGGTGCTGGATCTAACAATGACCCGAATTCAATAAACCCAGCAACACAACTTTAAGCAATGAATCATTGATTATGAAATAGTTTAGAATTACTAAAGTGATGCAGCTCTATTGGAATAAACAACAACTCTGAATTATCATTTCTAATGAGCAGAACTTACTCTGAAAAAGAATTCTTCATTCCAGTTTGGGTCCAGTGTCTATGTGGGTCATGAAACAAGAAGAAAAAGTTCAATAAAGATCTACAAAAATATGTCATTAATTAAACAAGTAAAGTTGATTTTTACTTCCTCACTTTTTTAATTGTTTTGGTCTGCAGACTTGCGAGTTCCCCACTGACAGGGTCATAGAGAGACAGTCTTGTATATGGATCACTATAAGAATAAAAGGAGACACATTAAGATCAAGTAATGGTGTAAACATTCATCTATAAAGATTCTAACATTTATGATCTTCTCTCTGCAGCTTGTTGTTTCTGAGGTTTCTCTGCCATGGCCCTTGTCTGTGTTTTGAAAGGAAACAAAACACTTAACATTATCTGATTATTAGACCAGTGAGTGCATTCAAGCCGCAGAAATATTCAGATAATGTGCCCAGCGACCCCATGCTCAATGCAAAGTTCACTTTTATGGGAAGTTTGTAATGTTCTATTGAGCTATGACGAGCATGAAAACCACAAAAATCTATTGAATCACATTATATTACGTAATCTAAGAGTCAAGAGAAGTGTAGTGTATTTAATAATGTATTAAGAGACTGATGATAGATTAGAGAGATACTTAAACAACAACTCTGAAAACATTCAACATTTCCTAACCCTTCAATTTGATGTCATTGTCTGACTGAATGTTCAGGGGATTTTGAAAACATCACATAGGGGATAATTTGTCATCAAAATCTCACTATCTTGGTCTTTCCCAGCATTTTTTTTATTTTGAGATCTGCTTTTTCTTTATATTGTAAGAACAAATCAAGAAACAACACCCTGCTGCAGTGCAACACTGATATATCTTCAGTATTTACTCATTCTTACGGAGGAAGTGCAAGGAACTTGTCTGATTGCTCTAGATAGCTTTTCCTGTTGTGGGTAATTCTGCACTCTGTCTGTCTTATTAAGACTTAGCATTATCTCTTTGTCTATGTAAACGTAAAGCTTTTATGCCCCTCTTATGCCCCTTCCAGAATACTAAAGCTATAAATGTTAATAATTAAAACATAACAAGGATTGTGCAGCATTTGAAGGTAAATCAAAACAAATTGGCTTAGAAGAAAAAATGTTGGTAAGTGTATGCATTTATTCTTTTTAGCTTGCATATAACACTCTTAAGTTAATTATGCTTGTGTTGGGCCTGGTGACTGGTTTACATACTAACACATCCTTTTTAGGACGTCATACGATGTTGTGATGTTTGCTTCTCTATATGGCTTGCTTGCTCATAGACTTTAGGGTTTTAGAACTACTAAATACTATTCTTTATAGAGTCAGATATAGTTGATTCAAAAAGTAGGTCTCTTTCTACCACACCCACACATGTGATTTGATGTTTTCCTTGGGTGATTTGTCATTATAATCCTGTGTGTGAAACAAATAAACATAAAGCAGATTTTACTCAGACTTATTTTTAAAAAAAAAAGCAACAGTTGGTTGAAGTCACACCCAGTTTGTAGGCATGGCCTATGAACAACTTACCTGGCCCCAAGTATATCTTTTTTTGCCAGCCCGATGCCTGCAATGATTTTCACTTTTAGGACCCGGGAATCCTCCTGAAATAGCAAGTGAAAAAGTTTCAGAGATTTTGATTCTGATGATGAGATCAATGCAGAGACTAATATCTTTATCAACCCTATCTGAAGATGCAGTAAAAATAATCTGTGATGCACAGATGTGACACTGATATAAGATATCTGTGACAAAGGTGAGAACTCTGTACTGAACCATTCAACTGAATGTAGTCAACAACATTACAAGTACCACTTAATGCTAAGGAGAATTAAATCAATTCCTGGCCAGTTCTTGGCCACATTGAACACATTTGTACTTGGATTGTAAGGCCTGAAACCTTGACCAATTTGCATGTTTTGGGTTATTTATATACTTCATAAAACATTGAAACTAAACACACAGTACATCAATTCTGCTGCCAGGTGACGCTCAGTCAAAACAATAAAAAAAGATGATGGGTAAGGACAAGCTGCACAGCTCCACCCACCTCCATTACTTACATCTTTTTTTAATTGAGGACTCTTTTCAATGAAAACCAGACTAAATAAGGTGTAACCCTCAGTTTTTTGTTTCATGGACGAATTTCATATAATGAGGGAGGAGAAAAGCTACCAATAAATTCATCCATGAATCCAAAAAAAGAGTTTTACTGTTCTATAAATATGCTTTGTGCAGTGCAGTTATTTTACAGAATACAGTCCTCAATTTAAAACAAAAAGTAAGCAACAGACGGGGTAGAGCTGAGCAGTATGTATGGTGCTTGACCAGTAAATGTCTAGTGGGCCCACAATTGGGGCTTTTCCATTATATTGCGTGGCATGCCTCTACTCGGTTCGACTCAGCATGGCAGCCCTACGTGGCAGGGGATTTGCTTTTTCATCACAACCGAGCTACCCATTTGAGGGGGCGTCTAGAGCAGATGACGCAGTGTTTTGAGCCCTCCTCGATCCATCTACACCATCTAATTGACTTTACATTGTTCCAAAGCTAAAATCAAACTAGACCAGCAGCGCCGCTCCCCACTCTATTCACACTCTCTCTCTCTCTCTCTCCCTCTCTCGCTTGCAGTCTCTCTCGATCTCTCTTTCCACAGTCAATAAACAAACAATTCATGCTTATCATCAAAAGGAGAGAATTTTCCTGCATTAAAGTTAAAGAACAGTCTTCTGATGATTGATTTGTGGGTCTTTACAGAGCAGAAAATGAACACAATCATATTTTTGGGTCGGGTGGTGAGAACAGCATGCTTTATTGGCACCAGCTAATTAATTATAGACTGACTCTGTCATGGACTAAATGTTTAGAACATCTCCAGCATTTTATTTTTTTAAAAGTCTAGAATTTACTTGTCCATCATAAGAGGAAAGAGTCAAACTTTTGCTATTAGTAGGTACAAAAAAAAAAGTTGTAATCCTGTTGTAACACTGTGTATGTTTGTTTAGTTGCAACAGTGGTACTAAATTGAGGTTTAAAAAAAATTATGTGAAGTTCATTGATGCACTCCTACTTCAGAAGTTCTGAGAGGGAAAAGCTGGTGGACAGGTTCTATAAAGCATTATTTCATTGCTGTCAGTCAATTAAAAAAAATCAAATTAATTAAAGGCGTTGTGATTAATTAATTGTAATGAATCACATATGTTGTTAATTTGAGAAGAGTTGTATTACTGGTAGATTTGAAGCTAATAGTAAGATAATCAGAAAACACATGGTTATGAATGGCAACCAAGGACAAATTGTCCATTTACTATTCAATCTAGGATGGTGTTAATCTGTGGAATATGGATTTTATCCATACAATCATAAAGAAGAGAAAAAAGCAGAGAATTTTTGCATGTGTTCCAGTAAAAGTTTAGATTAAATCGCAATATGGCCTGCTGCAAATGTCAAATCACAGAAGTTGCAATAATTCTCTAACCTGAAATGTTTGTAGAAAAAGAAGTTCAATATTCTTTTCTCTACACTTGAAAAGATTATGAGCCAATTATAAAAGTTTCCAAAAATCCCAACTTTCCTTATTTTTGTTTATTTTTCTAAACGAAAACCAGAACGACATGAAATGATCAGTCCCTTCATCACAATACATACTGAATTTGCAATACAGGTCAAAATAATCACAACTGGGTTTTTTTTTTTTCAAATTTGTTCAGCCCTAGTTTAGTCTGTCTAATAATGTGTTGGTTATCTCATGCAATGAGTTATTGCTTGTGTTTGTTAAAAACACAAGGATGCGGACATTAAATTGCAAATAAAATATTGGTTGAAAAAAAATCTCAATTAGATTATTTCCAAAATTGTGCAGCCCTACTTCCAATCAAAGTTACAAAGCTACTTTAGACAGTTGTATGATGGCATCAAAGTGGGATTAACCCCCCCCCCCCATAAATTAATCAAAATTAACCAAAAATGTTGACAGGATTATGTAATCTTAAAACAGTTTGATCTATCCTATCAAAATGCCAGAGGACATGATTTTAAAAAGTTTTCTGAGGTATAAATCACACAGCTCCTTATCAAAAGACCATGTGACTATGACTAATTGTGATGTAACATTTTAAAAAAATGTTTAAAGCTCAAACTAAGTGCATAACAGCTGTACAACAGCTAAATCATTTGGTGAAACAAACATGAGAGCTGATACAGAATACAGAGTTTTTACTGTAAGTAGTACTCCACTTATTAGTTCTGAATGAAGTTACAGACACAGCAAACAGTCTTTGTCTTAATTTGTTTATCAAAGGACAGCTCAGTTGACAGCAGACATCCATTTCACTGGTTAGATGTTAGAGGAAATATACAGATGAATGCATTAAATACAAAACCACTGGTTTTTAGTGAGGTTTATGCAAACACAAACAACAAGAGAGCACAAGAATGCTGCTGTGAAGTTTTGGGCTAGATTTGAATTCACAAAAACGTCTCTTGTTATTTATTTCACAAACTACTATATGTTCTACGATATATCAGCATAGTTGTGATTATCGTTGGCATACTGCCTGTGGCCTTTTGCCTTTGATAGAATCACAGTTGTATCATTTATAATTCATCACTCCCTCTCGTGTAACATTGCTCAGTCATGTGTTACATCTCATTCATATAAAAGCAACGGATCTTTAGTTACAAAGTAAGGAGATGGCGGTATTCTTCTACTGATATGAAAAAGTACTTGACTAGATAGAACGGACAAAGAATAAATAGAAAAGAACAGGATCGTTACGGTATAAACAAACTGGTAATCGACACAAATGTGTTTGTTTGTTTAATACCACATGCATACAGCTCACACCCCCGGGACAATCAGTGCATACTTCTTCAGGATGATGTAACATCCTGATAATACTTGGCACTTTCGCACATTTCCCATCATAACTCCGCTCCAGATATGCTTTTACTGTATAGTTAGTCAACCGTCACAGGATTTCACAATCACCGTCCCCATTCTGCCGTATAAGACACAACTTTGGGGCTCTGTTATCCAGTCTGAAACTCTGATTTTAATGTGAAGCAGAAAGCCTAGAAATCAGTAGATTTCGTTGTGGTGTTTTCGTACTGAGGACGGAAAACAGACATTGAGAGGCGTTCACTGCTCTGTAGCCTATTGGCTTTCCTGGTTGAAAAAGTAACCCGCTAACTAGGTCTATGTTCATTTTTAACGCCTTATCGTTCACGGTATCGATTTCCAATCAATAAGTAACGTTACAACATTTAAGGAAATGCCAAACCCTCCTTCACAAGGTATCCTAAGTTACACAGCGTGTACGTTGGTTCGTCAGTTAATTTCCGGAATGTTCCAGTTTAGTTAGTTAGCAACAGTTAGCGTTAACTTGTTAGCCATCTTGGCATCGACGTAATCACATGAGCAGCTTCCTTTATTACTGGAAAACGATGAAGGGGAGTAAGTTTTACGTTACCTCATCCGCCTGAAGTCCTCGGATCTGAGGAGAAAGTGCAGCCATAATATCCTCGCCCTTCTTCCTCCTGAGAGCGACGACGAGAGAAAGACAGTAGATCCGTTCAACAGTAGACTCTCCTGGTGTTTAGTTACTACTCTACCTCTATTATGTCCTCTGCGTGTTTACGCTGGTAGATACCGTGAACCTGACCTAGTGGCTAGTTGTGACACCGTCGTCACTCACTGTGTCCATCCTCCTCCTCCCGATTTCACCCTCCTCCTTCTTTTCCCCTTTCCCTCCTCCTACTCGTCTTCCACATCCTCTTGTTCCTCATACTGTCACCTCAACAGCGGGAGACGAGCCAAAACTGCACAAGTGAGAATACACACTTAAAGCCCATGTGAGTTTTAAGAGATGCTGAAACAGACTAAAATCAATGATGGCACAAAAGCAAAAATACCAATACCAAAAGCAAGGTCTATAAACTTCTGTTAAGTCTTGTAATGTCGCTAGACAGCACACAGCAGAAGTTCTGCATAGTCATAAGGGGCACCAAAATCAACAAAAAAATCAACAGGTTCTTCAGGAGCTTTAACAGAAGGGGCAAGGAAGCATAAATGATCACTTCAGTAGACTTCCTTTGTGACCTCCCCTCAACTCTGTGATAAAGTAGAAACAGAGGATTTTTTTTAACCAATCAGTGGACTTCACTCATCATCGAAAGATACATCAAAGCATTCGACCAATCAGCAGTGACCCAGAGCATCTCAAACTTCCTGTTTCCTCCAGAACTAGAAAAATGCAGTTTTACATCTCTTTTGGTCCCAAACAAGTGGCCCTAAAATCACAACTAACCAAGCATGGTTGAAACTTACACATTTTGAAGCTAAATGCCATTATAGGTTTTGTTTACATAGGATTTCTACACCCCGTTTAGGAGAGTAAAATATTGTCTGTATTAAGACATATGGCCAACTCATTTAGCAAGCCATATTAAAGGTATTTTCTTTACAAATAAGTTCTTATAACGAGGATAACATTTCTCTGTAGTGTAGTTGGATGTTGCCACAGGTGTGTAATTAATTGAAGAGCGATCCTTTGGTAAATACTAATTTATTGACATTTTCAATGTAACCCAAGCAAAAAACATTTTTAGAAGCTGAAATTCGTTTTAAGTTTCTTTGTCTGCAGTATCTAGCTTTGCCCAGCAGAGGGTGATAGTGGCGCTGCAGAGCAGATAGTATTACAGCAGCACGCCCATGAAAGAGATCGACAGAGAGAAAACAGAGGCACAAGCTAGGCAGACTTCCAAGCAAAAACTACACAGTTAAGCATTACAAACAACTGATGTAAAGCTACTTTAAAGTTTTCCTAAGTGACACTTGTCTTCAGAGGAGTTTAAAATGAACAGTGGGTCTAGGATTGCAGAGGATTCTCTGACCGTGTATTTCATTCTCCGGTGAGTGTTTGCTACACTGTGAACTAGCTAAGATAGCTCAGTCAATAACTCATGTAAGCTAGCTTGTTTTTTCTTTTGTGTGTGTTTTAAAACGTGGTAGCTTCCTGAAGAAGAAACAATCGGAGTAAAACTTCTGTGTACAAGTTAAAACACAGCAAGAGACAGTTAAGTTAAGATGCAGTTCATTTTACTGTATGGTATTAAGATGCCAGGGTTCAGAGAGGCAGTTACCAGTGCTCCAGTTTCTCAACCAAGACATCCAGGTAAGCACAAGAAAAAATATTGAAACACTGCAGTGATAGAAAAATCATACTACCTGGGTAAATGGACAGTTTATTTAATTTGGTTTGTTATTTTCTTTAGAGCTCTGAAAGTTTTAATTTTTAATTTCTTTATTTTGGGTAGTATGTCTCCTCAACTTGAGGCAGCAAGAGGTGCAGGAAAACTGAGGTCCAAAACGTATAGGACAACACAAAGGGTAAATAAAACAGAAACTGAACTGCTATAAGAAGTGCATTAACAGAAAGGAAGTGTGCAATGTTCAAATATTGTGTTAAATAATGCCGGCAATTTAATTCGTTAAAAGTAATCTGGAGTCTTGATATCTTTATTTCCCTACTTTCATCCTTGAAAAGAACCGTAGTAGGCATTTGCTCTATTTTGTCCCATAGTGCATATAGTAGTGCTTACATCAAGAAATAAATAGTAAAATGGGTGTGATTTTTAGTCAGTTTTATAACCTTATAATGTTTTTCACACTTAGTTGGTTTTGAACCTTACTGCTGCTAAAATTATCTTAGACATTAGATATTTGCATTGTTTTTTATATTTTCTGGGGGATAATAAAGAAAAAAATGAATATTATAAATAGCAAAATATATATGATTTTAGTTAGTTTTACAACAATAAGGCATTTTTTATCGACCGATCTCCAACCTTCCCTTCATCAGCAAAATTCTCGGAAAAACAGTCGCTATCCAACTCCAGCAACATATGTCCAACCATGAGCTCCATGAACCTCTTCAATCAGGATTTCGCACTCACCACAGCACTGAGACCGCCCTTATCAAAATAACCAACGACCTCCTCACAGCTGCAGATTCTGGACACATCAGCTTCCTCATTCTCCTTGACCTAACCGCTGCCTTCGACACAATATCCCACACCATCCTCCTTGACCGCCTGTCTCACCATCTTGGCATCACTGGTACAGCTCTCTCCTGGTTTCACTCATACCTCTCACAAAGAAAACAGTTTGTTACGATCGGCACCTCTCACTCATCCCCCGCCCCAGTTAACCAGGGCATCCCTCAAGGCTCTGTACTTGGACCTCTCCTTTTCACCATCTACATGCTTCCCCTTGGACAGATTATTCACAAACATGGTCTCAGCTTCCACTCTTATGCAGATGACACCCAACTCTATCTCCGCACCAAACCATCCACTCAGCTCCCTCCCCACTCCCTGGTAAACTGCCTCCACAACATCAAAGCCTGGATGACATCTAACTAACTCAAACTCAACAGCAATAAAACAGAGCTCATGGTGGTGGCCCCCAAAGTGCTGCTGCAGAAGGTTGGAGATCTCATGCTTGATGTGGACGGGACCTCCATCTGTCCGTCCTCCGAGGTCCGAAACCTGGGCGTCATCCTGGACTCCACCTTCTCCTTCCACATGAAGTCTGTCACCAGATCTGCCTTCTATCATCTCAAGAACATCTCCAGACTCCGACCATCACTCCCTGATTCTGTGGCTGAAACACTCATACATGCTTTCATAACCTCCCGCCTGGACTACTGTAATGGAGTCCTGTTTGGAGTTCCCAGCAAAACCCTGGACAGGCTTCAGTATGTCCAGAACTCTGCAGCTAGAGTTCTCACCCGCACTAGACCCTGGCAACACATCACTCCAACCCTCATCCACCTCCACTGGCTCCCTATCAAGTCTCGTATCAACTACAAAGTCCTCCTCCTCACATACAAATCTCTCCATGCTCTGGCTCCCCAGTACCTTTCTGATCTCCTCCATCCATACACACCATCCCGCAACCTTTGATCTTCAGACACTGGCCTACTTTCCATGCCCAAAACCAAACTCTGAACCTATGGAGACAGAGCCTTCAGTGCTGCAGCTCTCACCCTCTGGAACACTCTTCCTGCAGACATCTGTAGCGCTCCATCGCTGGACATTTTCAAAAAACGTCTCAAGCACCACCTGTTCACCACAGCCTACAGTCTTCACTAAACCACCCCTTACACTCATCCTACCCCTCACATAGTTTGTCCATGTCTATGTGTTCCTGTAAAGCGTCCTTGGGTTTCTTGAAAGGTACTATATAAATTCAAGATATTATTATTATTATTATTACTATTATTTTTATTCTACTCAAATGGCATAAATCAGTTTTTACTTCAAGCCTCATCACTGCTAAAATATACTCAGTTATTCAATATTTGTGATTATTATAAGTGTCCTGTTGGAATTGTAAGGCAAAGCTGGTGCTACCACGATTTATACAGCATTCTGAGGCCAGCCATATCTTGCCCACAGCTGCCCTAAATTAACAGCATTGGTAATTACCAAAATCATTTTTTTATGTTTCTGCAATGGTTAATACAACAAGATGTAGAAGCTCTTTAACCCAAGTTATATTGTTAATGCTAAAATATCATGATTATTGTTATCCATGAATTTCAAATTTACTGATTTACAAAAACTGAAAAAAAAAGCAAATTATTTTTTCTTGATTATTATGTCAAATTATAGTTATTTACTTGCATTCCTGAACAGAAAAATGAGTTTTTGTGCTTGAATGTTATGCTTGATTAATTTCTGACTTCTCAGAGAAGCCCAGTGAGCCGGCTCAAATTTGGTTATAAAAAGGTGAATTCAGTTTGAAATTCCTCATTCCTGTTCAAAATGGTAAAACATTTTTAGTTTTAGTTTTTAGTTTTAAACAAGTTTTTGAAAGATTTCTAAAATATTTATGTTTTCTTGTTTTTATGACAGGTGGTCTAATAAATTTGCTAAGCACTGTACCTTACATCGTTTAAGATACTTAACATAAAGTGTTATATCATCTAGTTAAGTTATCAAAAGTGAACCCAATACTAAAATTTGTTCACTCAACATGAATCAAGTTTTTATTACAGTGAAGTTTAAGTCACATCTTTGTTAAAGCTCCATGAGGAACATTTAGGGAACATGACGAATGGCACCACAGGGAAAACAATGAGCATTTTATATAATTAGTAATCTTTTCTTGTGTGTAAGAAATGTTTTTTGATAAAATATTCCATCCTGTTTTATAAAGAAAAGTCTAATATGCAACAAAAAATTAATCTGTGGTGCAGATAGTAAAAAAAATGCTATTTGTGTCCTTTTCTCTCTGACACCTACCCCTCCAGCAATGAAGATAACAGTGAGAATAATTGATATACTGGTATTCACTTCAGTCTGTTTTTTTTTTTTTTTCAAAGATCTATTATTTTAGGCTTTGCTTATTTAAAGAGAAAGACCGCGGATAGCCGGAAACAGGGATGAGAGTGGGGTAGAGACATGCTGGAATGGAGCCACAGGCCCGCGTACATGGGGTGTGACCTAACTGCTAACTGCACCCCCTCAGCCTGTTTCTCAAGGGGCTTAAAATGCCTTACAGGAGCTTTGACTCTCAGATTTTAAAGCACCTGTAGTCAAATAAAGACGTTTTCTTTAGGAAATACCATTATCAATGAGAGCTGATCTGGTGATATCAAACTAAGATTTTAAAGCTTCTAAATGTAGACAAAATGTAGCCCATACTCCCATGTTTTCTAAATGTTTGTATCAACTGGGCAAAGAAAAAAAAAAAAGATTTATTTTAAATTCAATTACCTAAATTGGAATTTAAAGTTAATTTAAAGGTAGAAAACCATAAAAATATTTTTTTTTAAATGTCTTGAGGACTTTGATTAAAAATGCAGGTCAGAAAACGGGAAAGTGAAAAGCAGCATTGAAGGGGAATAACAGTCTGTGAGTAAAAACTGGTCCCAGTAATGGTTTGACCATGTCTGGAATGCTACTCCTGTATTACATCCAGCCATACTTCTGTCTCAACAGGAAGTGTGGAGATAAACATAAACAGTAGTTGGTTAGAAAATGGCAGAAATGCTTTGGGCTGTCATTACTCAAACAGTCAGTACTGTTTAGTACACAAACAACAAAGGAGTTCAAGTTGAAGGGCCTTACAGAAAAGGTTACTTAGTATGGGTTTACTCTACTAATATACTTATGCAAACTTCTGAGGTGCTTATACTTGCATACTTCCAGTTTTATACAATAGAAGCACATTGTGTGGTTTTCACTCCTCCATATTCATTTGGCAGTTAGAGTTTTGAACACATTTTCATGTAAGCATTTACATACACAAAACATATCATAAGTCTTGATGAGTGTCACTTTGTTACATGTTTAAGAAGTCCAAATTGGTAGTAGTTATGCCCACTAAAAAGACATTAACCCTTTGTGTTAACCCAGGTTGTATCACTAAAATAACTGTCTGGCCCAAGTTACACTAAGAGTAGGACACAATGGACATAACTACAGAGTTGATAGGGTTGATGAGGGGTTCATCTACTAAATACTGACTTGAAGAGGGTATTTATGCAGTCACTTTACCTTACGTATTTTTATATAGTTGACATTACTTTGTAGAAGTCTGTTTTCAATTTGATAAAGGGATATTTTCTGTTGTTTTTTTTTTTCAGAAAAGCCAAATGATATTGGCCATGATTGATTTATAAAATCAACAAAAGGGGAAAACATCCAGGTGGGTAAATGGATCACTGTATATTCTGTGTACAAAAAGCTATACATATTTGATCTGTTGTAGTTAATTTTGATGTCATTGTACTAACCTTCACTCAAAGCATCTCTATCTCCTCTGGTGAAAAGCTCTCATTTTTTCTCCCAGTGAATTATTAAACTCTGGTAGAAAGAAAAAATATAGGAGGCTTATGTATTGTTTAAATTCATAAGACCAGTTTTTACTTTTTTTTCTGTCACTGCCGGCAGGTGTATGTGTTGAATCTATTGGTAAATTTTTCAGTAATTGCAGAATTCAACTTTTGGTCATCACTAGTCATGAAGAAATGAGCCAAGTGTTGAAAACTTAACTGAACAATGAAATACAACTGCTTTTAATTATTTCATAGAAAGAAAATTCTATATTTACTATTGTCACAATCTCATAGCCCATTATTTTATTTTGATATAAAATAAACACACCGCTTTTACTTAAAAATGTTTATTAACTTTAAAAAGTCTTTACAAACCAGCAACAATTACAAGCACTTCCTCTTAAAAGCACTTGCTATTATGCAAAAGAAAAAAAGTGGAGGGCAGTTCTACAGCTCTGAACCACTTTCAACAAGAGGAAGGGTCAAGTCTTCATGAACACAAACATCAGTGCTAAAACAATAAATGCAAATGTTTCCACAGACATAGTAAAGATGAACATAAAAATGGAGAAAAAGATTCAACTCTGATTATAAATATGAAAGTTGAAAAGTCTGAATTGCGCAATATGAAACCGTTCTTGAAAGAGATCATACATTACAATGATATAATCTGCTATTGCAGAAGTTAAAGTATTAGAAAGTGTATAAAACAACTCTGTATATCAATACACTGAAAGATTAAGCGTAATGCATTTAAAATCAATCAGAACTTCAGTATCACATATTGTAGGTATGGTTGGTAGGTCTCATTTTTACATTTTAAAATGAGGGTCAATATTTTCTGAAATTCTCTTACAATTAAGTCCTACATTTTTATTCTTTAATAACAAAGCAAGTTAACTTTTCGCATACTTCACCACACTGTTTAGGATAACTGTACTGTTATGTATATGATAAGTGGTAATATGCTATTACACTTAAAGTGTGCTACAAACATTATAGCAGTGCAAGTCAGATTATTGTGAATTCATAAGATTATATAGTTTTCAAGGTTAAATCTTCTGTACAAACAACACACCTTTAATAAATTAAAAACGACACAATCTGTACAACAAACACAGTTAGTGTGATCAACAACACAAAGACACTCGGGTTGAACACTAATACAGAAAAAGGGTTTGTCGATAAATTAGTGTTTTTCCCCCCATTTGAACAGTTTTTTACTGTTAAGTTTACATAAGCTTCAGTATTAGTAACCAAAATGCTTAATATTGCCCCAAAGTATTAAGTTTAGAAAGAAATAATTTCCCCGTGCAGTAAATATCACCAATTTCTCCTAGTTTGTTCCTTAATGTTACATAAAATTATGGCTGTTTATCAATGACACCTTGTATGTCCTTCAAATAGTACTTTTTTATTAGTCACCCAAGATCTAAGAGCACATTATTTCAGGGTAAATGAATAAATAATGAACTCTTTGGTTTGGACATAAGGCTCAAAAGGTGGAGTAGCTCATCATCACTGTTTTAACAGAACTCCACTCCTGATCAGTAATTAGTTTTCAAACCTCAGTGCATAAATAATTTAACAAACCAAACAGTGCATCTATGTTGAAAAAAAAAACAAGTAAAACAGATTGTCAGAGCAGTATTTGGAGTGCTACATTGGCAATCAAAGTTACCGATATCCAATATGCCGATTCATTTTAGCCAATACTGATATCGATACAAATATCGATACAAATATTTGATGTTTTTAAGGCCTAAAACTTTAGTCCTTTGAACACAGTGTAAGGTTCAAGGATAAACAAAGAAACAAACTTCAGTCCTTAAAACACACTTTAAAGTATAAAGAATGAAGATAAATAAAGAAAAAGACCTCAACTGATATTGTTCTGTTGGTCCAGCCTAAATCTTCACTAACTTATTTTTGTCCAAAATTTACAGTCAATCTATGCTGATATTCACAGCCAAAATACAGATGTAAATATCAGCTGAAATTTTGATATCTGCTGACACCAGAATGCCTTTTCCAACTAATATCTGCCAATACCGATATCAGGCCAATAATATCGTGCATCCCTAAAATAAAGTGTTTACTTCAGGTACATTGTTTACAAGTGCATCCTGTTTCCAAATGAAGATGTACACCTTTGACTTTGCATAAAATACAAATAATTTATCTTTTGAGTGCATTTGTTTTAAGCATTTCATTTTTTAAGAAGGGCTTTCAAGTGATTAGAAAGGTTTTAATTACAATTAATCTCAGGATTCTGTAGAATTGGAATTAAGTGCACCCTTTATATCACATTTTAAAATTCCACTATTTTTGCATTTAAAATTGTTGAATTTTTCTGCTGTCTTGAACTAAGGCTAACTGACTTCCTGTTTGGATACAGCCCTGCTTTTATAGTTAGGTCAGAGACTATAATATGAACTTACTTAACGCGGTAAAAGGAACTTATTATGAAAAGGAAATAGGTGAACAGTAAAAAGGTAAATGTTTGATGACTTCTGACTTGTTCACTGAACTGTCTGAGTTTTTAAAAGTTAAATGAGACATTAAGGAGCAGTGGTGGACTTGTTTTACATCACTGGCTGCAGAGACACTGGTGTTAATAACCACAGTGACGAAAGCGACAACAAAACGTGATTTAAAAAGTGCACTAATTGTGGATCGTAGTTAATTGTCATTAATGCGATTAATCTTGATAGCCCTCATTTGAACCGATTCGTATTTGTACAAAAAAAGTGCAGAAGTATAGTATGGAAGTGGTATCCCTTTCGAGGGGATTGATGCTAGTACATTTATCTAATAAATATTCCCTTTTCCCCTATTTGTAGTTAAGGGGTAGAACCCTCTTTTTTCGCAGCTTTACCTTGCATATATGCGTAGACTTCTACAACATGAAATTTCTCACAATCCCCCACACTGCTCTGCGTGACATCACAGAAATAGAAATGCAAACTCAGTGCATAATTAAAGCTTTTGTTAATGGCATCATTGTGTCCACATCAAACTCTGAACCACTGAGGGATTTCATCTGCCATCATTTTACACATGTAGCACTTAGCTGTAACTTCTGAGTATATGGATTCACAATTAAATACACATATTGCATGTAATAAAAAATTTGTTAGATGTTCTAGACTTTTACAGTGATGATTATTGATTATGGGAATATATTAAATGCATTTACATGGATGAGTTTGGTTTTACCTTTGACACTAAGCGATGCCTCCTTTAAATGAGTGCATACCTTTAAACATGTCTTATTTCATTCTTAAGAAGAAAACAATGCAATAGATAGTAAATACACAAAGGGCAAACTTCTTCATACTTCTTGCTATTCACAAAACGTTCAATTCACAGCATTTCTTAAGGCGCAAACATACTCGGGCGAACGTACGCCGAACAGACTACGCGGAGGTCTGCGCGGACTCAAAGCGGACGTCCGCAAGGCCCGTGCACGCAAAGCGCAAATTTTTCGACCGCGCGGACTCCGCTCTGCGTACTGGTGTCACACAAAACACTGCTCGGCATGTTTTTTTATTCATTTTGACCCGCATTAAATGTGACTCCAATCTGCAGAGCGAGAACTTTCTGTGCAGCGTTGACGGGTGAGCGGTGACTCCCAGAGTGGAGGAGTGGGGCTATAGGTGCCCAACTAGATCATCAAACTTTTCACGTGTCCTTTGGAAGTATTGAAAATGTTTTTCCACGTCAATACTTTGCATGTCCTTCACCAACGTGGCATACTCCCCTTCCTCTCTTATAGCATTTAATGGCCGTACATACCACCGTATCTTAATTTAATTGCTTTGCAAAGCCAGCAGGCAGTGTAGGACGCCATGACAGAAAAATGTAAACAACGCGCAAGGATTGTGGGAAATCACAGGAAACTACTACATGGCAGTGTACTCGATTACGGAAGCTCTGATGACCGCGGACATTCCGCGCGGAGTCCGCTCCGCTCACAGTACACTCGAGGATGTTCGGGCCTTTACACTTACTTGACGTACACTTTGCCCTGTCATACTTTTGCGCTAAAAAGATTATGGCTGCAGTTACCAAGATTTAGACACAATGATATAAAGTGATAATCAATAAAAATCATGTGACACAGAATTGCTGCTCCACACTTAGAAATTCACGTCTCTGCCGTGATTTAAATGAAATATCAAACACAACATATAAAAGCTGTTTTAGGATTGTTTTTGTACCATCACCTCTGTTTACATGTTAGAAATGCATGTCTTCATTAAGGTGAGGTGGTGCTCTCTGATTGGAGGGAAATGACCAGCATTTTAATCAGAGGGTTGCAGCATTATTGCAGTTTAGCCTGGCACTTAAACTGGACAGACCTCATCGTATCCAGAGTGACATTAAAAAGAGTACAAAAAGTAAAAATAAATAAAACAACTGGTTTTCATATTATACACGACTAAAAAAGAAGCACTAATCTCAACCCATCAACCCAACAGTTGGATGGTCTTTGTTCTCGAGCCAGTCGAGTCCACTTGAATGTGGCGTCTCACTGGTGATTTGCTGAAACAGCGGGTCGTTCACAAACTCTTCCTCCTCCCCAGCTGTATTTTGATATTGCCCCTGTTGCTGGTTGGGGTCGAACAGAAGGTTCGTGTCCAGTGAGTTAAGGTCATTGATGCTGCTGGAGAGCTCTGACGTCATTCTGATTTCACACGGGAAATCTCCCCCTCCTGATGTTAGCTCTGACACCTGCTCCATGAGCTGAGTGCCAGCACTGAGACAGCTACCTGTGAGGAGGTCCTTCACTGAGCTGCTGAAATCACACTGCTGCTGATCCTCTTGATGCTGCTGTGAGCTCAAAGAGACTCCAGAGATTTTTTGGCCTCTGTTGTCACCTGCTGACACACTCATTTGTTCACTAATGGCATTTTCCATGAGGTAATTTGACATCTGTAACTTACATGTGCTGGTGGACTCAGAGGTCATCATGAGCTGATTGTCACTGCAGGGGAGGTTGTTGTCAGACTCTAAGATCTGGGTGAGGTTCATGCGTGCAGTGTAGCTAGAAGGTATATTATTGATGCCAAGACCCCTCACAGTGTCATCGTTGCCTCCGTCCAGCTTGTTCAGAAGGACATTGGTGATGTTTTTACTGTTGCACTGCTGGCCTGGAGCAGGCAGGACCTGAGATTGCATCATGATGTTGAGTGGCACTGAATGACTCCTCTGGGCCATGCTGCTTACCCCGAGATTCGTCTGGGTGTTTGCAAAGATATTCAACACCTCAGGTGTCACAGGGGAGTTAAAAGGTGACACAACTGAACGAGGGATATGTGGGAGGTTTCCAGTGTTTCCACTAAAATTCCTCTGATGCACAGCTGGGCTCACGCTGCGACACCGGAAAGCAGGTGAGTTTGTGGCTTTATTATCAAGAGGAGCGGGCACAACAAAACCCTCCTGCTTCGCCATGCTTGCCACCTGCTGCTGTACAGGAGAGACTGGGGTCAAGCGGCCAAAATGGTTGTCATGATGCCTTGCATGAGGGACAGCGAAAGCATGCGGTTTTTGGAACTGGTCGCCTATGAGGCCTTGATAGCTGGGGAGAATTCCCACACCGCTGTTTGACTTGTTCAGGCTCCCAGTGTTGCTGCTGTTGTTGTAGCTGTTATTCATCCACTCCAGCCGGGTCTTGTCTGGGTGGGTGGCCATCGGTCTCTGCATGGGCTTGACAGGGCTGCTGGAGACAGTGCTGCCATCATGGAAACCAGTGATGCTAGAGTTGATGGGTGTAAAAGCAAACGGGTTCCTGCACTCTACCGGACTGGGAGGCACATTGCTGCTGCAGTTAGAGTGAGGAGTACCAACCGGGGTGTGACGGCTGCTTCCCAATGCGCTGTCCACCGGGGTGGTGGAGGTGATGCGGGAGCAGGGACTCTCTCCAGTGAGACCTGGGCCTCCTCCCATGATATCTGATGTGGGTGTGGGAGTTTTAATGGGATTGCTGCTGCTTCCGCTGCTGTTGGTGGCGTGATAGAGAGAATTCATGGTCTGATTGGTGGATATGATGTTGTCTGACATCACAGTCTGTTGGCCTTGGAGTGTGACACAATCTCCAAACACCTGCATATTGTTTAGCTTCATCTGCTCCTCCATCTGCACCAGCTCCTCCACAATGCTGTCCTGAGTCACATCATCGTCGAAGGAAAAGTAGCTCATGTCGGTCTGCATAGAGACCTGGCTGGATGACGAAGTCTGGTTGAAGAAGTCCAGGGCTTCAGCAGCAGAGTTGGACTGCATGTAGTTCTGTTGTTGTTTGAGCTCAGAGTTTGAACTAATCTCACTCACACCAGGATGCTTTTGGAGGCTGTGGTTATTTGGTACAGCATGCAAGTTGGCCGCCGTGTGCCCCTGCTGTTGCTGTGTTAACGCGTGACTGATTGAGGCGCTAGTTTCCATAACAGTGGAAGTGTTTTTCCTCTGCATTGAGCTTGCTGTTTTGGCAACAGAGTAGAAGCCACTGGTTCTGAAAGTGGAAGCACAGAGTGCGTGGTCCTGGGGAGAAGAGTTCATTTTGGTCTCTACCTCCCTGGTTGCTGGTGCACTCTCAGGTCTAGTTGGAGCTCCTGGCCTGGGGGCGTTGGCGAACATGTTTCCTTGACTGTATACCAGACCAGCAGCACCCTCTGCTGGCTGCTGGGGCATGAAGAATCTCTTAACCGGAGAAAGGTCTGGACTGAGGCCTGAACGCTTCCTGAGGCTTTTAGTGGCTAATAAACTTTCCTTTGCTGATGCTCCACTGCTGCTTTCTCCAAATGAAGGAGCTCTGCTGGTGCGCAGTAGAGAAACAGTGCTGGTATTCACAGTGGGAGGGATTAAGTGCATATTACTTGTATTATTAGCATTATTATTTCTGCTCTCTGCCACAGAATTAGAGCTTAAGAAGGACTTTGTGTTGCATTCAGTGTTGATTGATGTTTCCTCCAGACCCAGGAAGCCTTTAGTCTGAGGAATGGGCACACTGGCAGCCCTTTGAACAGCCCCTCCAGCTCGATCAGTTGTTGCTCCTTGAGTCAAAATGAGACTGCTAGGATTTTGTGATTGGCTGTTTCTATGTATGGCCTCAACTTCCATTTCAACATCAGCAGTAGGGGTGTCAGCAGCTGCCGGGGCAAGAATGGGGACGGCAGAGGTGCTCCTCATGCTCTGATTGCAGCTGGCGTCCAGTGAAACAGCAGAGCTGCTGATGCCTGCAGATGCCGGTCGTAGAGTGGCATTTGTGAGGGATGTGGTGGTGCTGCCGTTGGGTGTGAGCGATATGGCAGTCATCTTCACCAAACTGACCGGGCTGACGTGACAAGTGGTCATCACGGTCTTTATGGGGCTGTTGCTGATGATCATGGCGGAGGGCGAGCGCAGAGTGACAGCAGGTGAAGGCTTGGGCAGGATTTGTGCGTAGCGCTGACGGGCAGATCGCTCCCCCATGGGACCCGCTAAAATGTTTTGCGGGGTTTTTGGGTTCTGCTTCACAGCTTGAACCGGCTGGGTCACCATTTGGATGTTAATGGGAAGCACTTTATTTTCCACTGCTCCCATTGGACTGGGAGACATCGGCTGACGGCTTCTTTGAACCTGGAGAGAGTGACACCAATCAGACAGAAGAACAACTGAATTCTAGCTTAAAATCTGGCAACATGTTATCTAATTTCCACCAGTTAATTTTAATACCTGCACTAATTTTAAGTACATATGACATTCCCACAGGAGTATCATATTACCATCCATAAGTCTGGGATAATGACACAGTTCTTCCTCTTTTATTACCATTTTAATGCATTCTGGGCATCTTAAGTACAAACGGGTATAACCTGTTAGCTGTGAATCAACACTGATGGAGCAAACTGTAAGGAAGATATTCTGGGCAACAGAATTTATTTCAATTTTATTTCAATTAGACTAAGACAATGTCTGTGAATCTATGTCGGCAAGAGTTAGACTCTTAGGTCAGTGACTTCAAAGCACTGAATTCTTGAGTGGGCACAGAGCTGATTACTTATAGTTATTTGTTTATAATTGTCAGACCCAACATACTTTAATGTTCTCATTAATTTGAATGATTAAAAGCAAATTTAGAGCAAAAAATTAAAGACTAAGAATTCAAGGAACTTGAGATCAATTCCAAGCTGAAGCAATACATGACTGTGAGTGGATTTTTCAACCACAACAACCCTGCAAGATGTTTCCAGCACAGCTTTGGGCTGTACTCGACACAGATGGAGTGAACTGTGAGTCTAAATCCTTGGGAAGACATTCTGGGATGGACTGTTAGACCCCATCTATCTCAATTAGGTAAGAACAGCAGGTGAATCTGTGTCCACCAGAGCTCTGCATGGCGTAAAGAGCAAGTTTACAATCTTACTTTTAAGTTTTTACATTCTTATTTTTAAGCTTTCTTTTTAATTTAAAGTATGACATGCTTCTTTCCTAAAGTCCTCTTGCTATATTTTAATGTTGTTAATGTTATAAATGTTTTGTTTTTTAAAAATAAAACTTGCCTTGCCTTTTCAGTTTTACAAAAACTGGCAATCAAAAGAGAGCAAACAAAATTTTCTGAAATTTGGACTGCCTAAAAGTTCAAAGGTGATGAATTTATTAATGACCGACATATAAAAAATATCAATTTCTGGGTCAACTAGTTGGCTTTTCTAAATCTATGTAATGCTGTGGTGATATACAGCACATATTTACAGCCAAATTGAAAAAAAAAGGACAGTCTTATTTAAGTAGATTCAACTCGTGCTCTGAAGCACATTAATGTTAATTGGGGCACAACTTTTTGCTTTTTATGTTTACCCTATTTTACGTGTATTAAAATGTAAACAATAACATCTGATCTGTAAGGACTACATCTTCTGATTTGAGATCTTTATTTAATTGGCACAGAGAGTTTTAAGATGATCAGGGTTGGGTCTTTCTCAAAGTTTAATTCCTATCTTGCCAAAAAGATGTCACAGACATGTTGAAAAAGACTAGTCTAATCTTTTAATAAAAAGTCTACACTCACTTAAAAATAGTCAGTGAGTAAATCTGGTCAATATCCACCAAAATGTGTGACTGTTTCAACTCATATCCAAAAAAAAAAAAAGAGTCCTGCTTTCTTACTGTGATGGGGCTCGATACAGCAGCGACCATGATGCCGATAGCTGGCTGAGGTGACTGAGGCAGGGGACTAGCACAGGGCAAACTCTCGTCAATCCTCTTGGCCTGTCCCTCTCCAGGTGAAGGTGACTGCAGCTTCTGTTCCTGTTGTTTCCTCTGGATCTTCCTCTGCAGCTGCTGCTTTGCATCGACAGAAGGTGAGGACAACGTTGTCACATGAGGCTGGAAAGAGTGAGCCTCGGCAGTGGGGATGAACGCTGAGACCGCCGGAGGAGTATGAACCTCTGTAGAAAGAAAAAGAAGGACTTCATTCTTTAAAATGTAAATATAGCAGATGTAGTTAAAGTAAAGCCTGAAGTTACATGTGCAATACGGTTTGGTGATTAGACTTTTATTGAAAGCAAATTTATATCTTTCTAAGGACCAAGAATGCCAAAATTAATGATCAAATCTACTTACAATATATATAAATGAATTATACAAAAGTATATACATAAGGGGAAAAATATATTCAATAATACGGAAAAAACATTCAATTAAACTGAAAATTTAAAAATAAATTAATGAAATATATTAATATGGAAAATGCATAACATTAGTAATTGTCAACAGTTAAAACCCTTAATTGGTCAATATTGCTACAAGTACGAGAAACAAAAAAGGCATCAAAACACAGAGAGGAATGGAAAAAAGGAGCAAAAATCAACAGCAGAACTTTCCAGCCAAACAAATAATTTATTCTAACTAGACCAAATTTAATACCAGCCGCTGTATCTTCAGTCTAACAGTCTGTTTCTAAAGTGCACAAGCACTTGTTGATTCTTTTTTAACTATAAGTATATCTTGCATTGTGCAGAACACCTGAACATACAGTGTGATCAACAATAATCAATACATGTAAAAGTTTCAGGCATCTTAAAATACTAGAATTTTTAACATTATCTCATATTTGTGTCAAGATCACAAAAACAAAAACTGAAGTCCTCCGCATTCACTTTGGTTACTTGCTTGTATTTGATAAACAAACTTGATAGAAAACTCCTCCACACTGTATAAATTGCACAAATACACTGGCACTCCAGCATTGCCAATGTGTGTACATATGCAATTTGACTCATTGGCTTTGGGTTTAAAATATGACCTAATACATCTTAAAAGCAGATGTACTTTTCAATGCTATTGCTGATTCTTATAACAGACAACCTGTCATTTCAAAGCTTGTGGTATTATAAAGTACAGGAGTATTGAATTTTGTGACGACCTTAATTGAACCTCATTTCTGGCTTCTGTAGACTGTCATGTGCGGTAACAGCCGTCAGCCACCAGATGCCACTACAGGCCAGTTTCCACACGGGGGCATGAGTCACAGGTGTGGTGAGTCTTACCTGTTGCTGTGCCTGTTGTAATGGTGAGAGCAGCCAAGGACTTGTTGCTGATGTAATGGCTGTCAACAAGGAAGCGAGCTAGATCCTCTACGGCATCAAACTGGCGTTTCAGCACTTTTTGGGCCCACTCACACACGAGGTCACAGGCTGCGAATCGGACCTCCTCCTTTATGTTACTCAGATGGCCTGCTGACTCCAGGAGGTCACACTGGAGCTAAAAACAGTTCATATAAGAGTTAGAAATACTTGGCATGCTGCATGGCACAGCTGTGAAAGTCAGAAAACAAATAGATTCAGTCACTTATGCAAATTATATCATCATTAGCAGGATGAAGATGTTAATGCACTTACGTCTCCTGTATTATGGATATCCAGAGTCGGTAATGATGGCATGTGAACAAAGGGCTTCTTTCTTAGTCCACTGTAGCAATATGTACACTGGTGTTAAGAACAAAAACATGATTCAGGAGGAAGAAGAATGGTAATGTACAGTTCAAGGAATAACGAAGGGATACTGCAAAATCAGTTTTCTCTTCTTCTGTTATTATAAAATGTTTCTTTTGTAACAATACTTTCCCAAACTTTTCAACTTCCAAACAAAATATGCTAATGTGTTGTTTTTTTAAATTTGGACAAACAAATGAAAAAGGAATGTTTTCCCCATAACTTTAATGATGCAAAGACAACAAATCCAGAGCTCATTATTTTCAGGACTAATCCCTAAGTTGCCTCTGTAAAATTAAGACAGCACACCAAGTTTCACTTAAATCAGCATCTTGACTTGGATATAAGCTGTTAGAAGCAGCATGTTAAATTTCAGCTCAGATATATTGCCTCAGTCATCAAACACATCAAATCTGCTTGAATGTTTGCAATAAGAATGGTGCAACCTTATTCTATGGCCAAAGTTCTCACAGAAATACCATCAGATACTTTTTCAAGCTCTGGATATGTGTTTGTGTTTTAATATGGATGTTTATTTTAAGAGAATCTGCTGTTAAGTGCAAAGTGACTAACCTGACACTCCAGATAGACTGTTTCATATATCCATTGCATGGATATATTTCACATTCATCTGGGAAACCTCCCATACAAAGCGTTTGGGCAAGGCAGGACTACATCCAAGCTAATCGCTACCATGGCGGTAGCCATTGGACTGACTTACAATACAACCCAACCCACCCAGTAATGATTGCAAACTCATACCAAAACAGGTTGGCTGAAGAGGGAACACATCTTCTCAGTCATGAAAAGCTTTCAGTGCGACTCTTTGCTCTTGTTTAAATAAACAAATGTGATCCATTTTTTATAGAACTGCCACTGGGGCTACATCCAAGCTAATCACTTCACCAGCAGCAACTGTGCACACTGGCTGACACTACAAGCCCCCCTCACCAGTAATGATCACAAACTCCTGCCAAAACAGGTCGCCAGAAGAGCTTAAACATCTTTTTTCTTGTTTAGATAAAAAATGTGGTCCAGTTGTGACAAAACTGTTGCTAAACTATAGCTCCTTCTGAGCTAATTACAACACTGGAGGCAGCCATTGCTAAAAGCTTACAGCACAACTTTACCCCACCCACAGCTACCGCCTCGTTCTCCCAAAATGTCGCACAAATGTGGATTGCAGCTTTTCAAGATGGATCAGCCTTATGACAGTCAGGCAAAGGTTTCAAAGTGACCCCACAGATGACAAAACCAAACATTTTTTAAGCTTTGCAGTGAAGATCAACTGTACAAAATGATTCAGTGTGAATCAGTGTTATTGATTTCAATACATATTGTCTGTCCCACATTTTCTTTAGAGGACGTGCTTGGGTCCTGTGAGGAAATTTGCTAACATTAGATACATTTAATTGGTCTTTTTAAAGCAATCTTTTTGCAACTGTGTCTGAAGCATGTGCTTTTAAATCACATTTATGTATAGTACAACTCATCATACTGACACCATGAACTGATACATTTAAAGTTTTCATTTTCTTTTATGGGTTTTAGTGAAAACAGAAAGGCACGAAGTGATATTCTGTTAATTTCTTGTGATGCTGTCATTTTTGTTTGTGTTTGAGTCAATTTAACCTCTGTGTCTGTCATTTTAAAGTGAATGTCTGGGTTTTTATTTTTTGTACATTTTTAATAAGTACTTTTAATAGAATTATGATATAAATTAATAATCAATGTTAGCATCTTTGCATTTTGCTCATTTGAGGATGAAGAAAAAATTGTTTCAAAAGAAAAACAGTTAAGTTTTTTTCACACTGTTATCCATAAATGACTGATGTGGGATCTCACCTTACACAATGACACTTTGATTGACCCCACCAACTAAAGGTCATAAATATTAACATAGCTGTCTGACAAAAAAGGACACAATTGCGTCATGAAGGTCAAAAGAACAGACTCCCCCAAAGGGCCCTCTGTATTATGCTTGTGCTTCTGAGGCAGAGGGGGACTTTATTTCATCTCACATCTATATTTAGAGAGCTTATGAACTGCAGCAGCAGATGGTCTGTGACCAGAGTCAGAGACCAGACGGTTAAAACCCTTTCCAGTAAAGGATATTTAGATTTTCCTCTCATGCCAAGTCGACGTGC
Organism: Cheilinus undulatus; assembly: GCF_018320785.1. Classification (NCBI taxonomy): domain Eukaryota; kingdom Metazoa; phylum Chordata; class Actinopteri; order Labriformes; family Labridae; genus Cheilinus; species Cheilinus undulatus. The sequence continues at coordinate 35,336,927 of NC_054865.1, read as the reverse complement.
CTTCATGTTGGGGAAGACGTTTTTCATCATCTTTCCAAAGTCTGCAGCACTCAGGGGATGGTAGTTCAGATTGTCACAGAAGCTCCTGAAACACAATAAACACAGAAGAATATAAAGAATGACAAAGATGATTCATGCCTGTTTTGAATAAAGCCACAGTTTTATACCATAAATCGTATATCATACGATGTGGTAACATATCACCACATTAAGTTTTAAATGTGCAACACAATGGCTGTTCTGCATGAATTTGGTTCTACTTTGCCACATGTTAAGTGTCTCTGGATAATCTAATAAAGAGTAAAGAGTCTTGAGAAAACATTTGTTATGAATTGGCGCTATACAGGTAAAGTTTAATTCATATCAGTATCTCTGTCTTATATGCGTTAACACTGGTATTAGGCTGATATCAGCCCTGTTAACAAACATCTGCTACCTGTAAACAATGTGTTGTGAAAAGCTATCAGTAGCCAATGTTTAATTGTTGTGCCATATCAATTAAATATTGGCATCCAGTTCACCTAACTGCTGAATCAAACATTTCATACTGGGCAGAAGAGCTCACCCATTGGACAAATTGATCTGTTTTCATGGTCAAACACAAGAGAAAATATTGGCCCAGTGGGAGGGTCGCACCAAAAGAAGGGATGATTAAAAAAAAAACATTGGTATTGGTAGGCAATTTTTTAAATTGCTACTTTGATCATCAATATTGGCCCAAATTTTCACAATCTGTGCATCTCTAACTTGTATTACTATTATTTTGTATTATAGAGTACCTTTTTATTTCTTTTTGAGGTAATATTGGCTTGAACAAATAAAGAAGTTCTGAAAGAAAAATAAAACAACTTGCAGCTTCATTCAGCAGCACAACACTTAAGTGTTTTTCAGTCTCAATTTTGGTTTAAGAGCAAAGAACTTGAATGTTTTTGTTTTTTATCTGGAGGTTTAACTTGGTTCTCCAGCGAAAAAGAAATTAAAAATTAACAAGAAAGATCTGATATCATAGATCTTGATCCGTGGGAGAGTTAAGCAGCAATAAAACTAGATATTTTCATCATAAGTTGGTGGAGAGCTTTCTGGACAAAAGACAATACAAATTTAACATCAATGGAAAACAGACTACTACAAATTAATGTTAATGAAATAAAATTATTTCATGTAAAATAAGCAACTGCAGAAATATTCACCTCCTTCAAGTGAGTATTTAGTAGATGCAGTTTGACTGAAATCACAGCACTGAGTCTGTGTGGAAGGATCTCAATCAGGCTTGCACATCTGGACACTGAAATTTTACTCTTTTCTTCTTTGCAAAACTGCTCAAGCTCATTCAGGTTTTGTGGGGATCAGGCTTGAACAGCCCTTCTCAAGTCCAGCCACAATCTCCCTATTGGATTTGATGTCTAGGCTTTGACTCGGCCACTCCAGCACATTCACCTTGTCGTCTTTAAACCATTTCTGTGGAGCTTTTGCTATAAGCGTGGGGTCACTGTCTTGCTTGAAAATAAATCTTTTCCCAAGCCATAGTTCTCTTGAAGACTGAATTAGATTGTCCTCCAGTATTTTCCCATATTTTGCTGCATTTATTTTACCCTCTACCTTAACAAGTAATTTAGGGCCAGCAGCTGATAAGCATCCCTACAGCATGGCGCTGCCACCACCATGCATCACAGTGGGGATGGTGTGTTTGTGATGACATGCAGTGCTTGGTGTCCACCAAACATAGTGTCTTGTCTGATGGCCAAAAAGTACCATTTTGGCCTCATCAGACCAAAGACCTTTCTTCCACTTGACCATGGAGTCTCCCATGTGCCTTTTGGTGAACTCTAGTCGAGATTTAATATGTATTTTTCTTCAATAGTGTCTTTTTCTTTGCCACTCTACGTACAGCTTTGACTGGTGAAGATCCTGTCTAACAGTTGTTGCATTCAGTCTCTCAAATCTCAGCTGCTGAAGCTTGTAACTCCTTCAGAGTAGTCATAGGTGTCTTGGTGGTCTCTCTCACTAGTCTCCTTGCACGGTTTGTGAGGACGGTCTGATCTAGGCAGATTTACACATGTGCCACATTCCTTCCATTTCTTGATGATGGATGTAACTGAACTGTGCCTTGGAATTTTTCTGAGCTGCTTGGAGTGTTCCTTTGTCTTCATGGTGCAATGGTAGCCAGGAATACTGATTAACCACTGAATGGACCTTCCAGACACAGGTGTCTATACAACAATCTATACTATACTACAAGCCATCTGAGAGCTCCTTCAGCACCGACGTCTCCTCTCCCAGGTGTTTGTATAAGTAACTCATATCGACTTTATGACCCACCATGGCGACCTGCAGCTTGTTGTGGAGCCGGCTCTTGCAACACTTAAAATCACTTGAGACATATTCATTCTACTCAGGTGATCCCCAACTCACCAGTTGTGAGACTGCTAGCACCAACTGGCTGGACCTCTGTTGAATTAGGTCAGTCACTTAAAAGAGGGGTCGAAATTCATACAATCATTTATTTTAGCTTTCATATTTTGTTTAATTGACATTACTTCATAGAAATCTGTTTTCACTTTGAATTAAAGAGGGTTTTTCATATTTTTTTGCCAATTTTCTTTTTCTCACTGGCAATACCCATGATTTTACTTTTTTTTGCATTTGTGGTTGCCATGTTATGAAATCTGACTTCTGTTCCCCTCATAAGATTGTGTATAATTAGCTCTTTTTACTTATTTTATTCAGTATCACATAGAAAACATAAATAATGTAAAGGAATCCTGTCCTGATATTTGCAGCAGCTGTACCCTCAAAATAATCTAGGTCTCACCCACCATTGTTGTTTACAAGGCTGATATTAGAAGTCCCACCCCTTCTTGATTTTGATTGGTCTATTAGGGAGAAGTGACACTGGTGAGCAGAGCTATGTTCAAAAGGTGAGTTTTTCTTCTCAGCTGAAAATGTGAGAGTTCAGTAACAACAAACTGCTGATGTTGATGTATGGAAAATGCTGGACTGTACTGGTTATGTATTGAAAGTGGGCGTGGGGTGCACGGCAGGCACTGACGGAGGCTCTAAAATAAAAATACGTAAAGTGTGTAAAACTGCAACACTAGAGCTTAATAGTAGCTCACAGTTCAACACATTTGTAAATGAGAACATGTTGTAAACTACTTTGAGTGACATTCATACCTGATTCTCATCTTACATAAAGTACTTAGTACTTCTGTAATGTGTTAATATGTGCTACTTACTGCAACAATCCCCCCGTTTTGAATTTTCACAAGAGTTTTGTGAGTATTTTAGGGACTTAAAAAAAAATGAACTACATGTAGTGTGGAAAAGATTCTGACTGACTTTACTGAACATGTTACTACAAACTAAGCAAAATGTTTTGTTGTTTTGAAGTGAAGCATACTGCGTCTCTTTAAAGCCTTTTCACCTGTCTGTCTGAAAGGCGCCAATATTTCTGGAGGGCGCAGTATTTCTGATCTGCTAGAGTTAAAAAGACAGTTACATAACACTGTCAGAACATTTCAATGGCTGTCTCAGACTTTCCATTCTAATATTACCAACACATGTTGCTCTCTGTGATTTCCCAGGCTGGCTGCGTCTATTTATACTGACGCTTCAGCCGCCAGAGTAAGAATCTCACACATTAGTAGCTCATCCATTCAAAGGTCCAACTTCAATGAAAATATTCAAACACATAGTGAAGTTAAGGGTAAAAAATAGAGTTTGTGTTCAATGAGAAACTATGAGTAATACAATTCTATAAGAGATACTGCAAGATTGAAAGTCTCTGCTTGAAAATCACTGGTAGTGTTCAAAAACATTTATTAATGTACTAACTCCAATTCCAAAAATGTTGGGCCATTGTGTAAAAGGTGAGGAAAACATGGAAAATCCCACAGGTACGTAGACTAATAGGTAATAAGTTTTGGTAACATTTTTTGGGTATAACAGGAGCACTCCTAGAAGGCTCATTCACAATCAACAATGGCACAAGATTCTCCATTTTGTGTAAGACCGCACTGACAATCCAACATTTTATAAACAATGTTGCAGAAATTTAGAGATTTCCCCATCTGTGGTCCATGATATCATCAAAAGATTCAGAGAATCTGGAGAAATACCTTCACATAAGGGGTAAAGCCAAAAACTAGCACTGGATGCCCATGACCTCGACCCCTCAGGCAGCACTATATTTAAAACCGACATCAATCTGTAATAGATCTTACGATGTGGTTTCTGGAACACTTCAGAAAACCATTGTCAGCTAACAGAGTATGTCACTGCCTCTACAAATCTAAGTGAAGACGCTTACCATCCAGAGCAAAAGCCGTATGTTTACAACGTCCATAAGCATCAACGAGTTCTTTGGGCCCAACTTATCTGAGACGGACAGGCCTAAAGTGTGATGTGGTCTGTCAAGTCCACATTTCAAATTGTTTTTGGAAATAATGACCATGGAGCTCTCTGGAGAATAGAGGAACAGGATTGTCCTGATTATTATTAATGCAAAGTTCAAAACAAGGTTCAACACACTTTTAAGTAAGTTAGCGCTTTTAAGTATCAAGTTTAAGACCCGAGCTGAGAAAAATTAATACCATAAAATGAAAGGCGTGTGAGATTTCTCATCCCAGCGGACAGAGCTTATTTATCTGGTGTAATTCACTGTAAATGAAATGTCAATCAATATAGGAAAAGAGATTTTTCTTAGTCATAAACATCTACATTTGATTATTTTTTTATCAGTGTAAGGTATAGTGATATTTATCATAACACACAAAAAGCATTTACTCAAAAAAGATCTAATAAATGTATGTAGAAAAGAAACATTGGATAAAGACAAGTCTAAGTCAAAGTGTCTCTAAAATTTAAGAACACTCACTAGTATGAATAAAAATTTGTAAAGATTTTTATGGCCTTAAATTTATAATATTTAATTTAAAACTATTTAAATATCTGCAGGAACCCTGTTAAAATCAAGTATCTGTTGGGGTGTATTAGTGACAATGGTATGAGTGACTTGCACTTCTGTGAAAGTACCATAAATGCTGAGAGGCAAACAGGTTTTTGGAGAAACATCGGTCTTTGTTATGATGCCCCTGCTTTTACCAGCCAGACAAAGGCAAACCAATCTAGAGGAGTTTCATAAGCATGGCTTTGACTACAGATACTAGACCCATCTCTCAGTGAAAATGAATGGTGCATTATGATAGAAAATATGAGAACAGCAACCACGCACTGTTAAGTAACTTAAGATAAACATTAAGGAATAATGGGACTTCAGTAATTGGTATCTTCAGTCCCCAGACCCTTACTTAGTGTTGTGAGAAAAAAAGATGATGGATGTGACACTGTGATAGATATGCTCCCATCCCAACTTTTGTGGAACAATCAATTGTCATCAAATGTTCTGTCTTTGTGCTGTATTTAATTGAATATACTGTAGATGGAAAAGGATTTGCAAATCATAGTTAACACATTGTCCCAACTTTTTGAAATCACGTTTTGTATATAGCAAACACATTCCCCTTTTTGAACCTACTTGTATTCATCGTAGACTTCCTGTTTTGGCAGAGAGGTTTCTGGGTATTCTTCTAAGTGATTGCGGATCCAGCTGAATGCGTGCATCTGCTGCGTGCGGCTTGATGACAGGGCGCTCTGGTCACTGAGAGCAGATAAGGATCATTAATTGATTAAATAAAAAGACAAAAGCTGCAACACTTTACCTACTCAGTTCTCTTACCTCATGCTGAGAGTGTGCGTGTGTGACAATAATTGTATCTCTTTGTCATTCACATACAAAGCATTTAAAGACAGCAGCAAACAGACATTTATACTGTATTCAGTCAGAGGGCAGGATTATTCTTACCTTTTATCAGTGCTGCTGCTGCTGCTGCTGGGACCAGAAGGCAACTTAAGGTAGAGGTAGAGTTTTTCAATATCAGAGAATTTCTCCACATCTTGCTGTAAAAATAGAAAAAAGATATTTGGCTTTTCTCTTCATCAAGACAAAATAATATCATATGTAGAGGCAATTTACCAATCAAGAAGAGCAATGCAGTATAAAATCTTATTTGTTTGGTCTTGTATTGCAGCGCTTTATAGTTGTTCTAACAATTGAAATATCAGATCACATTATAAAATCATTCACTATCGTAAAATTTACTCAATTCTCTCAACAACTGCTGGAAGGATTGCCATGAAATTGAAGAAAATGAAAGGTGCCTTCTCCAGCTTGAGACTTCTTATTCAGCATTCTCAACAACTTGATGATTTCATCAGTCCATAATGATTGTGATTAAAGTAATTTTAAAAAAAAACAAAACAAACATATGAGATTCCCATCATAATCAAGTATTTCAGAAGTGCTGTTAAACAGAGCAAATAATTTTTAATACATCTTTCCAAACCATCATAGTTTTATCTTGGATGCTTACATTATTTTACTTTACAGAAACAATATTATATCACAAAAAAACTACCAAGGTCAAAACTACTAGCCCCTTTAGATCTGACCTTTCTGTTGAGCCAAAGCACAAACCACTGTTAAGCAATGATGTGTTTAATGTTGTAATCCTCAAATCTGGAAAAATCAAGTTAAAACAGGTTTATCTTCCAATTTACACACAGTATAAAACCATCAGTAAGGGTTTGAGCTGTCACTTGAAAAAGCATCATGGATAATTGTGGCAGAGGAAGGAAGAGAAAGATTTCAAAGACTTTGGAAAGAAACTAGTGTGCTTTGGTGTATCTGGAACTGGGAATCTCATCAAGGTGGAAGGAATCATGAAGAAAGATGGATATGTGAAGATCCGAAAGAAGACCTCAAGCAGTCAGCAGGAAAAATTGGTCTTTGTTGTTGCTTTGTCTACCAACATGACCAACAAAACCTGCCTGGTTCCTGGTGAATAACTACCTCCAGAAGACCAAAGTGAACTTTACTGGTTGGCCTGAGCAAAGCCCTGACTGGAATCTGAGTGAAAATCTGTGAGGTGAACAGAAGACAAAGGTCCATGCCAGAAGGCCGTCAAATCTGGAGAAGCTCGAGAGATTTGCCAAACACGAATGGGCTGGGATTCCTCAGAGGACGTGTCAGAGACTTGCTGAGTACTACAACAGTCGACTGCAGGCTGTTATCCAGCAAAAAGGGGACAGAACCATAGACTGTAAAAAGAACTGAAGAAACCCTGTGTGATGTCAGCTGTCTGCTTACAATAGGCGGACTCAAACTGCTTTTGAAGCCAATCCGCAGCAGCTTCCGTATTGAAATCGCTGTCTCAGCTGAACTTTGGATCAACCAAATGGCCTGCCAACTGAGCTCGGTTTCCTGTCAGCTAAGCTAGCTAGCATTCTGGTTGACAGATGAGTAGCGTCTGCCTTACAAACTATTTGTTGTTTTTCCTAAATATGATCAAAATGATTGTGGTACAAAAAAATTCATGCTCTGTACAGCTTGAGGACATCAAGACATTAGCTGAGAGACATTTCGTTTTTCTGAATCAGGTTGTAAAACAGTTTATTTCTAGTGTAAAAGAACAGCTTTTTAACATGTGTTGTGCACATGACTGCCAGTGTTCCTGCAGCCAGCCTCAAGTGGACACTCGCTGTACTGCAGTTTTTTTGCACTGTGGCATTGACTTCATTTCTCTGAATCGAGTTAAAAATGTGTTGCTTTATTTAACAGCACTTTGGAAATACTTAGGAAAAAATGAAATTTTCATTCTAATCTGTTATTTAAGTCACTGGGAGTGAAGATTACATATTTGGAAAGTAAAAAGAAAAACAATCAGTGATGCAAAACAGGAAAGTTTTCTGACCTGTTATATTAATTCAACTATCTTGTTGAAAAAACAAAACAAAACAAAAAAACATGTCTAGTTTGAGTCCAAAATTGCATCAGTGCATTGCTAGACTACTCTTCATTACCAGACTTAGCTCATACAAACGTTTTTGGAGCTAAGCTTCATCAATGAGCACACCATCCCAACAGTGAGGCATTTGAGCTCAGAGTGAGAGGCAAAATATAACTTGAATTTAAGCCTAGTAGTGCATAGGTGGTAAACTTGAACATTCTGCCAGACAGTATGCAGAAATAAAGTTGAGCCACACAGACGTGCACACATATAGTAAGAACAGACAGACGGAGACGGAGCAGGGGAGCGTGTAAGGTGAACTACAATCCTCTGCTGTTCACTTTCCTTAGCAGACAGCTTGCTGCGTGCTGAGTGCACAGACGCATATGTCTTTCCTCTGAAATATTCTCTCTCTCAACTGGCTCCTAAGAATAAATGCTGTTTTGTGAGTCCTCTCTCTTTAACCACTTGGTTGTTAGGGAACCACAGCACACGATTCATGGTTGGATGAACACTGAGCAGCCATGAGGAATACATGCAAAAACAAGTCATTTTAGTGATAACGAATTTCAATTTCAAACTATATCAGTGCTTTATGTATCTATGGACTTTGTATTACAAATTTAGTCTGGATAAACCTTGCTGTTTATTATTAAGAGGATGCCATTAGCCTTTTAGCCTTTCTTTACTGTTGTCCTGCTATATTGTCCGTTCAATATTCAAATGTTTCATTAGTGCTTTCTATTTTTGAAGAGTGGATGCTTCTTTGTTTTTCCAGTTTTGCACTATTAGTTTTACACAGACTAACAATGAAAATAAAATTTGCCTCCCACTCGATATTTTATTTTGCCACAATTTTGAAAGACACAAATCACTGATTAAAATTCCACTTTATTATTACAGTTTAATGAGATCCACTTTTAAGTATGATACCAAGTTTCTCTTATTTTGACACAATACTAAAAGGCATATATGAGGGAGTCAGTCTGAGAGTTGCATTTAAACATGTATCAGATAAGCTGCAGTCAAATCTCTAGATTGTGTCTCTTCTAAAATATATTCTTGTCCTAAACCTATGTTGAATTTGACAGATTTTTGTTGGTGGTAACATATGTAAGTTTTGAGCAGTCCTTACATTTTGTTTTTGCATTTACAATATTGAGACCTTCATTGCATTTGTTATAAAAGGGGATAACTGTTTGTTATGTTGACCTTTAATAGGAATACTATATACAGCACCTATTAGTAGTCCCAGTTTTTCCTTTTCAATTTTAGTTTCCCTATTTCTGCTGGAACTGTAATTTCAAGATTTAAGTTCCTTTTTATCCAATTTCCCAAATGTGAATATTCAAAAGATTCAGTAAGCTTTCATTAATATTTAACCTTCAGATCTTGAAAGAAAGAACCGAATTCTGTTTTACAATACCTGATAGATACCACAGTTAATTTATGTCTCCCGATGAAGTTAGGAGTTTTCAATAGTTACTGATGAGTTATTCCAGATTTGCACGTTTAGGAATTCCTGTTTCCTGACCTAATATGCACTTATTGTTCTGTTAATTATGAAATCTAAGAATTTTGTTTTGTGCTTGGAAAAAAGAGCTTAAAGGTAGTTATTGGCTTTGTTTCATATAATTTTATCCATTACTACCAGAACAATAATTTTCTAGGGGTTAAGACAACAATGGTCAAAAAAACAACAATTAACTAACTTGAAATGAGTCTGTGATGTGAATATGGTTTAAGATAAAAACAAAAGATTTATTATTTTCATAGCCAACAGCCAAAAAGCATCATGAGCCTCTTAAATACACCAAAAAGTGTGAAGAACAGATGCTGTGATACTCAAATGTTTCAAGTAAAGACAAAAACCGCCAAAAGAGCCTGATTTAGGATTAAATTTGAATGTTGTGTGATTTCAGTTTTGTAGACCACTTTCATTATGATCTGTTGAACATGAAGTCGGTTAAAGAGGGTCCAGACCAGAAATAGGCTAAAATGGCTAGTTTGGCACAGTCCAGTAAAGAAACAAAACCCACTTACCCCCCCCATTAGCTTAATGATAAATGTTTAAGGTGTTCTCTCTTCATGTACACATAAAAGCATAAATTGTACAAAAAAAAAGTACAAATTGAGATATTTTTTTCCACCAGCTGGTTTTGGTTGGGAGCAGTGACTTTCTTTAGGCTTAATTGCAAATGTGATGTTGCCCAGCTTTTGGTGGACTATCATAGCTGACTAAACATAAAATTTAAAAAAAAAATGAATGCCCAAATACCCAGAGGTGTCAAAAGTATTCACATTCATTACTCAGGTAGAAGTATAGTTTCTAGGGTTTAAAAAGACTTCTGTAGAAGTTTAAGTATCAACTCAAGCTTTTTACTCAAGTAAAAGTCTTAAAGTAGTCGTTTCAAAACTACTTAAAGTATAAAAGTAAAAGTAATGTAAGGGGGAAAAACTGCCATTAAGGACAAAAACTTATGCCGCGCCACAGGGGCCTATAGTGCACTACCCCACCTCCCCAAAAAAACATTTTCTAAAGGCCATAATGACTATAATGTTATATTAAAATGTTAATGTTGAAAAATTTGGGATGCACTTGTTTCAGCCGTATTTATGCCCATTGAAAATGAACACATTTTAGTACAATGCAAATACATTCAAGAACCATACATGTGTACTACTGAGCATTAACGTGTGTTTCACGGAGAGGAAGATATGATGACTAATTGCCTATAAGTATTGGTCTTCCTGGCTACCAACCTCCTCACTGGTGCTTGATTGGGACGTTTCACTCCAGTTCTTTTGAGTCTCTGCCACGGACATCTTCGTACTAGGCTACATACGTCTGCTATTTGCTTGCTGGAGTGTGATGTGATTTGTGTCGTGCGCAGGTGCGATGGATCATATAAACCAATAGGGTGTCGGAATAGTATTATGTTTATACTCCTCATCCAACCACAATCAAATTCACTCTATCCTGATGGAGCGATTTATCTGGATAGGTTTTTGGGTTTTTTTTAGTGTTTTTTTGAACGATGACAAGCCAGAATGAAAACAAGCTGGAATGAAATAGAAGTAACAAGGCTATTTTTAAAATGTAAAGAGCAGAAAGTACACATAATTGCGAGAAAATATAAGGAGTAGAAGTAAAAAGTCAGCTGAAAAATAATTACTCCAGTAAAGTATAGATACCCAAAATTTCTACTTAAGTAAGGTAATGAAGTATATGTACTTAGTTACTTGACACCTCTGCTTGTGACACATAATCTTACCTTCCTTGCAGGTCATCCCCCAATCTAATCTCTCCCCAGTTTCCAACCCTATCCACTGTACTATCTCAACAATAAAGGTGTAAAAATCTTAAATAAAAAACATAAACTTATCACAAAAAGCAAGGCAATTTGTGTTTGGTTGATTATTTCTTTGTTGTAACAATTATCTTGGCAATAAATCTTATACCGTTGGAAAGCCTGTTTTTTCTTTTTAAAATGATGCCACATTTGTAAGGAACATGCATTTGTAGGATGAGCAGCAGAGCTGAGTATGTGGGTTGCGCCCATCATATCGTCTCTGCCAATGCCAAACAGTTTATTCTGCCATTGACTTTTGTTTGATATTGATTGGTAGACTGGATGATTGAAGTCTGAAGAAACAAGACATATTGCAAAGTTAACACCTCCTCCTCATGCTGGTCACCAGCCTGGTCACACTGCTGTGGGATGGCATCCCATTCTTCAACCAGCATTTGTCCCAAGTCAGCCAATGCTGTTGAGTTGGATACTCTGGCACAAGCCCAAGCTGATCCTACAAGTGTTCAATGGGGTCAGGACTGGGCCATTCCATCCTCTCCACTCCCAAATTCTGGAGGTAGTCTCTGCTCTATGGGGGTGAGCGTTATCATCTTGGAGGATAGAGTTTGGTCCTAGACTGTGGAGATATGGGATTGATACTAGTTACAGAGTCTCATCAAGGTATCTCTCTGGTTGTGTTGGTCTCTCTTTTGCCGGAGTGACCAACACATTCATGTTGGCCAGCTTGTGACGAATACTAGTTGAAGATTGGGATACCGTTCCACAGCAGTGTGTGACCAGGCTGATGACCAGCATGAGGAGGAGGAGCCAGGCTGTTGTGGCTGTGTATGGTTCTTCCACACGCTACTGAGGCTCCTGTTTGTTAAATGAACAAATTGTTAGATTGCCAATATGTCTTGTTTCTTCAGACTTCAATCATCAAATCCACCAAACAAGAGTCAATGGCAGAATAAGCTGTTTGACATTGGCAGAGAAGATCTGGGAAATTTTTCATGGGTGCAACCCACATACTCAGCCCTGCTGCTCACCCCTTACCACAATTTTCCTTACTTTTTGTGCTAAATTTAATAAAAGTTAATTATAAATAACTTGATAGAGGATGAATCACTTTGGGCAATTTTTCAGGCACAAACAGAATAATTATAGTACCCACACATTTAAAGTGAGTAATGGCTTGTTTTTACAGTAAATTGATGAATAAAATGTTTATTGAATTAGTTTTGATATTTTACCACATTAAACCCTTAATCATTGAATCCGTAAATTAAATTATCTTCAGTTCAACATTTTCTTATTTTGGGCTGAAAATATTATGTAAATATCAAAGGTAAACTTAAACAGGTCCAGACTACAGGCACTCTTGGCTTACATAACATGATTAACACTCTATTCATAAAGGAGACAACTATATGATGCTGGTTTACTGAAAGAATATCTGACCTAATCATGAAGCTGCTTTCAGAGGTTAATCCTTTGTTGTCACCATAGACTCACTACACATCAGTATCCGTGTCCCTGAATTCACCTCACACACTACAAACCAAGATGACGTCCTGTGGAATAAAGTCTTCTAGGTTCTGGGAAACTTTAATCAACCTTGTTTGAAAAAGAAAAATGACAAAAAATACACTTAGAAAGCACGGAAATCCTAAAACACCTTTTCACCCTAAGTCTCATATGTGCCAAATTTTAACTGATTCTTCCTTGAACTGTGAAACAACCTTTGACAGTTTCCATATAATCAGGTATATAATAAGCTGTAGTCCTTCAAACACAAAACATAAATGGTTGGCCGTTCATGCTGGGGCCACAAATATAAAACAGAGTAACATTTTAACATGAAAAGATTTTTAAAAATCAATAAAAATGCAAACTGAAGGTAAAAACAGTAAAACAATACTCACAAGTATGTTTTCCACCTTGGATTGAACAGATTTGCTGCAAAATGAAGACATAGTATAAATTAGTATGAAGCTGGTGTAATATGAGCTCTCATGTCTAAAGTGTATTTATTTATAAAGCGGAGGAATGATTGGTATGTGTCGACCCTCCCTTTAGCATCTCTCAGGTCATATATCCCACGCCAGGAACATATGCTGTCATATGTAAAAAGAGGAAGACACTGTGCTAACATTGTCTTTAACAGAAAGCATTTATTCATGTAGAGCACAGTTTATCATGTGTAGATATACTTTACATCTGCTTAGTACCACTCTAATCTAATCTAGAAGGTAGAATTTTATTAGTTATAGAGTTTCTTGTTAGTTAAACACTTCTTCTTGACCATAATTTTAGTTTTACTTCTCAAATATCGCAGTTTTTTTCCTGTTATTCTGTACACCCATGTCTTCTGTATTAGTTTATAAATGTGCTCATCATTTACCCCAGGACTTTAAATACCTCACAAATATCAAGTTTACGGTAGGGCTGGGAAATCAATCTTTATTTCCCTGTTATAGCATGATGAGTATTCCTGATAAAATAAAATAAATAAATAAATAAACTATTTAACAAGTCATGCTTTCTCTCTCAGCAAAAGCACAATTTAACTTCCTGATGAATGCCTGAGTACAATGATAATACTTTAACACCGTTTTGATGGCATCAGATAAAGCTTGAACAGGATATTAGTAACACTCAGAATTATTTTTAAAAATTGGTTAAAAAATAAAAAGCTTATGGGAGTGCTAATAAGCTATCTTTAATTTATCCCACTTTAGGGATGAGATGGTAGATTATAGTGCTTTGAAATGATCTCAGGGACTAGGCCTCCAGGCTGTCCAGTAACAACCTAAAACCGAACAGTCTTCCAGACGTAGGCATGCAGGTGCAGCATGCAACGTAGGTTTGTTTTGTAGGTCTACTGAAGGTAAGTCTGCATGTTGAGAAGTATAGAAAACTTTTAGATACCAGAACACAGGACACTTCCTATAATTAGCTGTCTGTCTGCAACAGATAATTACCTTTATGCATGCATTTTCATGATATATTGAAGGGACTTAATGAAACAAATTTGCTGACTGCCAAAGAGAAAAAGAAAGGGATAGAAGCTGTGATAGAGGGCAAGGCAAAGGCACACAACAGGCACTGACGGAGTGTGTCTTTAGCAGTAAAAAAAAACAAAACCCTGCAACTTTCCTGCACATTTGTGAGCAGACGTTGTGTTTCTAAGCTCTTTGGAGCACAACTGCCGAGAAATAATCAGAAAATAATATGAACGCATTATTTTGGATTTTTGCTGATATCTAATATGCAGCTATTTCCAAACTCATTTTAGCCAATATGGCACTGATAATTACACACTAGTGATGTTCTTAGGCCTATAATTTCACATCAAATTAAAAGCAAAACACGACTGCATTTAGTCAACTACTCTAAAGTCAAGTGGTCTAAATACATTCTGTAACCCAACTTCACGCTCTAATGATGCGAAGTTGGTTTGAAGAGTGTGGCTAATGTTAGCAGTGCTAGCACTGCCTGCCTATAATCTCTTTTGCAGTTGCGTCCAGATCCTTGAGCTGAATTTCATCATCAGTCCTTTGGTTATAAGTGAATATAACTTCACACAGCCTCTGGACAACTTTATCCACATTATCTAGATCAAAACAGTGCTAAACTGCTCTGTTCCTACAAAATGCTATCATTGCTATAGCAGTTAGTGGTTGATTACATTGGGTTAAAGAGCATTGTGGCAGCAAGGCAGTAGTCAAGCTGAGAGAGGAGTGGGAAAGTAGACAGTCTGGAAGGTTTAGGGTCCATTTGTGGCTTCATTTAAAATTTTCAGGGCTCACAATGGCCCCTGTTTGAGTGTGTAGAGTCCGATACTGCTGGTATGGACGCTCAATATACTGGCTGTAAATATTAGCAGAAATGTTCATATCTGCGGATACTAATATCCAACTTTATAAGCTAATATGTGCCAATACAGTTATCATGCAGATAATATGCATCCCTAGAAAATAACATCTTATATCTCTGCATCACCACTTTGTGACTACCAGACCTTACTCTCTCTGCTTGACTGCCCACCACTATGCTATCTTTCTCCCTGTCTCTCCCTTGCCGCAGCTCACTACTTTTCTGTTCTATCAAACATATAAAATATATGGATATATGGATATAATATCTGTAAAAGCTTTTGGTATCAAAAAAGATCAAAGTGATTTTCTATGTTTACTTTTCACACTCTACCAACTGAGCCACGGGGGCAGCTGTAGCTCAGGAGGTGGAGTTGGTCATTTTGCAGTCAGAAGGTCGTGGGTTCAGTCCCTGCAGTCACATAGTCAGTGTGTTCCTGGGCAAGACACTTTAGTCCAATTTGCTCCCACTGCTTCTCTGGTGACATGTAAGTGGGTATGAATGCTTTTGAAAGTGATTATCTAATACTGATGGCTAATTCTCTACAGCAACCTCTACGATCAATCAGTGTGTGAATGTGGAGTGAATGGGTATGAATGGGTTGGTGTGGCCTGCTGTGATAAAGCACTTTGAGGAGTCAGATGACTAGAAAAGCGCATTATAAGCTCAAGTCCATTTACCGTTTACATGTTAATGTTTTAATGTTAATTTTGTTTTTTTTTAATATATATAAAAACTGGTGAAACAATTTCAGTGTGACATGTACTTTTTAATCATTTACATCACATATTAACAACACCATGATTATACTGCTTACCATGCTAATTATGGTCACAAAATTGTGATATGAAATTTTCATATAATTACAGCTCAATCTCAGTTAATTAATCATAGTCACAAGTCTAATATTACTGCATATTTCAATTTTTTCTATATCGTGCCTGAGATACCTAGAGATGCACTGCTTGCCAATTTTTTCCTTTTTTCTGGTCTGTCCTGCTACCCATTTTTGCCAAAGATTATGTTTCTTTAAACAATCTTTGAAAAAACTGTAATGGCCCGGAAAAGTTTTTGGACACCACCTTCAAAGACATCAGATTTTATATTCATAATAAAGCACTGACTGTTGATGAACTTTTCATTAAAAAATAAATTAAATTGCATGAGGTGCAAACACCTTCATATGCTGGGGTTTTATCACTTAGGTGTTCCACCGTAACCAAAGAATATTACAGAAATATTAATGAAATAATTTATTTACATCCCACTGTCCCCAAACCCACTTGAGAGAGAGGAAGTAGGGGCGCACAAATACATAGGGATGCACAGATCCACCAAGAGCAGATAGTTGCTTTAAGTGCATGGAGCATTTCAAAGCTTTTTCTCCACTGCTGATAGGCGCCTCACGTCCATAGTGCCAACATGATGGCCTTTTGTGTGTGCGCCTGTCAGTTCAGTATCTATTTTTCTGTTCACACAGCATGAAATGCCTCATTAGCCTGTGTCTGAAATCAGAAACAAATTGGTTATATTTGAGAGGACCAGCAGGTCATCAGTCAGGGCTGAGCAGGCTAAAATCGGCTGACTCACGTCACCCTTTAATCTGTCTATGGACCTTTGGGAATTATCTTTGTGAAAATATTTTCAAGGAAAAAATAAGCATTAGAAAACATTCATCCTACTGATTTAAACCAGTGAATGAAACACAAAGAGCGACTGCAGACACAAGTATAACCTGTTCAGATCTAGTTCCTAATCTGCAGACAGGTCAGGCTGTTGTTGACAGTGAGACAGAAGGCGGGTCAATTTCAGAGACAGGTCAGAATCAGAGGACGCTCTAAGCCTTGACAAGAACAGTTCACTTTAATTCACTGTTACCAGGGGCCAGGGAGCTCTCTGAGCGGGAAAGACTTTCATTAAGCCGCAAGTGAGCAGATTTGGCAGATAGGTTAACTTAACGACACCTGACACTTAAATCACAAAATAGGGAATAAACAAACAAAAAAACAAAAACAAACAAGAAAAAAAAAAAAGGTAGAAAGGCTTCCAGTGACTCTGTGTGGTTTATTTCCTGGTGAATTTTACCCTCTGATTGGCTGGCTTTAATGAAAATCCGCTCCTTCTTTTGCACAACTTTACTTTAGGAAGAGGTGATGTTGTAAATGAACCACATGACCCCATGACTGTCTCATTCAACAAAGAACCTGAGGAGCAGGTCATCAAGGTGAACGTCAACATTTATGCTCCAATCCTATTAAGGGTTAAAGATATTGGGAGCAGGCCAATCAGGGACGTAGGTTTGCACAGGGAGGGTGGGTACATGTTTCTAGCAATGTTTTGGATGAAAAATCACATAATATATATTAATATTTGAGGCTCCTGTGAGGAAAGTTTGTTGACATTTGCGCCACCCATGGACAAAGATGTATGATTTATCTCTTTGCTAATTTCATTCTGTATACATGGAAAAGCTATCATAGCTCACTTTTATATCTACAGATTTTATAAAAGGCTGTTCTGGCAGAAAATAGCTAAATAGAAATGATAAATCTTCTCTCAGATTGTCTTGTTTGCTGCTGTAGGCCATAGAGACACACTACTAGGGGTGTGACGTATGAGATCTTGTGAGATCAAAACAGCATGAGATTTCTCATCGCAGAAAAATTCACCTCGCGAGATCAATATTGTGCAGACACTTGAAGCAGCAGCTCTTCTTACTGAAAACAATACCAAACTGAAAATTATAAAAGACTACAAAGATGCCCTAGACACTTTATAATTGTTGGTGGTGGAACTAATGAAGAATCAGAGCTGATCCGTGACCCATTAAGATCATCACTCCAACCCCCACCCCTTCCTCCGCGTGTGCTACTTGGGGCCGCACATGATCTGCCTATGCATATTAGGTTCGTCATAACGTTTAGTTCATCATAATGAACATTTAGTTCATGTGTGCACGCAGACTCACTCATAGTGCCAGTATCTGTGACTTTGTAACTTTGATTCAGTCGCTACTTCATCATGTCTCCTTCTCGTCTCACCGTCTGTCAGTCACATGTCCGTCAGCTGTTAACTGTGCATATCACCATCAGAAGCTTAGCATGTGTAGCGCAATGGGCCGTTGTATACTGCAGCAGTAAACTTAGCAAAACAAACTCTGTCTGAGCTCCATAAAGTTCATAGTTAGCTCCAAAAAGCGAAGTTTTAGCTCCAGTTAAACACATCCTATGTGTTTTCTGACAGCAGGCAGAGTGGAGACACACACTCGCTCACCAACGCACACACATAACGTACATCTGTGTGTCATGTCCAACAGTGTCAAAGCTGTTATGAGAAAAAAAGACCACAAAACGAAAAAATAATCTATTTCTCTAAATTACTGTAAATGTGTTATTGACAGAAAGATTTCTTTTGAGTGTTTTAAATATGGATGTACTTAAAAAGGATGAGAAATAGTTTGATTTTACTGATATAGCTCTTTATATTTCACTCTGTTGTAAACAGTTTTTAAAGTACTTTCTCAATAGTCTAAATGCTTTTATTATATGAACTTAAATATGATATTAAATATAATTATTGTAATTGTAGCAATGAGTGCATAGTGTAGTAGAATAAAGATGTGGTAGATTGTTAAAATGAAAGGTTTGATGTGAAGAGCATAAAAATGTACAGTTTGAGTCAGAGTTAGACAAGAAGAACTGTGTGTAAGCATTGATAGCCTATTCAGTACAAGAGGAGTTACAGTAGTTTAAACTTTTCCGAATAGATCTGCATGCTTTGCAATTATGACTTCCAGTTGTATAAAGGACATATTATCCACCCATGTATTTTTTTCAAAATTAAAACAAAAGTGTAAAATCTCGTCTTGTCTCATGGGCCTAAATCTTGTCTCGTCTCGTGAAATAAGTGTCTTGTCACACCCCTACACACTACTATTAAATTCAGTCTATTTCATTATCAACTAAAACATCTCACAGGAGCTTTAAGGGAATGAGAGCAGCTGGCCACAAACTCCTTTAATTCTGACAGAAAACAGTACATTATTTTTAAAAAGAATCAACATATATTAGAAGCATTGCTTTTAATATTTGTTTCCTTTTTTCTGTTCAAGTTTTCAACTGTTGTGCTGGCTGGTGGTTCAGCCTTTTGACATTTTATAGCTGTTTAACATATAGTAATATAGTAGTGATCAGCTCCATTCATACGTAGAATAACATTTAAGTTAGAACGCAGCCTTAGATAGTGCCAACTACTGACAATATACCAATATACACAATTATACTGACTACCCTAACACTTACATATTTTTTGGGGGGGGGGGCACTGGTGCTTATCTTCTTTATTCCGAGCTGCTAAATTTATACTTTACATGCACTTAAAGCCAAGTATTGTAGTTAACTAATTATGTTTTGTTGTTTAAGTTTACGCTATTATATCTTCATTCGGTAATATTCAAACATCATTCAATCATTTAAATACTTCTTTAGTTGTAAGCAAAGGCTTCTGATTACAATGAGCTTTACAATAACTTGATGAAAATATTTTGGATAAGTAAGACAATACTCCAGTCTGGTATGAACTACACAGTAAATTTAGATACTGATACAGTTTGCACACACTGTACAATGCTGGTTTACGCAAACTTGAAGTATCTTGATAATAAAGTTGAAGGGAACTGAGTATACAGTCAGAAAGAATAAAGATGGTTTCTTACTACTATGACAATGAATTTAACCAATCTTTAACCAATCAACAAAGAGGAAATGAGGAGGAAGATGCGAGGCAAAACCATGACCTATTGAATTACACAATTATACATGCAAGTTGGATTATTATAAAAGGCTACATTCAAACAACAGGCCTTAATGCTTCATTCTGATCTTTTCTCAGATCTGAATTTTTTTGTTTGGCTGTTCACATTGTAGTTGAATTCCAAAAGATCAGATATGTACCCATTTTAGAACCACATATGAAAGTGGCGTGATTCTGATATGAAAAGAACAGATTCCATGTGGTTTGTGTTGTTCACACTGTCAGAATAAAATCTGATGAGTCACAAATAAGCATAAAAATCATCACTTTTAACTGCAGTGTGAACATAGCTAAAGGTGTGTTCATGTACAGGTATAGCAGTATTTTATCATTTTGTTAGCTGATCATATGTTTTAATGGTACAATTTTATCCACAGTATAACTGACGAATGAGCACAAGCACTTTATGAAAACTTATTGGAAACTGAATAAAATGATCAGATGATTTAATCCTGACATAAACATTACGGTTTAGTGAAAAATGAACAAACATGATACATCTCTAGCATCAATTCTGTTACATACAGGCTGATACTTTGAGAAGCCCTCTGCCTAATAAATGAAAACTTCATCATATATTCATTCATGAAGAACCAACGTGTTTATAGCATAAAGTTGACATGCCCACAGAGTCAATCCTCCTCCCCAGCTTGAGACATCATCAAATGAACTCTTTAAGCTTTGGACACTCAGTTTGAATGGAAACTACGTCTTATTACACCTTTAAAGCTCCTTACAGTGGCGAAATACAACAAGACTCATTCAAGTATAGTGCTAAAAACTATTTTTGACGTATGTTAGTTAGGTACCTTTATTCAGGGCTTTTATCCCATGACTGTGTAACAAACTTTTTACAAAATTACACTAAAGTGATGACAACAGATACCTTCAAGACTCATTGCTACTACTTATTATACATCTGTAGGCTATTTCAAACATCTTATCAGCTTATAAAATATGATGTACTGCATATTATAATACCCAATGGAATATTAAAGAAAAGTGCTTGCATTAGAAATAGCATAAGTAAAGGAATACATCCTCGATTAACCAGTGTTAGTTACTTTTATATCATTCACTTTGCTGAGGAAGCATCAAGCATCTACAAGGTCACTTATGAAGTACTCCTGTATGATCATTTTAACTGGTTAAATTGGCTGTTAGTATTGATTAATTGACCAATGCATCAAGTGTAAACCTGTTATTGAATGTTGATTGATTTCCCTCACAGCGTCAAATCCTGCACATAGCAGCACATGAACACCTTCTCACCAGATGGAGTTCTTGATCCGAAGCTGCAGGGCACTGGCCTCAGCGCCCTGCAGCCCGGGGAGCAGGCCGGGCAGGCTCCTCGTCGCCCCGCAGTCCGCTTGCTGCTGGGGGTCCTCCTCGGCCATCACGGCGGGGCCTCGGTACCGGACTGGACTAGGCTGGGCTGGACGGGAGGCGTGGAGGACGGGTATACTCTCCGTGCAGTGTTAAGCGTCATGGACAAGAGGACGTTGCGATGCTAACGGGACAGCAGCGCGCCCTGTTGTTGTTGTTGCCGCCCAGTCCTCCTCCGACATCGCTCGTTTGAAGACCGGACACTTGGTAAAATAAAGACGCTGAGCAGCAAAACTACGAGTCGCCCTCAGACGTCAGGTGATGCATGGATAAAAATACAGATGTAACCAGTACACAAGCAGCTAAAAACAACTAGCTTGTCCCTCCGGTACGCTGAGCACCTCACGTTATGGGATTTCTCTGCATGTGCATGGTGAGTAGTAGCTGCTGGGTACACGCATGCGCAACAAGACCCTCAGAATTAAAAACAACATGTAAGCAGAGGACTAAGCTGGACCAGAATGGGCTACCATGAATGTCATTTTGTGTAGCTTACCTTGCAGTTAAACAAACTAGATATTTTTTTTCTTAACTGATGAATAATTTTGATAGATATATACATGCCAATATTTGTGTACTTATTTACTGTTTAATGGAGTTATTGACTCGATTTCTTATGAGGTGAAAAAGGCATGTGAGAACCAAAAGACCCCAGATGATGATAATTTGGTGCACTACATGATTTATTTAAGCCCTTAATGGCGTTTTGCTAAAAAACAAAAAAAAAAAAAAACAAAAAAAACAAAAAACAACGAAACAATAGTGGTCAGATAAGACCAGAACAAACTACCCTAAAATAGCCAGACAAAACACAAATAAGTTATTTTTTATTAACATACAAAAGTTTCCAAAGAGAAAAAAGTGAAGATAGAGGAGGGCTGAATTCACCTAAGTAGCCTGCATGTACAGGCATTGAATTAAGTGCTGTTTGAAAATAAATTCATTTAAATATACAGTAGTGTTTTATTTATCTATCATGCAGCTTCGAGATATATAGTTAATATATAGTAAATATAGTTATACTCTTTGGGCTACTGCTCTGATTTTATTTATTTATTGTTTATTTGTTGTTTTGGATTGTTTATGTATATGTTTATTTATCTGTTTATATGTTATTATTTAAAGTTTTTTATAATTTATAGTATTTTTCTTATTATTGATATTATTATTATTATGAATAATAATGGTAATAATAATAATCATAATAACAATAATAATCATCATCATCATCATTTATCATTTTTATTATCATTATCTATTTATTCACTGATATATTACTTATGGTTTATTTCATTTTCGTTTGTCTTAAACAATAGTTAACTTTCTTATTAAAAATGTTCATAGACTGGCTATATGATATGAGACTAAACTGAAAAAAAAAATGTATAATCTATTTTTGGACCTGTGGTTTTGTTTTGGCCTTTTCCATAAGTCCTTAACAGATAAAACGTTCGGAGTCGATGGTCTTTCATCGAAAGTTCGCCTCAAATTGTCCGTACAGAGCTGCCGTACTAAGTGCGTGTTGTGGAATCAGTTGCTATGCAACCAGAGCCGCTCCGTCATCGTTGCGGCAGGATGGCTGGAAGAAGTTGCAAAGAAAAGGTCCCTACTCCCCGGCACGGCGTCTCACAGGTTTTATTGACATTTTTTTGTATTTTTCTCTTAACACTTGTATAAAAACAGTTTCTGTGATGCCAGTAAATGTTTCAACTCTATTCCTTATAACAGGTGAGGTGGTTTACCTTCTCTCAACTGCCGTATGTACGCTACAAGCTAACGTCAGTTAGCCCTCTCACCTGTTAGACACAGATGTTGAAATAACGGAGGACAAAATTAGTTGTCTTATGTGAATGTATAAAATAAGTTTAAAGTAAGGTGGTGGTTGAAAATTACACTGAACACCGTTACAGTTCGTAATCCAGTTTTCCCTCTGCTAAACTGTGTAAAGTTGTATACTGCTTTAATGGACTATCGTTTCACAACTGTGAGTTTTAAGTCTAGAGGTGGAAAAAGTACTCAAAAGTACAGCTACTCTGGTTAAAACGTACTGAAGCAGAAGTAAAACTATTAATTTTAAAGTAATTTGGCAAATGTAATTAGTTACTTCCACCCCTGTTTAGGGGTTAAGTCGCTATATGTAAAACTGGTAATATCATTTAACAGACAACCTTTAGGTAGGCCTATAACAGAACATCTTGAGGTTTAGAAATATCAGAGCTTCCATGTGGACATTGTTGCTAACATATCTTTGCCATTTCAATATTGAGGGACTTTTGTTGCTTATCAGCCACGATTCAGTGATACAATTTTATATGGCCCAGAGAAAAAAATAACAGGGGGAGTTTCTTATGACCATAATCTGATATGATGTGAAACTTAACCCCTGTATAAGTTAACTGCTTCAACCCTTTAATCAGAAGAGACGCCCATCTTCAAGTAGCAAAGCTGAGATGTCCAAAAGATCTGAAGGAAAGCCTCTGTGCAAATCTGCCACAGGTCCAACGATGCAGCCCACGGATGACCTCTTTGCTAAGGAGGAACGATATAAGTAAGGCTGGGTATATCAAAATATTTGGCTTTGCTTAATTTAGATTAAAATGTTATTAGACAACACTATCATTATGAGACTAATTGTTTAGGGTTCCTTAATCATTTAGTACATATTTTAAAATACACATCAAATAGTTCTGTATAAATTTGACGATTTTCTTTTATATTAGTTCAACTTAAGTGATCTTTGTAAAATTACTAACTTCTTCAAATTATGAATTAAATATTACTACAAACATGGTTGATCTATTATATTTCTTGCATTTATCTAACACAGAGTTATTGTTTATGAAAAAAAATCTTTTTCAGACTACTTAATGCAGAGCTGGAAGCCAAAACAGCAGATCTGGTGAAGCAGGCAGAACAACTTATGGCAAGTTATCAACTTTTCTTTATGAATGAGCTGAGTAATAACTCTTTTTACTTTCTTAGAGTCTTGGTTTTTGCTTGATTCCAGAGAGAACAGAGTGAAGTTCTGTCAAAACCCCTTTCTGCCCTCTTTCTCTCCGACTTTGAGGATGAAGAAGATTCAAGGTGATAAAGGATTACTAAAAAAGATTTTTGTGGTTCATTTCCTTTAGGCCTATACTAAAATCTACATCAAATGGAAAAACATCATCTTCCAACAGACTACTTGTTCATGTGTAAATGTTGTTAACCTGCAGGATAACAAAGACTAGTCAGGGCCCTGTACAGGAGCCTGGAGCAGAGGTACTGGAGTTCTGAGTATAACATCTGGATATGTTTGTCTAAAAGTAGCAAAGCAGGCATTGTTTGTCTGTGCTGTAAGCATTTTAAACCATCCTTTATTGTAGGTATCAGACAAAAAAAGAGCCACTTCAGCATCGAAAACATTGTGTACTGGAAAACATGGAAAAGAGCATCACCATAAGAAACAGTGAGTTTCATGATGTACAAGATTATAAGAAAATCAATCTATCTAGGTCATATATTTGATCAAATATTTCCTGCATTATATTGTCTCTACAAGACAGTGATATGATTTCACATTGTTCATTTTCAGGACCCCAAAGTCATCTCAGGTAGACAATATGGCAGTTTTAGAAGATAACTTTTTTCTCGCCAGGACAATCCAAAGCATAGAGGAAAAGATAAAAGATGACACTGTCACCCCTGAAAATGTGGAAGATGCTGGAGACAACATAGCATCAGGTAGTTTCAAACTCATGGTGATTATTGTTGGGTTCTGTCCTCTTTGCAGAGTGTCTAAAACCAACATTATTATTAACTGTGAATAAATAATAAAAGTTTATTCAGTGAAGGCCTATTTGATTAAAAGTCCAATAATGTTCATTGCTCTGTTTCGTTAAGGTGTTTCAGATGCTCAAATACGAGTCCTGAAGGCAAAACTACGCATTATGCAAGAGGAACTGGATCAACTCTCATATGAATATTACAGAAAGGTAGTGTGAAATAATGTGCAGCTGCACAATGGTAAAACTGCAACTGTTGTTGCCTCTTTGTGTCAGCAGAGGGGGGCAGAGCTTCAGCTAAACAACCAAAGAGCATTGACTGATCAAGAAAGGAGTTAGACACAAACTTGATGCTTATCTGTTAGTGAAAAATAACCATGGGTTGAAATCAGCATATTGCCCAAAAGCTCTGCTTTCCTATGTAAAATCCTTGCTTTAGACTATTGTTTTCCTCTGTTGTCCAAAATAGAAGGTATTGTTTGTGGATAAAATTCTGTCTCTGTTAATGCAGGATGATGAAAATGCTAAACTTAGCGCAAAAATAAAAGAGCTTGAAGAGGATCGAGCCAGACTGCAGAAAACGTTAAGTATTCAGCAAACACAGATTGAGAAGCACCGAGCTTTAGCAGAGGAGTCTGGCAAAAAATGTGAAGGTCTTCAAGCACAGGTGTCTGCTTTACACAAGGTCTGTATGCACTCTATTCAAGTCCTGATTATTTCCAGCAAACAAATGATAAAATGTAACACCACTCCCCATACATGATTTCTCCCCATCTGATCTCTGTGTAGGAAATGGAAAATCTGAACAGATCGCAGAAACAAGCAGCAGCAGTTCACGGCACTGTGGAGGTTCGTCTCAACAGAGCTCTAGAGGAGGTGGAAAAGTTGAAGACTCAGCTAAACAAGATGAAACAGGCAGACAAGGTAACCAAACATCAGTGTTTTCCCATATTTACTATTGCTTGGCATAATAACTGAAACTTGACACTTTGTTTACAAGGGTGTATATAAAGATGATCATATCCATATTTCTTTATCAAGTCAGTAACAAGGTTATTGTAGTTGATTAAAACTAACTAAATAACTAAAATGTAAGAGTCATTTCAGTTTTCTGACACTAAATAAAAACTAAGATTTACAGCAAAAACAAAAACTAACAAACTTAATTCTGTGCTCACAAAAATAACTAAAATAAATAAAAATAGGGACAAAGCATCCTTAGTTTTAGTCTTTTTCAGCTGCGTAATTACTGACATTGAAAGACCCACGCCTGGAAAGTGTAAAATAGCCTGTTTTGATCGAAGCAGACTTCACAGAATGGGGATTTTAGGTCTTGAGTTTTATACAATATCAACAATTTAATAATGTAAAAAAAAAATGAAGAACACTTTTGAGTCTTGGCCCTAACAGGTATCACACATTGCTGAAAAAACAGTAACCAACACTAAAACTAATAAAAATTAAACTAAAGAGAGGTAGTTTTTGTAAAAGAAAAAACAAACAAACAAGCCAACAGTAAGAAAAAAAACAAACTAAAATTTAAAACAAATTGTAAAAAAACTACTTGTGAAAAATCCTATTTCCTATTTATAAACTATTTGCTAAACTGCAAATACATTTCTAGATCTAGTGTTTTTTCTTCTTTAAAGGTGGAAAAGTGATTTCATCAGAAAACAGCTACACCCTAAGAGTGTTAGTAACTACTAAGGAATATGATTCTTCCTTAAACATGTAAAATGAACTATAAAAATAAACATAAATGATGTAATGTGGAGAAGAATCACTTCAATCAGAAATTACTGTTTAATAAGGGGGTTTTATTACATCAGAGCGCCTCTGATTCTTAGTTCTGACTGCCATTTATACTATGGACTCTTTTTGAAAGTTATCAGGCAAGTCTTTGTTCCCGTTTTTAAGATTATATCCTCGTCCTCTTATCCTAAAGAGCACCTGATCCTGGTTACAAAGTTTTGGTGACTTTTGACCCCATGTAGCTTTCACCCACCTTTTTTCTACAGCCATTTTTTATTCAAAAAGAACTTGTTGAATGGCACAACAGCCCAAGTTAGAGTATCATCCAATCTATTTTTAAACCTCTGTGGGTTGTTAAGGTGCTGAAGGAGTGAAAAATATGTGAAATACTACACATTTATGTGTTGATTTCTTTAATAAATTAACACCATGCATTACAGAGTGACATTTAAAATGTGGAGCTCCACAACTTCAACATGAAGCAGAATTCAACATCTTTGTTTAGCTTTCATATGAGTTTGCAGGTTGCGAAAGTAGGTTCTAATATCTAATATCTATTTACTGATTTCAGTCTTCAAATCTTGTCTTTTTTAAGGACAAGACAAGTGTGGAACTTCAAAATAAAGAAAATCTACTCGCTGAAAACAAAATGCTTAAAAAACAGAAAGCCGAGCTCATCGTTGGCTTCAAGAAGCAGCTAAGGCTGATTGACATTCTCAAAAGACAAAAGGTAAGTTTCACTATAATACCCTGGTAACAGAAACTCTATGCAGAGCTTTTAAAACTAAATCTTAACTGACCACTTTTTTACCTTCTTTGTGCAGATGCATTTTGAAGCTGCAAAGCTGCTGTCGTTCACAGAGGACGAGTTCATGAAAGCTCTAGACTGGGGAAAGCCATAAATACTGTGAGGTTCATTGTTCTCATGACTTCAGTGAAACAAAACTAATAAGGCATCAAGATGGATCAGAAGAAATGTGTCTTTTCTTATTATTGCCATCAGACAAACTTTGATCTTTTCTAAAGGATTGTATTAAAGGTCTCACAGCACAAGTCAAATAAATTAGAAAATGCCTCACAATCACTTTTTTATTATTCTGAGTAAGTGCTTAAAAAACAGAAAAAAAACAAAGAATTGTGTGGTCACTAAAAATAGAGTTTTAATTTGCCATTTGGTGGCATAACAAATTATTTAAGCATAAAGATTCACTCATCATCTTCATCAGAGAACATATCTGTCTGACGAGTTTGAAAGTTTTTCCTGAAGTTTTCATCAAAGTGCTGCAGGTCTTCTACACGGAGCAAGCCCTGGAAAAAGATGCAGGGTCACATGCATGTGTCATCTTTAGAATATAATGTTAAATGAGTCAGGAATCTTGTGCTGCCTCATACCTTTGGTAGATATCCAAGGAGTTTTGTTGCGTGACGTTTAAGAAGTTTCTGCCTTTCTTCTTCAACTATCTGTCTACGCAGCACCTCTCTCTCCTGCTCAATTGCTCTTTCTTTGGCCTCCAGTTCCTTTAGAAAAGAAACCAACATTATTATCAAAGCACATCATTAAAAAATAACAGATAGATCAGCTTTATAATGTTCAATGAATCAGCCCTATTTTCTCTGTAAATGTTCAGAGTGTTCTGTACCATATCAGCCTGAATCTGTCGTCTTCTTTCCTCTATCAGTTTCTCCACTTCACGTTTGTGTTCCAGTTGCTTCATGCGTCGTTTCTGAGCGTTCATCTGCTCAATCCGGTCATCCTCTGCAAACTTGGCCATCATCATTTTCCTGAAGGCCTCCTCTTCCTCTTTCTCTGCCTGCCTACGCATCTCTTTGAAAGCCATTTGCTCCTGATAGGTCTGCTGCATCATCAGCCTGTGTCTGATTTTCTTCTCCATCGCTTCCTGTTAGATAAACGTGTTATAAAATATTCCTAAGATTATTTAGATACACTAAAAGATCAAAGCACCAGAGGACACAAGACTCAGCACATGCCACTCATGGAAGGAAGAAACACAATAGTATGTAGTAAATGGTGCACATAAGTGATAATCAGTGAACAAAACTACATATTAATGGCTGTTTAAATAGTGAGACATTAAAGCAGCCATACTTACAATTTCTCTCTGCCTGTTAGCCTCCTCCTGTTCCTCTAAACAAAGTTCCTCACGCACTCGCTCCATTTCTTCACGCTGCTGCTTCTCCTCTTCTATCTTCTCAGTCAGCTGCAGTGAAATAGAAATGAGTTGAGAATCAAATCTCATTGAATGATAATACAAAAGTAGCATTTTTGGGAGAAAATGGTATCTCAACTATTTTTTGCAGATGCTCTTTTGCTTCTTCTCGCTCCCTGATCTTCGCCATCCTGGCCTCCTCCATGTGCTGCTGATAGCTTGCAAACTCCCTGATGCGTCTGTTCTCCTCCTCCATCTTTTCCTGCTCCATCCGTCTCCACTTGGCCTGCTGTCTCTTGAACTCTTCAATGTGCTGCTGAGTGGCTCTGACCTTCTCCAGTTTCAGCTGCCTCTCCCTTTAGAAAAACAGTAGTTTTAATTTAAAATGTACTCCACTCAAGTAGAGAACAAATTCTCAAACAGAATTGAGATATTGAAACACTTTCCAGTAATGAGGATTAATAATCCCTTACATCTGATCCTCCTCATAAATCTTGCGGACAATCTCATCCACCATGAGCTTCTCTTTGAGGAACTCCTCATAAGCTTCTTGTCTTTTGTACTCCCTCTCCAGCAGCTGCTGCTCCAGCTCTCTCTGATACTGCACCACCTCCTCTTGGTGTTTCTTCTCCAGCTTCTGCTGTTCAGCGGTTGCTTGCTCTTGTTCAAGCTTCATACAGTGGGCATAGGCTGCCTCGTTGCGCTGAGAGAGAGAGGGTATGTACTGTAAAGCTTGTAATCTAAACTCAGGATTATTCTGTACCAACACAACTGTAGCAAACAATAATGTGCATCAAAATATCACTTTACATATGTCTTACAGCTAATCAAACCTTCTCAATACAAACTGTAAATAATAAAAACAGATATACAGTGCCTATAAAAAGTATTCTCTCACTTGGGTGTTTTACCCTTTCATTGGTCTTATAAATCAATTGTGGATAATTGAATTTTTTTTTGTCCAAAAAATGACATAAAAAACCTCTTTAATGTCAAAGTGAAAACAGGTTTGAACAAAGTCAGGTCACATGAATAAAAATATGAAATATAAAAAAGTGACTGCAAAAATATTCACCCCCTGCAAGTCAGTATTTAGAAGATGTACCTTTGGCTTAATTCGCAGCACTGATTCTGTGTGGATAGGTTTCAATCAGGCTTGCACATCTGGACACCGCAATTTTACTCTATTTTTCTTTGCAAATCTCTGTCAAGTTGCACAGGAATCAGGCATGGACAGCCCTTTTCGAGTTCAGCCACAATTCTCTGTTGAATTGAGGTCTAGGAGGTCTGGCAACTACAGAAGATTCACTTTGTCTTTGAACCATTTATGCGTAGCTTTCACTGTATGTGTGGGGTCATTGTCTTACTTGAAAATAAATCTTCTCCCAAGCAGTAGTTCTCTTGCAGACTGAATAAGATTGTTTTCCTATATTTTGCCACATTCATTTTACCCTCTACCTTTAAAGTCTTTCAGGGCCAGCTGCTGAGAAGCATCCTCACAGCATGATGCTGTAACCATTGTGCTTCACAGTGGGGATGGTACGTTTGTGGTGATGTGAAGTGTTTGGTTTCTACCAAACATAGCATCTTTTCTGATGGCCAAAGAGCACCATTCTGTTCTCATCAGACCAAAAAACTATCTTCCAACCTTTTCACTAAGTTGCTTCAAGTGTTATTTCATCTTCATGGTGTAATGGGTGCCAGGAATACTGATGAACCAGTGAATTGATGTTCAAGACACAGGTGTCTCTATACTACAATCACTTTAAACATTCACTGCACTCAGGTGATCCCAATTTCACTAATTGTGAGAATACTAGAACCAATTGGCTGGACATCAGTTGGACATAGGTCAGTCACTGTAAAGGGGGTGCATATTTATGCAGTCACGTATTTTTCCCTTACATATTTTATTTAATTAACATTACATTGTAGAAACCTGTTTTTTTTTTTTTACATTGTGGAGGGTTTTTTTTTTTTTGTCAAAAAGCCAAATTATATTTTGATTTTTTTTTTGTCAGTAATTTTAAAAAATGAAGACAGGGCTCACCATTGTCTCAAACCTCATAGCTTCCTGTTCAGCAATCTGTGCGGCTCTTTCCTTGTTCAGATAAGCAGATTTCAGCTTTAACTCCAACTCTTGGAGCTCCAGGCTGAAACGTTAAGATAGACTTTTCAAAAATAACAAGGAATACAAGACAGCATCAGCAGAGAAAGGAAATGCACAAACAATGAGTGTCAGACTTGCATTGTGGACAAGATTAAACAACTAAGCTAAGTGAGCATACCTGTTCTCTTTGATATGCTGCCTCATTTTCTCCTCTCTTTGCTTCTCAAAGTTGATACGGGCCAGCTCTTTAGCTATTCTTTCCTCTTGTTCAAGTTGCTTTTCTTTGATTGTCTTCTCCTCCTCTGCCTGTAAGAAAATAAAAGTGTTCTCTACATTTGAAATTGGTTAAGTCAGTGGTAACATGCTGACAATACTGCAAAGCATTGTGAAATAAAATTACACTTTAATGATTGAAACTTTCAGAGTTTGCTAATAAAAACATCTTCACAGTCTCTGATACCCACACAGTTAAATGTTGAATGAAAACTTTATTTTCTTCAAATTTGTCAAAAAACTGAAGTAATAACCAAGTTATTTTTCCATCACAGATTAAAGGTTAGTCAAGTCTGATCATGACACAAAGTTTCTGTCTGCTGTGAAGAAACATTAAATTTCAGACTACATAAACTTCTTTATGCCTTGCTCAACTAGGCTTTAGTTTCCTATAATATTAATAGCTTGTAATACGACAGGGTTTTGTGTTATACTGTTCAGGTTACGTTTATAGCAACATTGCCTGTCCATCATTATATAACATACCTTCAGCAGATCGCTCTCCATCTGCCTCATCTTGAGCTCGTCCTGTACCTGTCGCAGGTGTCTCCTCCTGTCAAAGCCCTCCTGGTCCCGCAGACTGGCCTGTAGCTGCCTCTCTCTATCCAGACGCCGGGCCTCCTCTGCCCTGTGCTGCTCCTGACTTTGGCGCTGAGACAGCAACCTCTGCTGCTGGCTGTACATCCAGTGACGACTCTGTCCCAAGGAGAAGAAGAAAAAAACAACGAAGACATGAAACAGTACACGTGCTGTAAACTAAGCTGCTAAGTCTGTAGCAGCCAAGCTAACGTTCAGTTTAACTTCGGTTGGTACTGTACCATATTTGAGGTGCCTATCGTCCTTTCCCGCTTTATTCACTGAACAACTCTCAATATCAGTAGATAAATCAAACTTTGCTCTACAAAGTTTTTTTTATTCTGCAATTAAGCTTATAAATGAACTAGCTGTCGTTAACTTAACTCTGGTCCCCTAGGGTGTTTGGCGTTTCGTCGTCTTGGTAACGCCGCGTTGTGGTTCGACCAATTAAAATGAGGATTTACGATGACGTCAAATCCGGGAAAACCAAACTACTGAAAGAAAAACCTTTGTTTTTTAAAAAAGAAATATAGCAAAGGTTTACAGACATAAATGTAATTGGACCACAGTGAGAAACCACTCTTGCTTTTCAAAAAGAAACGGAGCTGTTTATTTAAACTACAACTACGGCCACAGACGAAACAATGTTCTTATTTGGCTATTGTGGTATGTTGTCCCCTGGACATTTTTTCATTACTAATCAAAATACTTTATTCATGATGGGTTTTATTGTTTCTACGTTAAGTACCTTTATTGTATTTGCATACTCAGCGAATGTCTCCATTGCATATCTGTACAAAGAAAGTTAATTTTGAAAAGCCCACAAAAAAACTAAAATTGAAGGTCTCTTTCCTTTTTTTAAAGGCATTTTCCCCCCACTTTTTAAGATGGACATACATGCCGTCCATTATTTTTTGAGTACTATTTTTATAATTTTACATAAGCTTGACATTATTACATTATACAGTACATGATACAGTATATTACAGTATATCAGATTGTATGTTGTTTTTAATTACTTTTCATGGATTCTGGTTTTGAAATGCACACTGACTCTAGCTGTAAAATTGTCCCCATGTTTAAGTGCTCTTGAATTATTGGGGAAAAAAAACCCTGTCTAAATTAGAGCATGCAGTTTTACATTTGATTTTCATGCCCCATGTGTACATTGTTTATTTTGATTCTTACTGACAATTTCAATGTTCTCAGTCTTGATGTATGTTTTACATCAGTGGTTTTCAACTGGTGAACTTATTCCCAAAATTACATTGCAGAGCTACTTAAAGTAGGTTGCAAATTGGTGCCTGGAAAAAATTGGATTTACAGAATTCTAGGCAGTTATGTTTCATTTAATATTATTTTACTCTGCTTTGCTGGACAAGGAATAAATTCCAGTTTTTTTTTCTTGTGATTTTGATTTATTCATCCTGATATCTTGGATAGAAATATTACCAAGAAAGCTGGGCTTCCCACGATAGTCTTCATTTCTCAAAATCTTTAAAAAACAACTGAAATCTTGATTATGATGGTAAACAGAGTGAAATGCCATGTTTGCATGCATGCCCTCCCAAAGTTTTTCCCAATATTTTTGTTCAGTTGTTAAATGTTTTTGCTCTATACACAGCCCAACCTGCAACAGTTTTTATAAAGGGAATTTGTTGAACATTTCTGGAAATTTGGATTATGACTTCATGCTAAGGAGGTGGCAGTGGGTCCCATGGCTAGAACAGTTGGGAACCATTGTTTTTTTGTTTTTTTTGTTAATTTTGGTACTGTTACTTGTCTATTTCTTGATTATTTTATGCGTTTAAAAGGTCAAACTATAGATGGGCTAAGCAAATTAACTTGTGCTCATCTGGTATGGCATATAGGATCAGTCAAAGTGTGTCATACTCTCTTAGCACACTTTTGTTTGCTCTTGTAAAGATGGTTTTGTAGCCTTTGATAAAGCTACAAGTGTCAAATATACAGTGCATTCTGAAGGTCATACCCCCTTCACTTTTGTCAATTTAGTTATGTTGCAGCCTGATGCTACAATTAAAAAAATAACTTTAATTCTAATTAATCTACCCTCAGTGCCTCATCATGAAAAAAAAAACATAATGTATTTATGTCTTTGCAAATTAATAACAAAAAAGAATATCACATCGACAAAAGTTTTCAGACTCTTTGCAAATTCTCTGTTTTTGCTGAGGTGATTCTACACCTAGATTGGAGTCCACCTGTGGTAAATTAAATTAGACATGATTTGGCAAGGCACATGCCTCTCTATAGAAGGCCTCACAGGTGACCATGAATCCAACCCTTCCAAAGAGAGGTGTGTGCCAAACCACATCCAATCAGTTTATTTTACCACAGATGGACTCTAATCAAGGTGTAGAAACACCTCAGCAAAGATCAAAAGAAATGGGAGGAAACGGAGCTAAATTTCAAGTGTTTTGAAAAGGGTTTGAATACTTATGTCAATGGTATTTCAGTTTATTTTTATACATTTGCAAAAAAAAAAAAAAATCTGTTTTCACTTCGTCATTGTGAGGCACTGAGATTAGATTAATGAGAATAAAAGTTAAGTTTTTTCAACAGTAGTATCAGGCAGCAACGTGACAAAAAAAGTGCAGGGGGTCTGAATACTTTCCGGATGCACAGAGCCAATGGTACTCACCTAGAGTACAACAGACTGTTATGAATAGGGTTTGTTTAAAGTTGAATTAAACATAACAGCCAAATTTAAAGCCCGTCTTCGGTTCTTTATCCACCCACATGACCTTCTTTACAAAGAGAAACATCAGGAGCAAATAAGACTCAAGGTCTCAAACCTTACATAGTAAAGATTTATTTACATAATCAGGAAAACACTCATACAAACCAAGTTGTGTAGTGTAGTGGATCGCTGAGGAGAATGTGTCCTGAGGGGAACACAATACTTTTTGCGGAATGTAACAAAAGGGACTAGGAGTGGTTACATTAACAGTGCCATGGTAGACATTTATGAATTTACAGTCTTGCTCTACCAATGCTGTATGTACAAGTGAAATCCCTTTTTTGAAAAACATACTAATAAAAAAGAGGAACTTTAAGGATATTAGGTCACAAAAAGTAAACTAGTTATTGTTATATTTAGTTACCAGAGCTACAGAAAAAAATGCCTTTTGGCACTCTTTATGCAAAGGAAAAAGTAACTTGACATTTGTACAGTTATATCTACTTCGGTTCAGTGGTTACACATTCCGTTTTACCTACTCCTCAAATAATGGACATTTTTTATCCATACAAATATCTTTTTCTTAGGAAAACAACCTGACACTAATAGTGTTCACACATATCCTACTGTATTTGTAGTATAAAGCATTTTTGATATTGGGGATGTTCAAACCAGCTGGTAAATTTTTCCTTTACCTAACACCAAACTTAAAACTGTCAGGTTTGTTTTTTCTTTAAAAAGTGCATACTCTCCAATAATTAGGCATGTCTTTGACTTTACCATCCCAAATGTATGTGTAATCAAGCAGCCAGCTGTCCTCTAAGAAAGGGATTTACATTCCCTACAGTCACTTTATGATAGTTCTTTGAACACAGCTGCTTTTGACATAAAAATTCAACAAAGCTAAACCCTAAAAAAAGAAAAAAAAGAAAAGAAAAAATGCTCTGTATGGAAGACTTAAACAGACACATAATCATACATCTCCTATACTCCATTTTCTCATAGTATTTTTACCCAGCTGTTATCTTAAGATTTTGCCTTCTCTTTTTTCCCATCCTAGCACATTTATTTATCTAATTATCATGAGATATCTAGGCTTGTTTTCTCATAAGGGGAGACTTTCCTGGTGATAAGAGAACTGGCCCATCACTGTGATTGGCCAGCCCACACTAAAGTTCAGTTAGCACTGTTTTTACAGGCATTTTCATACATTGTTTTCACAACAGTCATAAAGCTCCACTGTCATTACATGTTAAGGCGTTCCACAAAGCAGTGCTAATGGCGTCTACACCTTTTAAATCACCTTGCACTGCGGAACTCTACACACAAGGCGCTTTACTCCCAAGCTGGCTACACCGATCGCATGTCATCTTTGTAATGCCTCAGTTGCTACCTCCAAAGCTGGCTCAGAGGGGGGAATCACTTTGTTGCCCCTTTATGCCATTCACAGTGAAGGTAAAATGCTTACTTTTGAGTAAGCCTTACCCTTCTTTTTCGCTGTTGCTACTCAGAAGACACAAGATCAATAAATCAAGACCTCTAGAAAACAACCAAAAATTTCCTTATATCACAGAAAATTGGGTAAATCTTTAAAAAAATGGATCCACTTGGGGCTTCCACACCTTTGTTTAAAACTGGCACTCAAACTGCTTTGAATGTCAATGAAACGTAAAATCACACTGCATCAGTGCCTGCACTTTTGGTAAGACTGCATGGAAAATTTAAACTGCATCATTAAATCACAGGACAGGGTGAGCATGCAGATTGTATGACACAGAGAGGAGTGTTGCACCTACACCATTAACTAGAGAAAAAAAAAACACCCTAGCTGCTGATGGGGATCAAAGTGGGGCTAAGTAATGTGCTTTTTAAAATACAAAATAAGCTACAATCATTTAGGTCGAATCAAAAATGCTAACACACAGATGTCTGGAATCTGTCAGTAATGTTTTTCTAGTATAATAGAAATCTTCAACTATATAGCTCAGAGGGTGATAACATATAGCAAAGATGGATTTTGTATTCATAAAAAACAAGAATCTTTACATCTTTATAAGCCATGGATATTTTTGTCAAACTTGGCATGACATTCACATGATTATTTAGGGGAAAAGAAACAGTCAAAGTATCAGTAACGGGAAGAGAATGTTTGATACATAAGAAAGAATGGGGCTTGCTTAAGAAGCAGTTGTTCTTTAATTCATAATTGAAGTCATCTCGTGTTGTTTCTTGTCATACATGTTCATTCTGCTTCTTTTTGTTCCCCTTTCTCATGTTCATGGACAGACTGCTGATCTCCAACCTCGAGACCTTCTGAGTTACCAGCTGACTCCTCAGGGATGGCCAGTTCCTCCTCTGATGGACCGGAGGGTGGTGCATCAGGCTGCACTGACTGCTGAGAATTCTCCTCAGGCTCAATTATTTCTGCAGCTTTTTCTTCCTGATCGCCTGCTGGTTCATCAGACTTTGCAGGAGTAACGCTTTCAACTAGCTTCAGATCCATTTCCTTTGGTTTTTCAGCCGATGGTGGAGACACGAGGTACAAGACTTTTACTGGCTGCCCCAAGACATATTGCCTGAACAAACAGAAAAGGACATGGTTATACAGGCATCCTTTAAAACATCCATTAGTAATACACTCTTATCAATTAAAGAGACAAACTAAGAACATTTGAGAAACAGTATTTTACAGAGCATTTAACAATCTAAACTAAACTTTGTCTTAGTAACCTACAATGTCTATAAAAAGTATTCACCCCTCTTGGCAGCTGGCCCTGGATGGCTTGGAAAGGTCAAGGGTAAAATAAATGCAACAAAATACAGGAAATCCTGAAGGACAATATTATTCAACCTACAAGCAAACTACAGCTTTGGAGAAAATTTATTTTCCAACAAGCATACAGCAAAAAACACACAGAACTGGTTTAAAGACAACAAGATGAATGTTCTGGAGTGGCCGAGTCAAAGCTTAGACCTCTAATAGAGAATTTGTGGATAGACTTGAAAGGAGCTTTTTACGCCCAATTACTGTGCAACCTGACAGAGCGTGAGCAGTTTTGACAAGAATGGAGTCAAATTACAGTGTCCAGATGTGCACGTCTGATTGAGACCTATCCACAAAGACTCAGTCCTGGGGTTGCAGCCAAAGATGCATCTACTAAATACTGACTTGAAGGGGGTGAATATTTATGCAGTCACTTATTTTATGTTCCAATTTTCTATCTGCTTGACATTACTTTGTAGGAGTATGTTTTTACTTTGATATTAAAGATTTTTTTGTTTGTTTACTTTTGGTCAAACACACCAAATTATATTGACCATGACTGATGTATAAAATCAATAAAAGGGTGAAACATCCATGGGAGTGAATACTTTCTATAAATACTGTAGATAAGAACAGGGGACTAGCAAAGTAAATGTTCATGCTAGTAAAAAAAAAGAAAGTTATAAAACTAAAAAAAGGAGTATACAGAATGTGATTTTAAAAAGTAGTGTCCTGTGATAGAAAAATCATGCAATTTAATATATTACTGACTTCAAGAAGGGTAAATGTTTCTGTCCATTTAAGTTGAATTATTTTTTTGTTTTTTTCAAATTCAAGATAGTGGTTTGATGAGGTGTTATGTGGTAGCAGTTTTTACTCACACTTGTCCTTTGGCTTTCATATCTGCTGGGTTAAAAACAAAACACAACTTTCTCAACATAACTGTCATTATGTATGCAAGCCATGGATAGACTGTAGTGAACACACAAAAAAAATACCTTTCTCCTGAATAACTTTGCAACTGTGACTCGGTTTGTCAGTTAAATGTCTCGTCATCACGTCACCTGCTGATCCATCAACAAGGAAGTCACAGTTCTGGCAGACCAAGCTTGATCTGAGGGGGGGAATTAAACCTTTGTTGTTAGGTCTGTTGTTAAACCTTAAAGACAAAACACTGGATTTAATGTACAATATATAAATCATTAGGCATACTTACTTTAGCACAGACGTATGTTTCTTGTTATCCATTTTGTTAAATCGGTTTTTGGCAATGGTGCTATGAAATCTAACAAACGCCAAAGACAGAGTCACAAGATTAGTCAGAGAAACACCAGGCATAAAATTAAGTTGCTTAAATACCAAATATATAAATTTTTTTGCTCACCTGATCATATGATTCCCAATGGAAACTTTGCAACTTGTTTTGTATTTGCATGCACCGCAATTTGAAACCATGGGGTAATGAGTCAAAAAGTCCTCCACTTTAGAGTTGCACTCAATGCACGTGTAACATTTTCCTCTCATGCTGAAATTTAGAGTAAAGAAGCACAAAACAGCATTCAATCATCCAGTAAGAATGCTGACAAACAAGCATGCAAAAAACAGATACTCTAAAATTCACTTTGCATTTCTTCTTTTAGAGACGACCCACCGTCTTTAATTATACTGCTTTAAAAATGTTATTTAGACCACTTTTTCTTTGAAGCCATTAACTTAAATGCTCATATCATGTGATTAATGCTGCATATTGGTTTTGATTACTAAGACTAATTATCCAAATATCACACTCATTAGTTTTTAAAGGAGAGAAATCCCACTGTACCAGCACCTACACACTGAATTATTTTTAGCCAGACTCATGATCAGTGTCTGGGAAATTAATTGAAAACACAATTAGCTACTTTGTACATAGGTAGCCTTTAATAAAGTCTATAAATTTATTCCACTGCTGTCATGAATACCCAGGAGGTGGGGGTCTAAATTAGTAATCTGAATGGATTCAAGGGACCCCGAGCTAAACATGCAAGGAACTGGATTATTTCCGCGGGGCACAACTGCATTCATTTAACACATGTCAAGGCCAAATTATTTTCATTGGCACAAATAGCTGTCTTTTTTAAGTCTGCACAAATACTTACTGTTATCTAGAAATTCTGTTTGCTTATCAAAGAACGCAGCAGAAATTGAGCATTCCACTGTTGTTCTAATGATGGCTACCTATAAAAATTCTTAAAAATTGAGGGACCAACACCAGACAAACATTACAGTCATAAAATTGGGCGCATTATGATGTTGATGTCTCTTTAATCTTTGACATTGTAGCCTCTGGCAAAGAAGGGCTGGCCACACACTACAGGATTTTTAGGCCTGATTTGAGGCCAGATTTGCCCCGACCATCATGAAGGCTTGTTGCAAGCTATTATATGTCTGAAAATTGCAGAGCTGAAAGGCTTTGTTTATAACCTGAAATTCTTGAGCACCACGTTGTTCTTGATTGTGCGGTTATTTTGCTTCTTGCTCTGAGTCGTCTTGGTTTTTGCTGCTGCAGTGACGTTTGACTTTGTGTTGGAGAAGTTAAAGGGCATTTTGATTTTCAGTTTCTGATTTTTTGGACTGCCAATGAGGCCAGCTCGATCAGGGGAGGTCGGCATTGAGGTTGTCTTTCCTGTAAGGGAGGCTCGAATGGTAACCTGAAAAAAAGAAAAGAGAGAATAAAAGCTGAATCAAATTCATAAAACATAATAAATTAATTTAAAGAAAGCTAAAATAATAACTGTACTGATGTTATGACAAATTCAGACCTTTGTTCCTGGAGGAAGGCCCTCCAAAGCTTTAGGTTTCCGGAAAGTCTTGTGGCCTAAAGTCTTGTGCTCCAGTTTTTCCTTGAGGGTGAGGAAATTAAGTCGACATTTTCCGCAGCGATAGATGCCTTTTTTCTGAAATATGAAAGTGCAAACAAAGAACACCATCATTAAAAAGGGATGTAACAAGAGCCCAGTTGCTGTTTATTCCATTAGGATTCATGCAAAAGTAGAGGCTTATAGGCATGTTCGTAGTCAGTTTCATAAATGTCTGAAAACTCCTCAAAGGAGCTTTAATATCTGTAAATTGCTAGGCAATATCTTTAGACATGTATTACGAAAGCTGATATGACATGCAGGTGCAACATACCTGATGTTTCATGTAGTGCTGCATGTACACATGACTGCTTTTCAGAACTTTGAGACAGAACGGACACAGCAGGTCTTTTGTATTTTCATGGAAACTTCGGAAATGGGTCTCCACATCCGAGAAGAAAGACGACCTGTAGTTGCAGACCTGTAAAAACAGTCAAAGACAATTTCAGTATGGGTGAACATTTACCTAAAAACATCAAACCAATCAGTGACCAAGTATGACATGACAAACCTGGCACATGTAAGGCATTTCCCCGGGCTTGTGGTTGTCCTTCATGTGTTCCAGGAGAACCTGCTCTGACTCAAACGCCAGCTCACATATCTTGCAATTGGCTAAAAAAATGGAGAGAAAATAAAATGAGTGAAAGCTGATCATGTTACAGCAGTGTTATTTGAGGTTAGGCTGAAAAGTCAGCGATATCATACTAGAGGATTCGATGGGGCTGTGGGCGGCCTCAATGTGGCACTGCAGCTGGAATGGAGTCCCGTACTTTCGGTAGCAGTGCTGGCAGGTTGTGTGGCTTTCCCAGCTCTCGCTGTTTTGTTTCTCCAGTTCCAGGTGATGCTTCATATGATTCATGAACCTGCAAGAGACACAAACACACAGAACAGAAATGTCACTTTCATGGCATTCATTTAAGATCGAGATCCCTTTCAGCAGAAAGAGTGCAGACAAACTCAAATTTGTAAAATTAAGGATTGAAATCATATATGGTAAACAGAGTATACACCGACAGCCCATTAAATAAAAAAAAATACTACACTTCCTAATCTTTGCAAAATCGTATCACAAAATTCTAAGTAGGTCCCAAGGGGGTAAATCAATGGCAAAATAATAATAAAAACACTTCCAAAAAATAACGGCTAAAACTGTAGCTGTGACTCTCATTATTTACATATGCAGGAGATTAAGTAGTAATTCAAGAAATGTTTCTATTCTTTGCCATTTCTAATGGGTGCTTTCAAACAATCCATTGTTAAGCTGTAGAGGGAAAATATACGGTATCTTACACCCTGTTTATATGCAGTGGTTATGGTTCAGGTCCCAAAGGTTTAAAGATAAATGAAGTACTCTACGTGTACCTACTTCCTAAGAGTCTATAATGTCGTTATAATATCAACAATTAGACAAAGATTTTGGTTTTGTCTAATGATGTAGTGCCCTGCAGCTCTAAGTAGCACCTCTACAGCTTCCTGCCATGGCTGCCCCGATGAGGGACAGTCCATTTTTCAGTGAGCTTGTTCTGCTGCCTCAGCTTCCCTAATAGAAATCTTCATGTGGGTGAACCATGACCTCAACTGTGAGAGAGCGCTTGCAGTGCAAATGTATTTCCCCATTAAAAGCAGCTTACAGAAGCTTTTTTTTTGCGATGTACTGAAGCCCAGTTATTTAATCAAAGGAACAGTTCTTACACCAGATAAACTAGCCTTCATTTTTCATCTTTAGGCCCATGAGGCAAACCATCTGAAACTGTCGTCCATCTGAAGAGAAAACCGCAGTGAGGATGGCCACAATCACTTTGTACTGGACAGGCGTGTTTTCAACAAACCCTTCAAGCCCCAGTCTGAATTCTATAATAATTAACTTTATCTAGAAAACAGTCTAAAAATCGAAGATACAACTAGTAGTTAGTTCATTTGTCAGCTAAAACAAAATTAACTGCTCTGAATATTTACGTTCAGTAAAGAATTAAAACTACGCTCCAGAAACATTTTTAAATTGACATTCTTCCCAAGGAAATACGTTTTTATACATCACAAAATATCTTTTATATATCCGAGCAGTTATTGCTGCTTGACTTGTGTATGAAGACTCTAATTAGCCATGGCTGACTCTTTCAGTTTGAAACAATAAAGAGGTGAATAAGGCCATAGGCATTACTAGGGCTGTAGCCAACCAAAGAAAATCTTGGTCGACCAAAACTACACTCACACACAGACCGATCGATTGGTCATGCAGGTTAAAAAAGAAAAAAACAAACAAAAAAAAAAAAACAAAAGCTTAATCTGGAACAGGCTCCTCATCACAGCCGCTGGTAGTCTGGATGACCTTAAAAATCACACCAATCATACAAAATTCAGCACTACTGGAGAAATGAACCTAATAAGTGCTTTTAAATCTTCGGCAGGGGGAGGGAGCATACAAAAGCCGAGTTAAAGAGCAAAAGTCTCAAATTCTGCTGTAAATATGGTGGAAAACGGAATCAATAAGGGAATCATTAGGACTAAATATAAATGATGCCAATGGATTGAACCAAATGGAACTGGTTCTTAGCTAGAACTGGTTCTCGATCCCCATCACTAAGTTTTGTGCAACAACAAAGTAGGCTCTTCCTGTTGTTTTGGAGTAGGGCTGTGTCTAGTCTGAGTGTCCTCTTTTTGTAAACGAATCAGACTCACTGGATGAAGTCAGCAGATGTACATCACTAGCAAATACTGACTGCAGTGTGGACATTGCCAAACAATATCTTAAGGATCCTCAAATTGGAAAAGATGCAGCCAGAGAATATAACTGCTAAGATTATGAAAACAGACACTACCAATCAACCACTCTAGCAATTATGGCTGTTAGATACTCAGATACTTTTTGGATAACTCATGCTCTAGTCTAAACAATTCTTCATCTGTTAATCTTTACATTTGCAAGTACCAAAAGAAATAAAGCAATAGGCTATATGCACACGTGCTTCTGTATTCGGAGTTAACCAGCCCAACTACTTCCGGTTGTCATCCTGTCCCTTTGCAAGTATGGCATTTTTTACACAGTCTCTCCAAGATGTCCCGAAAACAACAGTGAACAACGTGAGCCACATGATTCAAACACTATCCCACACCGCAACAACAAAAAAGGAGAAGGGTTTCGAACTATACGTTTCAAGCTACATCCACAACTACGAAGGTAAGGTCTAGAATGAATGAAAACATTAGCATACCTATCAGCTAGCATGCTAGTACTCTGACTGTAGTATGGATGCTAACGTGATGAATCTTTCTATCATGTCAAAATGTTCTAAACGTGTTTTTAAATCACAGTCTCTAACAAGGATGCCAGTAGTGGAGAAATAATGATTAGGGCTGAGTGCTTCAGATCGATGAAGAAAAGCCTAAAACCTCACAGTCTGAGTGTAAGGGAAAGTTATCCTGCAGGTTCAGTGCAGGTTGTTGCATGACAGACTTCTGTTCGTCATATTAAGTTTCCGTGAATCATATTGGTTTTAGGAAAGCCTTTTAAAGATTATTTAAACTATATTATTAATTTTAAACCCAATTTATAACATCACAGTGCTCTCAATGACAGACAGAGCCGACACAGCAGTGGTTGATCAGCACTGAGATTGAATGCAAAGAGGAAATGCAAATAGTTATAAAGCAGTGATTCAAAGAAAAGTTGGGAAAAATGGTGTCATAACATTCTACAGGAACAAGACACATGACCGACATCTCTTCACAAATCTGCAGCAAGGCGCATGATTTTGCTGAAGCTGCACTCAAGACAGCTTCACATCTCTGCTAAGGGTGTAACGATTCATTGATGTACATCAATATATCGATTGGTTGATTGATGATCCAGTCAGATCGATGGAAAGTCAAAACATCGATCTAAATGGATGCTTCAAGCTATGTTTTTATTTTGAAATTCCCCCCATATGCCTATTAACAGTTTCCGCCCCAGTAAGTAAGTAAGTAGCAGCCGTGGCTTAAAGTTTCGCCGCTGACAGAAAGAGGATATCTTCTCCTCTCTCTGCTGTGTGGATATATTTCAGACAGATGCTACTGCAGGACGGATCTCTCCCCTTAGTTTGTCGACTACATCTACGTCTTTATCTGTATATAACCGCCGTATGAGATCGTTCACGGATAAAAACACTCCACCTGTTATGGCTGAGGAAGCGAGTGCTGTCTGCAGCAGACTGCAGATACCCAGAGAGGAAAAAGTCACTGCTGCAGATTTCCTTTGATACACTTATTTCACATCGCTGTCTCACGTTCGATTTATAATAAAAATATAAGCTGTCCAAACTTAACGTGGTTCAAGCAGGACAGCTGTTCTCTGTATAGCCCCCACCCCCTCACTCTTGTTATAAAGCTGCACATCACAGGAATGTCTTTTATAATAAAACTTTGCTCTAATATTCTGTCTAACCTTTCCATTTATTAAAATCAAGGTTGCAATAAATGAAAAAATGATTAAGAATCATCATATAACGTCATATGCCCCATATTTTACCTCATTTAAATCTCATAAGGTGAATAAACTATAAAAATGAACTATCTGCCA
The DNA here is from genome assembly GCF_018320785.1 of Cheilinus undulatus. NCBI lineage: Eukaryota > Metazoa > Chordata > Actinopteri > Labriformes > Labridae > Cheilinus > Cheilinus undulatus. The sequence continues at coordinate 35,292,147 of NC_054865.1, read as the reverse complement.
CATTAGCAGGCCCCTGTGCAAAGTATGAAGGGCTGATATAGAGCAGAAATATCTGTTGAAGTCCACATGTGCGTAAATAAGTTTAAGAAAAAAAATCTAAAATGGGAACACAGGCCAAACATTTTGATCATTATTATAAAGGGTTGTAGAAAGTCCATATTGGTGCTTTAGAGTGATTTGGGGATGTGAGGAAATAAAATGTTTGGTACTGAAAATGTTTGCTGTTTTAAATCAATATGTTTTAACACAAATGTGCATAGTTGTGTTCCTAATTTAAAGGTAATCAGGGGTAATCAGGTCTTTGTTGTTTTTGTTAAAGGCATATTTTTATAAAATACAGAGACCTGTCAATAATTGAATTGCAGAAACTGTTTTTTTTCTGTAACAGTGTGAATTTTTTGCACAAAATCGCCTGATATCGATCCTGGGCCCCATATCAAATCGCATCGAAATCGTATCATGGCAGATTTGTATTGTATCATATCGGGATGAAACTGGTGATTTACACCCCTAATCTCTGCCCAATTGCTAATGCCCATAAAATATCTTAAAGATAAGATTATAAGAAGTTAATAAAAATCATGCATACATTTGTTTTTGATCATTATCAATGGAAATTTATAGGAAATGCTTTATATTGAGTATTCATTGTTTATTAGGGGTGGAAATCACTAGTCACCCCACGATACAATACTATCACGATACTTGTGTCACGATTCGATATTATTGTGATTTTTAACATTTTGCAATACGGTGAGTTTTGTGATACTGTATAGGTACATCTCAAAAAAACTGAATATCATGAAAAAGTTCAATATTTTTTGTCACTCATTTCAGAAAGTGAAACCCATATATTAAATAGACATTACACATAGAGTGAAATATTTCAAGCCTTTAGTTCTTGAAATGTTGATGATAATGATTTACAGATAATGAAAACCTAAAATTCAGTGTCTCAGAAAATTAGAATATTACATAAGATCAGTAAAAAGGATATTTTAAACAGAAATGTCTGGCTTCTGAAAAGTTGTCATTTCTATGCACTCAATACTTGGTTGGGCCTCCTTTTGCATGAATTACTGCATCAATGCAGCGTGGCATGAAGGCGATCAGCCTGTGGCACTGCTCAAGTGTAATGGAAGCCCAGGTTGCTTTGATAGCGGCCTTCAGGTCATCTGCATTGTTGGGTCTGGTGTCTCTCATCTTCCTCTTGACAATACCCCATAGGTTCTCTATGGGGTTCAGGTCAGGCCAGTTTGCTGGCCAATCAAGCACAGTAACACCATGGCCATTGAACCAGTTTTTGGTAACTTTGGCAGTGTGGGCAGGTACCAAATCCTGCTGGAAAATGAAATCAGCATCTCCATAAAGCTTTTCAGCAGAAGGAAGCATGAAGTGCTCTAAAATGTCCTGGTAGATGGCTGCATTGACTGTGGACTTCAGAAAACACAGTGGCCCAACACCAGCAGATGCCATGGCAGCCCAAATCATCACTGACTGTGGAAACTTCTTCTTCTGTGCCTCCCCACTCTTTCTCTAGACTCTGAGACCTTAATTTCCAAATGATATGCAAAATTTACTTTCATCTGAAAAGAGGACTTTGGACCACTGAGCAACAGTCCAGTTCTTTTTCTCCACAGCCCAGGTAAGACGCTTCTAATGTTGTCTCTGGTTCAAGAATGGCTTGACACGAGGAATGCCACATTTGCAGCCCATGTCTAGGATTGGTCTGTGCGTAGTGGCTCTTGATGCGCCGACTCCAGTTTCAGTCCACTCCTTGTGAAGCTCTTCCAATTTATTGAATGGATTTTGCTTGACAATCCTCTCAGGGCTGCGGTTATCCCTTATGCTGGTGCACCTTTTCCTAACGCACTTTTTCCTTCCACTCAACTTTCTATGAATATGACTGGATACAGCACTCTGTGAGCAACCAGCTTCTTTAGCAATGACCTTTTGTGGCTTACCCTCCTTGTGGAGGGTGTCAATAGCTGGGCTTCCATTACAGTTTTTTGCAATATAAAAGCGATATTTCTTAAATTTCAATTAAGTACAATTGCGCTTTGAATGCATTTCCATTGAAGGGAGTTTTGGGCATAGGCCTTGCAATTCTCGTAAAATCTCATCTTGCGTGAATCTGCTGCAGGGAAGCTTGATGCTCAAAACCTGTTGCGTGTCGGTACGGTTTTGGTTACATCCATGCCGGCTGCCTTGATAGATTTGAACAAAAGACGAAAGCAACGGATGATAGTTCAGAGGTAAAGTCCATATGTATGGCAAAAGCCACGTATAAGGGTATAAGTATGATGTTAAGAAAAGTCTTGTCTCTTTTTCTGCATTTACAAGTCACGGGACGTGATGCATGGTGTCACATGACCAGTCACTCCAAGACAACATGGCACGGTACGTGTAGACAGAAGAAGTGTTTCCATGACACTTTTGCGATACATTTATATATCAGAACACAAAACCTCCTCATGAAAGCGCAAAAACTTTTTAGCGATATTTTAGAGTTTTTTCGAAATTCAGGTGTTTCCATTACCAGTTTTCTATTGCGCTATTTCGATTTTGCGCATTTCCAAGTGTAATGGAAACCCAGCTAATAGCTGTCTTCTGGACATCTGTCAAGTCTGCAGTCTTCCCCATGATTGTGTAGCCTACTGACCCAGACTGAGAGACCATTTAAAGGCGCAGGAAACCTTTGCAGGTATTTTGAGTTAATTAGCTGATTAGGGTGTGACACCATGACTTTCCAATATTGAACTTTTTTACAATATTCTAATTTTCTGAGACACTGAATTTTGGGTTTTCATTATCTGTAAGCCATAATCATCAACATTTCAAGAAATAAAGGCTTGAAATATTTCACTCTATGTGCTATGAGTCTATGTAATATATGGGTTTCAGTTTCTGAGATGAGTGACAAAAATATTGAACTTTTTCATGATATTCTAATTTTTGAGATGTACCGGTATATTGTGAAATGTTGTAATCTATACCATTTTTTCAAGTGTTTAGCTAATTTAGCAGTAGTCTTGCCCTCATGTTTGTCATATTTCTGCAGTATTTTATTTTCATGTAGCACTTCTTGCAAACCTCATGTGTCATGTCCATCTCAATCGTGCCCTGCTTGCATTCCTGATGCCCCTCCCCTGGTGCTGCCATGTTTGTTGTACCAACTTTCTCCTGCTGTATGACCGACACCTCTACCGACCTCACTGGACAAACAATTGTCCAACAACTGATTTTATTTGTCCAAAATCATACACTTCAGTTTATATTAGCAATTAATTTGGGGGGAAAAAAACGATACTTGGTGGACAAGACAATACAATATATCACCAGACAAAATACTGTGATACTATGCTAATACTATGCTACTATGCTCGATTTATTCTCCCACCCCTATTGTTTATTAAAAAATTCATATTCATTGTACTTTCAATACAGCTGACAGTGTGTCTTATTTTGGTCTGTGTTAAGGGAATCTTTCTAATGTGAAGGGTGGAAGTAAAAATTAACTAAATTCCCTATTTTTAGGTGCCCAGGGAATCATTTTCTGTTGCTGTGATATTGAAACAAGTTTCAATACTGTTTTAATTCAAGAGTATCATATTGAAAATTCTTATTCTGGTATCATTCATACTTAAAAGAATTTTCATAACTGCATCTCTACTGCGGGTTTTTGATGAGTGGTCTGGTATGACAAACTTTAATAATGACTACAGAGCTGTTTGATTGGTGCAGAACCAGGATAAACCAGCAGGCAGATACTAGGATTGCAAGAAAAAACTCAAGGTGAAAGGGGTGCAGGGTTTGAGGAAAAACTATCCAGAGTTGTACAACAGAATCGGTGTATTTTAAATTTTTCTACTGATATGTGCTGCACAGAAAAATAATAAATGTGATACAAATGTATTTCACTATGGTCTACATAGTTCAAAGTCCTACCTGATATTGTTCTTCAGAACCTTTAAGCAGCTTTGGCACTTGAATGTATTGTTGGTCCTCAGTGTTGTCTCCTTCTTGGCCTTGTCTCCCTCGAACCGACCATAATAGAAATCTGAGACAAGCATGATGCGCTTGTTTGGACTGCCGTCTATAGCTGTGCTGTGCACAGTTACACAGCAAGTCTAAAAAAATAACATGTTTGGATTGATGTCTGATTGTACAATGTTAAAAATGTGAATATAACTTGAAACAATGCTTTTACTCACCGACATATGAGCTTTCAGGGTCTCTAGTGTGAGAAATTGCTCGTCACATTTAGGACACTTTTGCTTTCTGACCCCATTTTCTGCTGGTATTATGGAGTTTGTAGACACTACGTAGAGATAGTTTGTTGTGGTGATTACCAACACACAAGCATTCAATGTATTGTTTCAGCCACAGTAATGACAAAAATTAAAGGCATCAGTATAATTAACAGACACATACCGATATCAATCTTAAGTCTTTTTGCTGCGTTGTCTGTTTGCTGTGGAGGTAAGACCCGTTTGACCATGTTTTGATCTGTTAGAAAAAGATAAATTCAAATTTTAGTTAAGGTCAGCTGACTGGTAGTAAAGTATGGTGAAGTACATTTCAATATTGCAGGCAGGACATTACCTTTGTTGTTATTTGTCTGTACAGGTAAAGTAAAGGTCTGCGGAGCTTGTGTGTTGGAGAGGTTGAGTTGAAGTGGAGTAGGTTGTGTTGAGTAAACAGCGGGGCCTCGGACGTTGGCCAGCGTCACTATGTTGTTGCTGATCTGCTGCACCTGAGGCCTGTGGACAGCACCTGCCTGAGGTATTACTGCTGCTGGAGTGACTGGCTGAAATAGCTGCTGCTGACCAGCTGAAAGAGGAAAAAACAGACTTGGCATTACCAGACTAAGCTGAAACGACAGAGACCTAATGGGACAGTTTGGGGTTTAAACTAATAAGTAAAGGAGATGTTCTCCTCTGGATCACACAGCTTTACCTGATACGATAGTAAATGAAGTTCCAGGGGGGTATTGGTTCCCAAGAGTGGCAAGAAGCTCTCTGTTGTTTGCCAAATTTGGAGATGTGACGATAAATCCCTTCAGAAAAATAAAAATAGAAATAATAAATCCACACTGGACAGGTCATTGTTTTGCAGATTATCTACGAAGTTAAAACCCTTAATACCTGGTTGTTGACAATAACAGGCTGTGGGGTCACTGTCGTCACATTTGGTAGTGCGGTGTTCACGGCATTTCCAGCCACATTTAAAGGCAGCATTATAGGTGCAGCGCTTACAGCTGGCTGAGGAACAGCACGCTTTGCTTCTGATTTTTCTGCGCTCTTTCTTTGAGGAGGTGGAGGTTTAGGCTTACCATCCTTTTGGTTATTAGCTGTAAGAACACAGGACAGGGCCAAAGTAAGCTACCTTTGAAAAGATAACAGGTAACATGCTACAAGACAGAAAAACAAAGGATGAAAGCTGTCTTCCTAAAACCACTGGAAACCACTTAAAGTCAAAACACATCTGCATTTCATAATATGCCATATTCTATCTTGATGAGCCATTTCCCCAGATATCACATAAAAATAAATTTATTTTAACTTGCCAAAGTTGCCAAAAAAGTTGTTCAGTTGCCAAAACTGAATTGACATATCACCTTACATCAAGGGGTAACAGTAGGATGAATGCTGGTCAAACTAAAAAAGAAATCCACCTCAGGACTAAAGAAAGCTAGAGTTAAATCATTTAAGGGTCTAGAAGTGGTCATATTATGACAACAAAGGTCCTATGAACATGGGATATTAAAGCTTGAAGCTCAGTTCAGACCAAAAATTCAACAAAAAAGAAGAGTTGAAACTCACAACTGCCTATGACAGGCTGCTCTGCAACATTGTAAAAGCAAGTGAAATCAAACTCCTGAAACTTGAGATGATACACTTTTTCTTTAGCAAGAACTCTGACAGTCACTCACTTTAAAGGGTTTATTTGTTAAGTTATTGTGCAATAAATCTGTCTCTACAAGAAGGACAGTACTGCTTATTGACAGTTTCTCCATGTACCTTTAGCACCTCAATAATGTGTGAGACCAGGCTGTATGATTCCTGATCATCACTAATTCAATTTTAATTTCAATTTAATTTGTCACCAATGTTGTAGTTTGGCAGCAAAATTTCACAGCACATACAGGTATAAACAAAAATGCTTTGCAAGCTCAGTCTTGTTATGACTACGATATTGTCTGGAAGAATTGTTTTCCACAAATTTACCACAACTACTGCAGCCTTTAATTTCTCATGTAATAGCAAGTATAACAAAGTGCATCCTACTTAAATACACAACTGATTAAGGAGATATTTATCAGGCTGAAGCTCTTGGGTGAAAAGTTAATGGTAAATGTGATTACTTAAAAAATTCTACTTTAAATAAATATTTGTTGTCATTTAAAGCCTACCAAAATAAGATCTCCATTCCCCGTTTCCTATTCATCTAATTGCAATATCCAAAATCCAGTTGCTTTAATCTGATGAACTGAACTGCATGAAACATCATCAGACGGCTGCGACGGTTCATTTTAAACTGCTGCAACTGTTGCACAGCTATGTTCCAAAACATTCTTGTTTTACAGATCTTTGGTCTGAACTTGGCTTAAAATCCCCAGAACAGGGTGATTCTGTGATTGACATAAATACAATTAAAATGTGAAATGACATACAAAGCACTCCAACAAAGATGGGCTCATCGTCGTCGTCATCATCATCTATCAAATGGACAGGAGGGCCTTGTTTCTGCCACGGCTCCAGCTCCTCCTCCACACACTCCATAAACAATTCAGACATTGTGAACCTGCAGGAAAATAAAACTATTAAGGTAGCCTGAACAGCCTAAAAATGCTACTTGAACATTTTAGATACTGCTGCTAGATACTAGATGAGATCCAGACAAGGAAAAGGTCTGTTATGCAGACCTTCTCTATTTAAGATCTAAGCTTCTGTGAGAAGTTTGTTCTGATTTTGTCACCCCTGTGGAAGAAGCGGTACATGTTATATTTTAGCAGATATTGTCATGTACAACTAAATATAGTCTACTATCTCCTTAAATCTATTTGCATCACCCATTGAGAAATCACCACCTGTTGATCACTTTGATAAAAACCTACCTGTGGCAGGGGTTTTACCCATTGAAAGAAAATAATAAATAGTCAACCCTTAATAATGGTGGTCTTGATGGCTTTTTTGTTCACGACGACAATTCAGTAACGAATTAAAAATAACACACAAAGTAGCTTTAAGGTTACAAAATTATTCATCACTGATATCAGACATTGACTGCATAGCTTCATTTCAGCCTAAAGCTAGCTAAATCGTTCCCTCAAGATTAAATAGTACTTCTATTAAAAGTAAATAGATAATGATGAAACATAGTTCCTTACATAACTACAACTTGGCGTTAGATTGTCTACCACAACAGGACGTTAGAAACAATTATGTTGCTGTAGCTTGCTCTGTTACTAGGATTTGTGTTATTAGCTTCACGACCCTATTAAACATAGCGGTAGCTAATGCTAACAAGCTAACTCTACTGATTCCCAATGCTATTGCTCTGTAATGGCTGCGTTCTGCGACAGGATTAAGCATATCATGCGAAATCGTGTTTTCGATATATAGTATCATGCGTATATTTTACTTCTAATGTCCTGATTTGTTACATTTCAGCAAGAACTGATAACCGATCAGCCCACCACAACACTGGCTGTGCTACGTTAGCATGTTCACACAAGCAGGGTGAATGATGGGACAAAGACTGCACTCAAGAGTTTAGGGAGCAGGTTTTGCATCTTCATCCTACCTCCTTAAAATTCAGCCCCCGGTTTCAATGCAGAGTCGTGTTGGAGATTAACTTCAGCACAAACCTTAACCCGAAACGACAGAGTTTAGACACAGGGAGTCTACTTCTCCTAAGAGGGGAAAACTGTAGCGCTTAACCAAGGTGGTAAAATGCTGGAACCGTCTGCACCAATCAGACTACCCAATACATAGTTTCCTGTCTGTTGTTGTTCTACTTCCTGGCATCTCCCGCGGCTTTTCTTGGGATTTAACCCTATGGATTTACCACAATATATTTAAACAATCATTTCAGTGTTTGTGGGAAACACTTCATCCATAATTAGTTTGTGCTCTGGGAATATTATAAAACAGTACATTCACACCTGCCGATGATAGAACTGGTTTGAGCTGAGGGCATGAAACATTGGCCCAAAGGTGTCTCTCTCTTTTCGGTAAAGAATCAATTATAACTCAACTGGCACTGTTTTTAAAAGATGAAAATCAAATCGCTGTAGCAACTGATGTAATCAGGGGATTCTCTAAGGCTTCTGGTCTGTGCTTGAATTAAACAAAATTATAACATTTCAATGAAAACTGAGGTCTAACACTCAGGAACTAATCACCAAAGATCAAAATCTTACCTCCAAATCTCCAAATACTATCAAAACTTGGTGGTATAGATTTTTTTCTTCTCTGTAACTTTGATACTGATAAAATTACTGTAAAAATGTCTGCTATTTATCGCCAAGCCTTTTTACCATGGTCACTTATCTACAAGCACAGCTTTTCTCCTCACAAGTATTACATCTAGAATAACAAGGACATCTTATATAAACACAAGTCTCTCTTCATGAAAAACTGGTTTGACGATATTTTACTGGTAGATCAGCTTTTTAATTGGCAGGGTATTCTTTTCACATATGAAAAATTTTTGTCACAATATAAAATACCTGTAATACCTGGGGATTTGCCAAAAGTGTTTGGTGCCATACCCTCTGGAGTATGAATGCTTTTAAAATTTCAACCTAGGTCTGGTGGTCAACACCCACCCCTACTATCACCAGTAAACACTCTAATATGTAAAATCTGTTGTTCCAGTCATTCTATTAGCAACAATAGATCTATAAGGAGACTGTTTCAAAAGGATATAACATCTTTACCTTGTGTCATTTCTTACTGGAACGTGTTTGTGGATAATGTGGAATGGAGGAAGGTTTGGCTTTTACCCAATATGTATTTGATCACCAATAAAGTCAAGGAAGTCTCCTTCAAACTTATCCATACGTTTTACCCATCAAAACTTTAGATTAAAAATAAGTTTAAAATTGATATTGATTCCAACTGTAGCTTCTGCAAAATTTGTCCTGAAAATGTTGTACATTTATTTTGGTATTGCTCGAGTGTAAAGAAGTTCTGGCAAAAACTCTTTGATTTCATTCACAAAAAAATAGATAAACATTTTGTATTACTATGGAAGAATGTATTGTTTGAACTCTTGGAAAACTGCAAAAATGAAAATAACAGTGTATTCCTGATAAATCTTATTATTATATTGGCCAAATTCCATATCCATAGATGTAAATTTTCAGGCAAAAGACCACATTTCAATACCTTTTTAAATGAGTTCAAGCAATATACAATACAGTACAATACAATAACTTTATTTATCCCCGAAGGGAAATTCATTTGTCTGGAAGTCTCATCTGTTTACAGTGGAATTATACAGTCTTATAGCCGATGGTATGAAAGATCTTCTAAATCTCTCTGTCCTGCAGCGAAGAGAAAGGAGCCGTCCACCACCGTTGTTTCTTTGGTCATTTAGGGAGATATGAAGTGGATGATCCATGTTCCCCAGAATGGCCTCCACCTTCTTCATTGTGCATCTCTCCACCTCATCCTCCAATGAGTTCAACTTAATTCCAACCACAGAGCCAGCTTTTTTTCACCAGTTTGTTCAGACGCCTTGCATCCTTGTGTTTTACACTGCCTCCCCAGCAGACTGTAGCAAAAAACAGAACACTTGCCACCACAGACTGATAAAACATCTGCAGCATCTTACTGTAGATGTCTATATATGATTTCCATCAAATATTTTGAAAAACAAAAAGCAATTAAAACTGTTTCAGCTTGTAATATGTTTGATATCGCTACATAGACACTCATTCCCCTCTAGCATTTAATGTTCACTTGTTTGTTCTTTCTCTTATTGCTAATGCACTTAATAATTTTATACAATTATATACATTAAGTACATGACTGTATACATACGAGTTGTAAGTCTGTTTTGTATCTTGAAAAGTGCAATAAAGTTTGATTCTTAAATTAAAAAAAAAAAACAAAACATTGGCCCGAGGGCTCCTTGAGACAGGCTAATTTTTGTAGTTTAAGCATTGAAATGCAGATTCTCTTGAAACTGACAGCCAGCCAAGTTTTGATTGAAAAAAGATGCCATATTGATCCGTGTCCAATAAAGTGCCACTAATTCAATACAGACCAAGAATATTTGGCTAAAAAATACCTCCGTTGCCGTTAGCAAAAAAAATATTAGTTGTTTTGACTAAAAAATTCCAAATAGCTATTCTATTTTTCTGATTTGATTGAATATTTTTTAGTTTAACAGTACTAAATTATTCTAAGTATCTTTTGTCATTGTTCTAAAATTATTTGACAATCATCCCTTTATCTGCAGACTCTTCCCAGAATGCATTTGGGAACAACATTTTTGTACCATGAGTGAAGTTGCTTATTCAGTTAGACAAATTCTTCCCCTTGACACCGACATCAATATTCGACCAGATAATGTCTTCATTGCAAGAGAAATCATTTTCCGGGGGCAGCAATGTGTCCTAAAAGTATTAAGGAAGAGAAAGTGAGGAAAATCTGAACAGAGAGTGGACTGTCATACGCTGACCCTAGGAGGAGAGTGGAGGGAGGAAAAGAAAAGTGGTGGAGTAAAACGAAGATGTGTGTTTGCACAAAATATTTGCATTGACAAAAGACGTTTCTTGGCTTTCATTGCAATGGTGATTTACTGTGCAGCTGACATTCAAGGGAAGATGGAGAGGATAAAAATGGTGCTTGAAGCAGTCAGAATTGTTCTGGACATAGTTGACATCACAGGGAAGGAAATGGACCTCACACTGAGGGAAGGAAGTGCACACACTACGACGTAGGGAGACCGGAGAAGAATAATGGAAAGGGAACTCACTGGGTGGACGATGTAAATATTAAGATTTGCAAGACACATATAATCCAGTAGTTAGCCGTAAATGCAACGCTATGGATGCAAACCACCATAAAACTCCAAAAAGAAGAAGAAGAAGCAACTGCAATATACAATAGATGTATACATAATGTAAATGAGTAAGACATGTTGGTATTGTGCACCTTTAGGTTAATGTCACTTGTGGTGACTTCAATTTCCAAGTTTAAGTTAATGGGATAGAAATGAGGGAAAATTGCAGTGGTAATGCTAAAACATGTTTTGAGTTGGATTTAAACAGATTTTTTTTATATGTAGTAAAGTCTCCACAGTGTATTTTTACTCAAAAAACGTTGAGTCAGCCTAACATAAAAAAATACAAGTAAAATTGAGTTGATGTAACTTAAAGTGGACAAGTACCTGTTACTAAACAAACACAGTTTTTTCAGTCACTTAAAATTTTCACATCATCACTTGCCTATAATGTTTTGAGTTTTGTTAACTCATCAGGGATTATTCAAAAAACAGTTCCACTACTTAAAACTTTGACATAACTAGAGTATTTTCATCTTCTTTGGTTTAACAGTTTTACAGTGGGCTGCACAGTGGCGTAGGGGTTTGCGCTGTTGCTTTGCAGCAAGAAGGTTCCTTCCTGGTCAGGGCCTTTCTGTGCGCAGGTTGCATGCTCTACCTGTGCCTGCGTGGGCTCTCTCCGGGTACTCCGGCTTCCTCCCAAAGACACACTCGTTAGGTTGATTGGCGACTCTACATTGGCCGTAGGTGTGAATGTGAGTATGCCTGTCACTATATGTCAGCCCTGCGATTGACTGGAAACCAGTCCAGGGTGTACCCGGCCTCTCACCCAATGACAGCTGGAATGGACTCCAGCCCCCCGGTATAGAAAATGGATGCACTGATTTACAGTGTAGTTATATGCAGATTGGAGACACAAAATGAATTTATCTGTAATAGTACAGTTTATTGTATTCATTTGTTTATCATTTTATAAAGAAAATACTTCCTGCCTCAGTGGCAGCCATCTTGACTGTTAATGAAAAAACATGAATGCAGTCTTACAATCAACCCTGCACATAAGATAAACTAGAGGTGTAATACACAATAATTTTGGTTTGGTATATAGCAAGGTTTAAACATCATGGTTTATTTGCAGTAAAGTATGCTCCGTATCTGTTGTAAAGTTTCAAAATAAAAGCAGTTTGAAATGCCAGAATGAAACAATATGTGCAGACAAGTTTAGATTAATATTTTAACAAAGCCTCCTGATTCAAAAGAGTGGATGATTTACACATGCAAATGTGTTATGATAAATGCTAAAGTTTTTGTCCTGCTGTATGTGCTGCTTATATAAATTATTGTCTGTTTGCATGGTACCACTGATTCTTAAATAAACATTTCTTTTCTAACTTTGAACTACATACCCTGTTGTCATTTTTGTCTTGACATTTGTACAAGTCATTTTTGTGTATTCTCTCTCAAACTCATCTTAACTTTGAGGAATTTTTTAATCACTGGGTACATGCATATTTCTGTTAAAGTGTGTACACAGAGTTACTGATGTTTTGTCAATCTTTTTCCTGGAAAAAAAAGACACAACTAAGAGTCCAACACCTTTTAGTTCTTAACCCTGAAACCAAATGAATCACACTGACCATCACCTGAACTGTGAAGAGGAGTGCTTTCAGGTAGCTGCTGGCGAACCTCCCCACTCCATCCTTTGCATCTGTTTCTCTTCTGGGTTGAGGTATGCGTTCTGTATTTCAAAAACCTTTGATGGTTTTATGTCCCATGAAATACAGGTGCAGATGTCCGGACCATTTTTCAAAGTGTGAAGAGCTGCCTTCAGAATAGAAAACAGAAAAAGCTGTTAGAAGGTGGATATCAGAAGGAGTTAAAGTAGTGATTTTCATACGCATCTGTGTGACTTTGACCCCCAAGGCCTCACCTTCGTTCTGGAAGAGGGCTGTCAACAAGATTGACACTTCTTGAAGAGCTCCATCAGGCAGCTGTCACTCACAAAACTTCCAGACTTCTGCTGTGTCCTCTTGTGATTTAGATGTTACTGTGCAGCTTAATTCAGTCTTCTCTAAGGAGTTTGAGTCCACAAAATCCACTGACTCTACAGAGGGAAAACTTTCACTTAGGTCTCTGGATGAGATGAGGTGCTTGGGGGCTTCTGGGGTAACCTGGGACAAAACTATGTCAAACTTAAAATGTCCTCATACAAGGGTTTAAAACAACAACTTACATTATGTTTAACTACATTTAACATTAATTGCAACAGAAAGGCTGTGGAGGCCACCATGTTATACTTACAGTAACTGACAGACATGGAAAGGTTGATTCAGTATCAGCCCCAGGGTCATGCTGCATGTGTTAATGCAAACACCTGCCCTTTTTACACTGAAAACCTGAAAACTACCCTGAAACTTCCTGGCCTGCTTCTTCACACTTTACCCTCACAGGAAAAGCAGAAAACAGCAGGACGTTTTCCTGCTGTTTTCCTGTCAGTGAATGGACGAGTGAGGGAGGGAAAAATTCTAGGGGTTCTAAGCAGGGACTTTTCAGAATTAAGTCACCCTCAAATTCCACATACTCTGTACAGTGATCTGCACATATAATGCACTCTGGAGCAAATCACCCCCTCTCTAGCCCATCTTTGTAATTCCATTGCATGTGATCCGGCCCATCTCTGGCGTGTGCCAGAAGTGCCACTCCACGCTGCTCCTCTCGAGATATGCACCAGGTCTATTTTTTCTGTGGAAGCTGTTGCCAAAATGCGTTGATCCACATGGAACACATCGGCCTAAACAGGAGAAAGAATGTGCAAAACATCTAGTTACTTTCATTATTAAAAATAATAATAATAATACATTTTATTTAGTAGCGCCTTTCTTAACACTCAAGGTCACTTTACAGATAAAAACAAGTACAATAAAAACAATAGATAAAAGCTAACACAGTATAAAAATAGGACAAAGTAATAACAAAGAATAGGCTATCCTGAACAGGTGGGTTTTGAGTCTGGATTTCTGGATTATGTCAATATTACTTTTTCTTGTGGCACAAGTGACAGGTTATCATGCGGTCAGATAACCTGACACACCAGATGGATTTGTTTCACATATCTATCTGGAAAACCTTCCATAAACGCTGCTTGGGAAAGGGCAGAGCCTTTGAAAAAAAACTCGGAAGGTGATTGGATGAACGTTCTGTCTGTCACATCTTTACGCGCCAATCAGAGCAACAAAACATGTGATGCTGTAGCCCGAAACCGAGGTGTGCCGCTACCGATGAATAAACTCCATTGATAGCTGCATAATACGAACCATGGCGACTATAGACATATCAGTACCCGACTTTTGTCGTTTTTGAAAAGAAAACAACTCAATACTGTTCTTTGTTCTTCTTTTAACAAAGAAATATCAAGTTCTGATAAAACTGGCACTTTAGCAGCATCCACACTAATGTCTTCAGCCATAACTGCACCGGCCTCTTCTCGCTGCTTGCATACGTCACGACTCTGCCGTGCCCGAAAGTACTGCCCCTCGATGCTGATTGGTCCTGTCACTTTCTAACCGGGTTTCTAAGAGTTTATAAAAACTCTGTTGTTTGCATTCATGTATGCAGCTCACCAAGGTAAATTTAGGAAATTTACAGGAGTATCGTGCAAGTGGGATTCAAGCTTTCTTTCGCCCAGACTTCACCCTGAATTTTCCCTCCTAGTCCTCAAGTATTCTCTTCCTGTACTCTGCTCTTAATTTTACATGTTAAATACATTATTTAACTTAGTCATGATGCTGTCACCTGCTTGCATTTGCCATCACATTCAAGACACTTCAATGGGAATAAGGTGGGCCTTCCAGATTTGTCTAGGTGTTGTTGTGATTAGTTTTGGCTGTAAGCCAAATCAGCGGGTTTAAACTGCCGCCTGTACACTCTTACATTGCTATATTTACATATAGGTGTGTTGGCAGACATGAAATTGAGTCTTTTACATCACTGTGGAGAAGTTTTGCCCCACTCTTCTTTTCAGAATGATTTAAGTTCAGCCACATTGGAGAGTTTTCAATCATGAACGGCCTGTTTAAGGTCATGCCACAGCATCTTAATTGGATTTAAGTCCAGACTTTTACTGAGCCACTCAAAACTTTCATTTTGATTCAGAAGTGGTTCCATCAATAACAGTGAGTCGTCCAGGTCCTGAAGCAGAGACCATCACACAACAACTACCATGTTTGACTGTTGGCATGATGTTCTTCATAAATGAAATCACCATTTAAACTGCAGTTTGTATTTAGCACAGCTATCTTTGTCTAAAATAAAAATTGGTTTAATTATCTGAAACATGTAAATGTGACAAATATAATTAGAAAAAACATGAATGGGGCAAATACTATTCGACACTCCTCATGTTTCCTCAGACAGTCTAAGCCTTCCCTAACCTCAGCAACAACCAGCAAATTAGATGAGGTTGTAGTTCGCACATGACACGATTTGGACATTGTGAAGTACCTATTCTGTCCAGTTTGGATATTATTGTGTTGGATAAAGGGCCAGTACATTTTGAGAGGGGCTAAAATGCCTTATAATTGTTTATTCTACATATATTCTTTATGTACATTTCCACATACTATAGTACAGCTATAAAGCAAGCATTCATAGAAAACCGTTTATAGATTCTATATTCATTTAAACTTTTTTTATGCCAACAGCACATTGTAAATGAACACTGAAGTCAATATAAAACAAAGCTTTTTATCTGGTATTTTCTAGGTGAAGAACATCTGGTAAAGTTTGTGAAATCTGAGTTTGTCCAACAGGTGGCAGTCTGCTTTAAATAATACAGACAAGAGGAGGGAGCCCTCCATCTATGTCTGTCTATATAACTGCTTCAGATTCAAATTTGTCTCTCTGCCTATCCGTCTTTTTTTGTCATACACTCTAAATTGACCATGGCTCTCCTATTAATTCTATTTAAACTCAGATTCAAGAAAACAGCATTTATGTATAGACAGTATGTGTCACTAAAAGAAAAATAGTTAAATATTTTATCTCTCTATTGTCGTTGATGCCCACTAATGAATGAAAAAAGAGAATATGAAAGACATTTTGACACTTTAAAGTCTTGTAAATACCTAATAGTTTAATTTGGCATTGGATAGAAGTATGTGCATGTCGTTAGTTGCGTGTATAAATAAATGAACAGTCAACGAAGTCTGCGTACTTAAGGAACTTTCCTGAAGCTCCTGAGGGTGCAGCACGCCTTCTTTAATATAACACCAGGATTACATGTGAGGGGCGACCCAAAGCTTTACAACAGCAGCCCACCTGCTTCTTAAAATGCTAACACAGCACTTGTACGGTGTGGTTTAAATTTTGTATGTGCATTTATCAACGAACAAAAGTAGAATCAAACGATATTAACGCTTGTTTGGTTGATTGCCGTACAGCAAAACATGTTAAAAATAAGATTCTGCTTTGGATTAAGGCAGACCAACTATTTTGAGTTTGAGTTTGAAAATTACATTTGTGTGGAAAAAGAAGTCTGTGTATTGTGTTTTGATCAGCTTGTCATGTTTGATCATCTCACATCAGAAACACAAATGTTAAACCTACTTTAGTCTCTTGAGTCTGAGCTCATTCACCACCCATGTGTTTTCTCCACACCGTTATGTTCTTCCCGATTTCAGTTTCAAGTCTGTTTCTCTTTCAGTCATATTAGTTTCAGCTGAGGCCTGGCTCTCTTTTCACTTCATGTACCCGTGTAAGGCTGAAGACACTCAAAACTAACTTTATTATTATTATATCTAATTGTTGCCTCTCAGGCTGGAGACATAATCCAACTTGTCATCTGAAACAAAAGCAAAACATGTAGTTGAGATTAACAAACCTCAATGTTTAAATATTTTATCAGTCATCATACTATTTCTAAGTTATGCTTTCAATACCTAACGATTTGATTTCTTTACATTAGATACAATTACATGTTTTCTTTATTGCTGTTAAGCAACATGACATATATAACTGCCAGCCCCACATCATTACAAACAGGAAGGTCCTATTGTGATCAAGTCTTTAGATTCAATTGGTTAAACCATTGCCGCTGTAACTTTCACTATTACATTCCTAAAATAAAGGCTAAGTAGAACAAAATAAACACACTAATCATCCGCCTGATGTTTAAAAACACAACTATATAACGTTAGCATAAAACACAGATATGATGTTGAATAACATGGAGAATATCGTATCACCAAGCCACAGCGACAGACAATTTGATCCCTACTTTACCGCAGTCCTCTTGTCTGGTTTCTCACTAGCGCGGAAGAAAAAGTAGTTCCCTCACAGTGGGAGGACCGTGCCGTATTTACTTTACATTGCTCGGTAACAGAATTCAATAAAAAAGACACATTTCTCCATCTGAAATACTGGTATAATTTTACATATTTTATACTACAACACGCTGTTACAGTTTGTAGCTGCGTTGCTAGGTTTAAGAATTGCATCGCCGAGTTTAAGCGGACCATGATAAATAACCTCGTTAGTGGCCGTGGGCACACCTGTAGCTACAGTGAGCTGTCATGTGAAGAACACTTCATGTGAAAGCATTACTTCGGTCATTATATTAGTTCTTAACGACGTATTTAAAATCCACAAGGCCTTAAATAAACCACGGCTCTCACAGCTAGCCTTTCCTGTTAACATTACCTTCTGTCTAAACTCTGGTGACAGTGTTACTGTAGAGTACAGCTGAAGTCAAGCGGTGATAGTTGTCTGAAACATCGAGCTTTCATCAAATATTTACAAGTTTAGACGATAACTAGTCTTGTCTCCGTACGTTTTTTTTAATTTACAGCCGCAACTGTCACCACAATGTGATTACTATATACTATCCATCTTTTGACTCAGACACTTTCTTACCTTACTTGTCCTCCGGATCGATCGATCGACTGGTATCGATTATCGTCGCTGTCTTTGCGGGCGTCGTGGCATCAAATAGTGCGCAGCTGTTCCTCTGCTGATTTTCTCCGTTGGAAAACATCCCTTTTTTAAATGTTAAACAAATAATAGAGCAGATTCAGAATTTGATGTTTGACAACAACTTTCTGCTCGCTTGTTTTCAAATGCCCGCCTTATTTCCGCCAAAAGCAACGACACTTCTGGTCTGAACCCTTCAAAGTAAAAGCCATATCTCAATAAAACGATTAAATTTAGAGTAAACTCCTAAACGTGTGTCACAAATGTCATCCTTTTGATTAAAAACGCACAATTGGGTATACAAGATGTTTTTTAAAAACACATAATTTATAACAGACACAAATATGTTTTTCCATAAAAAGGGAAGATGAAAATAAAATATGTTGATTTACCTATTGTATTTAACATGTCAAATGAGGCACTGGGTTTCTTATATATAGGCTGTGGCAGTGACATAGAACTCATGTTTACATAAAATAGGTTCCATAGAGCTTATGTCTGCTATTAAACTGCAGTTTAACAAGTATTTGTGTATTTCACATACACTTGTTATGTTTGGCTCCATAACTAGGATGATGGAGGGGGTTTATTTGAGTTATATGACAACCCAACTCCAATTTAACAGGCTCTTGCAGTTAACCTACATTAACATCATACAACCAAACAATGTTGAAATAACAGGTAACATGTCTCATAGCATTCGAGAACTTCAGCTGTTTCAATTATAATGAATTATATTGATAATGAAAAAAGCATATTAGCCTACTTGTACCACAGAAACACACAATTTAAATCAGATTTTTTTTCAAAGTCATAAAATAAAAGCAAAATTCACAACACATCTAGGACTTAGATTCCATAGAGGTTGCTAAAGTTATAAGAATAATTTAAAGTGGGATCCTGAAGCATTTATAATTAATGATCCAAACTGATACCCAAATGTCCTCCTGGGCATTTTACAGTAAGCTATTATCACCATTAATTTGGAGACAAATTTAAAGTAAATCCACTGCTACTATGACTCAAGATTCAAGTCTTTATTTTCATTATACAAAACAAGCAAGCCACAAAGCATATCCCTGAGCAACACAGAACATTACATGTTTTTAAATATCATAAATGGGAAAGAAAATGCAAAATTAGCAAATGAAATACCAAATGTTTACCAACTAGCAGATATCTACAATATAGAACACAATGTAAAGTAGTCACGAAAATGTCAATGTACACAGTAAAATCATCAGTGTTAATGTAACTCATGAAGTGTTAAATTGAACACTTTAGGGTTTGTATAATTCTCACAGGTTCTGAGCTAAATTTACACTCCAGAAAATGTATTATTTTACTCTCTTGTAGAACATTAACAACATTGTGTTATTTCCTTTCACTTTGCATGTAATTTGAGGCATTTACAGTCTCAATGTTTACACACTGCATGTATACATAATAAAGGGTACCACCTTGTATTTACCACCTGTAGCAAAGCCAGGTGTGTTTTGGCAAAGATGTGGCAAAGAGACAAATGCAAAGCTAATATATTTGCTTTGATGAAAATCAACACACCACCCTTTCCTGTAAACCCTCCCTTCCTACAGGTGGGATCCACTGTCTAATTCAGTGGATAACTTCACTCATGGTCTAAAGTGTCTAACAACTTGACACCTGGCCCAAGGGCATGATGGGAAAAATCTCCCCAAGATTAAAAAAGGCGTCTAGTGAGGTTTGATCAACTGATTCTCTACAGTGTTGGATTAACATTAATGGATGCACACTGTCAATAAACTCCAGCACTGAAGGCCATTTCACTCTGAATGGAGTTAAAATTACACTTTGGGAGTTAAAATCAATTTTAAAATGTTTAACCCTGAGAAATCAACACTCAAAAATCTGTAACCCAATGATATTGTCCTGAAAGAAGGTGTAAGGAGCAAAGACAACATCTACTGTAAGTTTGCTGTAACAGCTAGGCCTACAAGTTGCAGCAACATTATCACAGGAAAGAGAATCAAATCTGTTTCAGGATCGACTTTAGTTATTTGTTAAATTAAAAAAAAAAAAAGACATTTCCCTACATGAAATAATTAAATGGAACTGATAATATTTGCGGAGGGTCTTGGGCCCTGTGTAGCTATTTGCCTGGCTAGTAATCTAGTCATGTTTACATTCCCGTGTTTTTTAATGACATTTATTTTGGAACTATAAAGATTAACAGCTCTTTGAGAAAAGCTATTGACAGTAAACAGATCACAGGCCGGGCAAGTTTAAACTGTAACTTATTTTTAATCGATACATTGCAAAGTATTTTGCAAGGATTTGAATTTCAGTCGGGATGAGGTCCATTCGAAGCCATCTGAAACCCTTACTGTGGAGATAAATCAGAGATAAACATGTCAAACATGAGCAGTGTGTGTGACTCCCGCAGCATCTCCCGCTGTGTGGGACCATCATGTCACTGTGCTCGGCGGAGGGATACAATAACCAATGTCATCGTGGTGCTGAGGCTTTTGCAAAGCAAAAATGTCTGCCTAAGGGAAACTCGTAACTGGTATATAGAGGATATTTTCACAGGTATTACCGTTTAAAACCACATTCCGTTATTTTGAGGCGTACTGCAAGAAAGCGAGCCTTCACCAGATCACCCTAGTCCGGATTTTAATCGGAAAAAAGGTAAAATATGAGTGGGAGTTTGCTAGAAGCTTTCGGTCCTGAGAAAGAAGTTGGGAGTTGAGAAAGACCATCATTGCGTTTTGTATTGTGGACCTGGAGATGGGGATATTCATTTGCAATGTTTCAATGGCAGTGTTACTTATCTTGAACAAGTCTGGAAATTCTGTCTCACCTGTATGGCCTGCATGGTCTTATTTATTTTGATGTCTGAACATTTGGTTAAACCGCTGCAGCTGGTTGCAGCTCGCTAGCTATTTTGAATCCATATCAGACTGTAACTGCGGCTAGCGTTAGCCAGCTAGCTAAGTGGCGTGAGGTACCTCAGCTAGACATCGTTTTGTTTGTGAAAAAACTGCCTCACAAACCACCGACATTGACAAAGCTCACCACAGACACAACGAGGGAGTAACATTAAGTAGTAATAGTGGGTGTTATGACAGGGAAACATCGCTACTGTCCGTGACAATGCGATGCTGCAGGTCCTGCCATCCATTCACAGCGCTGCCTTAAACCTCCTTTTCATCCTCGCAGTGTATGAAAAAACTAAACCCTGAAAACTAAATGCTTTCACGTTTATCACTCATAAAGTGGCCAAACTGTCAGCGTCTTTATTGAAATCCATGTCACTGCCAACTTTGGCTCAAAGTGTCTTATTGTGCATGCATAATAACAAATACCTCTCGTGGTTGACAGTCATTTCCTGTGCCCCTCGTTCCTGTTGTGTGAATAGAGCAGACAGAGATGATGATGACCTGATGAAGGGCTCTGTGTTTCTGCAGGTTTCTAGATCGCCAGGATGAATCCTCAGCAGCGGATTGCCGCTCTCGGAACAGACAAGGAATTAAGCGACCTGCTGGATTTTAGTGCGGTAGGATTGTTTTCTCTGTCTTCACACTCATATCAAGCAACTCTGCAGGGCTTACTACGAAGTAATCGAGAGCATTTCTAATTGATAAGTTCATGCAAGTGGGAATCAGGGAATGTGATTTGCACGTGTCACCTGCTCAATGCATTACATGCTGACGATGACAGGTGAAAAAAAAAATAGGTCACCCATCACTGCTAACAGTCAGGGTTTGACATGAGACAAAACCTGTACAGTAAATACATGTATACAAATTTACATGTTTGCACTGATTTCAGGACGTGCATAAAAGTGGCCAGCAATAATCAAAAACTAGCAAGTAATCTTCCGCAAAGACAAAAGAGGAAAACCTGGATAAGATAGAGTCTTATTACTCTCAAAGGAAATTCTCATGCCGGATTGCTCCAACAGTGCTGAACAAAAATGGTGACAAAAAGCATCAAATGCATGAAGTATATTATAAAAGTTGAACTAAAGATAACAATTATGTAGAAAAGCAAAGTTAGTATGAAAGCAAGTAACTGTTGACAGTAGTTTAGGCTGTTCAGACACAGATCCAGGCACCTTTTATGCAAGCTACAGGTAGTGACCAAATCTCAGTCTTTGCTTTTAGTTACAAGGTTGTCAAAATGTTCTGTATATATCTATATATATATATATAGAGAGAGAGAGAGAGAGAGAGAGAGATATCTCCATACTTTTTGGACACCAGGTGTTTAGAAATGATGCAGTCTCTGTTGTTTAATGACAAATAGAATCAGAAAGTAACCAAGCTTTAAAAACAGCATATTTTTTTAGAGGAGAGGGACATCATAGAGAAATGAAACCATCAAAAATTTCAAGCAAACATGTGCACAAGCACTCAAAAAAAAAAACATTGACAGAGCTTTGGTACCAAAACATTGCCAATGTTTTTGTGCAATTTTAAACATGTGCAGGTGTTAACCTGCAACTTTTGATTATTGGACTCTATAATTTCCTAATGTTTGGTAATGGTAATTTTTGGCTTTTATTTTTGTTGTCATGGTATCAAATGAGGTATCAATGCGATTTGATTATTTGTAATAGTGCGTTCCATTTATCTAAGAAGTCAGATGTCAGAGCTGGTAATAATACCACATTCAAGGTTGCCATCCCACAGTTACTAGTTTGCTACTTTCGAGGTTCTTCCAAGTTTCTGAGTCAGAATGTTGACTTAATGGAGGTTTGGGAGGGCGTATCTGACTGGCATCTTGGTATTTCTGATCTCCAAGATCAATGGAAAGCACCATGAGTATCATAACAAAGTTTGAAATTCTGACAGTCAGAGTTGGTTT
The DNA here is from genome assembly GCF_018320785.1 of Cheilinus undulatus. Classification (NCBI taxonomy): domain Eukaryota; kingdom Metazoa; phylum Chordata; class Actinopteri; order Labriformes; family Labridae; genus Cheilinus; species Cheilinus undulatus. Next base: position 35,269,311 of record NC_054865.1, on the reverse strand, counting down.
TATGATTTCACAAACCATCATTGATTTTTCCAGGATTACCTGAATGGTTGCTTTTAGCTTTTAGCATCTTTCATCTAAAATATGTCCATACTCTTCTTTTAGATGTTCTCTCCGCCTGTGAGTGGAGCGAAGAACAGGCCCACCACACTTGGAAGCAGTCAGTTCAGTGCATCAGGTAGGACCTGATTTCAACAAAGCCCATGGTCTGCTCTCACTTTTCAGTCTTGCATGTGGCTTTAAACTGTTGTCTGTGCTGTTCACATCTGGTCCTTGAAACATAAGCTCTCCACCTGGAATTCTAGTGGAGGAACACTGCGGCACACATGTAGAACAAAGCATGATTTAAGCCTTGGATTTAAATGTGTTATTTGATCCAATCATGGTGTAACACATTGAATGTAACACAATTTTACTGTCAGATTGATACATAAACCAGGTGTCTGTTGGCTGATTTTTATGTGATTGCTGGTGGAGAAGCAACAATTTTGTACTTGAAGTGAGGTGTGTTAAAGTCAAAGTTTGGTTGGTGAGATTGGCGCTGTATTGATTAAAGCTATAACTGGTGTTGATCATATTTTATGGACTGTAAGATACCATTTCAAAGACTTATTCTGTTGTGCGTTTATGTCTTTGACCTTTGAATGGTTTGATAGTTGATCTACAATTATTAATTAGTTATGAACTATAATATCAATCACCAAAAATACTTCAGTCACCACTTTGATGGGTAATGAATTTTTTGAAGTAATTTTAAAAGAAAAATTGTAAAATTATTTGAAAAGATGTTTGAATTATAGTTGCTTAACATACTAAATAATTGGCCATTAAAATAGTTAGTTTCTGTCATATTTGATGACTCTTAAATCTGCATGCATTAAATTAGATTACTTTCTTCTTTTGGTTCATCTGTGCCCATTTAAGGCTGAACAAGTTTGTAGATGGCTCAGTTATATCACCAAGACTAAAGATTCCCTGCCTCCTGGATTGCTTCCTAGTTATAAATGCCACAGGACATTAATCTGAAGCCTGTCTTTTGTCTGATGTGCTACTAGAGAAAGTCAACAATCAAGCTTTCTGTTTGCTGAAAGCATGTTTTGTGTGCATTCACAATGTCTTGTTGTAGTCGGTTATCTGTGAGCAGAAAGACACACACTGAGTGGAAACTGAACAAAAAGACAGAGAAAGAAGAACAGAGCTGTCACTCATGAACTGTGAGTTTTACAATACCTAATCATTCAAGTGAACAGGATGTTGTCTGTGTGTGCCGTGAGTTTTCTCTTATGTAAAGCAAATTACATCTAGTCAAAAGACGTGAAGTTTAAGGTGAAGTGGAACCTTCCTGGTGAGGTTTTTTTGAAAGGGTTTTCTTATTTATCAATGAAAAGAAGGCAAAAGACTATGATTGTCTTGATTGTTTTATTTTTAACATGTTTCTTTTCATTTAAGAGCAAACTGTGTAGTAGACTTCTGACACACTGAAGGTTAGTAGAGAAACACTGCAGCCTTGATAATTATTCAACTAACTCTGTTCTGAACCTGTCAAAAATACAGTATACTCTCTCAGAACACACAAGTGTGCCTTTAAAGAAGGGATTTTTGCCGATATCCATTATGCTGGTGTTCCAGGCTCAATTATATTTACACACCTTTTTTAAAGCAAAAAAAACACCAGTTGTCTCAAGTTTGAAAAGAGGCTGAGTCAAGTGAAGCTTTCAGCACCTCTGCACCTGGAAGGTTGAGCTATAGGCAATATCAGTTTTTCCTTGTGTGAACTACACAGCATGTGATATTAAACCAGTAATGGAAGTATGAGAGAGGTAATACCGGTAGAGTTGTTCTGATTCAATACCAGTATCTGCAATACATCCGATACTGCTAAAACTGCAAGTATTGTTATCAGTGAGTACACGTGTCCATGCATCCAATCCCGTTTTGTTTAAATTTTTATATTTCCTCATTTAGCCATGCTAAATGTTAGTGTTTTAAATTGGAAATCAATTCTTCTTCACTGCTGGAAAATGCAGCATGCACTAGCTTTTTAGAGCAGTGAAGAAGAACCAAAGGACCCACTGCAGCAGCAAAGTTTGGAGACTGCTTGACAATTATTCCCTGTACGTGTTTGTAAAAAACCTTCCAGACCGGCTTTGTTGTATGTGACAAGAAGTGACACAGGTTATTAAAAGCTGAATAATTTTTCAGCCATGTATTGTAGCCTCTTACTTGGCTTTTCCTCTTGAAGCTAGCAGTTGTGCCTTCCCATTAAAGCTATCCATGCCTTTGAATCCCTTACGGCAGCATTTCTAGTGAGCCTGGAACTCGGATGACTTTTCGGGTCTTTAAAGATTAAATCCACACCAGTAAACCAGATATCCATTTTTATTCAATTTCCACTCATTTGTTAACACTAACTTGAATGCTAATTGCCGTATTGTTTTCCCTTTTTTTTTTTTTAGGGTGTGCCTTTGTCAGGCTGTTCCGTCATCATGTCACGTTGCCTTAATAGAGCATAATGGAAGGAAAGAGAGAGAGAGCCTGTGATGCAGCCTGCTGTGTTATTGTTGAATAATAACACAGCAATAAACTCACAATAACACAGCAGGAAAACACATTAAGGGTCGCAGAGAGGCTGTACATTATGATTCTATTTGTTGAGCCACATTGTGAGTCAGATGTAGGGCTAAAATAATTTCCTTGTCTTCCACAGCACAGTCGAATCAAAAAGTTTACGCTGGTATCGGATTGATGCTTGGTATCTGCCGTCACCCAATGCTCTGGTATCAGAATCAGAATCATGGTATTGGAAGATCTCTAAATACCAGTGGCAGTATTTATACTGGTTAACTGTCCACCATTTAACCATGTTTTTTTCATTCTGTCTTTTTTAATGACATTGTCAATATTTGTCACAATTCATTGATGTTATATGTAATTTTACCATTTTTAATTTTTGAAAATATTACCACACTTTTTAATGCAAAATGAAATGTGTTAAAAAAAAACAATGATTTTAAAATGAAGTGCAGCACCTTGGAGTCTATAAGAGCTATAATGGGTAAATCCATCCTTCCTCCAGCCCACAGTCTGTGCTCCTGTGTCTCTGATCCTCAAGGTGGGAGAAGCAGCTCCATAAGTGATTGAGAACATAAGGCAACTGAGTGTGCAGACATAAGTGTGGAAATTGCAGGGAATGAGAGTTTGGATTATTGCATCTCAGCTGGGCATAGACAGATAATTGAGGCAGAGTGGGACTGGCGAGACCCTTCAAAAGTGTGCCCGAGAAAGATGGATGTGAAAAAATAGCCAAAGTGGCTCCAGCAGAGATTCATCGTTCGTCCTTCCAGCTGTGTTTATGATGCAAATGTGATGAAGACTTCGGCTCCTCAGTGTTTCCGGGCAGTGAGTGGCTGCAGTTGAAAGAGTAATTTTCAGTTATTGTTCTGTATTATTGGCTTATTTGTTTGCTGGAGACAGCAGATAGTTTTGGTTGGATGACAGTCAGTAGATAAAGGTTTCATTGCTGAGCTTTGGTTTGGTGGGTTAAGCAAAGTCTCATCACAGCAGAGGGTCTTCTCAGCTGCAGGTTTGTGTGAGCAGAGTCAATTCAAAAGCTGGTAACAAATGATCAGGTTATTGATCCGCAGATTTCTAATAGATTTATTTCTTGGCTTTGACAGAAAAAAATGTAGTCAATAAAAGACGATATTTTATCTAGGAATACACAGTATTGTTGCTGATATCTGTAATGCTGATATTTACCAGGGCAAAAATGATTCCTCGAATTATCCAAGTGAATCGATTAAAAAAATTCCTCAAGGCAAATTATCTGCCTCGAGGCTTTGCTTAAATCAGTCATGTATCCATATATGTCCACGCTGTAAGCTTGGACATCGGGCTGTGAGTTGCACGGCGTGCTGTGTTTTGCACGGACGGCTATTTGTGTGGCACAATGCATTTGTTTTTGCTGCTACTATAACCAGTCCCTCCAGATTTTAACAGGTTTTTTATGTGATTGCTGCAGCCTAAAATGCCTGATTTTGCTGCAGCTTTTCTAAAGAGTTGTGGGGAAAGTTGCGATAATTTGAGGGTTCTTTTATTAACATCACAGGGACAAGGGCATTTGCAAGTTAGCTGGAACAGTCTTTTGTGAGTTTTTAGCCTTAAAAAGCTCCGGGATGCAATCATTTGAACAAAATACGCTTTATTTGCAAAAAAGCCACGAGGGTTTCAAGTGCTAAGAACACCAAAAAAAGTTACTAACACTGCCAAACATGTTCCTTAGGTACATGCTAGATAACAATCGACATAGAATGGTTGCACCCCTCTAGGAAGATAGTGTCTGCAAGGTAGGCCAGGATCCTCCCAGATTCATCCTTTTCCAGGGGTGCAATGAGGATGTTTAATACACATCTCCCCTCTACATCTGGAGTCTCATCAAATATCACAGCAACAGGCTTTTGGGCAAGAAGTGTTTTAAGTGCCTCTTTTGCTTTCTGGTAAACTGCACCAAGGTATTTTTCTTGAAGCTGATTAAATCCAGGGATGGCTCCTCCATTGACTACCTTTTCTTTTAAAAATCTTCTCATTGCAGGGTGGTCACTCTTATAGAGGGGAATACTGACTGCAGTGCATCTTGCAACCCAATCTTCACAAATCTGTTGAAGAGGGACACGTATTTATGTCAAAATGAGGTGTGATAAAACTGTTGAGAAGCTGAGTTTAAAAAAAATGCCCTACTATGGCCACCATAAGATTAATGCGTGATATTTCCCACACAGAGAGCTATGCATCACTGAGTGACATGTGACACACAGACGGGCACACACAGAGACTGACAGGCACACAGAGAGACAGATACACACAGAGCAGCCAAACTTGGGTTGCATTCTATCTTACACCTTAGAGTACAAATAAATATTAACACCAAGTTGAATGACTATTTTTATTTGTGAGCTCGTTTTTAAACTCTTTCACACTCACTCGCGCTCGCACTCTCACCCTCTCACACACAATAGATGATACACAGAAAGACAAGCATGCCTCCACAATAGTTATTTATTCTACGCTAATATTTCCTTAAAGAGTACATCTGTGCTTACCTTGATCCTTTCAGCTCCTGCTATTGTTCTGGATGCATCAGCCTCTGTCATTGTGGCTTGTCTTGTCTGTCCTCTTCAAGTTTCAGCCGTTCTCCTAGCATGTTTTGCGGTTGAAAAGTGTCTGTCGAATGACGACTTTCGTTGTGTTCCACCACAATATTGCAGACAGTGCAGAACAGTTTACCTCCGCTGAAAGGTGACTTCTTTAATGGGATTTAGATCTGGACTCGTTGCTGGCCACTTCAGAACTCTCCAGCACTTTGTCTCCAGCCATTTCTTGGTGCTCTTTGAGGTATGTTTGGGGTCATTGTCCTGCTGGAACACCCATGACCTCTGACGCAGACCTAGCTTTCTGACACTAGGCCCTACACTGCAGCCCAAAATCTTTTGATAGTCTCCAGATTTCATGATTCCTTGCACACAGTCAAGGCACCCAGTGCCACAGGCAGCAAAACAACCCCAAAACATCGTCGAACCTCCACCATGTTTGACTGTAGGTACTGTGTTCTTTTCTTTGTAGGCCTCATTCTGATTTCTGTAAACAGTAGAATGACGTGCTTTTCCAAAAAGCTCTGCCTTAGTCTCATCTGGCCACAAAATGTTCTCCCAGAAGGATTGAGGCTTACTCAGGTTCATTTTTGCAAACTCCACTCTGGCTTTTTTTATGTCTCTTTGTCAGCAGTGGGGTTCTCCTCAGTCTCCTGCCATAGCGCTTCATCTCATTCAGATGACCACGTACGGTCCGAGCTGACACTTTTTGCACCCTGAGGCTGCAGGACAGCCTGAATTTGTGTGGAAGTTGACTGAGGATGTTTATCCACCATTCCAACTATCCTGCGTTGCATTCTTATGTCAATTTTCCTCTTCCATCCACGTCCAGGGAGATCAGCCACAGTTCCATGGGTTATAAACTTCTTGATAATATTACGCACAGTGGACAAAGGAATGTCAGGATCTCTGGAAATGGTCTTATAACCTTGAGATTGTTCATGTTTTTCCACAATTTTGCTTTTTAAGTCCTCAGACGATTCTCGGCTCTTCTTTCTCTTCGCCATGCTTGGTGTGACACACACAGGCACACAACACAAAGGTTGAGTCAACTGTTATACGTTCTAACTGGCTTCAGGTGTGATTTCTAGATTGCCAGCACCTGTTACTGCCACAGGTGAGTTTAAATGAGCATCACATGCTTGAAATAAAATGATTTACCCAGTTTTAAAAGGGTGCCAATAATTTTGTCCAGCCCTTTTTTGAGTTTTGTGTAAAATTATGTCAATTTTGGCTTTTTTCTTCAGATGTTTTGTGTTGTTCCAATGCACATAAATGGCATAAACAGGTGTATACCAAAACATTTGTAATGTCAACACTAATGCCAATACTTTCGTCTGTGACTGTATCTGTTTTATTCTAGAAGACCTATGTAACCCAGATCTGTTGTTTTGCCATGCTCCCTTATTGACTAGGGTCTGATTTTTCCTCTGTTGCCAGTGAGCACAGATCACATAGAAACTGATCTTTTCTGTTAGATTTTTCTGCTCTGATTTTTTCTAGGGCATCATTACTATGAAAAGTCATCTAACTTTTACAGCATCAGACCAACACTTGTCACAAGTGAGTGCCCACGTTGACTGAGTATTTAAATCAGCTCTGAACGTACTGAAATTTTGAATAAATCTCTATTTGTGAAACCTTTCCGACACCATTCTGCTCCACTGCACATCAACGTATGATTGAAAGCATGACCACAGTCTTCTGCAGCCTCTTCAGAGGGCAGTTAACTCTGACCATTGTCCTCAAATATCCTCATTGTCTGAAATCCTGATCTCCTGTAAAGCTGATTAGTTATTCCTCATCATTTTTTTAAAACTTCAGTTTCATCAGATAAATTCCTGCATTTGATACAGTAATTGTTTCCACCGTTAAACCCGCTCTCACTTCATTTAAACAGGAAATTAGTTTAGCCAAATAGAGCCAGAGGCTCTGTGCAGAGCTGTATTTTAGATTTGTTTATGTTAGCATGACGTCATTTAAACTTGCCTGACTGTGAATGCAGAACATAATGTTCTTCACAGAGGAGGGTCCTGTTCTAGTGACACTACATAAGTAATTATAGTTAATGCATGTTTTTATTTTCTCACTAAACATTTTTGATAAGTCTTCATTACTTTAGACAAAAATACAGTGATTTATTTTTGAACAGGAATTGTTTTTATTGCTGGAAATCAGCTTAACTCATTTCTCATTTTGACATTTCTCATTTTGGTTAAGATTGCCATCAGACCAGAAGCCTTGTTTTCCTTTTTATCACTACTTTTGGCCTGTAGTTTTTCTGCCATCAGTATGTTGTATCAGGAGGAATTGAATTTGATAATGCCTTGAATCAAACTCTGCTGTCCATGGATGAAGAAGATCTTTGTTTCTGCATGTATTTATGGTCTTTGGGAGCAAGTCCAAACACTGGTTTGGTTCCTTTGCTTGTGACGTCAAGTATGTATTAATTTGCTGTAGTCCTCGAGTTGAAATGTTTTGCCAGTTACCAGATATTTTCATATGCTTTTAGAATAAAAGTACCCAACAGCAATGGTAGTTAACATGATTTTATAACAGTAATGTCTTTCAGTTGTTATCCTGAGGCAATGTGTCTTTTTTTAAAGATTCAACTTCCACGTGAATCTCTTCTTGTAGGGTCTGTCGTTGCCGCATGACGTCTTAAAGTACACTGAAGTAAGAACAACTTCCCAATTTGTCAAAGTGGGCCATTTGAGGAGAGAAGAATACAGTGTTAAATCTGCATCATACTTGGTAAACATGAGCTTTAAACTGCCAGAACAAAGAGTTAAAGATGGCGACAGTGATGGTGAAATTGTGAATGAAAAACCAGATATGAGTGAACGTATGTGTCATGGTCCCTTTTCATTATGGTCACTTAAACAACTCTTACTTTAATTGTAACGAGAAGACCTCAGTCTTTAGGTTGATGTTTTCACTGAACTGTGAGCTTTGTGGGACTGCAGCTGTGTATAAATGACCCACTAGAGACAGGAAGATATTTGCAACTGTACATCAGTATGCCAAATGTATTCATCTTTAGAGTTAAACACATGATCTTTGAACAGCTGTAGGAGTTTTACTTAATCTATTGATCCTCTCTAATTGAGCTCTGAGCACATGACATTATAATTAATTGTGACGAAGAAAGTTCTTATAGTGAATACATATCAAGGAAGCTTTGATTTACAATCCCACTATTTTTACCAAAGTCTTTCTTCAGTTCCTTAAATTAATCTCATCATTTATTTGGGCAGGAAAACAATCTAGAATCAGCAGAAGAGTACTTGAGGAGGATACATTTGGGGGAGGTCTCTCCTTGCCAAACTTCACATACTATTACTGGGCAGCTAACATCCAGTTTTGTTAATTTTTGTTTAATTTGCTTTCATTGCGGAGCCAAGGACTGCTGGGGTGGGATTTTTTCTTTTTTTGTTTTTTGGTGGTGGTGGTGGTGGTGGTGGTGGTGGGGGTCTACTTTCTTCACAGTAACTTTTTTGTCATCATATACATTATTACTGATGTTCTTCAATGTGTAAAAACCCAATACAATTGTCTGAGCAAAAAAAAGGAAGCTTTGATTTTTAAGACATAACATGTATGCACAATTCAGGAGGTGAAGCAGTACAAATACTGTTGCCACACCTATAGTATATGCTCGATATAAAATGTCTTGAGGGTCACCATAGTGTGAGGTCATTCAAGGCCGCTAAATGTTTCCACCATATGGACGTAATAAAAACTAGCTGAATATAATTTTCTTCATATACAGTAACACCATGAACTTGAACACAGATGCTTGTAAAAATAACAAATACTGATTTAATCAGTTTGATCTTACAGTGTAAACCACCAAGTAACTAACATTAGAGCATTTGTTTTCCAAATTCATGTGAGCTAAACCACAGAAAGTGCACTGATGTGTTTTTCCTATTGCCTATTGTGTGATCATCTTATTGTGCAGCCTGTCTGTTCTTGGAGAGGCGAGCGGACCCTTGAGCCCTGGAAGGAGATGGTAATCAGACGAGATGACAGCCAGTGGCCCAGAGAGCAAACTCTGACCATTGTTACATTCAGAGTGGAAAAGGCCTCAGTTGGGCTACAATATGTCACTTTGGTGTTGTCACTGCACCAAAATTTAGACCAGTGTGCTGCTAGTAACACAAGAAGAACTGAGTTCATGTCAAAAGTTTCTTCAGCCACAGTGAATGTAGATAACTCAGCCAGAAGTTAAAAGTGAGACTGTAGATTTGTTTCACTGATCCACCGTTCAGTGAGAAATTAATCTTGTATGTGCAAGTAGAAGAGGAGCATCTTTGTTAGGATGAAAGTGGTCTTTAATGTCAGCTTACTGGAGCCTGATTTCTGCTGAGATATGTCACTGACTCTCTGCTTAGATGTACAATTAGATTTCTGACAAAGAATAGATTTTTGACATCACATCTAAAATCATGTAACGTACAACATTTTCCTGCTTAGTCACCTCTTAGATTGGCTACTGTTTTACCCTCATGGACACTCACCTACATTGTTCTGCCTTTCATGATTGCCCTTTAATATATAAGAGTAAAGTTGACAAGAAAATGCTCTAATTATTTTTGCATGCTTGCAGTCATTCTTTATTTCTATACAGATCTCTGGTGTTTTGTTGCACCTCAGTGCAAATCATTATTTAGGTTTAAGTTAAAATATTCACAGTATTGAAAAGTTTTGTTTGCTAGTTGTATTTTTCTCAGCAAACACAATTTCTGTTAATCCGATGTTTTCTTATTTGAATTTAAAAATGAACAAAGGCTATTGCATTTTACTGAGACAGATTAAATTACAGCAGGGACAATCAATAACTTTGGCTTTTTGTGCCACACAATATTGTTTCAAACAGCAAGAACAATGGAGGCATCAGATATTTTTTTACAGACTCTATCACATAAATTGGATTATAGGGATCAGATATTATATTTTTCAATATGCCAGATGGTCTTGCTTTTCAGTTTGAAGCAGTTATTGATTTTATTTGTTTATCTGTTTGACTTTTGAAATATTGAGGTTTTCTTTCATTTAAAAATGGTTTTATGAAGTTTTACTGCTCAGCTGTTTGGGAGTAGCTTGGCATTCATCAGTGACAAATCATGAGGTTAGAAGTTGCTTTTTTGGTGAAATTACACATGCACTTTTTTGGGGATGATTGATGCCAAAAGATGTTGACACCAGGGGATAATATATTATGTTTTCATCTGTGAAGAGATGGAAAAAAGTTTCTCCTATTATTTACCCAGGTGTAGAGATAACATAGTTGGCTTTAATGTTTAATTCTGGTCATGCCACTTTTCATTGGAAATAGTTCATCATTTAATTAAGTATTTCAGTTTTTTTAATGAGAAACCACACCTTAAGTAACAGTCCCTTGCCCTTTTAGTTATTTGTAGTTACATTTTTTTTTAATGCAGATCATCTTTAAAAGTGAATTTGTTGTTTTTAAATGTGTATCTGGGACTTAATGTTTTTGAACTTTTTGCTTGAGCAGTATTTGGACTTTTATGTCTCTAAGAACACGCTGGTTTGACTGCCAATAAAGTATGCAGTGAACAATAATTAACACTGTTAATCACTAACTCTGAGTTTTTTATTTCCTCCATCTTTTTCTTCTATAAAATATCATAAGACTGGGATACAAGAAAAACACCAGTGTGATGGTTTGCATGTTTTTTCCTAGCAATGTTTGGCAAACCAAAATATAAAACCATAAACAGAAACAGACAAATGAGAACAAATTAAATACATACAGTGCTTAACAAATTTATTAGACCGCCTGTCATATTTGTCTCAGAGACCATCCAGCATCATGAAGTGCTGTAATTCAGACTCACAAGAATGAGGAATTTCAAACTGAATTCACCCAAATCTGAGCCTGCTCACTGGGCTTCTCTGAGAAGTCAGAAATGAATCAAGCATAAAATTTAACCACTAAAACTCATTTTTCTGTTCAGGAATGCAAGTGAATAACTATAATTTGACATATTAATCAACAAATATTAATGTGCTTTACTATTCTTTCAGGTTTTTTGTAAATCAGTACATTTGAAAATTTGTGGATAACAATGATAATTATATTTTAGCATTAAAAATATCATTTGGGTTAAAGTGCTTCTACATATTGGTGTATTAACCATTGCAGAGACTTGAAAAATGATTTTGGTAATTACCAGTGCTGTTAATTTAGGGCAGCTGTGGCATAAACCTTACTTTGGTTAGGGTTAGGGTGGTCTAATAATTTTTTAAGCACTGTATGTAGTAAGTAGCTGTTTATATTGAAGGATGGGTGTTATAGATCAAAAATTTGTGGAATGAGGTGTTGCAGATGAAAATGACTAATAGATGTACCTGAAAAATCACTGCATGAACTTGCATATTCACTTATCCCTATTTGAAGTCATTTGGATCTGGTTCCTCATCATGTTTGTCAGAGGGAATATGAATACAGTATCTTTAAACTGAACTATGTGTGTAATCTTGACTGAGTTGTCCGTCTCTCTCTGACAGGTATGGAAGAGCGGACCAACCAAGCGTCTTGGGCCCCAGGTGGCGAGTCCAGTCCCTCCTATGAGTCTTCCCGGGTAAGATGACCTTTCTGCTCCACAGCACATCATTTAACACTCATTACATCAAAGCACTTCACTCACAATGTTTCAGTTTCACCTTAACCCACTCATGTAGTAATAGACACAAAAAAAAAATGGGTTAATGCTCGAGAGGCTGTGACTGAGTGTGAAACACTGTTAGCTGGGAGAAACAGTGAATCTGATGCTTGTCATGAATCAAGCCTCTATTTAGTCATAGATGTCTCTGATATTTAAAATGAAATCATGTTACTGCAGCACAATATTAATTTATTCTATGAAATTATGATTTATATATTTTCACTGTAATGCAGATGGGGAGAGGAATATGTTGATATCTTCTTAGAGAAAATTTTCATAGGTTAGTTTGTGATCAGTTTTTGAATATTTGAAGGAATAACTTTGCTCTAAATCAGTTTTATGTAAAATGAAAAATTATTGGTTTGAACATCTGTTGGACTCTAAAACATGTTTCCTGTTATTCATGAAAGTCAAAAACTGTATCTGAAGGGCACCAGTAGCGAGTATGTCTGTGAGCCCCAGAGGTTGTTCTCTTCAAAGTGGGTAGCCTGGATTAAGATATGGCATGTGGCTCCTGCATGTCATTCCCCACTCTCTCTCTCATCAGTCTCTGATATTATCCACTGCTGTTTCCTTTCAGTATAAAGGAATAAAAGGACAAAGAGATCTGGGGAAAAAAAGCCTTTTCAAAACATATTCAGTTAGCATGGAGGAGACAGCATAAGGTGATTAACCTGTGACCAAAGTTTATTTTTATAGTGTGTTTTTCAGATTATTCTGCTAGCTTGACACATTTATGCAATAATTTGTTTAATGTTGTGGTGTCATAGATGAGTTAAAGATAGTTAATATAGTTTGAATCATCTTGTAAGTTCTGTTTTACTCAACCAAGAGAGAAGTGACAGCTATAATTAACCATTACTGTGACTCTTTAGATTATGTTAAAGGCAAGGTTTGGATGAATGAATCTGCAAACTTATGATCTCATTTGTCTACGAGCCAGTCATCTTGTTTAAAGCTTGTCGGAATAAACTCCCTTACTAAAATATAGCACATGATTAAAAAACAACTAAATCAGCACTGTGCATGTATTGAAATCCTGTCAACTTGCTCAGCATATTTGTAGATGCTGCTGTAGTGTGTTTGCAGTACATTTTATGCATCACTACATCTACTATTTTAAGACGCTTCCTGGTTTAAGGCTAATGGTAATGGTTCTACCTTTAGCACCAGACATAAAAATAATGCAGCCAGCAGCCAGTAGACCCACATGTTCATGTTGATTTAAAAAGATGCCTTTTTTTAAGTCAGAGCATGGCTCTGGGACATGTATGAGATATCTTTATTCCTGAAGCATGTTCTCACTTTTATTTGTTAAAGTAAAACATCACATATTAAAGCAATCTTACAGAACATTTGTGAAATAAATTTCTGTGTTCTTTGTGGGGATTTTTATGACAGAGACAATGCATGACACATGTCCATCTGCAGTCCTTGGACAGACGTTGATATACACTGAAAATTCACTATCTTAACAACTATATGCCATTTTTGGTTACCCTATCTATATAGTACTTAAAGTGAATTAATTTTAAAGGAAGAATATGTGTTATATTTGTGCAGTAATGGTATGGGTGAATCAGTGCATGGTAAAGTGCATCTCTATTGTTGTGGTTAAGTGAAAACATTTCCCTGTCTGTGTGAGTGAGTGTGAACAGCTCTCTCCTCTGTTTGTTTGTCCCTCACACATAGGCTGTTCTGGATGCCCTGTATGAATTTCATTTAATGTCAATCTCCTGTCACTTTCTATTAGAATTCAGTTAAATGTCAGAGCCACTCGGGCCGCGTTACCTTGTTTATTTCTCTGTGCCCTTCCCGAATGAACATCTACAGGCTATGGTAACATAGGCAGCTTGATTTGAATTATAAGACAGAGACGCTTGAGATATCTTCGCTCCAGGTGCATATAAATGAGTGTTTCTGGCATTGCAAGGCACAGCGTCAACCAGCAGACAGCTGTTTGCACCTCCATAAGGCGTGCACGCAAACAATCCCTTTCTCCCCCGTCACACACACACACACCCACACACACACACCCACACACACACAGAGCTGCAAACACACATCGTACTTAAACAGACCTGATATATGGTATGTAGCAGGTAAAATATCATTCCCTATATGTTCCATATATAAGAAGTGAGTGGCATTTCATTTGAGCCTCAGCTGTCGAAAGTGAATCATATTACAGTTGATCTTGGACTCAGAGAAAAAAAGCACACTCTTTGATGGGTGTTAATATTTAAGTTATTTCCATAGAATCACTTTTTGATCATGGATATTTTCATGTGAGTGTGTCTTTAATTTGCAGAAGTCATTTGACCTAAAGTTGTGGGATATATGGGAATGATAAATGTTGTGATAGTCAACTCTGAGAGGAGTTTGAAGAGTGCGATTAGAAAATAAAAATTAGTGTTTGTTGTGATTTTTTGGTTAATTTGCAATTGATAACATACAACACAGTGCATTACAGTTTTCTGCTGCCTGAAATAATATTGTGGCCTGAAATCAGCCCCTCTATTGTCTCTCTGTTTAAACCCTATTGATCATCTTTCGAATCCATGAATAATACTGCAATGATAACAAAAGTCAGTAAGGTATACAATAATACTTAACTCGTGATAGGGGGTTAATATTTATTTTTCCACCATATGTTTTCTAGTGTTTCAGGACCCAAATGAAAGTGCTGAAGTACAAGGTCAGCTTGTTAGTGCACTGTAAAGCAATACTGTACAAATCAGGCATGTTTATTTAATTGTTAATGTCAGAAGATATTGGTAGGTGGCTGGAATTGGTCGATTTTCATCCTGCTCAGCACAGATTTCTCAATTCAAAAGACTTTTGGAACCGATTCTCAGATGCACGCACATGAACCGCTTTATACCACAGTGCACAAACTGCTCTAGAGTGTCTCACGTAGACAGAATATTGTGACCACGTTCTACAGCCTTACAAACACCCAAGGAACGGTGTTGACTGAGAGATTCCCATCAGCAGAGGAGATAAAGCCTTGAAACATTTGAAGATAAACATGAACTGTTTCATTGCACTTACTCCTGTTGTCTAAAAGTTTCTTTCGCTCACGTGCTGGGGGAGTCTAGTATGTTAATACATAAATTATTTAATATTCTGGTAGTATACTTGGGTTACAGTAGGACACTTGAAATTTATAACTTAAGCATGCAGGTGTATTGGTAAAAATGTGGAGCTGCACTCAGAAGTATCACTTTCCAGGAAATACTGTATTGTGGTTTAATATTAATGATGAGCATTTATGAAACATGATAAAAAAACTTTTTGCAACTCCAAACAGTGTTTAGTAAAGCAGCGGAAAAGGAGTGAGGCAGTAGGGTATAAGATTTTTAGTAGTAGCTGAAAACAGTCAATGTTTGAAGCAGGATTGAACAATATATCATAGTTATATAGAGATGGCCATGTACGCATGTGCAATAGTCACGTTGCACAGACGTGCCATATTCAGGTGACCTGGTGCACGTCACACAGCCCCTTCTGTGGTTTTTGGGTTTTATCTAAAATTGCACGTTTTCTTGTTCCTGCGATGAACCTGCATCAAAGTCTGTCTCAAATCCTCATCAGAAGTCAAAGAAGTGAGCTCTGTGCAGAGGAGTCTGTGAGATTCATTTGGTGCATCTCTTGTTATATTGTAAAATTTAACCACACACATTGGAAAAGAGGCTTGCATTTACACCCACAAAGCAGTCATTTTACTAAGATACTTTATGAGCTGAGCATCTTTTATATGTTTTGATTATGTGCATATATTATTCTGTCCCTGAGACTTTAATTTTCTTTTATCAATGTGGAAAAAGCTGCAGGAGATTCATTAAATCGCTTGGTTAAATGAACTTAGAATCATTTTAAAAACAAGAGGTATTTTCTGAAATGTACAAAGTGGTGCTTTATTGACTGAATCTGTCTAGCCCTCCTCAGTGATTCATCCTTCAGTCTGTGACGGGGGGGTTCAGTCTTGTCCCTGAGCTTGCTTGAGCTGCTGAGCTACGAGTGTGTGATCAGTCGACTGTGAACAGTCCCGAGCCCCGCCGTGCTGACCTTGGCTCCCAGCCACCCGCTGTATCCTGGGCAGCTGTGGCTGTAGGCTGGCGGTCTGACAGCCGGGGCTGTGCCCACCACTACCGCATGACAACCCCCACTTCCCCAGTGCCCTGCCCCGACTTGATACTCGACCCCACATGCATCTATCACGACCATATCATCACTTCCCGGGCTGCCACATGCAGCCGCTAGTTCACCTGGGATGCAGCTCGGACTGTGGAGGAGATGACTTTTTAAATGCCGTGAGGAGTGATTAGGGGACAGAGAGTGAGCTGAGGCCTGCTTGTTGCCACGGTGATCTGACAGTTATTTAGCCAGTAGAGGCGTCGGCGCCCTGTGGCAGCAATGACTGCATGTGTTAGTGTATCACGTATGTAGGCCACGAGTGTTTGTGATGATGAGGGATCTGTGATTGATGCTGTAACAGAGCTAAAGGAGCAAACACTGGAAGACATGATACACTAAGTGTCAAGTCTTTAATAACATCAAGTCTTCGTTACAACTAAGTCTTAAGTTCAAACATTCATTCAAAGGACTTGATCAGCATTTTGAGAATTTGTGGAAGAGATATTGATCAATGCTGAATGTAAGTTTTCAGCCAGGAGTAAGACTAAAATCAGACAAACAGCTTGCTCTGCTGCTCACTCATTAACACAATAAATGAAAGTGATAAAATGACAATTAACTGTTACCAAATGGGGTTATATGCTGAAATTTCTGAAAGCAGTTGCCAGGCAACAAGTGGAGATTCCAGGAAGTTTCTGGTCCCAGCCAAGAACTAGACTGGCACATGAAGCCCTGTAACATGGAAAATCAA
Organism: Cheilinus undulatus; assembly: GCF_018320785.1. Classification (NCBI taxonomy): domain Eukaryota; kingdom Metazoa; phylum Chordata; class Actinopteri; order Labriformes; family Labridae; genus Cheilinus; species Cheilinus undulatus. Next base: position 35,252,578 of record NC_054865.1, on the reverse strand, counting down.
CGTTTATACACACTGGTCCTAGTATACAGTATCATGAAAATACAGGATTCCATGATGCTGGATTTTTTTCTTTTTCTCTATTGGTGAAAGGTCTGGACTGCAGGCAGGCTAGTTCGGCACCCAGACTTTTCTACTGTGAAGCCATGCTGTTGTAATGGATTCAGTATGTGGTTTAGTGTTG